>NC_077227.1:17528098-18196635 GCF_027887165.1 Monodelphis domestica | reverse complement strand
ATCTGTTAATGCTCTGAATTACATATACTGTACAGGTCTGATGGGAAGGTGAGGAGTTGATTCTCTAACATCTTCAGTTGCAAATCCACTTTTTGAGGAAACCTCCAAACCTTAGTATAGTACCATGAAGTGCTTTTCCTTTTTCAAAAAGAGAAAAGAACAGAGAAGGTAAACTATAGGCTAGTGAAGTTGTCTTTGATTTCAAGAACTGGACAGCCATATTTGACTTCTTTCTTGAATGAGGAAAGAAAAATTGATCCATAACGACTCTGTTCTGATAGAATGTAGGAGCAATGATCTTTGATCATCCAAATTCTGTGATGCCAGGACTTTAATTTTTATCCAAATGGAGAGTATCCGGAGTAATGAAGATAATGCCTTTATTATTCTTCAAGGCCATGCCTTATGAAGAAATCTAGAAGTCCTGGGTTCAATTCCTACATCAGATATTTACTAGCTATGTGGTCATGGATGACATTTATCTTCTCTAAGGTTTCTGGTCCCTCAGCTATAAAATAGAAATAATAATGGCATCTGCTTTATTGAGTTATAGAGAGGATCAAATGAGACTCTCTCTCTCTCTCTCTCTCTCTCTCTCTCTCTCTCTCTCTCTCTCTCTCTCTCTCTCTCTCTCTCTCTCTCTCTCTCTCTCTCTCTCTCTCTCTCCACACACACACACATTGTTTTAAGGGAGACAAAGTTATATAGTTATATCTATGTAACTATATCTATCAGTATATAACTTTGTCTCCCATAAAGCATTGTGGGTCTAAATGAGTTTATCATGATGAGAAGCAAGACAATCATTTTTTGTCTTATCCCGCTTGACCTTGGGCAAATCAACTGAACTTCTTAGTGCTTCAGATGATTAAAGCAATAGGCTGTGGAAAAGGTGCTGAAATTTAGTGGTCCAAGGTGTTTCCTCCCTGAGAACTATCCAACATCAATAAAATTCATGTTCAGTCCCTGTTCCTGTCCCATTAATAACATAAAGGGCTAGAAAATCAGAAGAAACTAGGTCCTATTGCATGGCTCTGGCTTTGTCATTCTATACTATTAATGAATCAGTCAAGAATCTACTAATCTATAATTAATGGAACGGTTGGAGAATTTTCATGATTTTGGTTTAGTTCCTGCTGCTACCCAGCCTGGGCAAAGAAAACTATTGCAAAAGGAAGAAAAGGAAAGGATTCTACAGTTAGTAAATTTGTCTAATATGGCTGTATATCCTTGGTCCATCAGGAAAGAATATTTAAATAAATTGTGATAAGTAACAGGGAGAGAACAAATTGTTTTCAAATCTTCTCTCTCTCTCTCTCTCTCTCTCTCTCTCTCTCTCTCTCTCATTCCCTTTTCCTTTTTATCCATTCATAGTCCCCCTCCACCTCCTATTCTTCCTGTCTCTTTCTCACTCCCATACTCTATTCTTTTCTCTTTTATTTCTCTCCTTCCCTTCCTCCTCCTTCCTTTCTCTTCCTTCCTTCCTTCCTTCCTTCCTTCCTTCCTTCCTTCCTTCCTTCCTTCCTTCCTTCCTTCCTTCCTTCCTTCCTTCCTTCCCTCCTTCCTTCCTTCCTTCCTTCCTTCCTTCCTCCTTCCCTCCCTCCCTCCCTCCCTCCCTCCCTCCGTCCCTCCCTCCCTCCTTCCTTCCTTCCTTCCTTCCTTCCTTCCTTCCTTCCTTCCTTCCTTCCTTCCTTCCTTCCTTCCTTCCTTCCTTCCTTCCTTCCTTCCTTCCTTCCTTCCTTCCTTCCTTCCTTCCTTCCTTCCTTCCTTCCTTCCTTCCTTCCTTCCTTCCTTCCTTCCTTCCTTCCCTCCCTCCCTCCCTCCCTCCCTCCCTCCCTCCCTCCCTCCCTCCCTCCCTCCCTCCCTCCCTCCTTCCTTCCTTCCTTCCTTCCTTCCTTCCTTCCTTCCTTCCTTCCTTCCTTCCTTCCTTCCTTCCTTCCTTCCTTCCTTCCTTCCTTCCTTCCTTCCTTCCTTCCTTCCTTCCTTCCTTCCTTCCTTCCTTCCTTCCTTCCTTCCTTCCTTCCTTCCTTCCTTCCTTCCTCTTCCTCCTTAGCTTTATTTCATCGTTGTTTTTTTTTACTTTACCTGTCTTTATCTCTCAATTTAAACACCTGCCCTTATTATTGCTTTCCTCTTTCTTCCTGTCTATATATCTCTGTAGCTTTCTTGCTGCTTTTTCCTTGACTCTCCTTATCTCATAAAAACTATTTCTCTTTCAAAGTTTCCAAGTTCAGATGAACTTTTTTCTTTATCTTGGGGAAATCTCACCACATGGCTTTGATTCCAGAATGTCAAAAAGTCTTTGGCTCATTTTTTTTTTCATTTTGAGGAACTTAGAAGAATCTTGTTAATTTTCAACTAATTTAAATCAGTTTATCATCAAGCCAGCATCCTTATTTCCCAGTGGGAGTTTTAATCATTTATACTAGAGCATTCACTGAACTACTGAACTTGTTTTATAATTTAGGAGAGCTCCCCTCACCAAATCACCAGCCAAAGAGTGTGATGAGTTCTCATTCCAGAATATTGTCTCTATTGAAAAGATGAAAGTGCTTGAAAGATGCCTATTATGGGGAAGCTCTCACGCCTGAGCACCTCTAATATTTTTATTTTATTGGCAGATGCAGTAGATGGAGAGAGTGGCCTATCAGAAAGGGGCTGCATCAAGAGAGATTGGGGTAGATTATTTATCACTTTATTACCTTTTATTTTCTCAACATGGCCTCAGATCCTCTTAAAACCTGATTCCACACCCCTAATCTGGATGGTAACTGCTGTTACTGTCCCTCAATAGATCAGGAAACAGGGTCAGAGAGACTTAAATGATATTCTTAAAATCTCACACAAAATGAGTTGCAGGCAGAGTGTTTAAAGACTCATACCCATGTTTTCAGCCTTTAGCTTTGACCAGGCAGATACAGTGTTGATTAAACTTGTTCCAGGAGATGAGGCTACGTGAACAAAAGGACACATGGTGTAGCTGATAGAGAGTGAGGCTTGAGGGCCCAGAATCCCTGGATGGAATCTCACCTCAGACAAGTACTAGCTGTGACCTTGAGCAAGACTGTTTTCCTTGCTGTATCTCATTTTCTTCATCTGTAAATCAGAGGGTTGGATCTGCTGACCTCCAAAGTATTTTTCAACTCCAAATATATGAGGTTAGATTTGATGAACTCTGAGGTTCCTCCTTGCTCTGAATTTAGGGCTCCTGGAATGAAATTAGAAGCATTTAGTACAAACTGGAGAATGTCAGTCCCTCAGTGTGCATCTGCTTGTCTTTATGTGCATTTTTGTTTGTATCAATTGTTCTCTGATGATGACGAACAGAAATAGCTCCTCTTTGTAGAATATTGCAAAATGTGAAAGTGCTTCAGAAAGAAAAGCATAATGATATTGTCACTCAAAGTCTTAGTTTCAAGTCTTAGCCTGAACATGTGCTAGCTGTGTGAATCTGGACCTCTCAGATCCTCGGTTTCCTCATATGCAATATGGGGACAAGAATAATGATGATAGTCTCATGTACGTAATGTTTCATCTCATTCGATGTTACAACAACCTTGTGAAGTAGATGCTATTATTTTTCCCATAACACTTACAGTGCCCTCTCCACAGGGCTATAGGAAGAAGCAAATATGATTGGAATATAAAGTGCTTTGTAAGTATAAAAAGCCATAAAGACTGTGATTAATATTGGTTCCAGATGGATAATGTTCAAACAAATCTCCTTCATCTCAGGAGTAAAATAGTAGACTGCAGGGCCAGAATTTCATAGATTTTGTTAGTAGCTATGGCTTTACTGTAGTTATTCTTAACTTTTTCAGGGTCTATTTTGTCGTAAAGCCCCAGGCTCCTCTTACATTGGTATGGGGTTTCCTGTCCTGAATGGAGGGCAGAATAGGCTTGGCAAGAGAGTGAGAGAGCATCACTCTTCTCAATCTTCAGACCTACTTCAAGTTTCTATTTGTTCAGACTCTTCTGGATTCCAGCTTCAAAAGAAAAGATGGCACATGCCAACCCCAAGTCAGGTTGTTGAAAGAAAAGATTCTGGAAAGACATGAGGAGACCAGAAGTCTCCATCATATCCCTCTTCCCAGACTGCTGTACTAGTGACTTCAGGGACTTTCCCCTTGGATGAGATCTAGTATTCTCTCTCTTGGTTGAGCCATTACCTTACTCTCAATGGAGAGTTCCTTCATTGTGTATTGTCTGGTATATGTTCTGCTCTGAATATATTCTCTGATTTCTCTTTTGCTACTGAATTGGACAACTAGGTTTCTTTGCTATTCACTATGTGTGTTCATTGTAGAACTGGTAAATGGTGAGAAGTATAAGTCTTAGACATGAAGTTTGAGGTTCTCCTTCTCCCCAATCCACTCAATTACATAATACTCAAATACAAAAGAGAATCTTATCATAAACTAGCCTAGATATTGTTAGTCCTAGATTGATAATATCTAAGGGAACATATTGAAACAATTTTTGCTGAATAAAAGGTTGTTAGGTGACCTAGTGGATAAGGAAGACCTTGTTCAAATCCACTCTCAGACATTACCATTAGCTGAATAACCATTAGCTGGGCAAATCCATTAATCTATTTGTCCCAGCTTCCTCATGTATGATATGGGAATCATAATAGCAATTACTTCCCAGGGTTGGTGTAAGGATCAAATGTAATAATTTAAAAGCACTTCTCATAGTCCTTGGGCCATAGTAGACCCTATACAAATATCAGCTGTTATTGTCACTCTCTTTCTCTGAGAAGAGCAGTGTGGCCTCTGATTCCAATCTTCTGCTTTATCTTCTGGCATGAATGAAAGTCTCCCTTGGAAAAAGTGAGAGGTAAGAGGGTAAAAATGCCCATTTTCCCCCTCTTTGAGCCAAATAGACTCCCCTATGCTGTGGGTGAGGGACCATTCCTCACACTGCAACCAGTGAGTTTTGGTGGGCCTTACTCTAAAGTTATGATTTAAAAGAGGGTGCTGAGTGGCATCATAGAAGAGATGCAAATGACAAATCCAGGAGAGGCAATTAGCCTGCTAGATATTAATATAAGTAGAGCACTTACCAAACCTTACAGAGCTCTACAAGCATTAGCTATCATTCTTTTTTAAATAATATTTCACTCAACTAAATGATAATTTTTAAGCTTCATTTCTTTCAAGTTTTGAGTTCCAAATTCTCTCTTTAGTTCTTATTTTTCCTCCCTCCCTCCCACCTCTTCTCCTTCCCAGAGGTGGCAAACAATTGGATGAAGATTCACATGTGTAATAAGGCAAAACATCTTTCCATATTTGTCATTTTGTGAAAAAGACCTCACATCTTATTGACAATTCAAAATAAATTCAGAATGGGTGAATGACTTGAATATAAAGAAGGAAACAAATTAGTTGAACACAGAATAGTATACATGTCAGATATTTGGGAAAGGAAAGACTTTAAAACCAGGCAGGAGCTAGAAAAAATCACAAAATGTAAAATAAATAATTTTGATTACATCAAATTAAAATGTTTTTGTACAAACAAAACCAATGCAACCAAAATGAGAAGGGAAGTAACAAATTTGGAAACAATATTCATAACAAAAACCTCTGACAAAGGTCTAATTACTCAAATGTATAAAGAGCTAAATCAATTGTACAAAAAACCAAGCCATTATCCAATTGATAAATGGGCAAGGGACATGAATAGGCAATTTTCAGTTAAAGAAATCAAAACTTTTAATAAGGACATGAAAAAGTATTCTACATCTCTTATAATCAAAGAGATACAAATCAAAACAACTCTGAGCTACCACCTCACACCTAGCAGATTGGTTAACATGATAGTGATGGAAAGTAATGAATGCTGGAGGGATGTGGCAAAGTCAGGACATTAATACATTGTTGGTGGAGTTGTCAATTGATCCAACCATTTTGAAGGGCAATTTGAATCTATGTGCAAAGGGCACTAAAAGACTGTCTGCCCTTTGATCCAGCCTTAGCACTGGTGGTTTTGTACCTCAAAGAGATAATAAGGAAAAATACATGTATAAGAATATTCATATCTGTACCCTTTGTAGTGGCAAAAAAATGGAAAATGAGGGGATCCCCTTCGATTGGGGAATGGCTGAACAAATTGTGGTATATGTTGGTGATGGAATACTGTTGTGCTCAAAGGAATAATAAAGTGTAGGAATTCTATGGGAACTGGAACAACCTCCAGGAAGTGATGCAGAGCAAAAGGAGCAGATCCAGGGGAACATTGTACACAGAGACTGATACACTGTGGTATAATCGAATGTAATGGACTTCTCCATTAATGGCAATGCAGTGATCCTGAGGAATTTGGGAGGAATCTATGAGAAAGAACACTATCCACATTCAGAGGAAGAACTGAGGGAGCAGAAACACAGAAGAAAAACAATACTTTGATTACATGGGTCGAAGGGGATATGATTGGGGATGTAGACTGAATGAACATCCTAGTGCAAACACCAACAACATGGAAATAGGTTTTGATCAAGGAAACATATAATACCCAGTGAAATTGTGAGTCAACTATTGGGAGGGTGGGTAAGGGGAGGGAGGGAAATAATATGATTCTTGTAACCAAGGAATGATATTCTAAATTGACTAAATTAATTTACAAAAAGAAAAAGATCTCAAATGAAAACAAAAAAGTAGAATTGGAGTTTATCATTTCTATCTTCATTCAGAGAACATTAGTCCTTTCTCAGAAGGCAGATGGAACTTTTCATCCTGGGCCTATGGGATTGTCTTGAATCATTGCACTACTGAGAATAACTAGGTCATTCACAGATGTTCTTCAAATAATATTGCTGGCACTCTATACACAATTCTTCTGGTTCTGCTCACTTCATTTTGCATCAGTTCAAGTAAGTCTTTCCATATTTTTCTGAAATTATCCTGCTTGCCTTTTCTTAGTCTTCCATCACAATCATATTTCACAATTTGGTCAGCCATTCCCCAGTGGATAGAGAACCCCTCAATTTCTAATTATTTGCTACCATAAATAGAGTTGCAATAAATTGTTTTGGCATTGACAAATCTTTTTTTCTTTTCTTGATCTAGATACTATTTTGATATAGAACTACTAGTAGTACTAGTAGATCAAAAGATATGCATAGTTTTAGAGTCCTTTGAGAATTGTTCCAAATTGCTCTCCTGAATCATTGGCAGCTATTCCAACAGTGCTTACTGCCCCAATTTTCCCACATCCCCTCCAACATTTACTATTTTCTTTTGTGTCATATTCACTAATCTAATAGGTGTGAGGCCTTACCTCAGAGTTGTTCTAATTTGCATATCTATAATCAACAATGATTTAGAGCATTTTTTTCATATGACTATAGATGGCTTTGATTTCTTCATCTAAAAATTGCCTGTTCATATGCTGTGACCATTTATCAGTTGGAGAATGATTTTTATTTTTGTATATTTGACTATATATGTGAGATTTTTCTCATATTTGTGATTTCCTTCTAGTCTTGGTTTCATTTGTTTTTTCTGTATGAAAACTTCTAAATTTAATGAAATCAAAGTTATCCATTTTGTAATTTCTAATGCTCTCTATCTCTTGCTTGGTCCTATTTTTTTTTCTTTTCCATAGATCTTACAGGCAAATTGTTTCAATCTCCTTTATTTTACTTACAGTATTACCCTTTATGTTTAAATCATGCTATCTCCTTGAGCACTGCAGAATTCGTCATGGGTCAGTGATGAATGAATTGAAGATTAAAGTATTTTGCAAGACAGATGTTTTACAATTAAAATCAGTTTCCAAATCCCTAATTAAAATAAAGATTTAATTGGTTGCTCCTGGGAACATGGATCCCATCAAGGAGGGGTTCATTTCTGGCTATTAACAAACAGGCAGTTTATTTCAGTAGAAAATATCTTACTGTCAGGATTGCCTTGTTTGATTATTTTATTTTGTGTTTTTAATTGGGCCCCTGGTTATTGCCATGGGGAGTCCAGAGTACTCTTAGAATTTGAGCTGCTCAGAAGTAAAACTAGAGAGAGCTTGCCAAGGAGGCCTACCTTCCTTTTCCCCCTCTAAAGTTGTCTTAATACTCTGTCCTACCTTTCCCACCTTTTCTGGACATCCACTGTTTTCATGTTAACTGGATTCTTTTATCCAAGAAAGAACACTCTGAGATAATCAAAAGGGTATTAACTGCTGCTCTTCTTCCTTAGAGCTTAGATGGCCTTGGCCAAAACCAGATGTGTTTACATCAGTTCCTTATATGTAAAATGACTCAGAGAAAAAAATGGCAGAACAACCCCATAACGTGGCCAAGAAAATCCCAAAAATGGTCTCAAAGAGTTTGCATGACTAAAGACAATTGAGCAACAGTTCTGTGTGGAGTGGATTGAGGCTGTGAATGGCAAAAAGTTGATGGCCCCAATCCACCTTATTTAGCGAAGTCTCAGAGAGTGGAAGGGGTTTTCTATGGTTCAGAGAAGATTTCCTCCTACTATAATTCAAGGAGCAGATTAAATACCAAAGTGGCAGTTTAAGTCAGAAGAAAATCAATTAAAAATCGAGATGTAATCTTAAAGCTTAAAAAAATATTGTTTGGTGAATCCGAGTCACAAAAGAGCTGAGAGAAGTCCTGGAGCTATGGACTACAGGAGCTGTAAAGCTTTCCTAGGCTTCATGAAAAGACCTGAAAAGCAGCTGTGGTTGGGTCCAGACACTATCAAAGGATTTTGGAAACAGCAGAGAAAGCAACTTGTTCCCTTTCTTGTTTTGAATAATTGCATTATTGGTTAAATAGCATTTTGCCAGATTTATTCAGTTGTTTAAGTCATGTAATACTCTTAATGATTCTAATGGGAGTTTTCTTGTCAAAGATACTGAAGTGGTTGAATATTTCCTTTTTCAGCTTGTTTTACTGGAAAGGAAACTGAGGGAAATGCAGTGAAGTGACTTTTCCAGGGTCACACAGCTAGTAAGAATTTGAGATCAGCTTTAAACTCAGAAAGAGTAGTCTCCCTGACTTGAGACCTGGTAATTTATCCACCTAGCTGGGGGACCTATTCATCACATAAAGTATAATTTCTAAGAAAGAATTCTGAATTCTTAATAGCTTAATTTCATGTAACTCACATGTTAATTGATAACAGATGAATCATATTCAGTCTTAGAAATATTAGTAAAAATATCTCCATATGCCAAAGGTTTTATTTCAATATACAGAAAAAATTTGAAATATGCATATTTGTTTCATTTCTAGAATATTCAAGCTGGCTTGTGATCCCCACTTCCCATCATCATGTAAGATATTGAATACTCATATTAAAAGTGCAGTTCAGGCCTCATGCTAGTCAGTTCAAGACAAACTTGCGAAAGAAGGGGGAAAAAAGAAGTTTGTTGACACTCCAGTTCCCAAGCAGTTGCTGGGGCCAGCCACCAAATTACAATTGAGAGTTGATTTTCCAGACAGGAGGAGAAGCTAGGTGATGCAGTAGATAGGGTGGAGTCAGAAAGACTCCTTTTCCAGAGTTCAAATCCATCCTCAAACCCTTAATGGCTCTACAAATCTGGGTTAATCACTTAACACCTTTCTGCTTTCTTTGAAAAATAAAGGTGATAATAACACACATCTCCCAGGGCTGCTGTGAGGATAAAAAGGAACACTATTTGTCCAAGTGCTTCATGATCATTAAAGTGCTACATAAATGTGAGCTGTTACTTTGATTAATGTTTGTTGCCCTTAAATCTTCCTTTCCTTGCACCCAACACATTCATTCAAGTAGTCCCAGCTTTTGGATTCTACATCCGTAACATCTCTTTTATGTATCACGTTTTTCTACATACAGGACTTCTACCCCATTCCATGCCATCCTTCCCTCCTTCCTAGGAACTTCGTCTGAAGTTGTATTTGAAGTCAGATCTTCCTGAGTCCAGCCTATCTACGGTACCACCAGCTTCTTAGAGAACCATACACACAAATCAAAACAGTTGCTCCCTGAAATGAGCTTAAATTCTAATGCAGAAGGTGGATACCTTTATAAAGAGGATCCGGCAGAAGAATTCTGAAGATCCAAGCAGGTCCTTATGCATCAGAGGTACACGTGAGGGCATAGAAAAGTTAGCAGACATAATCTAGTTGGAATAAAGTGAGTGTGGGTGAGGGCCTTTGGAGACCTGTGCTCTAAGGTAGGAGGGCATTAATTAAGAAAGGGAGACCCCAGTGAGAGATCTTTCCAAGCTGAGAAGGGGGCCATGGAGGAAGCAGAGAGTGAAATGAGCCAGGAGGGAAGTTAAAATAGCTAGGAACACCCTCTAATTAGCCCTCTCAAAAAATGGTCATTTGGGTTCTAGACAAACCAGTGTGAAGATTGGATTTGACTTTCCCCTGATTGTAACAATGGAGGTACTTAGCTCTTCCTTGATTGTGAAGATTAAATTTTAATCCCCTGTCTATTTTTAGATTTTAATTCCCCAAAAGTGTAAAGCACAGTACTTAAAGTTGAGTATGGAGATCTACCCATTTGGAATTTTAACCACAAAAAAGTATAAGCATCCATTTCATACATTGTGACCCACGTGTGAAAGAGTGGGCCGTCCTAGAGTGGAATGTCAGCTGTGGTTGGTAGACATAAAATTTAGGGGAAGTGAACCAAGAGAAAAAGGTCTTTAAAAGTAGAAACACAGACACACACACACAGAGTTGGAGTGAAGACTCACACTTGGAGTGGAACCTCTTATAAGAAACAGTTCTGCTGGAGTTGAGTCTGGTAAAGAATCTGTTGATTGAACTGACACGTGGTGAGCGTAAAGACTGGCTTTAGCAATTCATTTTTGGGATTTAGTAAATAAATCCCTAGCAACCAACTAAATATATTCAATGCAGCATACATTTAACACAGGTCATGGGATTGGGTCTCAATATGGAGGCTTCCACAAATAGTTCACATTTTTCTTCCTCATATACATTATGTTTTAGTCCAACTAGCCTTCCTGCAGTTTCTCATGCATATCTCTTCAACTCCCACCTCACTGCCTTTGTACAGACAGGTTATCCTCAATATCTTTGATGTTGTCCCTCCTAATCATGGCTATGGGGATCCCTAGCTTGCTTCAATGGTCCTCTGACACCTCTACAGTTGTTAGTACTATTCTGTCTCTCAATTCATCTTGAATTCATTTGATCAAAACATGAGCAATAGACAAGGAAAGGAAAGGCTAAAGCAGAACCTGTCCTCAAGCAACTTATACCATATACATGGGAGACAACAGGGAATAGTGAATGTGTCCTGTTTCTCTTTTCTTTATGAATACAAGCACACATGTATACATGTGTGCATTAAGAATACATTGTGTAGTTGGAATTTTGTACCCCAGAACTACATTCCTCAGAATTCTTTTAGTATTTCCCAGAATTCCTTTCCTCTGCGTCCTCACATACATCCTTACATTTTGTTGATAAAAGTTTCTGAGAAACTCTCTCTCTCTGACTAAATTTACTTCCCTTTACTTTGAGTTATTACTAAAAAATCTTATAAAAATAATACTTGGAGTATTTGGATGTTTAATTTTAATTTTATAACATATTATACACATATATGTATTTAATACATGCACACACATATATGAGATACAAGGTAATTTTAAAAGAATTTTTATCCTAACTATAATGTACCTCCATGTATGTATTATACATGCACACAGATGTATTAATACAGGCATATATATATGTATATATGTATATATATATATATATATATATATATATAGAGAGAGAGAGAGAGAGAGAGAGAGAGAGATGCTAATGAAGCAAGTGATTGTTTTAGGTGTAAAGTACTGGCAGCTGGGAATCAGGCAAGATCTATAGAAGATGCTTTCTTAACTGAGCCTGAAGCCTTGTCTAAGCCCCTGATTGCCACAGTGCAAAAAATGCTAAGCTTAACGTAAGAACGTCTTGAGTTTGAGGACTTCCTCAGTCACTTGCTAACCACATGGCCTTGGCAATATCAGTTAAACCTTCTTAACCTCTTTATCCTCAATTATAAAATGGCAGTAAATATAGTAACTACTTTACAAGGTAGTTGTGAAGATCCAAAGAAATACCCCATAAAAGCATTTTGCCTACTATTATTTGATGTATAAATATTAGCTGATGATGTTGTTGAACCTGGAGGGGCCATTCATCTCTCCCTCTCCATGCATGCTTGAGGACATTTCTCTATCACCTGCACCTTCTTTCCAGCAGCCGAATGTGAGTGCTTCCTCTCTCACTTGTCTGGGGTAAGGCAAGGGGCTTACATGTGGAGTGAAGTTTTCAGTTTGGGCACTTGTTCTCTAAAAGGTTCACCATCGCTATAATAGCTATTATATGGAGGAAAAAGTCAGAGAGAGAAAAGAAGGTAGATAATGGTTGCCTTGTTATTTTTTGGAAGGAGGTTGACTGAGAAAAGGAGAAAGATAGGCCATCACCTAGTGGGGATGTTAAGATTCAGTTAAACTTTATATTTTCAAGGGATTTAGAAAATTGTTGCATATTTTATAGGCAGTTGGGAAGGATTCAGCAAATAGGGGGAGACTGAAGTCATCCTCTCCTAGATTCTTATAAATTCTAAGAAGGTAATAAAAGCTTTTCAAATTAAATATTCAATTAAAACTTATTAAGTTCAGCATATTACTTTTAGGAAGGTCCAATATAATTATGTAGAGATTTTTTCCCCTATGTTCTTTTTACTCTCTTCAGTCTCTTAGGTAAATCATGATGTACTTACTACGCATTGCAGCCCTCTGCCGGCCTTCACCAAGATCCCTAATTAGTTTTAAAAAGGGGAAAATTCTAGATAGTTTCCAATTATTACTCATCTTCATGGGTATCTACATCCATTTTACCCACTTTCAACAGTCGGTTTCCAGTGGGTCACAAGGGACAAATCTTGGTTAATTCCCTGGAAAATTTCATTGAACTATTTCTAAACAAGAGTAAAAACAAAGATAACTGGAGATGTGTTTTCAGTTGTGTGCTAACACTGGTAGGATAAAAGTTGAAACCACTAAATCTTTTGGGATACAATTTAGCATAATGTCTGAAATCTACACACATTTACATTGATTTCCATTTTAATTAGCCCCAGCTCTGAGACAGGAAGGGAGAAGAACCATTACAGAACTAACTCAGATTTACAGTTTGCATTCCAGATAGGAAGGTTTCTATTAAATATTATAGATCATACACTTAGAGGTCTGAGGGACCTTAGTGGTAATCTTGTCTATGAGAAAAGTGAAGGACAGTTGTTAAGGGATTGCTTAAGGTCATACTGCTAATAATAGAGGGAACCAAGATTTGAACACAGGTCCTCTTTCTAACAGACCACACTGTCTCTTATTCTGTACACCAAAGAATTACCACTAACTCCTGTATATGTTTGACAACTTTGTAGTGGACGACAATATACTTCTAAGGCACTTACTATTTTCCATTCTTCTGCCTCCAGTCCTCTATAACTCCTCTCTCCATTCAAATAGTTTTTAAGGAAAAAATAATCTCTTTCTGTTCATATCTTTACTATGTGCTATCTCTCTTTTTACAATGTAAGCAATCAAGGGCCAGAAAAATATTTGGTTTTCTACTTGTATTCTCTATACTTGGCATAGGATTTGGCACATAGAATTTCTCTTTCTTTCTTTCTCTCTTTCTTTCTTTCTTTCTTTCTTTCTTTCTTTCTTTCTTTCTTTCTTTCTTTCTTTCTCTCTTTCTCTCTTTCTCTCTTTCTCTCTTTCTCTCTTTCTCTCTTTCTCTCTTTCTCTCTTTCTCTCTTTCTCTCTTTCTCTCTTTCTCTCTTTCTCTCTCTCTCTCTCTCTTTCTCTCACTTTCTTCCCTCCCTCCCTCCTTCCTTCCTTCCTTCCTTCCTTCCTTCCTTCCTTCCTTCCTTCCTTCCTTCCTTCCTTCCTTCCTTCCTTCCTGTCTTTGTTTATTTGTTGAATTGAATTTTTTATTGAATTAATTAATTTAGAATATTTTCCCTGGTTACATGATTCGTGTTCTTTCCCTCCCTTCTCCCTCCAACTGCCTGTAGCCAATGAGCAATTCCACTGGGTTTTACATGTGTCATTGATCAAGACCTATTTCCATATTAATGATATTTGGCACATAGAATTAAATAAATATTTTTCTATTTTCTTTAAAAATTTCCCTATGATGTTGATTTTAAATGATCACTCTATTGCAAATATTAATAATATGGAAATAGGTTTTGAACAATGACACATGTATGACCCAGTGGAATTACTTGTCAGATCCAGGAGGTGGAATGGAGGAAGGGAGAGAAAGAACAGGAATCATGTAACCAGGGAAAATATTCTAAATTAATTAATTAAATAAAAAATGGAAAAAATATCCCTATGAACTTAAATGAAATGAACATAGTGTCATTATTGAATTCTCCTCTAGTGCCATTTGTTGCATGGAGGTGACAGTTGGGTTCTCTGACAATTTCCACAAGATGGAATTCTTTTAAGCAAGAAGTGGGTATTAGACATATTTCAGTTCTCTTAAGGCCCACATCATGAAATTCATAGGTTTATCTTTCATCTAATCTAAAAGTAACTTTTTTTGGGCTATGACAAGAGAACTATTGAGGCCAAAGTGGATCAGAGACCACTGCCTTGGTGGTTAGATTAGTCACACTGAAGAAGTCATAGAATCATCATGTTTTTAAAGTATGAAGTTAATAAGAATCTCATAAAAACCAAAGAGCCATTGAGAAAATTATAGATTCCCTTGATGAAGAATAGCTATTGGAAGACTTAAAATGAGAAGAAAAATGTTGAATTTCTTATCTGCCTACTTCTGATCACTATGCTATTATACTAATGTTTGATTTTGATTTGCTTTCCTATGACTATGACTTATTTTTGTTATTTTTAAAAGCATGTATTTAGTGAACCATGATAATGAAAAATCTCCCTTTTGAAATACTTTAACCAAATTAGAAAACTGGCAGAAGGAAAGTTCCATGGTGAAAGAGAAAGAAGAGTTCTCCAACAATAAAATCAATCTCCTCCTGGCGGGGCAATGAAAAAACCCCATAAGATTAGTTTTAGAACATAAATTCACATTTCAGATGTGTTACTTACCTTGGGTACGTCACAATCTTTCTGGACCTTAGTTTCCTCATTGATAAGGTCAAGAGAAGGGGTTAAGTGAACTCTATTTTCCCCCATATTCAATATATTCTGCCTTTTTAACTCTAAATCTATGACCTACAATAATAGTAGCTCTCTGTCATTCATATAGGGCTTCCAGGTTCAAAAAGTCCTTTCCAAATATTTCATTTTTTCCTCACAACAATCTTAGGAGTTGGGTGTTATTACTGTGACCCCCTTTTACACAAGAAGAAACTGAGGTAAACAGAAGTTGAATGACTTGTCCATCATCACTAGATTCTCAGGCTGGATTTGACTTCAGAACTTCCTGAATCTAGATTTAATGCTCTTATCTAATGTACCACCTAGAATTTCCTTTTTAGCTTTAACATTCTGTCTTACTAATCAATTCATTTCATTTCACATTTAGTAAGCTACTACTATGTGCTAGGTACTGGGTTAGAGGTTACAAAGACAAAATTCAGAGTAGTCCCTGGCCTCCAGGAGATTACATTCTACTGGGATGAAATACTATTTGTGCAAGAACATATATTTGAAATAAAATATGTGTAATTACTTTGGGGAGAGTTATTGGGGAATCAGTTAATTCTCCTTGTGAAAATGACACCTGGATTGAATATTAAAGGGACCTAGGGATTCTAAAAAGCAAATAAAGGCCAATATTTTAGCTACAAGTGACAATGTATGAAAAGGCACAGGAAGATAAGGTGAAATTTCATGCATAAGAAAGCACAGATAGGCCTTTTTGATTAAACTGTAAGCTCTGTAGCTGTAAAATTATGTGATTAACTTGAATAATGTATCATTGAAAATATGTTACCCTAAAAAAGAACTACATGTCCCAAGAGCCCACTGGCTTCCTGTCATTACGTACTTCCTGTAGACAGAGGATAAATGGCATGGGCTTTGGAGGCTCCCGATCTCTGATGTAGAATCAGTAGTGATGGTGGTAGGTGGGAATGGCTAAAAATGGCTAATCAGCCATTGGTACATGGTATTTATTTTGTATCTTCTTTATTCCTTGATTTCTAATGATCGTTAATAAATCACTTAAAAATATAACATTATTATTGAGATTTAATTTAACTTTTACAATAGTTAGGTGAGTTCTTATTGTGAATGGACATAAATAAATACAAAGGAGGGGAGTTTATGTTTTATTCTGGAATCACTATTGAGTCTGAAAATTCTTGAATAGAGAGGCTGACATGATTGGGTCTATGATTTCTGAATAACAAATTTGCATTGTGAGGAAGGTGTGAAGAAGATGGAAGTCAGAAGCTAGGTTAAAAGGACACACTTGGAGTCCTATTCCTATGAAAAAAAAGAGAGACATTAAAGAATTGAATTAGGATGGTTGTGATGTAAGTGGAGAGAAGAAGAAACAGATATGAGAATATGAGAGATATCATGTTGATAAGATTGCCAAACCTGGAGACAGGTTTGGGAGAGTCATAGAGCATGGGCAGTTGCATTGGGTACTGAACTTGGGTGACTGGAAAAGTCTGCCAATGGGGAATGATTGACTGCTTCCCCTTTCTTGATAATGGATAGCCAATTTCCCTTGTCATTTTCTTTGTGAGAAGGCAAAAGGGAATACATTTAATGAGGATCTCCTTTTAGCATAACATTTTTGAAGTCTGTGTGCTTTCATTTCTCAAAGGAGAAAAAGATAAAAATTTCCTCCATTTTTTCATTAGCAAGAAAGATGATCATGGCCTGAGGACCTTCTTTCCCCTTGGTCTTGAGGGGCCAAGGCCAATCTCCCAACAAAAGAGGACACAGAAAAAAAAAATTGCAAGGATTGCTCATTTATCTCTGTGATGTCTCCACAAGGGAGGTATCTACTGGCATTAATTATACATTAGGACAGAAGTCCAAAAATGAGGCACCCTAGACAGAATTGGAGACCCAAAGCTACGTTCTTCTCTACTCTATATTTGTATTGTCCTTCTTGGGGGAGCAAGAGGCTAGAGGTGTTTTGTTGGATGTAGACTGAATGCAAGGGTTGCAAAATCATGGACTCCAAATCATCTGTCTCTCCTTCCACCCCTTTGGAAATACTTGCATTTGCTTATGAATTTCCCTGCTTGGTCAGGCGATTATTGGTCTTTCTTTGTGCTGATGACATTATTCTTTACAGATGACTGATGGTTATAGCATTAATTGAAGTATCAATGGCTGATTTTCATTGAGCTTTAGCATGATTTAATGGGGACAATTTCTTTTAGTACAAAGAACACAAATGCTTTTGCAAGAAGGTGAAAATTAGAGGTACTGAAAAATCTATTGAGGCTGATGTTGCTAGAGGGCAAACATTTTAGCTGACAACTTTGTACCATACAGATAAAGTTTCCCAGAGCATCTACAATAAGAATTGATGTGATTTCTATTGTATATGTAATGAGGGGCTCTCCTCTCGCTGGGAGGCATAGATTTTTATACTGGCAGTAGCAGCCAGAACATTCCCACCCTCACCCCATAATCTTTGGATGGATTCAAGAAGAGGCCTAGAGCAATTGGAGTGAGCAGGCCCAAAGCCTTCAGAGGAAAGTGGGAGATGGAAAGAGAGCAAAGTGTCTTCAAAAGTCAAAAGAATTCCAGAGAAACAGGTCTCAGGAATGAAGGATGAAGTAGAAAAACATGAATGAGCTCTTCTTAATGATCCGACTTGCTTAAATTTTTTTTTACACAGTATCTGGAATACAATAGGAGCTGCTTAACAATTACTTGTTGAATTGACTTAAAAATGGATACCTGTCTGAGTGAATTTAAAAAGAAAAGCATTGCTACACACACTTGAAGAGATAGTCAAGCAGTATGCATGTAGATATAGATGTATGAATGGATGGATGGAGGTGGGTCAGTGGGAACCAAGTAGAGACACAAACCAAATATTCTTTTGGTTTTTATCCATTTAGGGTATAGGAAGGGTTCTTAACCTTTCTTGTTTGTCATGGACCTCTTTGTCAGTCCAGTGAACTCTGTGGACCTCTTCTCAGATCATTTTCATAAAAAATTCAAAGAAAAACTAAATTTCAGTAAGAACTTAATAAAGATAAACTTATATTTTTCCCATTATTATTGTTCAGTCATTTTCAGTAATGTATGAGTCTTCATGGCTCCATTTGGGATTTTCATGTGAAAGCTATTGTGTGTTTTGCTATTTCCTTCTCAAGCTCATTTTATAGATGAGGAAACTGAGGCAAACAGAGTTAAGTGACTTACCCAAGGTCACATAGATAGTGTCTGAGATCAAATTTGAATTAAGAAAGATTAGTCTTCCTGATTCCAGATCCAGCCCTTTATTCCCTCTGCACCATGTAGCTGTTATTTCTGAAATCTTTCCATTGTTCCTTTGGAGATCCATGGACTCCTTGATGTAGGTTTTCCCAATAATAATGTCGACTGCAAGTCATTTATGCCTATGGATCTTGTTCTTTTCTTGTTTATGTCTTTACATAGTTCTTCATAGAAGGTTCAAACTACATATTGGGATCTTCTTCTCCTGACATCTTGTGTATGTCAATGGTGCACATAGTCTATTAATGGGTTATTCCTTGTTCTCAGCATGGGACCATTTTCTTTTTTGGTCATACTTTTCTCTTTGCTGATATACTTTCCCTAGATTATGTGCTCAAGACAAAACTTTGCAAAATATGCTAACATGAAAATAATTTCAGTTTATGTACCAAAAACTATTTTGAAAGGAAATCAGTGAGATTTTCTAACTCAAATCATCATATATTATTATAGTGAGGGCTTCATTTAAAAACTGAGGGAGGATACATAAAATAATAAAAATATTTTGAGAAACATAGATTAGGGATGACTCTACTGATGTGAAGACTGATATTTATACATCATGAATTCTTTTATTTTTTTCCAAGCAAAGATTGGGAAGATGTTGGCTTTGGTGAGCACCAAGTTAAATATTAAAAAAGAAAATGGTTCCAAAAGATAGGAAATAAATCATTCTTTGGTGGAATTCACTCCTGATTTATTTGTTTGTATAAGTATAGTTAGATTACTGATGGTTAACTATCCAAATTAAAAGTATAAAAAGCATATTTCATGTAAGAAGTGAAAGTTATGTAGGGTCATAGATACTGAGTCATTCAATAATAATTTAATATGTGCTCAATATGCACTGGGAATAGTGATAAGTGATGGGGATACACAGAAAGGCAAACATGTTTCTAGTCTCAAGTGGTTTATAGTCTAGTGAGGGAGACAACATATAAATAATTTGTAGGTAAAAGAGTAGATAAAAATTAACCTTACAGGGAAAGACAGTACCTAAGCGAACAAGGAAAGGCAACTTGTATAGAAGAAGGGATCTGGTCTTGAAGGAAACCAGGGAAGTCAATAGATGGAGATGAGGAAAGAGTACATTTCAGGCAAGAGGGGAATCCAGTTCAAAGCTATGGAGATTGGAAGTAGAATGTTATGTGTGAGGAACAACAAACAATGTGATGTAGCTTGATCTTAGAGTGTGTGGAGGGGAGTAATTTTAAGAAAATTGAAATAATAGACAAGAATCTGGTTAGGAAGGTGCTTAAACTGCAATACTGTCGAGGTGAAATCTCTCCATAGACAAAGCTCCTTAAGAACTTGTGTTATAACTTGCAACCCCTACTGGAAGGAGGGCAAATAGCAGGGAGCTGTGAAATCAAGGAGATCCAAGATACCTGCTGCAAGTACTAAGGGAGTGACAGTTGCATGAATATTGATGACACCTATTTAGAGCAGACAAAAGTGAAAATAAAATGATAGAAGCCTGTGACAAAGGATAGTTGTTGGTAGAAGGGGAATGTTCCCTGTAGCATTGGCATCTCATACTATATCATGACTTCTTTTGTTGCTAAAACTCCATTCAGGGAAGTCTTGAAAAAAGTATAGTTTATATATATGTATAAACTATACTTTTTTCAAGACTTCCCTGAATGGAATATATATATATATATGTATATATATATATATGTATATATATATATATTTAAGTTTTCTATTTCAGTGTGAGAATTATCTTTTGATTATCTATGGACCCTGAAGTGGGTCTTTCTGTATTCCTCACTGTGTTAATAAGACACTTCTAAGTTTTGAAGACTTATGGTTTTGAGTATTTATCAGGTCACTAAATCATACATGAGTCCTATATTCCATGAACGAGTACCTGATTAATGTTAGTGCATTAAAAGAACTTACCTAGCAACTTAGAATTACCCAATGTGACAGTATAGATTGGATACTAAATTGGGAAATGAACGATGTGAGTTCAATATCTAATTCTGCCATTACCAGGATATCAGCCAGGAACCCCAAAATGATTGGATTAAGTGCAATCTGTGACCATTCCACCTTTTTATTCTTTCTCAAACCAACTGACACATTCAGGAATTGACTCAGTGATCTTTTGGGTATCAATAATATCATGCAGAGCACTGGATTTGGCAGTAAGATATTTAATTTCAAATCCCTCCTTTGACACCAAGCTTCTTAATCACTATTGTTTTCAATTTCCTCATCTACTGCACAGATTGTTATGAGCATCGGATGGGATGGTGTATATAAAGCACTTTGTAAACTTCAAAATACCATATACATATTAGTTAGGATTTTTCTGAGCAACTCCATCAGTAACATTATTTCTGACTGTAAGCTCCTTATGACCAGAATTTGTTCAGTTTTTGTCTTAGTAGACTCAGTGCCTACCAAGTACCTGGCATAGAGCAGGTCTTAATAAATGATTATCAGTTGGTTCACCAGAAAGGATATTTGTTTTTGTTAATCATATAAACATGTGCATATATACATGTGTACACATGAATACATGAATACTTATACACACAAATATACATATTAGTTGGACTTCATCATGAGTAAGGAGCCTGAGTAGCTATCCTTTATCCTCCATATTTATACCTTGCCCTTCCTTTTATAAGTCACTCTCTTCCATTGGTGAGCTCTTCCTGGGAACCTTCATTCTGAGGAAGAGTCTACACCAACCATCTCAATTGTCTAGATTTTTCTACCATAAGCCTGTGTAGGTACTTTCGGCCATCTTTCCTCTCTCCCCACTTTTTTTTTCTCCCTTTAGAGTTATTTTCTCTCTGTAGAATGTAAACTTATTTAAGGCAATGACTTTATAAATTGTATTCATGTCTCTAATGGTTCACACAGTGCCTACTACTTATTAAGTGCTTTTAAAATGATTGTTGATTTGTTGCAGAACACACACATATATCCCCTACATACATGTATATATAATAATAATATCACTATATGTACACATATGTGTGCTAGTACAAAAACGCATCTACACACAAAATGTGTAGTGTACATTCATACACTAGTCAAATGATCACACATAACAAAGACATATATATGTATACATATATGGACAATAATTATGTAAATGCATTTATATGCACATATATGACAATTTATTCCAATGTAGAATATTTTTATATCTTACCAAGCACCAAAAAGAAGCAGTAGGTTTCACTGTCACCAGTTCTCTGTGAATAATTAAAAATTATCTTCCTCAATTAATTATTAAAGTTTAATTTGTGTTTCTATGCAGGAGTTGAAATGTGAGTGTGAAATTCTGACCTTAATCTCTATTTAGTGGGTCTTTTTTTTAAAGCTTGTTCATTTTGTTCATTCTGAAATATTTCTCCAGGGAAAACTTGATGAAGTTTTGGGAAATATTAAATGTGCCACTCACTCTTTTAAAAATTTGCAGTTTCATTCCTATCTTGCTTTCCTTGGGATGATTGCTATGCAGAAGCTAATACAATAGAAAAAAAAAACTTACATATTTTTTCTTCTTCACCTTGACTGTCTCTTATAAAGGGGATGAATGAATAAGATATAGAAAATTGTTAGTTCTGAATATGTCCCCCAGCATTAATAGAAAAAAAAGCATTAGTTGCCTTGATTTTTTGTTTTAATGTCTTTTGATATTTCATCTTCTTGGACAGAGAAATGAGATAAAAGTATTTCAATTATCTTTAATAAGAAACCAAATTATATCCCCTAGAAAATTAAAAAAAAAACTATGACAATAGAGGATGTGGAAGAAAAAAATTAACCAATTACTGAAAAAATTACACAGAAGAGTGACCTACAAGGATGTGATGAGCTAGTGGTGTATCATATTGCATGAAGATATTTTGTTTGTAAGCCATGGAATGCCAACTGAACAATCTGTGTATAGTACTCTTTGGTCTAGTGTTCCATTTTAGTAATGACAACCTATGTGAGGGATGAATAATTCCATACTTTTATAAATAAGCAAGCAGCATCAATTTGTGGTATATTATGGTAAGCTCTTTGGCAGTTCAAAGGGAAAAGTGTTGTGTTAGTAGTAAAAGAATGTGAGTTCAAATTCTGATCCTGCTACTCACCATTTATGAGAACGTAGGCAAAACTCTTATATCTCTGGGTCTGAATCACTTCATCTGTAAAGGAAGAGGATTAGACTGGATGGTGATATTTGAGGTGACTTCCAGTTTCAGTATATTATTATCCTATACTTTTATTTGTAATGAAAAACACTCACAGGCTTATACCCTATGGAGAGAAACCAAGTGTAAAGATATCTTTTGTTTTATTTTTCATCATTTATAAATGGATCATTGAACCATTTAACTACTTAGAATAAATCCAATTGTCCAGTTCAGAATGGTAAATGTAAGGGGGGAAAGGGGGTCAAATTATATAAAAAAGGTTGGACTGGATTATATTTAAAATAGAGCCACCATGAATTTATATTCATTCCAAAGAGATTTATTTACAATTTATTTACAAAATATAGAAAGAGTGAGGTAAGAAAATAAGAGAGAGGATAGGGTAAGATATCTAGTCTAAGCACTAAGTAATTTATTCTCGGCCCCTGACTCAACCTGGGCAGGGAGAGTAAGTCCTTAGCTGGCCCAGCAAAGCTGAAGACCTGGGGAAGTCTCTCTCAAGAGGTAGGTCTCTCCTGAGGCTATTTTTTTTTTCAGAAAATATCCAGGAAAGGAGTCAGCCTTTCACTCACCATGTGTCAGTCCAAAGGAAGAGATTTAAGGACAGCCTCACCAGGAACAGGGTCTTGGGTCCAGTCATCATATTCTTCTCCAGTCTCAACTCCAATGAATGAACAACCATGTCTCACAGGAAGTTGACCATCCCTACTTCTGCTTTTTTTAAGATTATATTTTAATTTCTTTCTTCTAGAAATTTTACTTCAAAGTTTATCTCATTTCATTTCTTTTAGATATTTATTTAGTCTGTTGGGAAATTATTTTTATCCTTTTACTTTGTATCTCTGATTACAATAATTCTAGTTGGAGTAATTTTCTCTTTTTCTTTGAGGGTTAGAATTATCTGTGGTTCTCTCTTAATTCTTCAAAGTGGCCCTATTATTTTTCTGCTTACTCATCCTATAGCCTTAACTCATGAATTAGGACTTGTGCAAAGGCAAGTTCCAATTTTCTGCCAAACTGGTGGGTGAAAGTTTGTATGATCTTGGTATTAGTCACCTCATTTCTGTGCTGATCCTCACTTTCCAAGGTTACCCTTTACCACAAACTATGAAGTTCAGTACATTTAATTTCAGGTTAGTTGATGGCATCTTAGAATAGAATGTTATGAACCTCAGGTTCCCTGAGCTTGAGGAATTCTGGTCTGAGAGTCATTGCATCTGGACTTGTTATTACTACTCCCTCCCTGTAGCTTCCAGGGTCCTTACTGTGGATTTTGACTATCCTGATCTTTCTCAGGTTGCCTCTGATCCTGCTACCTCTATAAAGAGCTTTGTATTCTCACATGTCTCTGGAATAGTTTTGGACCATGGAGGAGGCTGTTGACATACTTGCTTTCCTGTTGGCCATGGGCTTCTGGTAGACTTTTTGAATAGTTTGGTATGGGAAAAGTTATTTATTCTAGTTTCGCTTTGGATGTATTAGTCCTTATTTGATCTGGTATAATTATTTTTAATAGCTGGGATGCCTGCCTCTGTGCTGTCAGTCATCTTGACCTGAAGACTGATTTAATGTTCCTAGAAAATGTTAAAGGAAGAAGCATCTTAGTGAGATGACAGAATATCATTGTTATATGTGCCCTTTCACCGAAATCACATAAAATGTGGGCTATCACACATGCAGAATGCTTTACTTAGAAATTGCTCCCACAGGATAATTACTGTGCAAATTCCTTCTCATCCTGTAAAATCACAAGTCATCATTTTCATTTTTCCTTCTTATATTCTAAATGAAGAAATTATCTGATGCCAATTCCCATGGATATGATTAAAACTGAACCCCAGTTTCCACTAACATTTCCCATATCTTTTGATAAATGTTGGAATACCCTGTGTATGTCTATATCTTTCTCCATATCTACCTAAGTATCTATCTTTTCCCTATCTATCTCTCCATCTCTCCATCTATCTATCTATCTATCTATCTATCTATCTATCTATCTATCTATCTATGTCTGTCAGTCAGTCTGTCTATCTCCCTTTCTGGTAAATTAAACATTCAAATATGGCTTTTGTAATCTAGACTTTGAGCTAAGAATGGAAATTTGAAGAAATATAAAATAAAACTAAACAAAAATACACATAAAAAGCTGAAACCAGCAGAAAAACAATTTCTGCTCTCAAGGATAGATAGATAGATAGATGATAGATCTTGGCTCAAGTACTCCTTCTGACACATACTGAATGTGTGACTCTGGGTAAACCTCAACATCTCTGTGCATTGGTGACTTCATTATATTTAGCAAGTCTTAAAGTGCTATTTCTCCTTTTAAAAATGGGCTAGAACTATAGGTAAGAAGCTGGTATATTAGAACAGCTAGTTCAGTAGCAAAGGTAGGGAGCCTAAATTGTAGTCAGCCTGGTTAAATGAGAGAGTTGTTTTTCAGTTGTGTCTGACTTCTTAATTCCATTTGGGTTTTCTTGGCACAGATGCTGAAGTGATTTGATGTTTCCTTTTCCAGATCATTTTTAAAATGAAGAAACTGAGGAAATCAGGGTTAGGTCCCTTTTCTAGTGTCACACAATTAGGAAGCATCTGAGGCCAAATTTGAACACCAATCCCAATGCTCTTCACTGTGCCACAGTTGGAAAGACTGTTTAGTAATGCTTATAATCCTTGTGCTTCCAGTGATTATAATTGAGTATGGTTTTGACGATTCTACTCCCTTAATCAAGTCCCAGGGCTCTCTGTTGACTCTAGAATAAAACATAAGCCACTGAATTTAGCTGTTAAGGCCCTTCACTACTTGGTCCTAACCCATCTTTAACTCCTCCATGTATATTATCCCCTCTCCTTGGTCAACTACTCTTTCTATGATTCAGTCTAACTGGTCTTTCCTATGTTCCCCACACAGGATTTTCTATCTCCCATCTCCTTGCCTTTGTACTGGCCTTCCCTCATTCCTAGAATGTATTTCCTCCTCATCTTTCCTTACAGAATCCCTCTCTTCTTTAATGACTCATATCAAGTCAAACCTACATAAAGCTTTTCTTTATCATTGAATGGAACTTTGGAGAGTCAGGAAGACATCGATTCAAATCTAGCCCTAGACCTTTACTAGCTCTGTGATCCTGAACAATGTATTTAATCTTCCTCTGCCTCAATTTCCTCAATTATAACATTAGCATAATAACTGTATTTCTCAGGATTGTTGTGAGGCTCAAATGAGATAATATATGCATAGTGCTTGTCACCAGGCTTGATATATAGTTAATGCTTAAGAAACACTTGATCTCTTCCCATTTCCCAATGAAATAGGTAATCATTGAATAGGTAGTAACCTGAGAAACTTGGGAATGGGCAAGAGAAGCCAGAACTATTCATCACTCAAATCCAGGTCACAGGGGTGGGAGCTTGAGTCCAGGTCAAAGTTGCAGTTGGAGTCTGTAGATCAGGGAACATGGATTTTAGATAGGGACAGCTAAGATTAGCTTTATGTCTATGATTCTTTGTTCAGACTTTGGACAAAGTTGTAGTAACCATGCTTCCATTACATAGCATTAATTATCCCTGAGATTAATCCATCAAATTCAATCAATCAATCAGTATTAAGCAATATTGAGCTCAGTTCAGACCCTCTCTTTGATAGCTCCCTGAGTATAGGGGCTGGGAACTTTTGTCTTTGTATTCACTGCAGGCTTAGGGCTTGTCACCTAATAAGCACTGCAGAAATGCTTGCTGATTGACTGACTGACTATGTGAGCAAAGGTTAGTCACTCAATCTCTGGGAACATCAGACAACTCTCTAAGAAAAAGTAAGATAATGGGGAAAACTGAATTATGTGTTACAGTTTGTCTCCTTCTTGGTACCTTTAAAAGGATCCTAAGAACAGTGAGGAACTTGGAGAAAATGATATGCTGTACCTTTTATTTCAGCTTTTCTCTGCCTTCCTCTGTGCACATGCCTTATATGCTCCTTAGAGGAGGAGAAGTGGAAAACCAAGATCATCTAGTTTCCTTCTGGTAGCTTGTGTGATTGTAGTCAAGGGATTTAGATTTTCTGAGCCTTGCTTTCTTCTCATGCAAAATGAGGAGTCAGGACCCAATGACTGTTAGCATTCCTTCCAATCCTAATACACTATGGCTTTATATCAATCCATCAGTAACCATTTATTGAGTACCTACTATGCGTCAGGCACTGCTAAATGCTAGAGGTGACTTCTTGGTACAGACAGACATCTGGCTGACTTATTTTTCACTTAATACCTGCCCCCCATCTTCTATCTTAGAATCAGTACCAAGTATATTAAGTATCAGTTGTTAGGGCTAGGCAATTGGAGTTAAGTAACTTGCCCAGGGTCACACAGCTAGAAGTGTCTAAGGCAAGATTTGAACGTAGGTCCTCTTGACTTCAAGCCTGACTCTATCCATTGAGCCACCTAACTGTCCCTTACTCTTCAGTTTTTAACTATGACTTCAGAGATCAACAAACTTTGTTAAGATCTCATCCTATATCTGAAAAACTGGCAGTCTAGGTTTAGAATTGGAAGAAATAATAGATTCTCTAATTCTGTCTTCTGATTTCACAGATGGGACACGTGAGGACTAGAGTGTTTAAGTGACTTACATGAAGCCACATTAACTAATGGCAGTGCTAGGCTTAGATACCATGTTTCCTGTTTCCATGGAAAGTCCTTTGTCAGGATGCAATAGATCTGCGCCATGTTATTTCATGTAATGACTCTAAATGACATCTTTCAGAGTGAATTATTTGGGTCATCTTAATTAATTTTGCCAATAATTATTTTGTTTGTTAATTCTTGAGTCTTCATGAGATTTGCTTATCCCAAGGGTTGGACCAAGCGATGCTACCTAGGACATGAACACATCCAATACAGCCTCTAGAAAATAGCATGTATATGACTCTATAGATCCAGAGGGAGCAAGTATGTCATATTGATTTAACTCATAATGTATAGTAAAAAAAATCCAAATTAACATCAGGAAATTTAAATAGTGGAAGTTCCAGCTCTGTTGTCTAGTGTTTATATAAATATAGACGACTCACCTCAGGTTCCCTTTACCCCTCTGTGAAATGGTCATAATGATATTCATAATTCAGTTCTCACAAGATTATTGTGAGACACATGTCATATAATGGGTATTAATTGCTTTACAAACCTTAAAGTCTGTAGAAATGTCACCTGCTAACATCATCACCACTAGATAATACAAGGGTATATGTGCTTGAAGAGGCAATGCACTAATGCCAAGTTAACTTGCTTAACAATAAAAGGTTTCATATTATTGGATAATCGCCAAAGAGTAGAGTAAGCAGATTTTTCTGATTTCATTCTCTTAAACCCAAAGAGCTAAATGATAGACCATTAAACACTGCCAAAGCCCTGGAGTGTGAGCACTAAAAAGTTCTGAAATGGAGTTTCCAAACTGAAATCATTTCAGACGACTTTCCAGGGTCTTCTGCCTCCATCTGCCTGAGTGCTGGACAGAGACAGGAAAACTTGAGTTTGAATCCTACCACAGACCCTTTTATACCCCAGTTGTGGGTGATTGCATCTTCAGGCTGCCTGTAAACCACACACCACCACCACCTCACCCCATATTACACCAGAGAGTGGAGGGAGGAAGTGCTCACTTTGGGTGGCTGGACAGAGGATCAGGGCATGAAACAAATGGCCTCCAGCAATAGTTAGAAGGGGAACAGAGCAGCTCCCCTGTGCCAGCTCTGCATGCATGCCAATACTTTGCCAATACCAATCTAGATATATGGAGTATTTAGGGAGGACTAGCACCTCTGGTTCAAAGGTTTGCAAATCCCTCTCTAGGGATACTCCTACAACTTTAGTGTCCAGCTCTCACTCAACTGTTCCTCTCAACTCCAGTAAAATGATCTATTTAGGCAGGCAAAAACAGATTAAAGATAATAAGCCTTAGATCTATTGTGAGTGAAAGGGAAGTCTACCTCAAGCATTTTAAGACTTCTGCCAGTGGAATGGGTGGATGGAAACAATTTTTTCCAGTAGTCATGAAGACATATGAAGCAGGTCCTATAGAGCACTTAGAGCCTGGCCAGATGTCCTGCTTCTGCCATTCAGTGACTCTGGAAGACATGGAAGCTGATGACTTTGAGTAATTCTACTTCACTTATATTCATCTTATTCACAAATCAAGACATCACACCATGATGTCATTGGTCCTCTTTAAAAATGAGGACAAACAATGCACACACTATCAATATGCTTCTCTGTCTATTATTTACGACTTATATTTGTCTCCTTTCTTCCTTCCTTCCTTCCTTCCTTCCTCCCTTTCCCCCTTCCCCCCTTCCCTCCCTCCCTCCCTCCCTCCCTCCTTCCTTCCTTCCTTCCTTCCTTCTTTCCTTCCTTCCTTCCTTCCTTCCTTCCTTCCTTCCTTCCTTCCTTCCTTCCTTCCTTCCTTCCTTCCTTCCTTCCTTCCTTCCTTCCTTCCTTCCTTCCTTCCTTCCTTCCTTCCTTCCTTCCTTCCTTCTTTCCTCTTCTTTCTCCCTCCATCCCTCCCTCCCTCCCCTCCCTCCTTCTCTCTCTCTCTCTCTCTCTCTCTCTCTCTCTCTCTCTCTCTCTCTCTCTCTCTCTCTCTCTCTCTCACTCTCTCTCTCTCTCTCTCTCTCTCTCTCTCTCTCCTTCCATCTATTAGTCATTCCCACTAGAATGAGAGTTCCTTGAAGAGCTGAGATTTTCTTTTCCCTTTCTTTGTATCGCCTCTGGTTAATTTAATGCCTAATACATAGTAGGTATTTAATAAATGATTCTTGAAAAACTAACTATTAGCATCTACTATGTACTATTTGTGTACTTATCTCTCAGGGAGGAAAAAAAAAACACCCACCTCTAACAATACAGATTCATAGCTGTTCTGTAGCTCAAAGCTTTTACATAGTTGCTAGTGGCTGAGAAAAAATTAAATTCCTTACCCAGATTCACAGAATTATTAGCTGTTAGAGTTAGGAATTGTACCCAAATCTTCTTTATATTGAGAATATATCTCTATAACATGTTTTTTACAAGTAAGTCTGTAATCAAGCTAATTACATGAAAGAAAATAAAATGAAGCAAAATAACTTACCCTTAATTATATGATTATTTCATGAGAAAACCTGGAGGTTTGGGGTTCTTAATTTTGAAGGTAATTAAGATATTTTAAGTTGCTTTGTGTTTTCATACAAACTAAGCAGAATTTCCCCCTTGTTTGCTTTATTTAATACAGTTGAAATCTTTGTTCGGTCATACAGCATGACCTAATCTATCATTTGGGATAGATTTAGTATTTTGTGTATATAGTAATAAATTAGACGGAACCTTGTTGTGACAAGGGGTTAAACTTAATTTCTTGAAGGTTATTTGCCAAAGAGTAAAAAGCTCTGGCAGTTCCTTCCAAGTCCGGAAGGCTTCAAGCACTGGCCCTCTGATGGACTGTACACCGGTGTTCAGGCTAACCAAGTTTGGAGAAGATCACTTGGATGAAAAATGTTTCAAACAAAGCCACTCTCCAAGCCCATTGGGCTTCATTGTTGTTGATCAGTTGTGTCTGATGCTATATGACTCTATTTGGGATTTTCTTGGCAGTGACACTGGAGTGGTTTGTCATTTCCTTCTCCAGCTCACTTTACAGATAAGGAAACTGAGCCAAACATGTTTCAGTGACTTATTCAGGCATATCCACGTAATAAGTGTATGAGTGTATGAGGCTTGATTTTAGCTGCGTAAGATGAATCTTTCTGATCCTAGGCCTGGCATTCTATCCACTGTGCCACCAGAGGTGGACTAATATCAATCAAATTAAACAAATTATATATATATATATATATATATATATATATATATATATATAATATGTGTGTGTGTGTGCGCGCATGAAAAAAAGCTCTTAGCCCAGGGCCTGGCATGTAGTACATACTATATAAATGCTTATTCCTTCCCTCCCTGATATCTTTAACAGTGGTGGTAGGGACCAATGCCATGAATTTACTCTTTTTTTCAAAACCCTTACCTTTCTTCTTAGAATCAATACTATGTATTGGTTACATGGCAGAAGAATGGTAAGGGCTAGGCAATGCGGGTTAAGTGACTAACCCAGGGTCATACAGCCTGGAAGTATCTGAGGCTAGATTTGAACTTAGGACCTCCTATCTCTAGGTCTGGCCCTCAATCCACTGAGCTATTCAGCTGCCCCCCCAATGAATTTATTCTTGAAATCCTCCTATTTAACGATAATTTCCTAATAATTTTACTCTTGGTTTTCTGGTGTAATTATTAAGAAATTAGGCATAATCAGGCAAACATCTAATAACTAAAAGGACACAATCATATTAATCCAACTCACTATGTAATGCAATAGAAAGCCTAGTACTGGAGGTCTCTTCTACCCCAAATATTCAGGTAAGTTATATTTTGTTTATTATCTCTAGGTTTTAGATTATGTCAATACAGACAAAATGCAGTTGAGATTATCCCCTGAACTAGTATTTTATGAAGAAACTATTCTGAATGATGAAGGACAAATTCTTCTTTTGGCTCATATAATCCATGGCCTAAAACCAAAGCTCTTCGTTTGACTTGGATTAGGTTTAATAATGAATGGATAGGAGTACAGCTAGGTGTCTTATTCAATTGAGAGTCAGCCCTAGAGATGGGAGAACCTGGATCCAAATATGAATTCAGATACTTTTTAGCTGTATGAACCTGGGCAAGTCATTTAATCCCCATTGTTTAGCCTTACCACTCTCCTGCCTTGGAATCAACACATGGTATTGATTCTAAGAGAGGAAATAAAATTTTTTAAATGAATGGATAGGGTCAAGAAACAAAAGAATAAGTAAAAACATAATTATCAGTGCCTACTATGTTCTAGGCACTGTGCTAAACATAGAGATTGTCACTATACTTTTAATTGGTTTGAGCCCTACCCTAGATTTTCCTTGGGAATATCAGAAATTGGTTCACTTCTAGGGTTCTATAGCAGCAGGAAGAGACCCTTGGCTCACACAGAAATATTGAGGCAGACATGTGCCTGGAAGTAAACTACCCTATTACATGTGACTTCCAGGCACTAGAAAAGATTGACAGGGAGAACATTGGGACTTCTATAGTAGCCAAGTTGCTTGATACTATATAGTCTTCTCACATTTCTGTTCTTAATGGCTACTGGCCAATATACTGAGGAAACTTGGTATCCTTTGTGAGAATCTGGCAATGTCTTATCATAGGACCAGGACATTTAGTCTGCCAGGGTAGGAGGCTTGCTTCATCATTCCCATTATGGTGCTTCTTTCTTGCTAATGATCTGGACTTGGAAATATGAATTTCATTCCCAATTAATCTTTTATTACTACCTGGAGCTAGACTCAAGGTGAAAATGGGCCCTAATACACCTATTTTCCTAGAGCACATGGTTCATTAAGATGCATGGTTCCCTGAAAGGTCTATGAAGCTACTTGGCTTTCCTACTGGGAATGAAGTGTGAATATCCACAATAAGCTTTGCTCCACCTTCCAATTCTTGTTCTCTGTGTTCCTGTATCTTTAATCTTTCTGTAAAGCTCAAATCTTGGATTGACACCTACTTGTACGAATTGGCAAAGAATCAATCCTTTGCAGTGTGAAATCAATTCAACAACCCAAAGAAGATAAGGAATAGATCTAATCTGCCTAGAAATTTTCACTACATGTTAATGATATGTCATCTTATCATCAATACTATAATAGAATCCTTTGTGACAAATGAGGCCTTTTCAGTTTCAAATAGGAAATCTCATACTTTGTCCTAGGTCTGCTTTGGTGTGCCCAACACACTCATCAGCAATCTTAGGGTTAATTGATTTATCAGGACTATTGAATTAACTCTGAAAGTCTTACTGTCTTCATAAACAGAAACACTTTGTAACAAAGCAACACCTATCAGCATAATGATATCAGAACCCAAGAAACAATATACATTCCAATTATATATGGTTAAATTCAATGAAGGATATGGAACTAAAATGTTACAGGTAAATTAGCAATCCTGTTCCTTAAAAAAATAATATGGGCTACTAGTGAATTGCCTATCTAGTACTTAGTACAGTTTCTGGAATATAATAGGTGCCTAATAAATGTTTACTGTATTGTGTCATTCCTACCCTATTCATTGTGGGCACCCGGGTACTTGTTTGTGTGATGGTTTTCAGGAAGTTTGTTCATGATTTATGTCAATGTTAATAGAAAGATGAAGAAAGAATGAAATAACTGAATATTTTTGAAGTTATACAAGAGGGACAAGCATTAAAAGGGAATCTGAGTTAGCTAGATGACCCATAGTACTGTTGGCCATTGTCAACTTCCAGGAAGGTTCTTTTGTTACCTAGAGGAGTTCCTTCTAAATTGATAAGTTGTTTAGGAAGAGTAAGTTTTTGAAAATACTTTTCAAGTCATGAGGACCGTCAGAGGTTATCCAATCTTCTTACTTCAAATGAAGCTAAATTCTTTTTTTTTTTTAATATATTTTATTTGATCATTTCCAAGCATTATTCGTTAAAGACATAGATCATTTTCTTTTCCTCCCCCCCACCCCCCATAGCCGACGCGTAAGTCCACTGGGCATTAGATGTTTTCTTGATTTGAACCCATTGCTTTGTTGATAGTATTTGCATTAGAGTGTTCATTTAAAGTCTATCCTCTGTCATGTCCCCTCAACCTCTGTATTCAGGCAGTTGCTTTTTCTCGGTGTTTCCACTCCCATAGTTTATCCTTTGCTTATGAATGGTGTTTTTTTTCTCATGGATCCCTGCAAGTTGTTCAGGGACACTACACTGCCCCTAATGGAGAAGTCCATTACGTTCGATTATACCACAGTGTATTAGTCTCTGTGTACAATGTTCTCCTGGTTCTGCTCCTCTCGCTCTGCATCACTTCCTGGAGGCTGTTCCAGTCTCCATGGAACTTCTCCACTTTATTATTCCTTTGAGCACAATAGTATTCCATCACCAACATATACCACAGTTTGTTCAGCCATTCCCCAATTGATGGGCATCCCCTCGTTTTCCAGTTTTGGGCCACCACAAAGAGCGCAGCTATGAATATTTTTGTACAAGTCTTTTTGTCCATTATCTCTTTGGGGTACAGACCCAGCAGTGCTATGGCTGGGTCAAAGGGTAGATATTCTTTTGTCGCCCTTTGGGCATAGTTCCAAATTGCCCTCCAGAATGGTTGGATCAGTTCACAACTCCACCAGCAATGAATTAATGTCCCTACTTTGCCACATCCCCTCCAGCATTCATTACTTTCCTTTGCTGTTATGTTAGCCAATCTGCTAGGTGTGAGGTGATACCTCAGAGTTGTTTTGATTTGCATCTCTCTGAATTATAAGAGATGTAGAACACTTCTTCATGTGCTTGTTAATAGTTTTGATTTCTTTATCTGAGAACTGCCTATCCATTTCCCTTGCCCATTTATCAATTGGAGAATGGCTTGATTTTTTGTACAATTGATTTAGCTCATTATAAATATGAGTAATTAAACCTTTGTCAGAAGTTTCTATGAAGATTTTTTCCCAATTTGTTGTTTCCCTTCTGATTTTAGTTATATTGGTTTTGTTTGTACAAAAGCTTTTTAGTTTGATGTAGTCAAAATTATTTATTTTACATTTTGTGATTCTTTCTATATCTTGCTTGGTTTTAAAGCCTTTCCCCTCCCAAAGGTCTGACATGTATACTATTCTGTGTTTACCCAATTTACTTATGGTTTCCTTCTTTATGTTTAAGTCACTCACCCATTTTGAATTTATCTTGGTGTAGGGTGTGAGGTGTTGATCTATTCCTAGTCTCTCCCACACTGTCTTCCAATTTTCCCAGCAGTTTTTATCGAATAGTGGATTTTTGTCCCAAAAGCTGGGATCTTTGGGTTTATCGTATACTGTCTTGCTGAGGTCGTTTTCCCCCAGTCTATTCCACTGATCTTCCTTTCTGTTTCTTAGCGAAGCTAAATTCTTTCAGAGATCAGGTGGCCTGTTCAAGGTTACACTAACCCTGTCAAGATTTGAACATTTATCCTCTTATTCTATGTCCATCATTGTATTATATCATAATATTCATCAGGAAGAAAGGTCCAAAGATGAAATATAGTCTAGAGAAATTACTATTGTATCTCTTTGATGCTTTCCTCTTCTTCCTTCTCCTTGTAACTTACTGCCTCTGGGTTCAGCTAAACAGTTGGAGGATGATGCTAAAAAAAGTCATCCGGCTCAGTCTTTAGCTTTGTTTGTAATATTATCAGCTTTACTTCCTAAAGATGATACAACACCATAACTTCACTGGGAACTTGATTGGAACACTGCATCATCCACATGACAGTGGCAAGAAAGGCAACAGAAACATAAAGATCAATTCTGAAGAAAAAAGAAGACAAAACAAAATGATGCTCCTGACTCATAGACTCCATAGTAGTGTCTTATTTCATTACCACAAAGGAAGAGTAAGAGTTAGAGGGTTAGTTCATGATCAGGAAAAAAAATCCCAGAGCTGATTACAGCTACTGGCTCTGAGAGAGGCCTGACTTCTTTTGGGCAGCCCTGCAATTCAGTCTCGATGGTCCATGTCCAAACTGTGCGAATGCTGAGCTGTTCACATTGTTATAGGAATGACAGACTGTAATGGGGAATTGGACAGCATGTAACTCAGAAATCATCCACCTGTAACTAGCAAAACTCTGTGAGCATTACCTTGTGAATTACAATTTTGATGCTGAATGGGGAAATCTTTTGAAGAAAGTAATCATCTCCAGACATGATAACTCTGGCTCCACACAGCTCTAGCAAATGGGAAATGGACACTCTGGCTTGATGCAACCTAGTTAGGGGAAGGGAGCAAATCTAGCTTTCAGGGCTAAATGTGAAATAGGATTCCTTCCTAATTGCTGCTTTAGAAGAACTCAACATTACAAGTGTAAGCTGAAGGTCCCAGGGGACCTTGAGAAAAGAAAGACAAAATTGTGAAAGATAAAGGTTGTTAAGGGGGCAGCTAGATCATTCAGTGGATTGAGAACCAGGCCCAGAGATGGGAGGTCCTGGGTTCAAATATGACCTCAGACACTTCCCAGCTGTGTGATCCTGGGCAAGTCACTTCACCCTCATTGCCTAGCCCTTACCTCTCTTCTGCCTAGGAACAAATACACAGTATTGATTCTAAGATGGAAGGTGAGGGTTTAAAAAAAATATAAAGGCTGTTAAGTGACACTTATCCTTAATGTAATTTTCACAGAATAACAATATTGGACCAATCATTGATTGACAGCTTGATCCCAGCAGGAGGTTGACTGGTATGTAGGAGTAATCTATCAGAGGACTATGCTGCTGTCCATGGTCCCCAAATGACTGATATTGACATGCCAAATGAGTATTTGTGGTTACTAGTTTGTTTTTTCCCCCCTCACTGGAACATGCCTCTCTTTCCTTCCTACCTCCCTCAGACCCAGAGAGTTCTCCTCACTCACATTTATAACCCCCTGACTTCTTTTTCTTTTAGATGCCAACTTTTAATGCTTGTTCTAAAGAGAGGAATTATATGACAAGGGATTAGGAACTCAGGACCTCCAAGACCTTAATGTATTAGGGGAAAAAGTTGACAACTTGCTCCTGATGTATACTTGTCAAACACTTTGTCTAGATCCTTTTTCAGGCAATTCTAATCTCCTTAAATTGGTGACACGATCTTCAAGCAACTGGATGACCTTCACCTAGACTCCAAGAAGCCACAGACATGTCTGGATCATCATTCCCCTTTTCTTTATGGTATAAGGCCTATAGTTATTTGTTAATAGTCTGGTCAATCACAAGAGCTTCATCTAGAGGCTTCAAGTCATTTGATCAGTCTTCAACTTTTGACATTAGAATGTTTTTCAGAACAGGATGTCCAACTCCCTTAATTAGATACTGAAAAAGTTTCTCTGCATGTTCCTTCTTTTTGGATTATTCTCAGAAGAACTTTGAGAAGTTTTTCAGGGCTATATGATGATGGCTAAAGTAATAAGCCATGGAGAAATAGACATAGCTAGCATGGTACTCCATATTTATTGTCTTATTGGTAGAAAACTCACAGTCTAGATGGAAATTCTGAGACACAAGAGACTCAAATTTCAGTAACACTGAAGATTAAGTTTCAAGAAAATGTATAAACAGAATAGTTTCAGTACATGAACTTGAAATCCCTACAGCATCTTCCTTTATATCTCATTATATTAAATCCATTTGGTTCAGTTAGGTGAAACTGAGAAAGAGGGCATCTACTATCTTCACCTGTCTTCTAAACCTTTCTCCCTAAACACTCACTTAATCCAATAGCTTAGTGCCATGTACAGTTTTACTTTGATGAAGCCATGATCACATCAATGTGGGTGTTCTATTCAGTGATGCTAAAAACAATTTGGGATTATGCTCATATAGGATATCTTACATACCTGCTCAAAGAGGCCCATCCTATGTACTAATGACTAAGTTAAGATATCTTGCCATTTAATGAATAACAAAAAATGAGACATGCCTCTAAACAAAAATAAATAAATGAATAAACATTGGTCCTCAGTAAATATTGGTCCCATTCTATTTCTGCAATGATAGAAGCTCAGGGTTGATAAAAATGGCCAAGAATAATAAAGATCATGCTGTTTTTAGACTATATATCAACATGGAGAGGAAAGATAGTGAAATAGATAGAGAGCAGGTCTAGAATTTAGGACCATGATGGTGAGTCTATGGAACATGTGCCAAAGATGGCATGCAGAGACCTCACTGTGGGCACATGCATCAGAGTACTCAGGCCATTCCCCTTCCTCTTTCCATGCCCACCTCTCATCACCCATTCCTCTGCCCAGCATCCCAATGGGAGCTTTTACTTCCTCCCCTATGTGGAGTGCCTAGGCCACTCCTCTCCCTTTCTCTCACCCCTGTCTGGGTTAAGATGGCAAGGCATAGCACACAGTCTGGGGTTGTGGGGCATGGTAAATAGTGTCTAAATGAGTCTAAAAGGTCCTGAGTTTGAGACCTACTTTTGATATAAACTGGCTCTGACAGCCTAGGAAAATAAACTTTCATTGCTCTAGGCCAGAGATGTCAAATTCCTGGCCTGCAGACTTCAGGTGGTGACAAAACTCCCCCATGTACCCAAACTAGATTTAAGTATATTTGGGAAATATTTAAGAAAGGAAATAAAAATACAATAAAATAGAGATAGCATTAATTTGTAATTTTCTACATCAAAATTTTGGCTTGCATGGATCCTACTGTATTTGAGTTTTATACCACAATTCTAGGAAACTAAGGATATAAGTAGTTAAGAAAGATTTGATGTATATTGTGGAGGGAGTTTCTTCACCTAGATTTTCCCTGTGTCATGCAATCTCATGATCAGTGATCAGTTCTGATCTCTATAAGAACTAATCTGGGAGGCTGTTAGGTGGCTCAGCAATTGAGAGTCAGGCCTAGAGAAAGGAGGTCCCACATTCCAAAGACAGCCTCATGGATGTCCTACCTATATGACCCTGGGCAAATAATTTAACTCCACCTCTCTAGCCCTTACCACTCTTCTGCTTTGGAACCAATACTTAATACTAATTCTAGGGCAGAAGGTAAGAATGTTTTTAAAAAAATAATTAATCTATCAGTGCTCTACATGTCATTTTCAAGTGAATACCAAATGAACTCATTAGTGAAAGAACAGAATTATACACATCTCTACATGAAATGTTTTATTCTGAGAGTAGAAAACAAGAAAGTTTGGATGAAATGTAGACTATACTGAGGCATAATATAGGGGCAGCTAGATAGCACGGTGGATACAGCACCAGGAATCAGGAAAATATTGTTTCAAAACTTATACTTCTTAGTAGTATGACCTTGGAAAAGTCACTTAACCCCAAATGCCTTGTCATTCCCACTATTGTCTTAGAATTGTAGTATCAATTCTAAGACACAAAGTAAGAGTTTAAAAAAAATAAAACCCAACATAAAATCTCTTGTGAGATAAGTTGGAGCCAGGCAGTTAGGTGGCACAGTGGAAAGAACTCTAGGACTGGAATCAGGGAAATCTGAGTTCAAATGTAGCCTCAGACTCTTCCTAGCTATATAATCACTTAACTTTAACATCCTCAATGGTAAAAATGGAAATAATAATAGAACTTGTCTCACACAGGGTTGTTGTGAGACTTTAATGTATTGGCAAAGGGCCTGGTACATAGTAGGTGTCATATAAATGCTTATTTCATTACTTTCCTTTCATATTATAAAAAAATAAAACTTCAATTTCTTTACAGGAGATTTGCTTTGTCTAGAGACATTAGGGAACCACTGAAGCTTCTTGATAAGAGCAGTAATGAAACCAGATTTTAGAAGAATAAATTTGGAAGTTTTGTATAGGATTGTTTAAGAAAGGAAGAGTTTGGAAGAAGGGAGAGAAGTTATGAGGCATATACAATTGTTTTGGGTGGGGTTACAAATATCTGAATTTAATTGTAACTCCATGAGCAAGATAAAAGGTGGAGTAGTGAATAATGGGAGAAAAAATTGGAAGGAAAAATAGAAAAGACTTGTCAGCTTTTTGGATATGAGTTAATGGTATAACTGAGAGTGAAAAATGGAGACATTATGAGCACTTAATAATTTCTTTTTTATTTATTTACTTAATTATCCATTGATTCATTCATTACTTTCATTCATTCATCCTGCTGTTCTCAGAAGAAACAGAGGCATTCTGAAGAAGAGTGGGCTTAAGGAGAAAGATAATGAGTTTTTTTCGACATATTGAATTTATGATGTCTATAGGATATTCATATGGGTACATATAGCAATCAAATTGATGATATTGGATTGAAAATCATGAAAAATTAGGACTGGACATTAAAATCTTTGACTTACTTAGAGTGAGCTGATATCTGAACCCATGGGAGCTATGGGACTACCCAAAGTATAGAAAACAGAAAACAGACAGAGAGAGAGTTCTGCTATATGCATGTCCATTAAAACTGTGTAACATTTGTTTGTATCTTCTATTAAATCATCCACAAGGCATAAACTCAATGTGCCTGGGGCTTTCCTGGATCTCTTGCACCCTCTGCTATTTATTTGTATCTTTTGTCACATGTTATACACACTTTCTGCTGTAGTCATAGATATTTAAAATGATATTCTTTATTCTCTTACTCTTACACAATTTTTGTTTTAAAATTTTTTGTATACACTAAGCCCTTCATTTATGTAGTTGAATCAATTAACCAATCATTCATTCCATTAAACATAGATTTGGATGTAGTAAACAGAACAAGGTTTACAGTTTTTAATTTTAAGGAAAATATTTCTTTTCTCCATCCAACTATTTTGTTAATTAAATTGTTACAGCCTTATGATACTTAACTTTGGCATTCCAATGGGAAAAGAACAAAAGTGATAATTTTTCATCCAATTAAATTTGGTAAGCAGGTAAATTGGAAAGCTGTTTGAAAGAATCAAATTAACAGAGTAGGTTTGAAATATGTGACAATCCCATGTGCATTCTTACTAAAAATTTTCTCAGATAATGACAAACCAAATAATCAAGATTGGAAATAGAATAAGAAGAATATTTTCAATATTTCTCAACTTGATTTCATTTTTTCCTAAACATATCATCATTAAAAAATGAACTTTGTATATAATGTGTATGAGTAAATATGTTTTATTCATATTTAATCATTATTTGTATTATATAATCTACAATTATATATAAATATTCACTCATATATCAGTGGCCAACAATCATTTATTAGGTGCTAACTCCTGTTCCAGGAATTGTATTTTCTTTTGGATTTTTGCATCCATGTTAATTAATGAAATTGGATTGTGATTCTATTTCTCTGTTTTTCCTCTTCCTCGTTTAGCTATCAACACCATATTTGTTTCATAAAAGGTGTTTGGTAAGACTATTTCTTTAATTTTATTTCAAATAATTTATTTGATACTGAGTTTAGCTAATCTTTAAATGTTTGGTAGAATTCTCTTATAGATTAATTTGGTCTTTATAGCTTTTCCATAGAAAAATAATTTATGATTTGTTCAATTTATTATTCTAAAATACGATTATTTGCTATTCTTTATCTTGCTCTAATAGTCTAGGCAATTTTGTTTTATTTTTAAGCATTCTTCCATTTCTACAATTCCAGAGCAAAGTTTCTGATAAAACATAAGAAAATCTAATGGAAGAGTCCTTAGTCCCTTTTGTGCTGTGACAACTCAAGATCCTAATAGTTTGGTTTCTGGGTAAGAATATCAATTTATTGATTAATTAAGTATTAACTAATAGATTAGTGGTCTATAATTTTCTCAATAATCAAAGACAAAAAAGACACTTCACCTAGGTCCATATGATTTGGGAGCTTATTATTCAGCTCCAACCTTGGACAACCCAAGACACCTCTGATTAGTGAATAGTTAATAAGAAGTGGTCCTTCCAAATTCCCAACTCTTCCATGCCCCCCAGAGGTGATGGTGAGCAGTCAGTTAGCAGGATGAGCTTATCTCCCTTATCTATTAATTGGGTTTTGGGGGTCTGGGGGAGCATTCCTTGCCATTTCAAAGAACAAAGGAATGTGTACAAAGGTCAAAGAATTGACTGGAGCCTCTAATTCAAAATTCAGATATAGAAATAATTAAGCATATAGTAAAAATAAATCTTCTAACCCAGTAGTAAATAAATAGTTTGACACCAAGTTTTAAAATTCCATACTCTATATTTTTGATACAGCATTATGAAGAGAGAATTAGACTCTTAATTTATTTTAATATATTCAGCCAGCAACCTTTAATTTAATAAAATCAAGAACATAAAGGGCCCCTACTTAGCATTTGGTAGGTCATTAGCTAGGAGAGTTCACAAGTCACTTACTAGTTCACACCTCCAAAGGCTACAAGCACTGCCCACCCCAGTGCTAGACAAATTGAAAGGATTTGATTGGTTCCTATGAAGAAGGGGAGAGACAAGAAGTTATAAGAAAAAAAGGGGTATAAAAAGCAAGAATGAACATGGTCTGGCATCCTTTTTCCTGGATTCATTCTGTGTTGGTGAGTTGGGCTGAAGGGAGACTTTTGGAGGCAGTCACTTTGTCCTAGACTTGTCCTTGACTTGAGCTTTCTATGCTGGAAAGACTTGCGGGGTAGATGACTCTGCCTGAAGAAAGAAGCTTGTGTCAGCAGATTTCTGGTTGAAGACACCACTGGGACTTCCACATGGAGATCACAACTTGAGGGAGCCCTTGCTTGAGGCTGAGCCGGACTTCACCAGATCAGCATTTAGACTGGTAGACTAGTCAAGGCTTTGTCTCCATCTCCATTTCCCACTTTCAATATATCTACCTTGTTGTAAATAAAAGCTGCTAACCACCATTTTTGACTTAAGGGTTAATATTTTATAAATGGTGATCACAATCTTACTTTTTTATAACTCAAATTGAGTCAAAACTAATTTTAAATTTTACAGCATCTAAAGGCAAAGTTACCTAAATACCCTCTCATATGGCAATTATTGGTGTTGAGGGATTTTGGAAATTAATCTGGATTAGATTCAATTAAATAATTCAATTCAACAAACATTTATTGAGCCCCTACTCTGTTCTAGGAACTGGGACAGAAACTATGAATATAAACACCAAAATTGAATAGTCCTTGCCCTTGATCTGCCTTCATTTTATTAGAAAGAAATAATCTCATGGAGAGGTAACATGGCTTAATTTTGGAGGATCTGGAGTTGGAGTAAAAAGACAGGGTTTCAAATCTTGTTTGAGACAATTATTAGCTAGCTTATACTGAGTAAGTTATTTCATCTCTTTATATCTGGTTCCTCATTTGAAAATTGGGAGCATTTAATTTGATAACCCCTATGCCACTTTCACTTCTAAACTTGTGGCTCTATTATTCTATGTAAAAATAAAAGATAAATGGAGAAGAAGAATGAATAAGCAATTCAGGAAGGGATTCATGGAATAGATGGCATCCCAGAGGAAGGTTTCAAGAAGCCAGCTATACCTGGAGGCAGCAATAAAGAGGGAGTGCATTCCAGGAATTTAGTAGTGCTAACATCAAGATGAGAGATGGCATGTCCAATTTGGGTAGTGTCTACTAGATTTGTTTAGCTGGAATGTATTATTTACAGAGAGGATTCATGAAGTAACACTGGAAGGATAGGTGGGAATGAAACTCAGGACAACAAATTTCAGACTGGAGAAATGGCATTTCATGATAGAAGTAAAAAGAGTCACCAAAGAGTTTTGAATAAAGGAGCAATATGGTCCAAACTCTGTTTGAGGAAGATGATGTTGGTACCTGTGTAGCAAATGGATTTAAAGGGGGATATATTGGAATTAGGGAGACCAATTGGGAGTGAGTGGATAAAGTCTCAATGACAAGTGTGGAGGGTTTGAATTAGGGTAGTGAAGGAATGAGCTGTAAGAATGGGGAGAATGGAAAAAAAAATATTAGGAGAATATAAAGGGTTAAGGTTTAGTATCTGTCCTTCTGGCTTGGCAGCAGGGACTATGCCTGGTATATAAATGACACAGAGGGACCAGAAATTTCAGGCTAATCTATTAAACCTGTGATCACAAAGACCTCTGCAGACCTGATAGATGCATATTGAATCAGATTGACAATTTGCAGGATGATTATAAATAGCTTGTCTAATCTAGTCAAACAAAAAACCAATGGAACTGGACCAGCTTCAGTCCTTTCTTCTTTTAATAAAGCCAGATGCAATGAGCCACTTTATTAATAATGCACTGTTCTCTTATTATTTATCATTTTAATTAAGAACAAAATATGCATACAAACACCACCACACTCACCTGAGCAGACACAAACATACAAAGAACACACAAATTTCTCCTATATAGCACCCCCCCAACACACATACCGACACCTAAACATACCTATCCCCATATGCTTATGTACCAATACCCTAATGGTTAATAAGACCCCCATCTTCAAAGGTCAATAAAGTCTGGGGAAGCCAGTGTGGTGTCATAAAAAGAACAGATTTGGAGTCCAATGGATTTGGATCTGAACTTTCCCACATGACTCTGTGTGAGCTTGCCATTGTACCTCCTCTAGCCTATAATTTCTTCTATCTAAAGTAAGTAAGCCTATTAAAAGTGATGACGTCTGAGACCTCCTTTGGATTCTCCACCTGTCATCCTATGACTCACTAATTTTTTGAGGGAGGGATTTAGAACTGTGTATTTTATCAGTTTATCCCCTACTAGAGAAATTCTTCCTCCCACTGCGAATTGGTAACCTGTCAGTAATTTAGAGTCTTAGAGAGGTTCCTGGGGCACTGAGATATTAAATTATTTAATAGTGAATAACATTTAAAAGACTTTTTAATCACTTTGAAAGAAGGGCAACTAGGTGGTAAACTGGGTAGAATGCTGGTCCCGGAGTCAGGAAGACCTGAGTTCAAATTTTGCCTTGGACACTGTCTATATATGTGACTCTGGGCAAGTCACTTAACTTCTTCCTGCTTCAGTTTCTTCACTATAAAATGGGAATCATAATAGCACCTACCTTCTAGTATTATTGTGAGGATCAAATGATATAATAAATGTAAAGCACTTAGCACAATGTTTGGCATCTCATTTGATTTTTCTCAAAAACAATGGCAGACAGGTGCTACAATTATGAATTTCCATCTTACAGATGAGGAAACTGAGGGCAAGTGAAGTTAATGATTTATCTAGGACCACATAGCTTATTATATATGATATTATATGATATGATATGATATGATATGATGTCATATTATATTATATCACATTATAACATATATCATATTATATCATATATATATAAACATAATGATGTAGGATTTGAACTGAAGTTTTTCCTCCAAATGTCGTATTTTATCAGCTGCTCCAACTGCTAATATTCATCAGAAGTAGAACTTGAACCCCCATCTTCATAGCTTGAAGACCTATCTGACTTCTATAACATGTTCCTTTCAAGTTAAACATTGAAAACATTTATGCTTTCAGAGTTTCCATTTAGCAAAGCAGGACAATGAGTACACAGGGAATATTTTATTGGATTATCTAGAGGGAGGCAATTGTATGTTCCTTAAAAGCAAAGACTGTGACACAGACTAAATGATATACTTTTCTTGATGTTTGAAAAGGTTCCATTTTTGTGTCTGCTGACCCATAAACAGAACCAGATACTTATTAAGAGTGGTACATATGCCAGGAATTATACTAGGTGTTTGGAATGTGAAGATGAAAAATGACCTGGCTTTTGCTCTCATAGAAGTTGGGAAATTAAATATTTAAAACACTTTGTAAAAATTATTGTGATATATAAATCTCAATTGCTAATATCATCAACATCATCATTATTCCTTGTTTAGTCATTATTGTTATTAATATTGAAAGTCGTTTGATGGAAGTCAGGAATATTGTTTCAATCCTAATTTAACCATCTATTAACCTGTGTGACATTGGACAAGTCTCTTTTCTTCTGTGGCCTGAAAACACCTTATCAGTACATGAATGGTTTGGACCATATGCCATTCTAAGTTCCTTTTCAGCGTTAAATCTATGACCCTATGACACCTTCTATTGAGGGTGTGTGTGTGTGTATATATATATATATATATATATATATATATATATATATACTCTCGTTATGTGTATATATATATATATACATACACATAAAAATGGCAGGAAAGAAGAAAAGGAGAAGCATAGCTTACTTAGGGTGGCATCATGGATAGAATGTCAGGTCTGGAGAGTCAGGAAAGATTCATCTTCCTGAGTTCAAATCTTGCCTCAGAAATTTATTAGTCATACAGCTTTAAGCAAATCACTTAACCCTGTTTGTCTTAGTTAACACATCTTTAAAATGAACTGGAGAAGGAAATGGCAAAGAACTCCACTATCTTTGCCAAGAAAAATCCAAATTGGATCATGATAACTCAGATATGGCTGAAAAATGACTAAATGACAACAAATATTTACTTAAAATTGAGGAGAAAGAGTAATAATATCAATTTATTGAATTTCTTTTAATTTTTTTATCACTTTTCAATTATTGTCAAAAACACATCTAGGGCTTGAAGTGGTGATTTTCAAGAAAGAAACCTAAATGCTTTTCTTGCTGATGATCATACATATTCTTTGTAGATTAATGATTCCTCCAATTGGAGATGTCACCACTGTGTACCAAAAGAATCCTCAACTTTAATCATTTTCTGAACACCATCTTTTCTCCTTTAGCTTTGGAGATAATTACTTGACATCCCTTCAGATTGCAAATTCTGACTCCCAGGAGACACTTGGAGAACTAGTTATTATCTCCAGTTCTTACTTGAGTGCCAAGAGACCCAGAAGCTTTAAGTTGAAGTGCTTTCTTTCTGCAGTGAATTGATAAGGGGCTCTGAAGCTTGCAAAAACTGCCCAATAACTTGGCAGTCCATATGACTTCATTTCTAAAGAAGAGTACATAAAAGATTTGGATGGGAAAAATAAAAACAAACTATGAGCATTATTGAAATTCTGCTAAGGTACAAAGACCTCCTTAGCAATTACTATTCACATTTAAAAACTATCAGTGCTTCCCCTGCAAAATGTATTTGCCATGGGCCAGAATGTACAAATTGTCTTCATTGTTTGTCTACTTTTCCGTGTCTTCATTCATCAATGGATTTTAAGCTTTGGTGAGGCATCTCAAAGTACATTTAGTCTATAGTTTTAAGGAAGCTTTTTGATTCAAAAGCAAGTAGCAAGATATTGAGAAATATTCCTAAATTCATATAATACAATTAAATAAGAGCATTTGGAAATCATACTTTCACATATTATAGTCAGTATTTTTTCCATGACAATAGACATATGGTCTAATTCTGTTGACTCAATTATGCGTGTCCTCTATGAGATAGGGTTGCCAATGGGAGAGTCCCATCTATCAGGGAGGTTCTGTGATAATGACTTCCTATCAACCAGGAATCTGAAAGTTGAACAGGCTGCCTTGGTAGTGAAATGGAAAATCTGCCTATTATTAGAGGGTTTCTGGCCAATGATGAAAGCATTATGTCAGGATTATTATAAAGAGGATTTCTATTAATATACTGCTCTAGATGGTCTCTGAGGCTCACCTCTGAGATTCTGTAAGTAAGTACTTTTGTGATAGAATGTTTATAATCAATATATTTGTGAATGCCGAATCTGTTGATTGAACTCTACTTAGATTTTACCCGGTGAATTTTCATGCATATTGAATCCAGACACATATTTTGCTTCTATGTGTTTATAGCTTTTTAGATCTCTGCTTACAGCTCAGGCAATAAGTCCAAAGATTTGTATACTACTCGGAAAACTCACTCCTGTGTACCATAAACATTTTCTTTGAGAAGAGAGGAACCAGCGTAACATAATTACATAAAATATGAAATTCACTATTACATATGAGATATGGCACATGAAAGAAAGTAGTGATCATATCACTGTCTGGTTTTAGGAAACTTTAGAGAAAATGTCAAATCTGAGGGAGGCATAGAGATGAGAAGGCATGACAGAAAATTAGAAGATCTGTTTTAAGATATTGTTCTGCTCACAAAATGAAGAATAGACAAAAGTGAAAACATTGACTAAAACAGTCATAATTTCTTATCAAAGTTGAACTGATACAAGGTGATCAAAGCAATAGGAAGCCTAATGAATTCAGAAAATACTGAATCCAGCAGAACTTAATTTGCTAAATGGAGGTAAATGACAGCTATATATAATCTTTTATGATACAAACTCATTTCTCCTTTTCCTCCCAATTTCATGAAAAATTTTTACACTGATTTTTTAATTTGAATTCTAAATTCTTTCCCTCCCCCCTCTTCTCCTCAAGTAGGCAAGCAATTTAATATAGATTATGTATGTGCAGTAAAACAAAACATATTTCAATCTAAGCAATGTTGAATAAAAGAAAACAAAACCATCTCCCTTCTCCCCTTCCCTCCCCAAATCAAGAAACATGAAGTGAAAAATGTATGCTTTGATCTGCCTTCACACTACATCCTTTCTTTGGAAGTGAATAACATTTTTGAAAAACATAAATGCTTTGGAACTGTCTTGGATCATTGCATTGGGGAGAATAGCTGTCATTCACAGTTGATCATTGTATAATGTTGCTGTTAGTGTGTATCGTATTCTCCTGGTTCTGCTCCCTTCATATACATCTGTTCATATGTAATATTTTTCTGAAAGTATGCTGTTTCTCATTTCTTATAGGATAATAGTATTTCTTCACAATTGTGAGAGGGTGGAAGAAGGGAGGTAGTTAAAGGGAGGAGGAGGTTAGGAAAAATATTGATCCATTAGCCATCAAAGACTGATCAGTAGGCAAACCCCAGTGCATTCCCCTGCAGCAGCATCTCTCTATCTCTCAGTATCTCTCAAAGTACATCTGTCTCCATTCCAAATAGACAGCCCTTGGGTGTTCCCTTGTAGCAGCTCTCCAGTCTGCCAGAGTATCCAGTTACCACAATAAGAAATAGTTTCCACACAGACTATCTATTTTATTACAATTGTTACCTCAAAGTTGACTGAACCCCACAATCCTTTTTACAAGCAGGGTAGTAAAGGAAGATAGACAAAATGTTCAAACAAATTATTTTTGGAGTGGTGGTCATCGCAGCCATTGTCTGTTTTTGAGTATACCATTTACTATATAGCAAACTTACCCTTATGGTAGTGGAAACTCTGGATTATGGAGGCTACATTACAATGTCTATTTTACAGTTGCCATTCCAAAATAAACTGGTACTGTGGCAAGTCATGGGACAAGTGTATGTGATTTTCATGGCTGTCCTTCAAACTCTGACTCAAGTGAAGAAAGTATTTAGATTTGTGGTTCCCCTTAAAGCAGATAAGATTATGGCTGTTGATACCAACATAGAAGGCATGATTAAGGCTGTGTTTGAACAATTGATTTAGGAAAAAGGACTATATCTGGTTATAGGCAAGGAAAATGGGCAAACAGAGAATGTACCTCAGGAAAATGAAGGTGATAATGAGAATATGGCTACTGGTGACCCTGAGAAAATCTGTCCATTAAAAGAGGTCACTAAACTAACTAGTAATGCTGGTGTGATATATTCAATAGCTCATAGACAATTCAGCCCATAGGAACTGGAATCCATAAAGTGCCATTTCCCAAAATTTGTGGAGAATCCCTTCAAATCTCAGAAGGAGCTTAAGCGGGCTTTCCGGATCTTAGATCCAGATTTTGAAGATACCGAGTTCCTATTGTATGAACTGTTCAGCCCGCATGAACAGAGACAATTTTTGGAGAATACAAGATCTGACAGAAATTTAACTAGCTGGCCAACTGTAGAGCAAAGGGTGGATATGGGCTTTGCAAATCTGCATGTCCTACCTTAGAAGGTGCAGAGAGGATTTTCTGCAGGCCATAAAACTCTGCTGTTCTAAACCAAATGCATGGGCTAAGTTTGGCAAGATCAGGCAGGATAAAGGGGAACATCCTGCCACATACATAGACCATCTGTCAGAGATGGCAGATTCAATCTTGGTCTAGAAGCTGAAAGTGAAGAATTTGCAAGCCACATCTATAGGCAATTTCTAAAGGGATGCACACCTAATTTGAAAAGATTTTTAAAAAACTATTTCCCTAAATATGACTCAGTTTCTCTGATTGAATTGAGAGACACAGCAAGTTACTTGTTTGAAAATAATTCATAACACTCCAAACAAGTCCAAGACCTGAAGGAAAAGTTAGAGAGGACTGAAAATTATCTTAAATAAAAGGACATTGATGAAATACAAAATCTGAACATGGTTAGGATTTATACAAAATCTAGTTACTAGAAACTTAGTTACAAGGAAACACCAGTGCATAAAGAGACTAGGTAATGTTTCTTTTGCCACAGGAAAGGTCACTTGATTAGAAATTGCTTTTTGAAGAAGAAATATGAGAATAATAACAAAGACAAACAAAAATGCACAAACTAGGTAGAAGAAGTCTACTTGTTGTTCACATTGCAAGTTAAAGTCCTCACAGCAAGCTCTGGACTTGAATGAAATGCAACTGGCCATAAAAATTGGAGCTAAACCCAAATACTCAGATATGGTTAGAAAAGAGTTATGAAGCCAGGCACATAAATTATATAGTGTGACACTTATAGAAGAAATTGTGAAAATAAGGCTGCAGTTAAAAATAGTACAAAAAACTTGGGAAATAGTGAAAATTCAGTGCAAGGTGACTATGTGAGTGATAGCCACTGCAAGAAAGCAAAAGAAAGGTAGAGACAGATTAGAGAAACTGAGGCAGAAATTAAGGGAATAACATCTCAAATAGTAAATGAGATGAAAGACTTTGAAATGAGTTGTACAGTAACTAAACAGAAAAAGTCTGTAAAGGAAATGAAATCATTCCTAGAGAACTTTTTCCAGTGTAGAGTGGATAATGGGATTGAATTATGCAAAAGAAAAAGAGAGTCATAAGACATCAAGCAAAAGTTTGTGACTGATAGAAAGACACATAATTTCAATTCCCTAGAGGTTACTGTTCCTAAAGATGACAATGCTTTAAAAACATTCACAGAGGGGGCAGCTGGGTAGCTCAGTGGATTGAGAGCTAGGCCTAGAGATGGGAGGTCCTAGGTTCAAATCTGGCCTCAAACACTTCCCAGCTGTGTGACCCTGGGCAAGTCACTTGACCCCCATTGTCTAGCCCTTACCACTCTTCTGCCTTGGGGCCAATACACAGTATTGACTCCAAGATGGAAGGTAAGGGTTTAAAAAAAAAACATTCACAGATGAAGTTCCACCAAACTTAGTTAATTCTGTAAATAGCTTTATGGCCCAGGTACCCTTACAAATCCATCTAAGTTGAATCCAGAAGCTGAAACTTTCCATCCAGCAATGAGTCATGTAGATAAGGAAAAATTAACTGAAAATGAAGCTGAAATTACTTTTGAACCCAATAATCATATTCAAAGTAGTGGAGGTTACATATAAGTTAAATTTGAAATGGAGGATAGAATGGCAGTCTTAGTAAAAACCAAGGATTCAGTTAGTGCCAACATTCTAAGGGGCAAAGGGGTATCTGGCCAAAGCAACTATGGTGATTTAGGTTCATGTTCCATAGGGATTGAATCAAATCAAAAAGAAATAACTGAGTTACATATGCACCTGGCAGAGAGTAGCAAAGACATGGACACTGAGTCAGTGGTTATGAACACCTTAGCTAAAAAGCTAGAAACAGATATATGTTGTAGAGAGGGACAACATGAAAGCACACATCCTAATGATGATGCAGGGGGACATGCCAACTTATTCCCATAATAAAGAAATAAAATAGGGGGAAAGATCCCTATCTCTACAAAGTCAAATGATAATGAAGATAAACATAAACCTCAGACTAGTTGTAGAGTAGGATCTATGATTTTTTTAAAACTCTTACCTTCCATCTTGGAGTCAATACTGTGTATTGGCTCCAAGGCAGAAGAGTGGTAAGGGTTAGGCAATGGGGGTCAAGTGACTTGTCCAGGGTCACACAGCTGGGAAGTATCTGAGGCCAGATTTGAACCTAGGACCTCCCGTCTCTAGGCCTGGCTCTCAATCCACCTAGCCAACCAGCTGCCCCCAGGATCTATGATTTTTAAAAGTATAGAAGAAGCTAACCCCATATCATCAAGTTTACCACTTCAAAATGACATTCTAAAGCTTAGTAGCAAAAAACAACCTGACATTGATTTGAGTAACACAGAAACTGGTGACATAGGCTTAGATCAAAATGCAAAGCCAGAGTTACCAGCATCTGACAAAAGTTTACATGGCATTGAGCAAAATCCTAAGAACATAGTGATTGGGTTTAGTGATTCAGATTCAGATACTGAATCTGAAGGAATACCAGAAGGCATGATAATAATGGATGAAGATGATTTATAAAAAATGCCTTATCAATTTTATAAGCTTTATGAAGAGGTAGACAAAGAAGGGGATGTGTGGGACACAAGTAAAAATATTGAATAACTGGAACCAGTGCAAACAAAATCTTACCAAGATTGTGATGAGGGATTGCAGAACAAGTTGTATACCATTAGAAGAAATTTACGCAGTCTTAGGGGTTGATAATGAATATGATTTTATAGATAAGTTGAATTACATGACTTATTCAGATACAGATTTTGAATGGGAAGGAAAATATCAAGAAACATATTGAGAACTGGAGGAGGAGATATAGATACACAATTTCATTTCTATTCTCTAACTTCATGAATATGACAAGTGCCATTTATGCTGTAACAGTGGAACCAAGACTTGTTGTAGTTCCATAGGGTAACATAGTACACATAACCTTATGTGAATGAAGACTAGTCTTGGGGTAGCATAGAAAATAAGTTATTCCAGCTAAAGAAGAACCAGTAATTCAACATCCGAGTATTCCTAAACTTGCAGTAAAACTCCAACTTCATAACTAGGACAGACACAAACATCTTGAATGATATGGTAGCATAGATTCACATTGGTTGAATTTGTTATCAAAGACCTTAACAGCAAGTTATAGATGAAAACTGGAAAAGTTAATCCATATCTCTCAACCTTCATCCTAAAACAGTCTCTACCAGGGGAAGGAAGAGAGTGAGGGTATACCATGAAGATGTTACTTCAGAGTTTCAGTAACCCCTCTAGACACAACAATGTGATCATGTCATCAGTGAAGATATATACAACTGACTTATGATAAAATAAAAAAAGTTCTAGTCATGAAAAGCAATATGAGTAGCCCAAGAGGAAATCAAAAGCAGTCCTTGTGAATGAAAGCCTATCTAAAACAAAGGAATGCACCCCTGAAGTAAATAGTACAGTTCCATTAAGAAATACAGCCAGTAAAACAAAAGAATAAATGCATTTGAAAGTTTAGCAGCCATATAGAAGCTTTTATACAATTTTTATACATAGCCTCTGCCTGCCACACAGTAACAAAACAGAAAGGAACAATGTTTTTATAAAGGAGCACATAATTTTTCTATATTCTATCTCTAAGCAATGATTAGAGTAAACATTCAATAAATCTTCTAGTGAAAGGTGAAAAAACAAGAATTAGCTAACTTGAAATCACTATTCTTAGGCATAATGCTCACACCCATTCGTGAAAAACACCTGTACACCTTACTTGCATTCACGAAGATAAACATATGCAAACCTTACCCCCATGCATGAAGAAAACACATGTAATTCTTACTTGCAGACATGAAGAATGATTAATAAATTCTGATATTCATGAAGATTTCAACTTACTTCCATGCAAATTTACTTTTCACTCTTACTTGCACACACATGTAAAAATCTCACATGCATAAATGTTTTTGGTGTGTTTGTGTGGTTCCGGATTCCTGATTAATTATTCCAGTGGATCCTGATTGGAAGAACACATCTTTGATCAAGACCAGAAGATGGTGACTGGCATGAAGACCAGAGAAGGAGGACCAGAGAAGGAGGACCAGAGAAGAAGAAATAGTTTTTACAAGCAACATGAATGGACATGGAAGGACTTTGGAACTTTGAATTTTGGAACTTTTGATCATATGGATATATAAGAGTGAGTTATACATATTTAACATCACATATATGCATGCACACTCTACATAAAATACACTGTAGTAAGATATCTCATGGAATGAGTGAGTATACAACTGTGCATAGTTGCATAACAAATCAACACATTGATGAGAATTTCTGTGGAAAATTCAAACAGAAAAAGATATTTCTTTTCTGCATGAGTTTGCACAGAAATTCAGAAGGATGTACATATGTACATCCTTATGTACACATGTCATTACTAATTGACTAACAAGCTAATTTTTAAAGTAATTTATTAATATTCTAACTACTAGCATTAGTGACAGCCTAGTGAATTTGTCTAAGGCTTAAGAAAGCAGAGACATAGAAGTTCTGAAGTATAGAAATTAGATTGCATTATGATTGTATGTTAGCATTTGTTAGTGATAGGAAATTTTTCTTAGTGACTGTATAGACATTAGGAAATAGGATATTTGATTATTCTTAATGTTAGTGGAATTGTTGAAATGATTTGGAAATTGTTACTTGATTTGTGACCCTGGTCAAGTCACTTAACCTCCATTGCCTAGGCCCTATGAGTCTTCTGTCTTGGAACCAATGCTCAGTATTGATTCTAAGACAGAATGTAAGGGCTTAAATGAAGAAATTTGGAAATTAAAGTATAAATGAAAGCCCTTTACTACTACCATTCTATTTGGGGAGGGGGTACAAATCTATGGAAGTGATAATGGTACTGAAAAGTATAAAGTTGGGAGAGTAGCTAAGGTTAACTCAACAAATGTGCAAATATAGACACACATCATCTTTGCATTAGGAGACATAATTAGTATTATATTTAAATATCCTCATCGAGGGGAAATTCCCCCCAAAAGGGGAAAGGCTATATATAGAAATTTTTACCCACAAATTCCTCCCCCTACTGGTCCATATATCTGCTTTCTCATCTCTATAAAGGAGAATAAATATGATTTCTAAGGCCAAAGAGTATAAAATAAAAGATCTAACAGAATAAGTGTGACTGGATATGGAATGATAATGAGGGGATGGCAGAGCTCATGGTATCACAGTATCAGAGATTTAGAAATGGTTGGAAACTTGTAGTTTATCTAGTCCAACCCTCTCCATGAATAGATGGAGAAACTGATGTCTACAAAAGTAGATGGAATTGTCTATGTTTGAATGATGAGATGATTGAACAAAATTCCATGAAACATCATTTATGCCATAGTTTTGAGGTTGTAGCCTGTTTTCATAATTGTAATAATGCCTACAAATGGCACATCATAAGTGTCTATTAAATATTTTTTGTAATACGCTAGTAAGTATTAGAGTGAAAATAGAACCCAGGACCCAGGTGGGAAATTCAGTAGGGAAAACAAGTATTTCTTAAATTCCTTCTCATCTTATTAATTATTAATATTATATTTTTTGATTCTTAGAACAAATCTGGGATGGAAGTGCTATTGATAGTTATAAGGATTTAGCTCATCTGGATCATGGTAGTTGATTCCTATTTTACACTAAGGGAAATTGAGGCAAAGTGACATGCTTAAGGATACACAACTAGTCTGTTGGATAGTTGGATAAGGATACACAAATGTCTGAGGCCATATTTGAACTCACCACTTTTTGGCTTCGGGGCCAGCACTATATCTACTGTATCATCTAGTTGCATCACTTTCGACTTTCCACCATAGCATTTTGGTGACAACCAAGAAATTGAAATAAGACAAAGGCCTCCAGTGCCATGCATGGTTTTTCCATGGAATATTTCTAGAAAATCATTAACAAAAATCTGACAGATTGGAATGAATGGTGAGGTTAACAATTGCATCAGTAGGAAGGTTATTGCCACAAGTATTTGAGAGGTATGTTAGCTTGTTACCAATGATAACTTTCAGGCAAGAGGTGATATAAAAATCTGTCATTGAGAATAAGTGTGGCTGGAGATGAGCTGGCCTGGTCATACAGTGAGGAAGAGAGAAAGAAGTTCATGGAATCATTGAGTCATAGACTTAGAAGTAGAAACCTCTCATTTTTCCTGAACTCCATCCCCGCTCTGACACCACTCACAACTTCATGAAATCAATTCACCCATCTTTAAAAATATAGACTAGAATCCTGGGAAGTCAGTAAATCAAATGTTAAACCTTGAGAACTGAAGCAAAGAAAAAAAGATTTAACTATACATAAACCAAATTAGCTTAGAAAACAGGGAAGATGAGTTTCTTTCAATATTACATTTGTAAGCCCTCGGTGGATGTTTACCATCTTTCTGACAAATGATTTCATCATAGTCTTACTAAAAAGAGAGACAAAGTCTCTGCATCATTGGTTGAAAGCTCTTAGACTGTTCTCTTGTGCCCATTTTGTGATTTGGAGATTTGGTGCAAAGCTCCCAAGGTAGCAGTTAATTCTGCAGAACACAAATCATATAAAGTTTTATTTCCTTACTTATTAAGCACCAATTTTTTTCAGACATTAGAAAAATCACATTTCTCCAAACCTGACTAAATAGTGATTTGTGGTCTGTAGCTTACTGATTTCTCATTTCACAGATTAGAAAACTGCTATCTTCAGAGGGCAGTTTGTAGATAAGAAGATATAATTTCTCTTACCAAGAGATGAATACAGGATCTGGGAGGAATTTAGTACATTCCTTTCACATAAAGTTTTGTCTAAAAGGCTGTATAGGGTTGATCCTTTGGGAAACCACTGAGTACAATGGAAAGAATGCTGGATTAGGAGTCACAGGACCTGGGATTGAGCTATCAGCATGTCACTTAATATCTCTGTGACCATAGGTAAGCAATTTAATCTCTCTGGGTCTCAATTTCCTCATCTGGAAAATGAGGAATTTGAACTGCCTGACCTCTAAAATTCCTTCAAACTATAAATCTATGCTCCTGTCATCCATATCCCTCTGATGGGCACCCAAGGATCATTGGATGCCATATCTAACCATGCACAAGCCTCAGAGTAGCTCTTGGGATCACTGTTAAGGTAGAAATAGCTTGAGACTGATGATGATTCATTTGGTACTTAAGAAACATGAGTATTCATTTCCATGAATCTTCTTTAGCTTCCACTTTGAGTACTACTAGCTTAAAGGAATTCACAGAGCTCCTGAAATGCCAAAGCTTCTTGAAATACATAGGAGAGAAAATCCAAGAAAGGGGCTGACAACAAAACCCCTGCCCTCACAATGAGAAATCAGCAGAGTGAAATAGAAAGTCTCACTTGAGGAGGCAAATGAGATCACATCCATACTCTATGCCCTTCATTAATTCTAAGGCTTGAAATTTAGAGAAGACTTTTCAACCTTCATTGTCCAAAGTCTGTGGAGCTCAATAGTAGAAAATAGGTTCAAAGGAAACTGGTTGGGGATTCGTCTTTTAGGGTCTGTCTCTAGATTCAAACTGTCTGTGTAGGCTCAGAACTTAAGGCTTTCTGCCTCATGAACCACCTATCCAAATTTCTTTGGGGATCACAATTTATCAAGAAGAAGCATTCAAAAAGAAAAAATTTGTGACTTCTAGCTTGGAGAAACAATCCAAATTTTCCAGTTTGTCCCTGCTTCCCTTTTATAGAATAGTTATTAAAGAGCTAACAAGTATCAGGTAATTTTAGGCAATAGGGATACAAAGAGGCAAAGCAACCCCAGGTCTCAAAGCAGGGAAAATTTGGTGATATATGAAGACCAGTATAATATAAGGTAAAGATGAATTGGATTAAAAGAGAGATTGTAGTCATATTTGCCCATCCTATCTTAGTCTCTTCCAGTACAAGCCAGTTGATCTACTGATTGATTGGATTTGCTCTCAGTTATGCTCTAATCCATTAAAATTAGCTCCTTGAAAGCTGGGAGTTTTTCACCTCTTTGTATCCTCAAAACACAGTGTCTGACACAGCAAGTCCTTAAGAAATGACTGATGAACTGACTCATTTCTAGTACTCAGTTCAAGTCAGGATAACTACTTGTCAGAGCTATCACAGAGGACTTTCTGCCATATTGAAGCCACGAGGTGGCACAATGGATCAAGGGCTGGGCCTGGAGCCTAGAGGATCTGAGTTTGAATTCAGCCTCAGAGATTTACTGGCTTTGTGACCTTAGGTAAGTCACTTAACCTCTGTTTGCCTCAATTTTTCCATATGTAAATTGAGAATAATAATAGTACTACCAAGGTCATTTTGAGGATTTAATGACATAATATTGGCAAAAGAATAGTGTCTGGTACATTTTAAGGATAAATGCTGCTTGTTATATTATCCATTCATTCAATATTCATTAAGCAGCTATTATATATGTCACTTTTTAAATACTGGAGTTGAAAAATGAAAAAGAAACTTGATCCCTCCCATCAAAGAGCTTAATGCCTAAAGGAGATAGGCGATACCCAAAAAGAAACTAAAAAGATTGGAGGTAGGGAAGGTATTCCAGGAGTCCAAATAGAGTGTAACCATGTGGGAAATAAAGAAAGATCTAGCCTAGTACCCTCCTCAAATGGAGTTCTGGGAGAAGCTTTTTATTCTGCCCACCAATCAGTGGGGTTCCCCTTCCTATCAGAAGTCCCTGGGGGTATATAGGAGAAGTCAAAAGGAATGCAACTGGGTGGGAAAATGGTTGGACTAATTACTATCTGAAATATCACCTTTGATATTCTGGAATTCTACAAATTGCTGGCTTTTCCCAATCCTTGTGATGCTAGACCCATTCTCCTCCTTGGGACATGTTTTTAGTGAGGACATTTAGAGAGTAATCAATCAACTTTCAAAATCTCTTTGATAATGTTTGTGTAAAGAGAAATTTCATCAATTCCTTTGTGTCCCCTCCTTTTCATATTCAAATTCTATTTTTGGAAGGAAGGAAGAAAGGTGGTAAAGAAAGTTGTCAAAGAAACAACACTAGAAATCAATTCCTGAGAAGGGAAAATAGCCAGAGGAAATGTAGAGAGTTAGAAAAGAGCAATAATGAGATTGAGAGAGGGTGCATAAGATGCTGAAGTTAACAGAAGCCAAACAGAATGAGCCCAGAAAAAAAAATGAAGAAGTAAGAGGAGAGGTGCTGAGCATGGGGTATTTGGTGATTGAATGAAGCCAGAATACAAGCCAAGAGAAGATGAGATTTAGAAAAGACATGATGGCTGTCTTCAAGTATTTAAAAGACTGTCATGTGGAAGAAGGATTAGAAGGGCTTGGATTCACCTCAGAGGGCAGAACCAGAAGGAATGGGGGAAGAAACTAAGAGGGAAATTTGAACAAGTGTCAGCAGAAACTTTGTTAATCATCTGACCTATGCTGAAGGGAATTGGGTTGCTTCAGGGTATAGTGACTTCTTTCACTGGAGTTCTTCAAGGAAAACATTGTTTGCATATTTCTTCAGGTTGTCCTCAGAACTTTGCCATGTGTCATCCTAGAAATTCTCTTCACCCTTGGACTACTTCTCATATTGAAAATATCCACCCCTGAGGCCTCTCCCTTTCACTGGATGTCTTCTTCCCAAACTCCAGGTAAGAGAATGTCTGCACCAGTCACATCTCATTTTTCTTTGAGTTGTACTACAGACTTTTTCTTCCAATCTTTATTTATTCTCCTCCCTCCCTCAACTTGCTTTCATATATGTCTTCCCCCATTAGTCATTAAGTCATGACATATTCATTAAGTGTGTACTGTAAGGGGAAAAAAGAGGTTATTTATTAAAAAGATTGGACAGGATTATATTTAAAATAGGGTCGCCAGTAATTTAATTTATGCCAAAGAGATTTGTTTACAAAAGATAGAAAGAATGAAGTAAGAAAATCAGAGAAAGGATAGGGTAAGATATCTAGCCTAAGCACTAAGTAATTTACTCCTGGTTCTTGGCTCAAGCCAGACAGGGAGAGTTAGTCCTTAGCTCGCCTCAGCAAAGCTGAGGACTTGGGTAAGTCTCTCTCAAGAGGTAGGTCTCTCCTGAGGCCAGTTTCTTCAGAAAATATTCAGGAAAGGAGTCAGCCTTTTTACTCACCACATGTCAGTCCAAAGGAAGAGAATAAAGAACAGTCTCACCAGGAACAGGGTCTCAGGTCCAGTCAGTAGATTCTTCTCCAGTCTCAACTCCAAAGATGAAGAACTGCGTCTCACAGGAAGTTGCAACTCCCTTTTAAGGACACTTTCTTTTGTGTCACTTCCTGTGTCTTCCCCTAATTTTATGTCTACCAATCACAGTTAAAGCTTTGCTTTAGGACTGCCCACTGGCAGTCAGTTTAATTCTGATTCATCTCCCAGTATTGTACATGTGGGTCACAGACCTTCCCCACTCAAGTGTGAGTGGGGTGTTTACACCTTTGGTGATTAAATCTAAAGCATGGGTAGGGGAGTTAATTTAATTTTCACAATCAGGGGAGAGTTAAATTTAATCTTCACACTACTGTATGCCAAGTTCTCTGGTAAATGCTGATGAATGCAAGAATATGAGCTCCTTGAGAGAAGGGACTTCTTTCTTTACACTTCTGTGTGTATCCCCAAAACTTAACATAATGCCTGGCATATAGGAAATATTTAAGAAATATTTGCTCACTGAAAACCTTGTCCAGTATATTGTAGAGGGAAATCTTGTTTAGTTAATGATCCTAGTAGTATAGCATACAGAGTGCTGAACTTGGACCTGGATTCCAATCTTGTTTCTGTCATTCTGGCTATGTGACCTTGAGCTGGTCACATCACTTCTTAATTCAAAAGATAACTCTAAGGCTAAGGTAGATCTGTAAAAGTAATAGAGGAATTTCCTTGTTGAGAATTGCCTGCACAAATGGACTCAGAATTTTTTTCCTCTTCTTATATGACTAGTTTTATTTAACTGTTCTGCATATAATATGTTTGCCAGACCATTTGCCAGACCCCTCACTATTGTGTTCACTCCCTCCTACCCCATTGACCCTTGCTGTTCTCCAGTCCTTCTCAAACAATGCATTGCCAAGAATTCAACTGATTGGCAAAATTCTAAATCTATAAGCTGAATAAGAGGGGACAATGGGACTGTGGTTTTCTTTTATTAAGACACTTGGCTTCTAGTGATGAAATCCAGGGTTTTGGAACAGATACCTCATACTTACTATTGACTCCCATTGACCCTGTAGATCAACAAAAAGCTTGAGTCTCTTTTATATGAGCCAATGCCAAGCTAGAAATTCCTAATGTTGTATATGGGTTGTTGAGTGTTTTTAACCCTAAATCAGAATTCAGGATTTTCCTATACTACGTTTTTCTCCTGTTGGTGAGAGTCACACATTTATAAGTGGGATATCTCCATCATTCATCAGAACTATCAATGAACCTCTCTTTTAGTGTGGAGCAATTGACAGAATAGGGTAGAGTAAAGCATACCAAATTGGAATATGAGTTTGTGTTCTTCTCTGAAACTTAGTACAAGTTATGTGACCTTGGGAAAGTGATTGAACTCTTCTGGGCCTCAATTTCCTCAGCTTTATAATGAGGGAATTTGGTGAGATGGTCTCTAGATTTTCTTTCTCTTATAATGTATTATTCTATAAAGAGAGCTGGGAAGTAGCTATAGAATCTCTTCCAGGTAGTGTTTGCAGAGAACCACTGGCATGAGGGAATCACTGAGCTGTTTTTGAGGATGTTCATCCACTTTTGGTATCCACTTTTCACCTCTAACTTGTAGCTCCAAGAAACTATATCATGCTCAGTGTCTACACCCTGGTAAAACCACCTCTAAACAAGGTTGAGAGTAACCAACAGGTCTCAATTCTATCACTGAGTTAGGGGGATGTCTCCAAATATGATGTAAGATTTAAATTTGGGTTTTATACTAAATAAGAGAGTTATAAAGCAATATTGTGGTCTCTGATTTTTAAATATGATAGCTTAAGTCAAAATGACTTTTAGGAGCTTTTATTTACAAAGAGGTGGAAAGAGTGAAAGTGGAAATGTAGAAAAGAGACAGAGCCTTAACAAGCCTACCAGCCCTTCTTTGGTGAGGTCTGGCTCAGTCTCAAGTAGAAGCTTCCCCAAGTCCAATCTCCATGTGGAGCCTTCAGCCAAAAGTCCAACAGCTCACCCTCTTCCAAAGCCAAGGCAGAAATCTCAGTCACTCACCTAGTAAGCTGATGCAGGAACCAGGGGAAAAGTCTCCTCCAAATGGCAGGAAAGGAATCTCAGCCACTCACTCCAAATGCCAGGAAAGGAATCTCAATTAATCTCTCCAAATTCCAGGAAAAGAATGGTGTCCTAGACCATGTTGGTCTCTTCTTATATTCTTTTTCCCATGTCACTTCCTGTTAATCCTCTTCACAGAAACCATTGTCAGTCATCTTGACTTTTGACCTGCCACTTGACTTCAGTGACTAGAAGGCTGATAACTTTCTGTCCCTCTGCCTCACTTAAATCCAATTCATGAACAAGTTAAGTCCATCTCATTATATCATTGGTCTTTTTTGAAAATAAAGGATGAACAACAACAACATTAATTCATTAAGTGACACTGTATTTTTATTTATTTTTTCTAATTATATATAATAATAAATCTTCAGATAATTTTTACTAATTTAAATGATTGAATTTATCTCTCTCCCTTCTTTCCCTTCCCCTTCCCAGTGCTAGCAAAGAGAAATTCAGATTATATTGTATTATCATATAAAACATATTTCCACATTGTTCATTTTTGTAAGTGAATAATAGTAGCATATTATTGGTGAGGACCCTGAATCGATCAGAGGAGGATGCTGGTGCCAGAAATTTCCTTCCCCACATAGAATATTCACAGACTACAAAGAGAGACATGGCAAGAAAAGAGAGAAAACTAGTAGAAGCAACTGGCTTGGAATTCTTCCACTGTCTCTGCGGGAGAGCCCTGACATTATCTATTTGTGGGTTTCAAGATGCTAAAATATATATTGAAATAAAACTTAAGCTAGATCATTTCTGATTTTTATAAAGTGATGTGGTGAAAACAGCTCAAGGATTTGAGAAAATGTGATTTTTGATAAGAAAGGTCATTTTAAAAAGGGAATGGTACATCTGATATGCTCATTATCACAAATCTCTTCAGCGTCAGTACATATAAGATGTCATCTTCGAAGGGACACAGTTGGGAGTTAAGCTGCCTTCTTCATTTATTATGATTTGGCCACTTAGCTCCATCTGCTCAGTGGATTTCTGCTTTTCCTTTTTTGTGTATAATTTTAAAAATCCACCAATAAGTGGTTTCTTAAGGTATTAATAGTTTGTGTACCTTTCCATACATTTAACTTCACAGACTTGATCACTCCCTTACCACAGATTAAACAATAGGAGCCCAATGACATCTAATAATGAACAATCATATTTAATTGGAAATGATGCCGTTCCTGTTGTTGGCCTACATGGGTTAAAATCCAGTCTTTGAGACTTACCACCAGGGTGGTCTAGGTTCAAGAGCTTCATTTCCTTGTTGTTTTTTTTTCATTTCCTCATCAGTTACTGAGATGTTTGGATTAGATGATCTACCAAGATACCTTGCAACTATGAATCATTTATCTTATTTGTCTTTCCCTCCTTGTTAAATGGATTTATATTGCTTTGTATAAAAACTTTTTACTTATATAATTGTGTACAGAATTTTATTTTCTTAGTAGAAAGTAAACCCTCTGAAGGCAGACATTTACATTTTGTTTTTGTTTCCCTAGCCCCCAGTAAGGTTCTTAGGGTAATGGACTGAGATTTAACTCATTAACTGATCCCCATAATGCATCTTTAAGAAATGTCTGTTTTGATAGACTGGATTGGGAAAATCTTGAACTGTATTAAGAGAAATATATAGTAGGTGCTCAATGAATGCTTTAAAATTTTTAATTGAATGCATGTCTTCTCAACTAAGATCAATATCCCTATGTACTCCCCATCAGAGTCCATTCTTGAAACCATTCCAATCTCTGATTGTCCTGGATCCAGGTCTCCACCATACTTACTTACTTCTGGGCCATTTCTATGCTATGCTCTTCCCTCTCCTAATAGACTTCTTCCTTCTTGCCTCTTGCTCATTCTCTTGTTTGTTTGTATTTGTATTGCTTTTTATTCCACTGTTAACTTACTACTCCTTAGGTAACTTGTGATCTCACCACATTAAATTTCATGAGTAAATAGCAAGCATTTAATAAATGTTTTTCTGTATCTTCTCTCTCTTTCTATATTCCTTTCTCCCTTCCTTTTCTTTCCATACCTTCTGCCCCATATTTCTATCTCTCTTTATTTGTTGTGGCACAGGAGGCTTATAGACATTGAGACAAATTCACTGTCTTCTAATACCAGGTAGTAGTATTGTTGTGATTGAGAATTTGTCAGGTCTACTCTAAGCAGGTCTAAATATATATTTTTTTAAACAAACAAATCTTTTAAAAATAAATGATGATGATGAGCTATGTAAAAATATAGATGGAAAACTTGCCAATATAGGTTCAAAATGTTTGGATACTTTTGATAGAAGTAATCAAAAGTATCTTCAGTGATGAAGTGAAGCTCAAATGTGAATTTCCCTTCAGGGCCAGGAGCAAGGACACTAAAGAGATTATTAATATAAAAATAAAATATTTTTTGAAATATATAAGGATAAAGAAGGATTTTGAATTATAAGGGATTCCAAATTCACCCAAATAAACTCCCTGGTTCCACAAGGAACCACTTCTCCTGTGTTTCACAGGCTACACTACTCATCCCTGATCTGACTAACTCAAATTTATAATATCTAAATAAAAACTACTGCTATTATTATTATAAATCTTAACTTCACCTTCAAAGTATAAAGTATAAAATAGAAAAGGTTAGCTGGTTGAGTCTCAACAAGAATCAAGTTAGGACTCTTAACAGACTCAGAGTCCAAAACAAAAATCAGGTTTTTCTTTGGTCTTCTCAGATATAACCCAATATATAAAAACTGCAATAGTGTTTCCCAAGTTGAGAAAGGAAAACATTAAGCTCTTTCAGATCTTTCCCTCAGATAGAGAGAGGCAAAGATGTTACCTCCTCCAGCCTTGAGAATCTCTGGGTGTGTGTGTCTCTGTCTACCATCAGAGACCAACTCCCAACTGCCAGAGAGTAATTGATACTGAAAAAAGGTTATAACTGTCAGCAATTGAAATCAATACGCTCTCACCTCTGCTTCAAACTCCAATTCTTTTCTCAAGCCAACACTCTACTTCTTATCTCTAAACTAATAAAACAATACTTATTTTCTAATATCATCTTATAATCTCTCTATTTCATTGAGATTGAAAGTACAGGTGTTTCTTTCCAATCTAGGCTCATTTTGATTTGTTTAGAAGATCTAATTTTCTCCATTTGCCATTCTATCTCTTTACCACTCCTTAAGAAATTTAGCTCTCCCCCCTCATTCTTGTGGGTTTGACATATTAATATTGAACTTAGTATGAATAACCTACTGTATCAGCCCACTGAAGCTCTTACTCCTAACTCCTTGTTTAAGAGATTGACCAGCTTTAGCTTCCCCAGTAATTGGGATTAGAGGTATATGGCCTGATTCATGGTTTAAATTGGCTTTTCACTAGAAAGATTAACTATGATTTCTGTCCTTTTCCTTCTTCACAGTTATATAAATCCAATTCATACTTGAGACTTATAGGACTGGGTAGTGTTTTAATCCTTCTTTGCTCATTCCACAGAATGGAAATAGAGTTTAAATTCAGACTTTTTTTTTTCTTTATTGAGTGGAAAAAGAAGAAAATTATTATGGGTAACTGCTCTGTGCACAAATAGTCATGATCAAATAGATATAACTATGATTTCTTTACATTTCTTCATATTTTGTACCTGAAATATATGGAACAATAGTTAAAATGTTAAGTTTACCTCTCACATCTCAGAATTCCATTCTTGCTACTGAAAAAACCCTCAACTGCTCTCCATTGCCTATATGATAAAATACAAATTATTTTATATGACATGTGTAACTCCCAAAAATATATCTTCTTATAAATTTGATGCTTTAAAAAATCTCACATTGTCATTTATTTGTGTAATATCTGTTTCAGTCAAACTAGATTACTAGTTTGTTTGTTTTTTTGAGGCTACTTTAACTTTTTCTGGTTCTTTAAATTTGGTCTCATATACCTGAAAAGAACACAAGACAAATGTTTGCCTTTTGAATAATTCCTTCCCTTCTGGATGCTTGCAATATTTTTTCCTTGACCTGGGAGTTCTAGAATTTGGTTGTAATATTCCTGGGAATTATTTTTTTATTTTTAAATTAAATTTAATTAAATTTGAATATTTTATTTAATTAGTCAATTTGGAATATTTTCCTTGATTACATGAATCATGTTCTTTCCCTTACCTCCCTGCACACCCTCCTATTTCTAACACACAATTTCACTAGGTTTTACAAGTGTCTTTGATCAAAACCTATTTCCACATTATTGATGTTTGCACTAGGGTGATTGTTTAGTCTATATCCTCAATCATATCCCCATTGACCCATGTGGTTAAGCAATTTTTTTCTTCTGTGTTTCTATTCCCACAGTTTTTCCTTTGAATATGGATAGTGTTCTTTTACACAAATCCCTCTGAATTGTTCTGGATCATTGCATTGCTACTAATAGAGAAGTCCATTACATTCGATTGTACTACAGTGTATCAATCTTTGTTGACAATGTTCTCCTGGTTCTGCTCCTTTCTAGATTTGAGAGAGGAAAGTTCAGGCCTTGTACTAGTATAGTTTTACTATCTATTTTCTCTTTCAATTCCACTAGGTTCTCCTTTAGAAATTTGGATGCTATAGCATTTGGTGCATATATGTTTATTACTGATAATTTCCTCATTGTCTATACTGCCTTTTATCAGGATGTAATAACCTTCCCTATCTCTTTTAATCAGATCTATTTTTACTTTGGCTTTGACAGATATCATGATTACAACTCTTGCCTTCTTTTTCTCAGCTGAGGCCCAATAGATTTTCCTTCAGTCTTTAATTTTTACCCTGTGGGTGTCTATCTGCCTCATGTGTGCTTCTTGTAGACAACAAATATTAGGATTTTGGTTTCTAATCCACTCTGCTATTTGCTTTCATTTTAAGTATGATTTCATTCCATTCATGTTCAGGGTTATGATTGCCACTCTTGTATTCCCTAATATTTTTATATCCTCTCCTAGATATGCCCTTTTTTTTCACTATAGCCTTTTAAACCAGTGGTTTGCTTTTATCCAGTCCCCCTAATTCATACCCTTATTATATTTCCCTTTATGCCTTCTTCCTTTTTGTTCCCTTCTTATTTTTTTAGGGTCTATTAAGTTTCCCGCCTCTATTTCCATCCCTGTTTTACCTCCTTGCCCCACTCCCTCTCCTTAGTTTTTCCCTTTTTCCCTTTCCCTGTAGGATAAGATAGAATTTGATACCCCAATGGATCTAGATGCTCTTCCCTCTGAGAACTGATTTCAATGAGAGAAAGGTTTAATTATTATGTATTAGCACTCTCTTCCTCTCCTACTTATAATAGTATTCTTCCCCTCCCTTTCCATTCACCTCTTTGTGTGATATAGATTATCCTATTCATCTTATTGCTTCAAGTTTATCTTGGTGCCATCTTCTATTTACCCCTCCCTTTTTCTTTTTATGCATATCATATTAGACCACTTATTACCCCAATTTCTAATTATGAGTGATTCTTCTCATTTAATTGTGAATATTTCATTTCTGAGAGTTTATAAATACCGTTTTCCAAATATTAATGTAAATAATTAGATCTTATTGAAGCCCTTAAAGAAGAAAATATAAATGAAAAAATATTTTTTCCCTTTCCCCTCTCTTTCTTATTTACCTTTTCATGTTTCTCTTAATCTTTGTGTTTGGATATCAAACTTTCTGCTTAGTTCGGGTCTTTTCTTTACAAATACTTGGAAATCTTCTATTTTGTTGAATGCCCAAACTTTCCCCTGGAAGTATATAATCAGTTTTGATGGGTACGTAGGTGATCCTTGGTTAAAGACCCAATTCTCTTGCTTTTGCGAATATCATATTCCAAGCCTTGCATGCAGTTATTGTGGAAGCTGCCATATCTTGTGTAATCCCGATTCGTGCTCCTTGATATCTGAATTGTCTCTTTTTGGCTTCTTGTAAAATTTTCTCTTTAGTTTAGAATCTCTTGAATTTGGCTATTACATTCCTGGGGGTTGTCTTTTGAGGATTTAGTGTAGATGGTTTCCTATGGACTCTTTCAATGCATATTTTGCCCTCTTGTTCAAGAGTATCAGGATGGTTTTCTTGGATAATTTATTGTAGTATGATATAAAGATTTCTCTTTGTTTTTGGGTTTTCAGGTAAACAAATGATTCTCAAATTGTCTCTTTGAAACCAGTTCTCATGATCTATCATCTTGTCAGTGAGATAGTTTATGTTTCCTTCTATTTTGACAGTCTTTTGACTTGACTTTATTAATTCTTGATGTTTTGTGGGATCATTGGCTTCCAATTGCCCAATTCTGGTCTTTAAAGACTGGTTTTCCACCATAACCTTTTGATTTTCCTTTTTGGCTTGGTCTATCCATGGCTTCTAGCTGTTTAACTTTGGTCTTCAGTTGGGAATTCCTCTCTTTTAAACTGTTATTTTCTTTTTGAAATATTTCCCACTTTTTTGCCAAAATTCATCAATCTTTCTCATAAGCTCCAACTTAAATTCTTCAAGAGCTTGTGGCTAATTTCATTTTTTGGAAGGTTGAAATGTATTTATTTGTTCATCCACTTCTGCTATTTCCTCTGTAGTCTGGATTTTTCTTCCATAAAAATTATCCAGGGTCCGTCCTTTCTTGTTGTTTCTCTTGGTGTGGGGAGGTTGTTTTTCCTGGGCATTGTTTGCCAACATTATGCTGGTTTTTTCTTCTCTTTCCAGCCAGTAGTCTGAGTGAGGAGGACAGGTTCTCTGTGTTGAGCTTAGGAGCGAGGTTTTTGCCTGAGGCCACCTCTTGAGTTTCCACAGCTTCTAGGGAGGGTTTGCAGCCTTCCCTTGACTGCACTATCTCCATGTCCAAGGTCTGTGCTTTTCTGCCTCCTGGGGTCTCAAGTCTAGCTCCTCTCAGGGGTAGGTCCTTGGTGGTCTTAGTCAGTTACCAAGGACCTAGAGGTGTCCCTAAATCTGCCACTAATTCCAGCCCACTGACTCTGACTCTAGGGCATTGGGTATGGGAGGGCTGATCAACTGAACTTTGGTGGAAACTATTTCTCCCCCTTATAGTGTATAAATGCTCAAATCCCATGTACCTTCATTTCTGCACCCCACTGTAGAGTCCCTTTGTTCATATGATTTTTTTGGCCATTTGAGGTAGTGTTTCTTGGTAGGCAGTGAGGAGAGGAGAGTCCTGCACCTACACTGCTTCCATGTTTACCCAGAATTCTGCTGGGTGTTTTTTTTTTTTTGGGAATCTTTTTCAGAAGGTGATTATCAGTCTTTTAATTTCTATTTTACTCTCTGGTTCTAGAATATCAGGGTAGTTTTTCTCACTAATTTCTTGAAAGATTAGCTCTAAAGTTTGTTTTTTTTAAATATGGCTTTCAGGTAGTCAAATTATTTTAAAATTATTTCTCCTGGATTTATTTTCCGGGTCAGTTTTTTTTTCCAGTAAGATATTTCATATTTTATTCTAAGTTTTTATTCTAGACTTTGATTGTTTCTTGATGCCTCATGGAGTCATTAACTTCCAGTTGCCCAAATCTAATTTGTGAGGCATGATTTTCTTGAGAGAGCTTTTATACCACCTTTATATTTGTTCAGTTCTGCTTTTTAAAATTTTCTTTTACTCAATAATTTTTATAACTCCTTTTCCATTTGACCAATTCTGTTTTTTAAGAGGTTCTCTTCAGTGGATTTTTGTGCCTCTTTTACCAATTGGCATTTTCTGTTTTTTAAGATATTAATTCCATCAATAATTTTGTACCTCTATTACCAAGCCACTGACTTTTCCCTAATTTTTCTGAATCACTATTCTCTTTTTCTAATTTTTCTTCTACCACTCTTATTTTAATAAAAAAATTGATCCCTGTTAAATATTTTTGGATTTGAGAGCCATTCATATTTTTTATTGAAGCAGTTTTGACTTTGCTGTCTTCTAAGTCTGTGTTTTTATCTTCCCTGTTAACAAAATAACTTTCAATGTTGTTTCTTTTTTGTTGTTTTCTTATTTTCTAGCCTTTTATTTTAACTTAAAAATATATTGTTAAAGTTGGTCTCCATTTATTTGGTGAAGGGAATACTGTTCCAAGCTTCAGATTCTTTCTGAGTCTGCCTTCAGAGATAGCTTTGGGGATATCTAAACTTTCAGTTCTTCTAGGATGGGATGATGGAAGGAGAGGTGTGTTTAATACTCTCCTAGACTGCATGCTCCTCTGTGAATAACCACAAACACTCTTTTATAACTTAGAAATTTGACCATGATCTCCTGTACTCCTGTGGCTAAGAGTGCTGTGGTATGCAAATGCTCTTTCTCTTTCATAGACTAAGATCGAAGACTGTATTTGGATCTGTATATGGGCAATGTGACTAGAGTCTTGCACCCAGACTCTAGCAGTAAAAGGACCTCTGTAATTGCCTTCTGATACGCTGTATTAGTGTCTCTCACTATCTGTTGCTAAGAATTCTGTAAATCTTTTCTGCTTTTTCAGTGCCCAGGACATGTTGCTGTGGTGCAGCTTGTCCTAGATGCTGTCATGCTCTTCACTTCCACTTTTGTGCAATAGATCTTTTATGTTCGCCTTCTAACTTGTTAGGGGCTAAAATTTATTTTATCCCATCTTTTTTGTGGGTTATGCTGCTCCAGAATTCATTCTGAGGCATTATATCATAGCTTTTAGGAGGGTAATTTGATACAGATCAAGTGAATCTGTGTACCTTTTCTACCTAATGACCCTCTCTCCCAATTCTTTCCCTTCAAAGTTTAGATGAGAGGCCATTTCCTCCTTATAGGTTTTAATGATTGATTTAGGCAGCGTAGGCTACTGGTTAGGTTGCATTGAGACATAAGGTGTTCACAATGAGGTAGGAGATCACCCATTATATTTTAACCTTTATCAGACCAACATCTATAAGATTGTGGCACAATATTTTCAAAAGATCTTTGGAGTATATCTACAGTAAGTTTCTTGGAATGATGAACATCAATTGAATGATAGCCTAGATATTTAACCTGGAAGACAAGAGGGGGTCGGGCAGTGAATAACACTGTTCAAGAATTAGAAGGGATTTCATATGAAGAATAAATTTGACTTCTGCTTAGTCCCAGAGGGCAGATCCAGGAACAATAAGTGTTTATGTAAGTGAAATAAATTCTGCTCAACAAATGGCAAAATAAATCATTAGAGTCACATGAAAAAATGTGTAGATGTCCCTGGGATTTAGTGAGTTACCCATTTCTGTAATCTTCAAATGTTGGTCTCAGATTGCATGTGTTATAGGTCCTATTTTCCATGATTTCTCAGATATCACTGACAATGACGGAAGCAATCATATTTGCCCATTCTTTCAGGGCACAAAGTGGGCCATGGGATATTAGGTTACCAATGGCAGCTAAACACTTTCAATATGTAATTACTTCTTTAGGATCAACTACCTATGATTTACTTTGGTTCTGTCATTTCCAATGCATAGGCAATAACAATTAGTTATTTTTTTATCCTTATATTCTGTATAGTTATTATGATGGCTATGCTCTTAATAGGTATTTCTGGACTCATAAAATGAATAGATGACTGACTTTAGACATAGATGGAAGAACTGAATTTAGAATCCAAATGTTAGATATTTTTGTAAGATGATAGGATGAACAGATGAAGATTCTAAAGGTCATAAATGGGAAGGGACTTGATCTAGCATTTTTCCTTTTATTAGTGACTAGCTAATTCTAAATATTAATATGCCAACAAACACTGTATTCAAGGATATATCTGTACCATTGGTCCTCACTCTGAGGAAGTGAACTCTCTATGCAGTATAGAATGATGCTTCACTTGAGATCAAATCCTGCTTCTATTGTTTATTAGCTGTATGACCTTGGACTAGTCACTTAACCTCTATCTGTTTCATTTTACTCATCTGTAAAATGGGAATAATAGTAGCTCCTTCATGTCAGTGTTGTTATGAGGATTAAATGAGATAATAATTGTAAAGTGTTTAGAATAATGTCTGGCACACAGCAATCACTTTATAGATTTAGCTATTATTATGAGGAAAGGTTGGAATGGTGAAGGATCAAGGAATAAACATTCATTAAGTGTTTACTATGTACCAGCCACCATCCTAAGCCCTGAGGATATAAATAAAAACAAAGACAGCTTCCTCCCTCAGGGAGCTAACATTCAATTAAGGGAGAACAATACACAAAGAGAAAATGAAAAGTATGTTGAGGAGGGAAAGATAAGATGGAGAGTTCCAAAGATTTCTTAATGCAGTATAGCTAGTGAGAAATGGGGAAGAAAACTGTATTGAGCCCTTCATCCCTTTAAATAGAGATCCTAGAGTCTATGATCCTGTCCTCCAGCCAAAGGGTCCAATAGAGGAACAGAAAAGACTGAGGGGATGTGCTACTGTAAAAATTAAAATTAATATCAAATGATAAAAATATTATATTTTAGGAGATTTAGAAATAAAGGAGTAAAAAGGTAATGAAACAAAAAACCATGTGCCCATGGCTAATCAGTCTATTCAAAATCCCCGCTTACCACCAGAGTCACCAATAGGAGGTAAAGACACCAGACCCAGGGCTCCCACTGAATTTATCCCTTCTCTACAGGAAATACATAACAATAGGAAGTCTCTGGGCTCCTGGGAAATGTAATTTTTAGGGTAACATATTTCTAATTATACACTACCAAGACAGATTCTATCTTGTAGCATAATGAGATTTCCCAACGATGAGTTTTCTGAGGAAGGAAGGAATGATGGAGAGGCCCCCCAAAATCCTAAAGCATCAAAAGAGCTTTAGAATCAGAAGCTCTGAATTGCAAACTCTGTCTTGCTGTTTATTGACTGCTTAACACTGGGCAAGTCACTTCCCCTCTCTGGACTTCAAAAGTCTGATCCATGAAATGGGTGCAAGAGGAGGGACTGGACTAGATTAATTTCAGTCTAAATCAATGTTTTCATGATCTTATCCTCTGTCTATAGTCTCACAATTGGCAGAGATGGGATTCTAAATCATGTCCTCAAAATCCAAATGCAGTGCAACTATACTTGGACTCAATGCTGAAGATAGGGGAACAACAGAACTGGAAAGCACACAATTACAAAATGGAAGTCACATTCTACATTACATAAAGAGAAAATGTAAAACAAAACCTTGTATTTCCCAAATGTAACCTACTAGTTAAAATTGCAATAAGCAAGGAAAAAATCAAATTCACTTTGTTGTTTTGGAAGGTATATCTGACTCTTTGGAAAATAAGTGCTGAAGTTAAAAAAAATAGATACTGTGGGTTAACTCCAAGCAGGAATTGGTTCAGAATGAAAGAAAATATCTTCTATGGTCTGTGATCCTATTTCCAAATCCTCATTCATGGTGCAAATGGGAACTGTCTATTGTAAAGTTCCTAACTCAGAAGTTATCTGTGTTCCTGAATATAAAGGCAGCCCCTGAGGTAAAATGTTCAAGCAAAACACCTCACCTCAAATCATCATAAATAGAAATGACAGACTTGTACTAATGAAGACCATTCAGCCAATTATTTTGGACTTAAAATGATTCTGTTTGCAGCCGGGCTATCACTTGGCAGAAATCAACTGGTTGGATGAGAGCAAAGAGGCATCTGAAATACTCCCCAAAGAACATGTAATGGAAACATAATCTCGGAACAATGCAAACCATGCATGGGTTTAATCCTCACTGTGGAGATTGTTGGCAATGAATTAGCATAATCTTCTTACCTTTCCATACTGAGCTACTTAACCTGAATTCCTCAGATTAAATTGGATTGTGATAATTGATAGATGATGAAATTACTATAATTAAAAGAATGCTGTAAGAACATGATGAATTTTAAACCTCATAGTGAATGAATGAGTGAACATGGGTGCTATTGCATTAAAAAAATAACAATATTATAATACTCCAGTGGAGACATGATCTCCTCACTGGGAGTATACCACCCAATAATGCATATGGTAGCCTATTCAAGCTTGCTCATCTTACGTCTTCCTTCTTTATACCCAATCCTAAATTCACTGTAGGAACTTTGCCTACCATGCTAGGAGATTCTTATGTAATTTCTGGACACTGAATAGATACCAATAGAGCATATAGGTTCTTTGTTAATTATTACTTGTCTTCCAAATGGAGAACAGACTTTTTTGGATTATAGGTTTCTCTGAAAATATTATTTACTCTCTTCTCACTACATAATGCATGATTTGTATTGTCATTCCTGAACACACTTACACTGCTTCTCTCCATTGCTATTTGGGGAATCCTTACACTGATTTGCTTCACACATAACCCATACTCTATATTTTACAACCATATAATTCCAATAGAAGAAGATTCTTGCTTAAGAGTCAATCTATCTTTTCTTTTTCTTTTTTTTTTGGAGGTAAAGCTTGGGGTCATAAATATAATTCTGTAATATCTGAAAGGAACATACAAATAAATAGGACCTCTTTGTATATCCAACAAATGATCTTTAAGTGAAGAGAAAATAGAATCTCATCCATCTTCAGGAAATCTTTAGGAAACAAGTAGGGTTGAAAGCATAATCCTGGGGAGGAGGGGAATATCATGATAAGAAGAACTGAGAGTTGTAGGATAATGAAGGGGCACACAGGGAATCAGTATTATCTCTCAGTCTGGAAGATGTCCTGAATTTGATTCCCTAAGCTGTAAACCATGCTGTTCTTCAGAGCAGATGATTGGATTTCCATTATAAATATCCCATGAGCTTCATGAAGTTCTGCACCCCATTAACACCACCCCCATTCAATCTTAGGTGTTTGGGGTATTCAATTACGTAACTATGCTTTGAGTCACCACATAGTACATTCTTTGCCAACAGAGCAGGTGGGAACCTCAAATCATATAATTTTTCCTTAAGAATAAATAGTAGGAATAGCTAGGTGGATTGGTGGATTACAAGACAGGCTTAGACAAGGAAGCTCCTGGGTTCAAATCTGACTTCAGACACTTCCTAGCTTTGTGACTTGAGGCAAGCCACTTTACTCCATCACCTAGCTCTTACTTCTCTTTTGTCTTAGAACAGTATTGGTTCCAAGACAAAAGGTAAAGGTTCAAAAATTATAAAAAATAGCAAAGTAAAAAAGACAGAAAAACCAAATTGTGAAATATTTCAATACCTTTGACAACAAAAGTCTTTAACCTCTCCCAAATTCTTATGACAGTAAATGAGGAAATAGTCCTTTGGCAATTCACACTCCTAGGGTTCCACAGTGGTTGTAATGTCTCTCATAAATCTATATCTATCTATATCTATATCTATATCTATATCTATATCTAGTTGAAACTTCTATTCTTTCTTTTCACTTTCAATATTTCTGTCTCTAAATATCTGAATCACTGATTTTCTACCAAATTGTTGCCTTTAAATGGAGCACAATTATATTGCTGGATCTTCTTTATCCAAAGGAGTGTGGTTGTCATTTTGTGAGGTTTCTCAGGCTAACATACCTGAGGACTATTCAACTTCTTTAGAGCTCTTTTACTACAACAGTCCTGCTACTCACACAATGGGCATCTTGGGAAACTGCTAAGACATTTTTTAATCTCCTGTGCTCAAGCTCATCTCATGGTGGCCTGGTGCTTAGGATGAATGAATTACTTTAATTTCTTATATATGGCAACTAGCACTATGGACATGGATATGTATTCTCTTCCCCTCCCTGGGAAAGTAGAGATGCCAAGCATGATTCTAAGGTACTTTTATTGCCACAAAGTATTTCTTCAATCCTCTTTACCCTATACAGTTAAAGAAAAAAAAAGAAAATTCATCCATTGTAAAACAAAGAATAATGTCATGGCTCCTATTAGATGACCAAATTTGATCAAATTTAGATTGAATTCTTATAAATAACAGATTTTTGCCCACTTGATATAGTCATACTTCTATCCCTTTAAATTAAAGTATATGAAGCATTAGTAGTGAGTAAATGTTCTTAGTCTTTTTTTCCCAAAAATAAATTAAAATAGGTGGAAAGATAATTAACCAAATGTGATTCAGCAATGAAAAAGTAGAAAACAACTGATGTTGAAAGACTGGATAAACAGAGAGACAGAAAGAAAGAGACAAAGACATATAGACAGACAAAGACATAGAGATACACACATGAAGACTAAGACATTGAGACACATCCAGAGAAAGGGAGAGACAGAGAGAGACAGAGACCTAAAGAGAGACAAAGAAAGTTAGAGATAGAGTCAAAGAAAGAGATAATACAGAGACAGAAAGACAAAAGAGACTGAGTCACACACCCAGAGACACAGCAACAGAGGGACAGAGACAGTGAGAGACAGAGTCAGAGAGATATACAGAGACAGAGACAGGCAAGTGGGCAGGCAGATAGAGAGAGAAAGACAGAGAAGCTTTCTATGAAGTCTTGGAATCTTCACCCAGAGTTGCAGAAGGAGAGGGGGAGAATTGGAAGGAGGAAAAATGAGGTAGAGGAGAGAAAGGGGAAGGAGAGGAAGATAAAGGTAGTTAAGGGAAGAGAGAGGGAAAAGAGGTGGGCATTGTTTTTTTATTACAAATGAAAATAATAATTAATAAGACCTTTATAGCATCCCAAAGTCTTCATAATAGAGTTATAGCAGCCATGAAAGCATTATTACTATTCACCTCCATCTCAGCATGGGTTTTTTTCTAGTATAAAAGCATTCTGTATGTCACAAAAAGAACAGAAAACAGAAAATGGAAGGAATCAACTCAATAAAGCTTTGCAGAAGGGAGACTGCCCTTAAAGTGGTAATAAATTAGTGGAAAACATTTGGAAAGAGTGGCTTAGTGCATTCTTTTTTAAAATGTCACTAAAGTATACAATTTTCAGAGATTCTATTATATTCACCATATTATACATACTTTGATGTTTTTATGATTCATTCAGATATGGATACTTCCTATTTAGTCAACCTTTGGAAATGCTTCATGTGAAATCATTGCAGAAACTGGGAATACTCTTCTATATGAGGTTCTTAACTTGGAGTTCCCAAATCTTCCCAAGTATTACATGGAGGCCAATGAAATTAGATGGGAAAATACTTGTTTCGTTTTCTAATATTATATATTTTATTTGATGCATTTAAGAATAATATTTTAAGCAGACATCCATAGGTTTTACCACACTTCCAAAGGGGTCCATCACTCATCTATACATGTATATATGTATCTATCTATATACATATAGACAAACACACATGATATGCATGCAATTCTTATATATACAAACATATGTTAAAAACCATGTCCTAGATCTTTTGCCATTGTAAGGATACCCAGGAATCATCCAGGATTATGACATCAATCCAGCTTATCTATTTATAGTCATGCTTCTCTCTGATGGTTTCATCCCCATTAGTTCTCCTATTGAATGTTAGACTACTCCTGCCTACAAACATAAATATGAACATGTTGTTCAATAAGCATATAATTATTCTGCAATGAATATATAGACTCAAATGTAGATCTATAAATATACACATGTTAATGTATGCACATATATATGTTTATATATCTCTATATAAACAGATAATATAGTTATACAAAGATATTCATACACATGGATGTGTATTTATTGTTCATATGCATGCATGTGCATATTCATACATGTGTTTTAATATGGGTATATGTGCCTAGTTTATCATATTTTGAAGCTTTAAAAAACTGAGTATGTAAGGAACACATTGGTTAAAAACTTTTCAAATTTCCATACAGAATTCTAACGACCTTTATAGGAGTATAGACAAATATGCCACAGTGGTAATATTGGGTAATTGTGATTTGTCATTACTTATGTTCAAAGCTTTGCCACATGGCAGGAAATTGGAAACACACATGGTACTCATACGGTTGATATGACGAGTTAGACAAAACAAATATTTCCATTTGGCTCCAAATGACCCATGAGTCCCAGGGGCAGAGTATATGTTTCTCTTAAGGCATGGTGAAGTGTCAAAAGCATTTTCTTTCAGTGTAGTTGTTCTTGTCTCATTAGTTATATTTACCTAATGCTTCATGCATCTTAGGTGGCTTGGCCCCCCGTCCTTCCTCTTGTATTTCTAATAAAACAGCTGATGTTCTGTGTGAGAGCTAATGTAAGTAATATTTTCAGAACCATTTCACAAGTGTTCGACCATAGCCACCTCAAAATGAATGGGAAATTTTGCTGTTTCAAAAGAACAGATGTTTTATTTTTTGATTTTCCATTTGTTCAATGACTTTGAGTGGCTGTTTCCGTCTTAATAATGTAAAGATAATGTCCGTATCAATTATATGCTTAGGAGATTTCGCTTTTCTTTCCTCTTGGAGTTGGTTCTATTTTCTGCATCACAGGAAGATTGGTTTAGAAATCCAGGGGATGATGTATTTAGTCCATTATACCCTGATGAGCTGCAGAAAGAATATGAATGCCTTTTCCAACTTCTATATTTTCAGCTTATATCATGGAAAACATCATTTTATGGAAACATTGTCAATTTGTGATGTTGATGCAATTCTTTTAATGATTAGGCCTAAATGAATATAAACCCAACCTATGGGCAAATGACTGACCACTCTATGGTATTTGGATTTCCATAGAATTCCATACTAAATGTTACATAAGAGTCAAATCCAATACCTCCGTTTTATAAATAAGAAGTGCCTGTGTTATATACTGGATAGAATGATAGATTAGGAATCAGGAAGACTTTAGTTAAATCTTGCCCAGGTCATTTATACTCTTGTGAAAACAGGAAAGATTTCTTAATTTTTCTGGGCTTCATCTCCTTCATATGTAAAACAAACAGGATATATTTATTGACCTATCATGTGTCTTCTGGTCCTAAACTTATGATATTAAGACAGCTGAGAAATATTATTGGATTATAGATTTGTCATTGGTAAGGTACATAAGGTATTTAGAAGTCAATTGCCTTAGCTTCTTCATCTGATGATGAGAAAACTAAATCTCAGAAAAGGAATCCACTTGCTCAAGGTTGTACAGATAATAAGTGGCAGAGAATTTAAACTTAAAGACTTAAGATCCTTAAATTCAAAGAAATCCAATTCAAATCATTCAAATTCAGAACCCTTAAATTCACCACATTTGTGTGGGTAGGCCAAAGTTACACAATTACAGGTGGGAATGGGATTAGAATAAAATTATTTGCTTCCTTTTTATGGAGTTCCACAATCTTAATGAGAAGCACAAAAATCTCAGTGGGGGAATGTATTTCAATGGACATCTAGTCTACTTGTTCCTGACAAGGAATCAAAAATGAAGGGAAGTCCATCAATTAGGAAACAGCTAAATAAGTTGTGAGATTTAGTTTTCTCATTAGTGACAAAAAAGACAAACACAAAAAATAAAAACAAAAAAATCCTGGAAAGACATATAAAGTGATGCAAAGTGAAGTGAGCAGAACCAGATCTTTGTACAGAGTAATCACAATGATCAACTGTAAATGACAACTATTATCAGCAATGCAAGAATCCAGGACAACTCCAACTGGTTCATGATAGAAATGGTTCTCTACCACATAGAAAAAACTGGCTGTCTAAATAATTGAAACATATTCTTCCCTTCATTTTCTCCTTGAATTTTCTCTAGTTTTAGTGATGTATGTCATCTTTAACATGATGAAAATGAAAACATTTATAGTATGATAACACATGTACCTATATCATATTATCTGCCATCTTGGAGAGGGGGAAAGGAGGCGAGGGAAGGAGAGAACATGGAGTACAAAATGTATTCACATGCCTTCATCTTCAGGTAGCCCATTCTTCTTTTTTTTTTAAAACCCTCACCTCCCGTCTTGGAGTCAATACTTTGTATTGGCTCCAAGGCAGAAGACTGGTAAGGGCTAGGCAATGGGGGTCAAGTGACTTGCCCAGGGTCACACAGCTGGGAAATGTCGGAGGCCAGATTTGAACCTAGGATCTCCCATCACTAGGCCTGGCTCTCAATCCACTGAGCTACCCAGCTGCCCCCATAGCCCATTCTTCTAATAGCTATCTCTAATTATTAGGAAATGTGTGTTGTTCCTTTCAGCTGCATGGCATCAAGCCTCAATTCCCAGCTTGGAAATTCTTCTCATATCTCCTGGTTCCTCTGGGGATAAATTGATAAAGTCTGATCCCTCTTCTACATGTCAATTCCTTCAAATCAATACTGACCATTTCTATACTTTTCCTTCCATCTCTGCATTAAATGTTGTTCTAATCTGATGAGGACCATTTTCTGGAGAAGAGATTCATGAAGTAATGTCACATAGTAACTCCCACTTAACTTAAAAGACACCCCTACCATGAAAAAAATTAATTGTCAGTTTTTTTTGTCCTGTCTGCTTTTCAATTTATTCTTTAGGCTAGCCATCTTATAGGAAGCAGAAAATAAACATCCAATCATGTCTTCCTTTTGCCCTACTTTCTTACAAAAGACTGTCTCTTCCCTGAACTAGTGCCATGTCATTTATTACTACTCTTTGACAGGGTATAATGGGTAGATTTTTGGATGTAGATTTCAGAACACTGTCTTGATACAGACACTTATGAACCATGTATCTCTGGACCATTTTATGTCTCCCAGTCTCTGTTTACTCCTCTACAAAATGCAGATAATTATATTGCCTTCTTCACAGGGTTAATGATCAGTTGACATTATGAAAAGTACTTTACAAGCCAAAGACATAATGTTTATGTCAGCTGATGCAGTATATCATCTTTTTCAAGTTATCATCAATGTCAATATATTTTATGTTTTACTCAGGAAATTGACTATCAATCTGCCCACTAAAATGTAATCTCCTTGAGGGCAGAATTCTTAGCATTTGCACATAAAGAAAAAAAAATTGCAATTTCTTTCTAATTTGGAGTGTCCCATATTTGCTGAGTGCCCCATATGTGCATTGTGCCTAGCTCTGGAGTTAGACATTAAGAGGCAGTAAAAGACATAGATAATAGATACATAAACAATGAATTCAGAAAAGGTAGCAAATTATGTACCTGCCAATAATTATACGAATTGGCCTTTTTTAGATCAGCTCGTTTAAGAGTTTGAGATGAAGTCCATCTTCCCATCAGGACTCTCTGAAGGAACATTGTGCCTTATATAATAAGACTTTCCCCAAGCGCTTGGGTAAAAAAATCTAACGATTTACACCTGATGTTCAAAGATGTTGGAAGAAAGAAAAGGCCAAGTCCATTAAAAGGACAGGCAAAAAGGTACAGAGCAAAATGACTGCCCAAAATCTGTGGCTGGAGTTCTTTCAATTTGTCTGAACTAAGTGCTCTGTTCTTTATTTTGTAGTGACTGGATAGCCCTGGTTGGGATTTTCTGTAAATAAGATGACAAGAAGAAAGGAAGGGAGAGAAAAAGGAAGGAAGGAAAGGGGGAAGGGAGGAAGGAAGGGAATTCTTTTAGGTTTTCCAAACACACTTCCCCTGAATTTAGGGAGAAAAACATTCTCCAGTGAAATCTCCCAAGTGCACAGATTTTCAGACTCACATTCTTTCCTCATGGCTGATTGCTTAAAGCTGTGACTCTTTTCTTGCTCTGTTGGAAGCTTTTTTGTTGTTAGTGTTTTCATTGATGAAAATTTGGATGGAAATTTTGTAGCAAAACTTTCAAGATAAACATAAAAAGCTTACTGTTAAACATAGCATAAAGCTTGTTAAAAACAAAACCTCACATTTTCAGATACGAATAGTATTTTGCAGCATGTTAAAGTTTATAAACAATTTGCAAATATTATTCTATTGAGCCTCACAGATCCCTTGTGAAGTGGCTATGATTATTAACTCCTACAGCGAGAAATCATAGGCTGAGTGCTTAAGTGATTTGCTTAGTAATGGTGGAAGATGGAGGAGTGGAACTCAGGTATTTGTGACTGCATGTCAGGTGCTCTCTCTTCCATGACAGGTACTCTGTATCTAACATCATCCAAAGTCTACTGGGCAAGAAAGGCATAATTGTGAGATCTAATTGGGGGCAATGCTAAATGATCAGAAAGTACAGAGTTGAAGGAACAGAGACCAGCTAGCCATACCCTTTCCTTTTGTCCAGGTGGACCACTGAAGTGCAGGGAGTGGAAGTGGTCACGTAGATAAATGAACTGAGCAGGATTAGAACCCAGAGTTCCCACCTCTAAATGTTGGGCTGAACCTTTCATTCACACTGTCCCAGTTAAGTCACCTGAATTTCATTTCCCTCATTACTTACTAAGGGAATAGTGAGGGCAGTTGAAAGTTTTCAGTTTATTCCATTACCACTTAAGAGTTCAAGAATTTTGTTTTTAAGTTCTCTGTTTTGTGCTCAAATATCGCTGGAATTCTATTAGACTATTATAATGTATTTTTTAAATATGAATATAATACACAGCCTTAGAATAGATCATACTTGAATATAGAATGCTTTCCTAACCACAACCCAGAAAGGTAAGTAATGCAAATATTATCATTCCCATTTCACAGATGAGGACTCAGGCTCAGAGATGCTAAGAACTTTCCTAGGGTCAAATGAGTAGTGAATGTTCACATAGAGAATGATATATGAGGTATTAATGGCTTCAGTTGATACAGTTTCCTTTGCTTCAGGCTGCTTCCAACTAGTAGGAAATGCTTCTTGGAGCTGGCTTTCCTTGGAGTTGGATTCAATTTGAAATTTAATTTGTATTTTTTTTTGGCACCTGAGGCTAATGTTTTTTCTCTTTTTGGTTTCTTCTAACTTCTAATTTTCTTTATTGGTGTGCACTGAAACACTAAGACTCTGGTATCAATTTATGACCTAGAGAAGTTCTCCCCAGCAAGGCAGATTGCAAGCCATCAGGGCTCCAGGTCTCATTGAAATGGTAGTATTGCACCTTGACCTTGTTTTACCTTCGAACTAAACTTCCACTTCTTTGGTGTCTCATTTGGTTCCTTTTCTGACTCCTTCAATGCCTTCTTGGGGAGGGAGAAAGGTGGAGAGGACTATTTGTTGTTTCAGATTTTTTCATGAGTGCTTTCTTTTCTTGCTGTTTTATCACCTTTGGCCATGTGAATCTCATAGCTTTAACTCCTTACCTTTCTACAGATTACTCCCAAGTCTTTGTTTCTAGCCCTGCTGCTCTCACAAATGAAACAGCAGTATTTCTAATGATCTAGATCATATTTCCTTCCAAATGCCTTGTGGGAATCTCGAATTCAATAGGCTGGCAGCTGGAATTATAATTTCCTATAAAATCTTTCCATTTATCTCACTTTCCCTGTTAGAAATTGTTGATTTTTCACTTTTAGTATCTAATTAAATTGCCAAATCTTACACACATACACACACACACTCTGTCTCTGTCTGTCTCTCTGTCTGTCTGTCTGTCTGTCTCTCTCTCACACTTTAGTCACCTTATTCTGAGTCTTTATGGACTCTAACCTAGTCTTGTAGAATAATAGATCTTTCTATCTCCTCTTCTCATGCCCTTTATTATTCTCTATTTCTTAGCAAGTACAATTCAAACCCTTCTGCTTGGAATTCAAGGTCCTTAATAATAAAGTGACATCTTTTCATGGAAGATTATTATCATCATTAGCTAATCAACTAATGAATTGATATCTGGTATCCTGTATCTTGCTTAGGCTGAAAATATAGCCACCACTCACAGGCTCAATCCCACTGCTGCTCAACATGGAAGCTTTATCCTTCTTTGTAAACAAATGGGTCACTTTGCTCCTCTTTAGGCAGCCCCATAGCCCCTCACCCCTGCGGGCTCCCCATAATGCTTCTGGACTTAGTGTGGACTCCAAAAAGACTCTAGATCTAATATAGCCCAGAAGTCCCAAACTCAAGGGATCTAGTAGCCTCAGTTTCTTTGAGAAGGACCTATAGACATAAACCACCACAACTCCCTAAAAATTTTGTAGCACTATTTTCTAAATACTTGACAAAGCAACAAAACTTGATTCCTTGATTCTTTTCTATTTCCAACACACAATTAGATTACCTGAATGTCACAACTCCTCAGTCTGGGTTCTAATCCAAAGGTGCAGAAAATATCTTGTGTGATAATTACAGCTTCAATAGTTCTTAATTTTGCTATTCTCATATTCAGGACTTATTTAATTAGGAATTGAGGTCCACTGAAGGATTATTAGGCAGTATGGTAGAGTGGGAAGAACACTAATAACAGTCAGAAGATTCAAGTTCAAACCCTGCCTATGATGCCTGGTTTTCTTTTCTGTGAGATGACACAGTGGGGAGGGGTAAGGAGAGGGGGGAGTTGGCTAAATGATCTCTGTGGTCCCTTGCAGATCTAGGTCTTTGTTCCATTGTCTGTATAAAGAACTGTTGCCACTCGTGGATATAGCCACAACTGTCTCTTAAATAAGTAAGCTATACAGGCTTGTGGCATCTCAGATTTCAGTGGATTCTTTAAAACTGGGGACATAATAAATTGTCTCATTAAAAACAAGATGAAATAAAATAAAACAAAGCAAAAAGAAATCCCAGGGAATGCAAATAGGTAATAAACAACTGATAATGCAAAAAGATGCTGAGACTCCTACTGTATGTGTTGATTGAATTGAGGCCCTCTGGGGTACAGGAGGTTTTATATTTCCAAAGATGGCTAGGTGGGAAAATCCTGGCAGTGCTCTATATTGAAAGAGTCTGGAGTTAAATGACCTAGCTTTGAATAAATCTCTGAGTTTGCAGCCAAAGGGCCTAGATTTGAATGATTGATCTGACATTTTCTGCTATTGTGACATGGGTAAATGATTTGACCTCACTGAGATTCCATTTTCTAGTTTATAAAATGAGGGAGTTTGACTAGAAGACAATCTGATTGAAGATAACTTGCTAGTGATACACTGGTTAACTAGGAAAAATGTAACTTTGACTTAATGGAGAAACATAAGGTTTTGGGTTGTTTACTAGTCATTTTTTGCCTAAGCTTTTACCCCACTCTAATTATTGTTTTCAGCAGAATTTTTTCATCAATACAAACAGACATTAAGAAATCAACAAGTTTTGGGCAGCTGGGTAGCTCAGTGGATTGAGAGCCAGGCCTAGAGATGGGAGGTCCTAGGTTCAAATCTGGTCTCAGACACTTCCCAGCTGTGTGACCCTGGGCAAGTCACTTGACCCCCATTGCCTAGCCCTTACCACTTTTCTGCCTTGGAGCCAATACACAGTATTGATTCCAAGACAGAAGGTAAGGGTTAAAAAAATCAACAAATAAAGAAGTATATAGTTCTCCATAGAGAACAGTTGAAAAAGGTGGACTTTGCTTCATAGGTAGGATGAAGTTAGTGTTAAGATCCTTGCCAGCTTTAAAACATCATTATTGGTGACATTGCCAGGACAAACTTACATGGGACACTTTAAAGGGAGGTATAGAGCTTGAAGGGATAGGTAAACTAAGTAAAGGACATGGCATTGGATTTCTGGTAAGGGTCCTTCTTGTTAAACAGAGGCTTAAATAGCAGATCATAAAATACAATGAATGTGCTTGTGATTCCAATCTGGATTTGTTACTGGTAGTAACTACTCCAGGTATTTTATTGCTGTCTTCCATTGTGTCCCATCTTTTCTCACCTGTATCTGTTCATCTGGATGGCCCTCCTGCTTGAGCAAAGGTCAGGAGGATAAGGTGTCTGTCTGAAACATATGTTATAATCATGGAAAATCAGGCTGGACAGAGACTTTCCCTTTGGCACTCTGATCAAGGTTCACCCATCAATCAGATTAGCAATCTGCTATTTAGGGCTTTATAGAATACATCAAGGGGAAGAGATCTGAGGGATTCCCTGATCAAAAGTAACACTAGCATTCACACCAGCTGCTCATAGCAACTGGCCTCACATGACAGGAAGGAAATAGAGGAGATTATTGACCTTTGAAGATAACCTGGTATCTAGGGAAAATGCAAATTTTACCTTCATGGAGGAATATACGGCTATGTTGTTTACTAACTATTTTTTTTAAATTTTTACCCATCCTCATTATAATGTTTAGCAGTATTTATTTTTTTATTGCTGCAAATAGACTGTTTCAAGAAAACAACAAGCAAACAGGCTCCTACTTTCTCATAGATGGCAATAGAAAAAGCTGTCAAATGATTAGATCCTCTGACCTGGAGATTTGAATTGAAATGTCAGAAAGATCTCTCCAACTTTGTACTTTAGGAGGATGTCCCTGGTCTTTGCTCAAATCATGTAACCTCTTCCCTCCATCTTCAGACAATGTAGAAGATTATTCTATACAATTTAATCATTTATCTGTTTCTTCTTCAAAAAAGCATGCTATTACATCCAAAGGAAAATGTGATAACAAGCACAATTATTCTTTTCCACTTTTGCATATTCTAGGTGTTCTTTTCTTCATGGAGGCTGACATCTGAAGACTGGAGAAATCATTCATTGGGTATGTTACAGAGGGCTTTCTTGACTATGGATGGATGGTCAAAGAGAGATCTTCTCAACACTGACATTCATTTATTTTCTTCTTTATATCCTTTTCCTCTCCACTAGCAAGTCCTTCTCCCTAAGGAAAAAACTTCCCTACTGGCAAGCTGGCTTTGCAAAATCTTTAGCTAATGAACATTTACGATGCTGAATCTTAATAATGAAGGCTCTTGACTCCAGATTTTGGTAACAGATGATGGAGAGCATTCTGTACTCAGAATCAGAAAGAGCTGGGCTTAAATCCTACCCCTAATAATCATTATCTGTGTGGCTATGAATTTCTCACTTAGTCTCTTTACATCTCAGTCTCCATATCTGAAACTTGAGGATGATAACCTATAGTGTCGACACCACAAAAGGTAAAGTCTTAAAGATATTTAAAGAATTTTATAGGGGACAGCTCAGTGGATTGAGAGCCAGGCCCAGAAATGAAGGTCCTGGTTTCAAATTTGACCTCAGATACTTCCCAGCTGTGTGACCCTGGGCAAGTCACTTAATGCCCATTGCCTAGCCCTTACCACTCTTCTGCCTTGGAACCAATACACAGTATGGATTCTAAGACAGAAGGTAAGAGTTTTTTTTAATTAAAAATATTTATTAAAAAAGAATTTCATAAATGGATTCGTAATTCTAGGATCAGAAGGAACCCTAGAAGTAATCATGTCCAATACCTTTCATTTTATAGATGAGCAACCTGAGGCAGGGAGTATGAAAAAAAATTGTCCCAAATCATGGAATTAGTGACAAAACTGGGATTACTCTTCCCATTACAGAAGATAGTCATATAATAAACATTTCAGACACAGATCTAACACTAGAAGAAATCTTACAATTCATTGAGTTTAACCCACTATCTTTATAGATTTAAAAACTGAGGCCAAGTGATTAAGTGACATGTCCAAGGTCATATATATGGTAAATCATAATTCCTCTGAAAGTTTTCTGATAGAATAAAAGATCCCTAAGAGTAAGGACTATTTCACTTTTGTCTTTGTATCTTGAGGGACCTAAACATTGCTTGAAACTTAGCAAGTATTTAATAAATTATTAAATTTGAATTGCTACTAATGCCTCCATCTTTTCACTGCAATTGCAGGATTCTTCTTATGACTGAGCTGTATCTAACAAGGTTGTCCTTATGTCAAATGAAGATTTTCATTTCCCTCTCTATTTCATGTTTGAGTTCTCTTTAAAAGTTAACTTCCTTTCTTTCTGTGATCCTTTAAACACATATCTCACAGATCTTACAGGTCTTACAGGTTTAGCCCTAGTTTTTTTTGTGGTTCCCTGACATCATAGATAAAGGCATTTATCATCACGACTATGTAAGCTTTGTGAGAGAGGCAGCCAAGTGCAGTGAGGAGAGCACTAGATCTACCATAAGAGACCCTGTTTTCATAGACCTGGCTCTGCCACTTACTACCTACGTGACCTTGGGCAACTCATTTTCTCCCTACGACCACAGCACTGTTTCCTTTAAAATGAAGCATGTTTGCAATTTGGTCTCTAAGTCTAAATGCCCTTTGCTTTCCCAAGGAGCCTAGCAACATGCAGGAAGCCAAAGAGATGAATGATGAATGCTGTTGGCTGACTTTGAAAACAAACAAACAAAAAATCCCTTCACTCCTGGAGTTTCAAGTTTCCTTATATAAACTTTGGATTGTATCTATTTTATGGAGGTCGGGTATTGATTGTTCTTCATGAAATTGCTCTCCTCTGAGAGAAAGAACAAGGAGCTGTGAAAATGGGGGAAATTAGCATTCATCGCATCCTTCCAAGAAGTGTATCTGAACTCAGAAAACAGAAACTCCAGCCAGTTTCACACCGAGTGGATTGTTTTTGTTTTTATTCGATGTTTTTTGGAGTGTGCTTACCCATCTCCTAGCTGTCATCCTGCTGGGTTTATGCATTTTGTTGTTTTCTGTTATTTAGTGCTAATCTTCAAGTTGAATATGCATAAGTATTGGGGCACTGATGGCCTGTGAAATGAAACAAATTCAGATTCATTTCTATTTTCTGGCTCATCCTTGAATGACCCTTTTGGGACTTTAAACTCCTGGTTCCTGGAGGGCCTACTAGTCCTGGTGTTTGGAATTCATTTAATTAATGAACTGTCCCTGCTGAAATACCTTGCTGCTCAAACACTGAATAATTTAGCTATTTGTTCTGAGTATCAGAGCCTCAGAAATCAACACGTATTATGTTTGTTTTTAAAGATGTATTTTTTTTTCTTTTCCTTTTTAAAGACTTCTTTTGTGAGGCTAAAAAAATCTCTTTTCATGTGATTCAGTGTTGACATTGTTAGAAATCATCTTATTGGAAATCAGATGGAGGGAGTCTCAATTGCCCCTTTCACTGAAACATAGAATTTCAGAATGAGGAGGAACCTCAATATTCATGGATTCAATCCATCCTTGGATAGGAGTACATCCTGTAGTATCTCTGCCAAATGGTTAATGAACATCTTCTAGAAGTTCTCCAATGAAAGAGAAGCCACTAAGTCTCCAGACACCCCATTCTACTTTGAGGCAGCTAATTATTGGGATGTTCCTTTAAAGAAAACCTACATCTGTCCCTCAAATATCCTGCCTCTTTCTCCCAATTCCACTCTTTGGAGACAAGCAGACCAAGTCTTCTGTGTTATGTCTCATGTCAATATTCTAGCATTTATGTATATACTTTCAGATCCTCTCATACGTCATCTCAAACTCAGACTAAAGTGAAAAGGTTTTAAATAAATAAATATATATATATATGTGTGTGTGTATACATAAAGTGAAAATGAGAAATTCACAGACTGCACATTCACATAAAGAATTAAGTGAAAGAACAAGTTAATATGCATTAATTTTGAAACTTCTACTAATTGCCTGGGATGACAAATGTTTGAAAAAAAAGAAGAAGAGAATACTGTGGTACCTGCCTTCAAAAGTGAAGTTGACTGATATTCCCTATTCAATCCTGGAATTGTCAAGAAGGGAAATAATCATGGGAAGAGATTCAGCAACAAGAGTCTGACCTGTCTGGATTATCTTGGTTCTTCTGAGACATAATACCTGCCATGAACCAAAAACTAGTTTATCCTATCTTTCCAAGTCAGGACAAGACAACAAGCATTTATTAAGTGCCTAAAAGCTCCAATAGCTTAAAATTGAACTTTTCAGACACCCTGCATGCATATACACACAACTCACGAATGAAATAATATTCCAGAAAAAAAAAGAGACAGCCACTGAAAATGCAGTATCAGGAGACAGAGTATCTTGAGGGGAAAATGGTGAGGAGGAAAATGTCACTTGAATGCAGTGTACATGACAGAAATGGGTGTATAAGTATACTGGAAAGGTAGGAGGGAACCATGTTATTAAGGGCACTGAATGACAAAGAATTTTGTATTTGAAACTAGTATGTTTAAACCTAGGTAATTTATACTTAGGTAATTAGGTAATAGAGAGTCATTGAAGTTTATTGAATGGGGGAGTGATATGGTTTAATATAGTCTTTAGGAAAATTAATCTGATAGCTGAATGAAAGTGTATGGTCTCTAATGTAGAGAGATCTTAGAGAAAACAAAATACAGACTATATAAATAGTATCCATGTGTGGTGATGAAGGATAGATAAGTGTAGTGGGAGTATCAAAGGACAAGGGATGGATATCAGATTTTATGAGAGCAGAATTGCTAGTATTTGGTTACAGATTACATATGGATTTGAGAAACAAAAAATACTAAGGGACTGAGGATGCTGCCTAGGTTATAAGTCTAGGTGATTGGAAAGATAATGATTGTACTAGGAAGTAATAGGAATAGGTTAGTAAAAGGAAAATAAAGAAGTGGAGAAGATTATGAAAACTTTCTGAGAAGAAAAGGGAATAAAGTTCATTTTTAGGAAAGTTGAGTTTAAGATTTCTATGGGCTATCCAGTTAAGCTGTCTAATAGGCAGTTGGAAATTCATAACTAGATCAAGACAGAAGTTAGGCCTAGATAAGTAGATCTGAGAATAATCAACATAGAGTTGATAATTTAATTCACAAGAATTTAGGAGATATTCAAGTGAAATATAGAAAGAGAATGAAATAGTCTAGGAACGAAATCTAGGAGTCATCCACTCTTAGTGGATGCAGAGGACACTGGAAAATGAGAAGGCATGGATATCAAGATGAGAAGAGAACCAGGAGAGACTAATGTGAACATCTCAAGAGAAGAAAATATCAAGGAAAAGAGAATGATCAACATTGTCAAGGGCTACAGAAAGATGAGGATTCAGAAGTTTGAGGGATCACAAGAATTCAAGATGACTGTGGAAGAGTTAGGATCTGCTTTTGGACTTTTCCCATTAGTCTTCTGGTTGGTCTCCTGGCTTCATATCTTTCTTCATTCTCAAGTCATCAATCCTCAGCTGTTTAATCATTCTCCCATGTCTTTCCCACTCTCAACAAACTTAGTGGCTTCTTATTGCTTCTATGATAGTATATAAGCATTTCTGTTTTACACATCAAGTTCTTCCTGTACTGTTCCCAACCTATGTTTCTTACTGCCTCATTTGCATATTGCTCCTCTCCACTTTTTCTAAGCTTTATCCTTCTTGTTGTTCCTTAGATATTATATTCCATCTATACTTCTGAAGTGGCTGCCCCACTTAACTTACCAGAAATGTATTTCTTCCTCACCCTGACTTCTTAGAAGTTCTAGTTTCCTTCAAGTTTCAGCTCAATTGTCACCTACTGCCTGAAAACTTTCCTTGTCTCCTCTTCCTCTAAAAGGTTACTCTCATATATATGTATGTATATATACCTATCTATGTATTTCTCTATTTATATAAGGTCTGCCCTAAAGACTATAATATCCTTGAGGATAAGACTTTACATATTGTATAATTTTCTGCTAAATATAAATGATAAAAGCAGTTTTTAATAATTTTTAACACTTATTGTCAAGCTAGGACATGATTCTGAAACAGAGCATACATATTCTAAGACAAAAGCAACTGTACACTTTTTTTTTCTATTTTCAGCACCTAGAACAGTTCCTGATATACTATAGGTACTTAATATGTATATAGAGAAGCACAAATATTTGAATTAGGTAAAATATGTTATACTAATACTTTAGGGGCCCTGTATACAGACATTTCTAAATATTATCATTTTCTTTCTTTTAAGAGAAAAGTCAAGGGTTATTACTTTTTTAAAAAGAATTCCCATAATTCCTAAATGACCAAAATTATTTATCCTTTTTATTATCATTTGTTACTTCCAGTGCTCAATGCAGAAGTAGCTGACATTTGAGGGAAATTCTCTTGGAAAATTACTTTTTTGGGCAAATAACAAAAATGTACTTCCCAATGGACATATATTATTGTCCCTAATTTATAACTCCATTCTCAAAAGTTGACAATAAAACTGTATGTGATGTAGGATTCTCATCCACCAAGTCATAATTCCTGGGGATGTGGAGGATGGCAAATATGTACTGACAGATGTTCTAAACTGTGGTTGTCATCTTTTCATTTCATAGTCATTCTTTTCAATCACAAGGGCCCCTTGAACCTACTGGGATCTCATCTAAGGCTGTTGAGGTAGTGATTACTATCAACTGTTTACTATTATCGCCTTCAAGTTCCTACTCATTGGGAAAGAAATTAAATGACAGCTGAACTCCTTTTGAGTTTTATTCCAGAAGCAGTTTCCATAATTTTGCTTGTCTTAGACTATAAAAGACATTTTAAAAAAAAGCTTGCTGGCTTGTTTCATTCTGGAATCATGTCCTAACATGACAATATCAGGGATGTGTGAGGAGGGTTACAAAGCTGCCTTTATTATCATTTGTACTTAACAGAAAACTATATAAAATTTTTTCTATTGCAAGTGACTACTTGGCTAGGGTTGAGTAAATAACATTAGAGAAAATCTAAAGTGAAATAAAGATGAATTCCCAGATCACATCCTTAGAACACAAATCTGGTTTAATTATCCACTCCATCCACCCCTACCCTAATCTTAAATGGCTCAAGTTATCTTTAGTAGAGAATATAAAGTCATGTGCTTGTCATTTAAAGCTCTATATAATCTGACTTCATCCTACCTTTTCATGTTAGGAAAAGTCAACAACCATTTAAAAAGTACTTATTTAAGAATAAGGTCATCAGGAATTTAATTTATTCCAAAGAGATTTATTTACAAAATATAGAAAGAGTGATGTAAAAAAATCAGAGAGAGGATAGGCTAAGATATTCAGCCTGAGCACTAAGTAATTTACTCCTGCCCTTGGCTCAACCCAGGCAGGGAGAGTTAGTCTTTAGCTGGAGAGGCCTCAGAAAAGCCAAGGACTTGGGGATGTCTCCCTCAAGAGATAGATCTTTCCTGAGGACAGTTTCTTCAGAAAATCCAGGAAAGGAGTCAGCTTTTTCATTCACCACGTGTAAGTCCAAAGGAAGAGATTTAAGAACAGTCTCACTAGGTACAGGGTCTCAGGTCCAGTCAGCAGATTCTTCACCAGCCTCCAACTCAAATTCAGAACTCCAGATGAAGATGAAGTGCAAGTTAAACTCCACTCAGGAAGTTGTCACTTCATTTTAAAGACATCTTCGCATCACTTCCTGTGCCTTCCCCTAATTTTATGTCTACCAATCACAGTTGAATCTTTGCTTAGGATGGCCCAGGAGGCAGTCAGTTTGATTCTGATTCTTCACCCACTGTTGCACACCTGGGTCACAAACCTCCTTACTTAATGATTAAGTAGGATGCCTACAATTTTGGTGATTATATCTAAAAATTGGCAGGGGAGTTAATTTAATTTTCACAATCAGGGGAAAGTTAAATTAATTTCATTTTCACAATCAGGGGAGAGTTAAATTTAATCTTCACACCTTGAAATGAAATCACTCCTCATTAAGAACCTCATAAACTTTCATTCTAAAATTGAGAGAAATGCAGAAATGGACTAAATGTTAATAGCACTGTGCTGGTTTTGTTGTGGGAGAGTTTTGAAGTGAAACCTCAAGTTCCGGACAGGTTACCCTTTGCAAGAATGCAAAACAGCAAAATTTAGCTTAAAAATAAAAAGAGAAATTTATTAATTTGGAAGTCATGTTGAGAAGCTTGGAGATGGTGTGTATGTGAAACACTGCCTGTAGGAGATAGGGCATGGGTCTTCTACTCCTTTGATAGCAGGGTTACAGGATAAAAAACTGGAAGATGTGGTAAATCAGGAATGGCATAATTTTATTGAGATTGGGGTTGAAGGGATGATCTATGCAATTCAAGGGATGATGCTAATCCGAGTGGAACCAAGAAGTTCATATCTATGATTATTGAAGATATAAGGGAGAGTCCAAAAGGAGACTACATTCCAATTAGGGCAGATGATGTACCTGGGATAGGGGTGGCTTGGAGTGTAAAGTTTGTGATCCAAATAATTTTACAATCATGCTTGAGCTTTTTTGTTCCCATCTCCCATGTTGATCATTCCTTTTTCATTCTCTGAACTTTATTCTCATCTCTATATCCACCAGGTCTGATGACTATGGGAATATCACTCATAACACCTTCTTTGGATCCTTCTAAAAGTATATTTTTAATACTATTCTTTGACTTCAATAGTTTGGAAGCTACCCTTTAAAGTATCAAAGTATCAAAGAGTGGGAGGGATGAACAATAAATAAATCATTTCCCTTCATCTTGCTTGTTGGCATTTTGTAGTCCTTGTTACAAAGTCTTTGATGTAAACCTTCAACACTGCAAGGTCTTTTCATTTTCAAACAAAAGTCATGAAGCTACAACAATAATTCAACTTTGATCCCAGGTTTGAGGTGGGCAAGGGTGAAAAGGGGGGGGTTATATTGGTGCTTTTTGTTTCCTTCAGATGCAAATTGAGATCTGAAGTGTGCATGGCATTATAGGTTTACATCTGAAAGATCTCTGAGATTACCTAGTCTAACACCACGTTTTTCAATTGAGGAAACTAAGGCCAGCATAGGTTAAGTGAGTTTCCCAAAATGCCCTAGGTAATAAATGGCAGAACAAATATTTTGTATTTAATCCATCAGTCTTTACACTATATCCAGCAGCATTGTCCTTTCAATTTATATTAATTGTATTAAAAAAGTACTTCAAATGACTTAAAACTTCATTGGGTCATTATAATTAATAAAAACAGAAATTTCAGTGTCTGGAATGCTATTACTTAAATATTACTTGCTTATTTCACAGGAGAATTTAATCTTGGCTTGGTAATATCTATTAGTCATGGAACAGCAATAAGAACTTTAGATGAAGAATCTTTTATTAACATCTCCTCTTATTTAGAACCACATAAATTCAAGATTCTGTCAACTTTGTTTACATTAATTATTCTTCATAACATTTGTATTAATGGCCAGAGGAATGTTTCCTCAAAGAATGCATTAAAGTTTCATCACTGTCAGAATTTGAAGAGGCATGGTAATATGGAGGAATGTGCTCTGATCTGGGAATCTGGAGATCTGGGTTTCACACCTAGCTTTCTGATTTAAAGGTAAAGACCCATGGCTATTTTACCAACACAAATACACACTGGTCTCTGATTTAGTCAATAGGAACAACTGTTCCACTTAAGACTATCAAAATCCATTTCAAATTTCATGAGGAAGTTGCAGGGCCCACTGAAGCAAAGAAATCTATCCATGGTACTTAGCTAGCATCTATCACATCCCAAGTGGAGGGGACTGAGCTCAGATCTTCTTGATTATAATCCCAGGACTTTGAATACTATACCATGCTGCTACCATTTTTACTATTACCACTACCACTATTACTACCACTGTTATTATTGCTACTAATATTTGCAGTATTAAAATATTTTAGGGTATACAGTCATTCCTTACTATATCATGTTTCACTTATCCCAGCTTCATTGTATTGTGGGTTTAAATATATATATATATATATATATATGTATGTATATTTTATTCTATATCATGTAGTTTTTGCTATATTTTACAGATGAATATGTACTGTACACAGTGGAAATGCAGTATGCCACTGCCACTTGTGCAAGTTTTCCATCATGAGATTGTATAAGGCCCACTATTGGCTAATGGAAAGAAAGGCAACCAACCACAGTGTTTTGTTTCCTGGGAACCAATTGGATCAGTGACTATAGCATCAGTCTGTTTGCTCCTCTACTATCATGGGGGTCTCTGGAATATAACTCTCATGATAGGTGAGGGATCACTATACTTCAAAACTTAAAAATACTTAGCATAGTACATGAAATCTAGAAGGCACTTAGTAAATGCTAGTTGACTGACTATACTTCATTGTCTCTCATTACTTATATCCATAGAATTTATCTCACAGTGCTGTTTTATGGATCAAATGAAATACCACATCTCAATTTGCAATGAATATGATATAGCTATTATTTCATTGTTCTTATTTTTATTGAGAATCAGATAGAGATGCTCTCAGGAAAGGTCACTATCATGCTATTATTCTTTTATATCTAATTTTCTAGACATTATTACAGATGGTTAAAATGTCTTATTTTATAACTGAGTCAAAATATTGGGATCTCAGTTTAGCCTCTCACCAAGCTTCACTGATTCAACTCCAAAAGCAGATAATATCAAGGGGATGGATGATGTCTGCCTCTTTCTGTTAACAGGTGCTATTCCATCATCTGTTACTCAAAACAGGTTGTTTTGTCTCTGTTGTACTCTACCCTCATATAATTAACATGCATTTTTACAGTCCTACTTCTCCTTAGAGACTCTTTTGTCTCCATCCTCATTAATAGTCCTACTATTTTCTCTCAGATGGACACATGTTTAGACTCACAATTTTCACAACTAGGAATACTGGTCCTTGAGGGAATATTCCATTAAGCTGGAGAGATATGGAAGACACACTCTAACATAGGAATGTTCCAGAATATATATGAGATAAATTGGAGACAAAGATGAAGACAGTTAAAATGATTAAGAAAATGAGAAGTCAAGAAGTTAAAAAAAGGCAGCATTTGGGGCAGAGAAGAAAATTTTGACTCAAGCCTTGAATTCACTGTGGAAGAGAGAAAATAATCAAGAGTAAAAGAAATTGATTATGGGAAGAGAAAAATGTACTGGCCATGTGGGTATCCATTCTTTAAGGAAGGGAAATGACTTCATAAGATATAAAAAGTAGTTTTCATGGCAAGCCAGGTTCTACAGTTCTAAGTGGAGATAATTATTATAGGCATAATCCTGTAGCATCTCAGGTTTGGACATTAGTATTCAAGCCTAACTTTCACAAAATCAAAAAACTCAAGATCACTGAGAGCAGTTGGCAGATTTCCAAATTTTGATCCAGGCTGTTCTCTTTTCAATTTCTGGCCAGCTCATTGTCCATCTCTATTTACTGTCTAAGAATGATTTGCTGATGCTCCAAGTCAGTGTGCTGTCTGCCAATTCATAGATCATAGTCTCAGAAAGATGACTTTTTTTCATTCATTTTGTTCTTTAATATGGAAGTGAGGTGGATAACATTCCATCCAGCCTAGCCCATGTTTGCTTCTAAGACTTGATGATTCCTCTCTCATCTCTTTGTACATTTAATGATCCTATACTTGGAATATACCTGTTTGGCATGAATGATGTGGACCCTACATTATAACTTCTATGGAACATGAGATGCTACTTGTTATTTGGTTTGGTTCTCTTACTGTGCCTCTCCCTTGCACCAGTAAGTAGAGTATTTCTAGAGAAAGATAACTATCATATAATTTAGACACAATGAGTCATAGGGATATAATAAAAATTTCCCTGTTTGTCATGTAATATAATCTACATATTGCTTACACTAGAAAAACATTCATAGAGGAAATAAAGCAAAGAATCTACATTGACTCTATTCCTTCTATGGTGGTGGGTATCCATTTTTATCATTAGTCCCTTTGAGTTGTCCTAGATCCTTGACATAGTTGTCATTCATAGTTGATCAGAGTACATTTATGTTGTTATTGTGTTCTCCTGGTTCTGTTCACTTCACTTTGCATCACTACATATAAGTCCCATAACTGGATTATCTATCATTAATCAATAAACTAGTATTTATTAGGTGCCTAATAAATGCCAGGAATTGTACTAAGTAAATATAAGGATAGGCTAACAATAGTCTTTACTCTGAGGCAGCTTACAGTTTAACTAGGGGCACAACATGCAAATAACTATGTATGTATAGAATTGTTGTTATTCATCTTGAATTTTTAATAGGACAAATGACATCATAAGGTGATGTCTTGACTTGCTCATGAATTGGATGCAATGATTCAGAGTTGTGCAAAATTGTTAGTCTCACTTTACTCCAGAATCACCAAAGTCCAATGGCAAGACAAAAGTAAAAAAAAAATATTGGTGACGGCCTGGGATGCAGTGGATGACTTTGGCATCTTTGATGTCTGACCAAACTAATTGTTCCACAGAGGTTGCTTCAGCTACCATCATGGCCATTGGAACCACTTATTCTCATCTACGCATTCCACTTGAGAAAGCATTCATGTGTTTGGGGTTGAACTAACCAAGGGGTTAACAACCTATCGGCTTTAAACCTCAATCATCCTAATGTATCTCTTCAGATGTTTTTACTGTGATATGGTCATTGTGCATGCTACAGCTTCCTGGAGCTGCAGGTCATTGCTGTTTGAGAGGTGGACACAAAGACTAGATGAATAGTCTTGAAAGGGTTCAATGATCCCACTGACCAATGGTTCTAGTCCTCCATGAATACCCCATATGCCCTCCAAAGAAGAAATAGATTGAATAATCATGAGTGCATTGGGGAGGATAATCTCAGAGATATGGTTCTAAAATTAAGGAGACCTGAGGAAGGCTTTTTAGAAAAGATGGGCTTTAACTGACACTTGACAGGAAAAAGAGCTAAGGAAGGAGAGAATTCCAGAAATGGGAACAGTCAGAAAAACCTATAGAGTTGGGAAGTTGAGTGTAGTGTGAAAGGAATGGCAAAGAAACTAGTGTCAATGGAGCAAAGAGTCCATGGACAAGAGTAAAATATAAGACTGGGAAGGTAGGAAGGGGCTGACTATCAAGGATTTTGAAAGGAAATAGAGAAATTTTTATTTTATCCTTGAGGGAAGAGGGTGACAGTGGACTCTACTGAGTAGGATATATGGTATGGTCAAACTTTTTTGGGATAGTTGCATTCAAATTACTTCAGTGCCCTCCAGTCTCAATTATTCCTCTTTTAAAAAATTCTTTCACTTTTATATTCAGTCATTGTAAACAATCTTTGTTTCCCCACGTTTTACCTGCAAATTCACTTTTTTCACATTAAAATATCATCATCTTTAAAAATAATTCTTTTTATGCTTATTTTTAAAATAAAACTGTTCATGTAAAAAGTATAACCTTCACAATTTGATGTAACTTCTTTACTTTACACAACAGTTCATCTTCTGTCATTCCCCAAGTTTATTTTATTACTCTTTTATGCAACTAATGTGCTCATTTACAAATAGGCAATACCTCTCACAGTCAATGAATTTTCCATTTTAATAGATGCAAATATGTATGAGTATCATCAAATAGATATTGATATCGTTGATCATGTATTCAGTCCAACAATAAGATGAAACACATCTATGCTTGCCACTATCACTCATGTATACAAGTTTTAGGAAACCTTCCACAGAAGATCCACTAAAAATTCTTGATGCCAATCTTGAGAATTTGAGGATATATGAACATCAGTTATCCTTAGTTCTGGTAATATTATTGGGTCACTACCTTTTTTCAGTACCTCATGACAGTATGGACATGATTTTTACTTCTGAAAAAATCTTTATTCATGAAATATAAGGTTTTATTGCTTATACTATGCTTTATTGAAAAGGCTTTGAAAACAATCCCCCAAAATACTATTCCTCCTTTTTGACATATTTACATACCCAACATTTGATGCTTAAAATACATTTTAATTCATTTACTTATTTGGTATTTATGTAAAGAATTAAAAATGAAGTAAAAACAAGAAAAACACAATGTACAAAATCAATGCAGCATTATAGATGAGAATATCACTTAAACCAAGATCCTGATTAACTGAAGAACTGATAATGGTCAAAGAGAAATATCCAAAACATACCTCCCTAATTTCAGTACAGTTGTGGAGGATTCCTGATGTATGTTACTGCTGTATATTTTATAAGGTGAGTACAATATTGTCCTTTTTTAAAACTTAAATGCTATTCTTTGCTGCAAAGCTATATTCAGTTTTTAGGAAAGGGGAATTTCCTGTAATGAACAAAGTTTAAAAAATAAATCTTTCACCCACAAATTTAAAAAAAAGCCCACAATGTGGTTGGTTTAGTAATACACATTTTGTCTATCATTTCAACCTCTGGATTCTAGGCTTAAAGACAGATTTAGAGGTTATATCCCTAGAACATCTTCATTTACAGATGACATAAACAAAATGTTTAAGGATTTGCCCAAGGTCACAAAGATAAGAAAGAGCTAAGGTAGAATATGATTTCAGGCCATTTCTTTCCCCCCTCAGAGCTAGGTTATTTTCAGTTGTGTCCTCACAAGAGTAACAGGAAAGAGTCATACAAACTATTAAGAAAGCAATATAAAGACATACAAAGAAAGTTAGAAAGGTAAGATGATTCTATTCTCCATTTTTATGATCCTGTCTTGATAGGAACTCTGTTTATTTTAGAAAATGATGTGCAAAGGATAAATACTTGAACAAAGGCCTTGAATGAACTTCTCTGTGTCAATATGCTTTTTTATTCACAATTTGCACTTGTCTAAAGATTGTTACATTTTGAAAATGTCAAACCTGCACAGTGATTCACTTGATATTCCCAGATGTCATTATGATATGTAATACTATCATTTTCAGATAATTCTTCATTTGACATTTATACTGTTACTGTTCTGAATGTGTATTCTGTTGCTGCCTTAGGACTGCCAAAGTGCAGGGGAAGTGAACCTCTGGAAGGTTCATTCAAAGTGAGTTAATAGTGTTAAAAGGCAGCCAAAAAAAAAGAGAAGCATATTTTGGGAAGAGAGGCACAGTAACAAGGATTAAGAAGGTCATAGGCCCACAACAATTTACAAAAATGTGACTTTTATGTTTGATGCTACTTAAAACAATGTTTGATTTTGCTTAGAATCATTAAAAACTGTTGAGCATAGTAGAGATTTTAGGATTAGAGAGTTTGGAGGGCTTTGTTCAGATATTCTGCCATTGAAGGAAGATGCCCAGGTCATTCATCTCATCATTCCCCTCTTAGCTTCTCTCTTGGATTTTATAATTTCTGGGTGCTCATTAATCTGCAAGATGAAATCAATTCCATAACTTCCACTTCCTCAGCTCTTCTTCATCCCATCTATAGGGATGCCCCAACTATGCCCCAACCAGGGTATCTGTGAGCCTCCTAATCTCCATCTGCTTTTAATATGTTGTCTTCTACCCCTTCCCCAATTACATTGGATTTTGAATTCTTAAAAGTAAGAGACTTTCTTAAGCCTTTGCTTGTATCCACAATACTTAGTATATTACCTGGCACACTATGGGAGCTTAATAAATGTTTATTCACTGATAAGCTGGAGAGTATACAGAGGAAGACAGATATGATAGATAAAGGTATACTCATCATCCATATGAGACTCACTTGAATTACATGGAAATACTTACACCAGAGAAGGGAAAACTTGAGTTTTGGAGTAGGAATTTATAATGATCACTCAAGATTTGAAAAGCTATATTGGAAAAGGATTAGGCTTCATCTGCAGGACACCTTGTAGAAAGCAGAATTGTAAGTTGTAGCTGGATTTTCCAAAGAGTAAATTTATACTTAATATAAGGGGAAAATATCCTAATAAGGTGAGTTACCAGAAGAATAGAATGGGCTTCCTAGAAAAGAATTTAGTTCCTTGCCATTGGATTTATTCAAGTAATATATGTATAGTCACTTTTTAGGGATATAGAAGAGTGTCTTAAAGGAAGAGAGATACTCTATAAAGCAGAGGTAATGAGGAAGTTCAATCCAGAAATGGAAGACAGCCAGTGAAAAGGTATAGAAATGGAATGTCCCATGTGAGGAACAGAGAGGTCAGTTTGGTTGGATCACAGTGTGGGGAGTAATTTCCAATGAGGCCTGAAAGATCACTTGAGATTATAGTGGTGTGCTTGTCTTTACAGATAAAAACAGAGGGCATTTTATTGATCTCAGGGGTGATAGGAAGTCACTGGACATAAGTAGTACAGTCACATGGTTGAACCAGCACCTAAGGAAAGTGGTGTTGAGTAGTATGAAGAATGGACTATAGTGAGGACAGATTTGAGAACAATGAGGCAACTGTTCCATCAATCAAGCTGAGAGGTGATGAAGGCCTGAACTGACATAGTAACTTCTGACTGAAGAGAAGAATCAGATGCAAGATATGGTGCAGGGGTAGAAGTGATTTAGATATATGGGATGAGGGATAGTTAAGGGTTAAGGATAATATGGAGGTTACAAATCTGGAAAGCTGGAAGGTTATGATGCCTTTGGTAAACAGAGAAGAGATGGAGAAAAATGAAGGATTCTGTTTTGGACACTTGGAGTTTAAGATTTGCTGGGGCATCTAGTTTGAAATATACAAAAAACTATTGGTGATACAGGACCAAATATCAGTGGTAATGAATGGCTTGAACCCACATCTCCCTAATTTTGAGATTAACTCCTAATCCATTAAATCACTTGTCTTTTATGAGACTTTTAAGGTACATCATCACATAAGTTAAACTTCTAATGCTGAGATTAAGCAAATTTTCCAGTTAAGATAATTTTAAATGAATTATATCTTGTTTAGTTTCGCAATTGTCACTTTTTTCTGACCATCTCTACTTCTTAAGATCTGTTCAGCTGTAATAGTCAGATTTTTGACAGGAGTAAGCTCATTCTTTATAAAATATAACTTTTTGAAGTCTCTTTCATATCACTATAATTTCTCCCACCCTATCTCAAGCTCTAAGAGAACTATCTATATAATAAATGCTATATATTTTAAAATCCTTACCTTCCATCTTAGAATCAATTCTTTATCTTGGTTTCAAGGCAGGAGAGCAGTAAGGGCTAGATGATAGAAGTAAAGTGACTTGCCCAGAGTCATCCAAATAGGAAGTGTCTCAGGCGAGATTTGAAGCCAGGACCTACCATCTCTAGACTTGGCTCTCAATTCACTTAGCCACCTACTTACATCCATACTAAATAGTATTTTAAAGACAAAAAAAGAGAGAAAAGAATAAGCACAATTGATAAATATCTCAAAAAAGTCTGATATGTTTGTATTTATGTATTTTATATGTTCCTCACCTTAAAGGTCAGCTTTTTTACATTGTGCTATGCAGATACATACGTATACATATGCATATAAAATTCATGTATACAACACATACACATAATAGGTCTATGAATATATGTATCTGCCACATGTACATTTTTTGTATCTGTGTGCATGTATGTACATATATGAGATTATTATGTATGTGCCTATCTAACTGTCTGCATAGGAGTAGATAGATATCTATGTTTCTGTGTGTATGGCTAACTTTGAACAAGTTGTTCAATCTAAAGAATCCTTTATTTTTCCATCTGTGTAATGAGGAGAACAGACTTCCCTAGATCATCTAACATCCAATAGTACCACCTATTCCAAAGCAGAGCAGGTTGCCATAGGAGAAAGTGGATACCCTTTTTGAAAAGAATTAAAACCTTTACCTTCTATCTTAGAATCTATACTGAATATTGGTTCCAAGGCAGAAGAGTGGTATGGGCTAGGCAATGGGAGTTAAGTGACTTGTCCAAGGTCATGAACCTAGAAAGTATCTGAGGCCAGATTGAAATCCAAGACCTCCCATATCTATTCCTGGCTCTCTATCCATTCAGCTACCTATCTGCTTCAGACACCTTAATTACCAAAGGACTTGGGATGGATGGATCTCTTGTTGGCTCTATTTTGAAAGGATAGTTTTTATAGGCAGAAGATGGTCATTATGGTTCCTTTAACCTCTTGACATGTTGCAATTTGTGATATTAAATCTCTTGGTTCTATATCCCAGGAGTCTTTGCAATTTCAGAGATGTGATGATGATTTTACTGGCCTAGTTTATCTTCTCCACAGTAAATTTTGACACCTGTCTCTAAAGCTAATCTTGCGAATAGAATTATATCATCATATTTGCACAGTAGTAACATATGGAGTATCCCTGGTTAGTTCTCAGGATGTGAATTTTCTTCTCTGTATGCACAGTCTATGACTGCTTTTGATTACACAGATGATTTCCCAATCTAAATATCTTGTGAAACTCCTGCCATCCAAATTTCTCATCGAAACAGAAATATTCATGTGAGTTGGTATTTGTTAGTAGCTAATTATGATCTGTTAGTGTTATAATGCAGCTGTGCTGGCTGGTAGCTCCATCTGCATCTGAGAGGAGGCTCTAATGGCTAATGCAGGGAAAAATCAAGCTTAATCTAACCAAGTCAGAAGAAATCATGTGTAAGGAGCATGAGAAATGGAGCCAGGAGTTCATGTTCAAATCTCATGTTTGACACTCCTACTTCTCTTTGTATGACCCTGGCAGCAAAGCACTTTTTCTGCTTGGCCTAAATTTCTTCCTATGTAATACAGAATGTTTGGAAGAAGCCTCTATAGCATCTTAAAGCTTTAATAATCTAAATATTTGTTAAGCACTTTTTAGGTATAGAACATTGTACTCTGGAGGTGTACAAATTGGGAGATAGTACAAATACAAATGAAGTTTTGATCCCCACCTGAGGAAGCCAGTGAAAACTGGATAAGAGTTTAGTGAAAATAGTGTAGAAAATATCCTCTGACAGGCCAAGACAGAATGAGCTAACCTCCAAGATAATATGTAATTTTCAGGCACTCTGATTGTCTGATATTGGAGAGGAGGGAAAAGAATACTAGTGTTTTTAGAACTACCTAAATATCATGGAATCATATATGTTTCATGTGGAATAATTTTACCTCCTCCTTCATGTCCTTCATCATGATCTTGCCTTCCTGGCTTGGACCCAAAACTTGGAGCTATTATATGTGTGGGTATGGAGGTACCCACATCCAACTTCTGCTGTTTTTAACACTACCCTTCCTCCATCTATACACCATGATCACATCCCTACCTGATCCTTCTTGCTCAGTTTAGTCATCTGGACACCAATCACCCTTCTCCTTAGGTGCCAAATCTTTCTGGTCAGAATCTATTCTTGGTGATTTCCCAAGGTTTTAATTTCAAGAAGGTCCAGGAACTCACTATTGCTTGTAGAATTAAATATAAACTTCTCAGTTTGGCATTTAAAGATGTTGACAATCTACCTCCATACTTTTCTAAGATAATCACATCAGTTCAGAAATGAGAAGTTGAGACCAAATTAATTTATTTGCTTTTTTACTAATACAATATGCTATTTCTCATCTTTGCAATCTATCCCCCACAACCAGAATATCATCTCTTCTTACCTCTTCTTCATAATCTCTATTCAAGTGGTACTTATTACATAAGACCTTCTCTGACTTCTACTCACCTTTCATAACCTCCCTACCCAGTTTTTATATAATTTTCATTTATTTTGAATTGATTCCATTTCATATATTATCCCCCATCAATAGAATGTGGAGAATTGTGGGTGGGGGCTTTTCCTTTTTGTTTTTGTATTCTTGTTACCTGGTAACATTTGTGGAATAAAACAGGAATTCAGCAAATTCTCATGGAATGAATGGATAAAGGAAGGAAAAAGAGGAAAGTAAGTATCTACTATAATATTTCTATGAGAAATTTCCCATCCAAGATCACTACTCTATATATTTCTTCAACATCATGGTTGGTTGGATCACTTTCCATTTTTTGATTCAGTAGCCTATTTTGTCCTCCAGCCAACTGAAATATAGTACCAATAATGTCATAAGTGTAAAAAGTCACTCAGTCAGTAAAAAATCATCTATTAAGAGTTTTATCATGTGCCAAGCACAGCACTAAGTACTAGAAATACAAACTCATGTGAAAGTCAATCACTTCTTTCAAAGTATTTTCAAACTAAGGAGGGAAAGAACACAAAAAAACTATTTACAAACAAAGCTATATACAAGAGAAATTGAACACAATTCAAAGAAGGAATGCCCTAGAATAAAGAGGGACTAGGAAAGATTTCCTATTGATTGTGAGATTTTAGCTGAGTCTTGAAGGAAGCCAAGAGTAAGATATGTGGAAGGAAAGAACATCAATATTTTATTAAACCTCCAAAATGGATACCACAGAGACCAAGAACTCTAGAGTTTCAGAAAAGACAAAGGTCTACATAGGGTGAGGTGATTAGGAAATTCTTTAAGGAAGAAGACATGTGGTACATCTTGAAGATTCTGCAAGATTTGCACAGGTGTGTTTATTTGTATGTGTGTATATGCATGTGTAATCCCATAAAATTATATAATTTTAAAGTAGTAGAGGAAGAATATATAATCTAAATCCAAGATTTCAGTCATAAGAAAATCCCCATGTTATCTTGTACTTCGCACAAATAAACAGTAATCCATCCTGGCCGAAGGTTTACAGAATATCTATTTGGGGGGGGGATAAGCATTTATATAGCAACTTTTATGAGATAGAAACTGTTCTGAGTGCTTTAAAAATATTCTCTGATCAAATTTTCACAACCATAGATACTGTTATCCCCATTTTACAGTTAAGTAACTGAGGCAATCAGAAGTTAAGTGACTTGCCTAAAGTTACACAGCTAGTAAGTATCTGAGTTGAGATTTCAGTTCTCTGATTTGACACTGCCCTTTGACTACTATACCACTACCTACAGAGAGAAGAATCTACTACTTCTCAAGGCAGGCCATTGCACCTTTATATCATAATGGAAAGAATAACACTAGATCTATTCCCAGAGAGCTTGAGCTCAAATCCTGGCTTTCTTGCTTTTGTTATGAACGGTGTCATGTAAGATTTAGGTTGTCTCATCCATTAAACAAGGAGACTGAATATTCTTTAAACTCTTTTTTTTTTAATTTAAAAACATCTTTAATTCTAGTACATATCTCTCTCATTCTTCATGTGAGAAAACTGAAGCTTGTATAGGATCTGACTTTACTCCTATGGTCTCTTCTAACTCTAAATCAGGTAATACAAATTATCTAATACCCTGATGTGAAACTTTCCCATTAAAGTATTCTTTGATTATGAAACATTGTATAGTGGAAGTTTAGCAATTAGAGACTTTTGTTTCATAGGTAATCCATTCATTTGAAACCATAACTGCTGTCCATGGTGCCAGCTGATACTCAAGTTCTGACTTCAGTCTGATAGATTTATCGGATGTTAATTCTCAGGAGTCACACAATTTAGCGTTCCTTCAACCAGTGTCACTATCTGCAATCCTTGCTTTACAGTAATCAGTAATATGGGAACATGGAATTGATTCAACTTGAAAAGAGAGTCAAATCTTACTTACAATGGGAAATAAAGAAGGCTGGGTCTAGATTCATTCCAAACAATGAAATAAACATATTTGGAATCAATTTCCAATTTCTAAATTCAAATCTAATTTGAATTGCAAAGATGTGTGAATTTATAAATATAAAATGAAATCTGTGATCATTATTTCCTAAATTGGACTTCATAGGTCAGTAGATACCAAAAGACAGGAAGATGGAATTATGTATGTTGCTTACAGATATTAGGAAGAAATAAAGAGCTAGGTGATTCAGTAGTTAGTAACTCAAATCAAGAATAAAATCAGAAATAATTTATATTTCTTCCTATATCTTTTCCTTTCTGAAGAGTGACCAAGGGAGTGCCCAAGCTAGAAAGCAAAATGGGAAGTAGAAAGGAGGTCATGAGCAATCAAAAAACCAAAAACAAACTAAACTTCAGATTTCTCTAAAGATGATTTAAACTTCTGTTCTTTCCTGAAATTATTCAACCTTTGAAAGTGTTAGGCAAAAGAAAGACCTTGTATTGAACACCTTCTCATGGCATTGGGGAGGGAAGTCTGCACTGTCCATATCCATTCTTTGGATGAATATTTTTCTTACCATTAATGTGCTCAACATGTCATGTATTCAATGTGGACTCTAGAAAGAGTTGAAGACCATGTTTATGAGTTGTACTTAAGTTCAAAACTAGTTTCTCCTTCATTTGTACTATGATAAAAGGAAAATTATTCCTTCGTAATACATGTTTCTCCTTCATCTTCCTCTTTGGAAAAGTTTCCAAATTAGGCTCCTATTTCTGAATTCATACTTCTAATAGTAGAGATAGGAAAGGGAGCTCAGATTCTTTTTAGTAACTAAAGTTACTATATATTTATTTGTACAGTAACTGAATTTACATTCTTTATGACTGATTCTTTGAAGTGGTGATTTGTGGTTCTTTGATGCTAAAACAATATAATTATTAGCAGTGATTATACTGATATGTATACTTACATGCACATTTATAATAAAGAGATCAGCTTTCATGTTATAATGGACACAAGATCAGATCATTTTTAACAATTCAGATGACAATATATGACTTAAAAGCATATGCTATGCTTTTCATGTCAATATCAATGTTCCAAACAAGAATGACCTAAAATAGTAGATTTTTGACTCCTACTGTGGCACTTGAGTTTTGACAGTGGTCGCTGTTATTGCCAATGCTAATGTACAATCTGACTTTTTCTGAATGATGTCTTTCATATGGATTTTTGTGATCAAATCTTTATTTGCAACATATTACAGTCTGTCTAGCCATATTGTATATTTTCCCATTGACCTTTGAATTCTGCATTATTTTGATTACTTAGTGTCCAATTTTCTGGAGAAACCCAGAGTATCACCTACTCAATGCTGATATTTAAAATATTCATGCTAAAATGTGTACTTATTGGTGTGTGAACATGCTTATAAACATACATGTGTGCCCATATGCACATATACATGTAAATTAATATAAACCTACACATAAATATATTCTTTAAATTTCTTTTTATATAATACAATGTAATTTCCCCCAAATGTTTAGATATAGATATAGATATGATTTGAGAATGAATATTACTGTTTTTAAAATTTGCTTTCTTGAGGAAGTGAATTGGTAACACTACTAATGATATGCCTTCTACCAATGTAGATTAGCATGACTTCTTCAATTTTTCTAGCTTAGAATTTTCTTGGGCCCTTAGAGCTGAAGTGAATCACCTAGCATCACAAAGCCTTATGTGCAAGATGTGGGAGTAGAATGGAGGCCAGAATGACTTGAGACAATCTCTATATCAACTACCCCAAGCTATTAACTGAATGTATGGATGCATTTGTGAATGTGATATGCTATACTATATGTATGGAAAGTGATATATTGTGGTGTCTGCCCCTTTTCTCTATATTTTACTAAAATTTATACAAAAAGATAGTGGTGGAAGTGTTGCCTGGGAGAGGATTGTCTCTCAATATACATAAACACATACATATTTGTCAATTGATTAATCAAAATCAAAAAACATTTATTAAGTACTTGCTATGAGTTAGGCACTGTAGTAAGCATTGGGGAAACTGTGGAAAGTGCTGGAATGTGTATAAATATATGTTTGTATGCATATACACATATACATATATATCCGTATCTGAAAACTGTATAGATAGATCTACATATCTATAGATGCATAAATATATATCTATGCACATATGAATATTTATGATCATATATACACAAATATTATTGTAAATATAAATCCATAGATTTACATACATGGATCATATGTGTACATATAAATATACATATATGCTTGTAAATATAAGTTTGTATAGGGATTCCCATATGTATTTCTATCATCTTCTTTCCTACTCTCATTTTGTATTTTCAAATCAAAAAGCATTAATATTTTTAATGCATCATGCTAAGTATTAGAGCATGTTATGTATATATGCATAGCAATAACAAATACATTGTTATGCTATATCCACTTAAAGTAACCAAGATGATGCTAAATCAATCAATTTTATTCATAGGCTTTAGACTACATAAGACAAACCCTAGGAATTGGGGTGATATTTTGAAGAAAAAATGGTGTTTTGATAGGCTTTGCAACCCTTGATCATTGCTTAAAGTAATTTATAAGTCATTAATCAAGTTAAAGAAACTTTTCTGAGACCGAAGCATTTTGGGGCCTTCTAGCAAAAAACCTTGTGATGAAATGTCCAGTATGCACTGTTGTGGTAGAAAGAGAAGCCACGGTTTTGGTCTTGCTATAGAGCTACCTTCCCACTACTTTGACCAGAAGAGGAAATTATTATTTTCTAAGGATATGGAGGATTTTAGATCTCATTTGCTAACATCAGCAGCAAATATTACAAAGAAATTATGGATCTAGGGAGAGTTGGTTGCTTACTTCTACCTACCACTTTGTTCCTTGAACTCTCTTAAATAAGAGAACATTTAACTACAATGAACAAGAGTAACTGAACAGTTGCAGTTTTTAAAGGAAAAAAAAACTTTAAGGATCAAAAGTAAATAAAATCCAACTCTTCAAACCCCATAGATCTAATACTCTTTAAATCTCAGGAGCTAAAAGCTAAAATGCTCCAGGGATGTAAATCTTATTTCATGCTCTCTGTCTCTGTCTTTGTTTCTCTCTCTCTCTCTCTCTCTCTCTCTCTCTCTCTCTCTCTCTCTCTCTCTCTCTCTCTCTCTCTCTCTCTCTCCCTCTCCTCTCTCTCTCTCTCCTCTCTCTCCTCTCTCTCTCTCTCTCTTTCTCTCTCTCTCTCTCTCTCTCTCTCTCTCTCTCTCTCTCTCTCTCTCTCTCTCTCTCTCTCTCTCTCTCCTCTCTCTCTCCCTCTCCCCTCCTCCATAGCTCTATATCTATGTATATTCATAAACCAGTTATCAAATGAACACTTAAGTTATCAGATGCTGAGTGGAATATGAAATAATAAATTGAGACAAGACTGCAAAAACATCAGTAAACCTTTAATAGAACATCATATGTGTTACTTATAACTTGAGCCTATAATCTCTCAATATATCCTTTTAAAGTTGGGGAGATTGACTCTAACTTTCTTTGGAGAGATCATGTAAAGATAAAAAATATTGAAAGAAATCCATATGAATTAAATCATGACTGTGTAGCCCAAAAGGCATTTTGTGTCAGGCAGTTTTATGACCATCTTGACAACAATCAAACAAGGCAATGCTTCCATTATTTCCAGGACTCTACATATCACAGTGCCATACAACCATACCAATGATTGTGGGGAACAGATAGAATCTATTGTTTGAGGCATATCCTTTATCATTATTAAAGCAGTACTGTTGCCAATCTTTAGGATAGGAAACCAGAAGGACAAGTACACAATAAACAGTTCTGGAATAACTTCTGACCATTCTGAGCTTCTGTAAACTTGGGATTTTTACTCAACCAGCACTCTTCACATTACTAGGAAGCTTTTTCAAAATGATAAATATGAGATAAATTAGTTTATAGGAACAAACAGAACTGTCACATTCCCTAAATCAATTATCTTATTTTTAGGATTGGAGAATAAAGTAGCTGTGACAGTAGATAACAAAATCCTTCTGCTGGCAGGGCATATGGAAAATTCCCATGTTTCCTTCCTTTTCTAGTATGCTGAATGAGACTAGATTGGTTTCTGGCAAAAAGGTGGTGATGGTTCTGGGCTTAGATATGTTTTCACATGACCTTGGAGCTTAAGGTATGATAAGGAGGGCTAGTGAGAAATTCAAACAGACAGCCATTTAGATATGGCTCTCTTAGAAAGAACTGTTGCTTAACTTCCAGATGGAGGCCAGCTCCCTACAGTCACTCTCATCAATGTTGAGGCAGCTGCTCTCACTGTCACATCCTGCACATCAAAGGATGCTTACACCTGATACTGGGGCACCTTCAATCAACAGCATTGTAACATCACAGAATTGGAGATTTGAAAGGTTCCTAGGAAATCTTGTCATACTTCTCCTTGATGGAACAGATGAGGGAAGTATAATTCAGGGCAAAAAAGGTCATCCAACTGTGAAGGGCAGAGGGAATTTCTCTTTTATCAGCTTGTCAGTGGTCATTTCTTTTCCAGAAACAGTCCAGGTCATTTCCTTTCAAACAGCTGTTAATGGGAAGCTGTATTTTCAAATGGATCAACTTTTTATACCAGCCTTGTGTGTGAATAGTATCTTTCTGTTATAACAGTATCTATATGACACTCAGAAAGTTATATAACTTTTCTCTTTCTCAATTTTCCCATATTTAAGTTAGGATTTTGATGGACATTAATGGTTCTTCACAGAACTAGAGATGTTACACTTTGATGATGTCATTTCTAACTAGAAAAACTGTCTTTATTAAAACTTGAGAAAATATGTAGGAAATATCTCTTCTTTCCAACTCCTGGACTTGTGATACAAGTCATGAAATTTTGTAAATTCTTAAAAAATAAAATACTTTTAAGAATTGCTTATAGGATACAGGAGGGGCTTATTTTTGTGTGCGTAGACTGTTTGCATTACTAATGATGGGTCATAAAGTCAAGACCATGTAAAGGATGCAAGATTCGTGCACAAATGGAAAAGAAGGGGAATGGGTTATCTAGCAAGAGTTTGGAATAATTAATGGAGATTTTCTATGATCCCTTTAGTATCCACATAGTAGTCTAGCATGAAAAGACCAATTATCAGGTTCATTATTTTCTGAAAATCATCTCATGCTGCAATATCAAAAGAATTCTGCTATATACCAGATGGACAATAATTACAGATGAACAATTACAGATATGGTAGAAATATAGAACTCACTCAGGAAAGTTATAAAATGTGAATTAACATTAAAATTAACATGCAGATATCTCACTCTAACACTGCTTCTCTTGGCTACCCATAACTATGTCAATGGGCACAAGTAAACTGAAAGACCTTTTTCAAAGGAAACCATTTTGTTAAACTGATTTTTATCCTTGCATCACCTGCACCATCCAAAACCACTCTGAGAAACAGCAGACATGTAATCTACCTCAATTTATGGGGGGGGGGGGGGTGGCGGGAAGGAGAGAACAAGGAGGAATCAAGCAGGTTGAGAATTTATTGTATTCAAAACCAATGCAACCAAGATTAAAAAGGAAACAATGAACTAGGAAAAAAATTATAGCAAGCATCTCTGACAAAGGCCTCATTTCTCAAATAAATAGAGAAATGAGTCAAATATATAAGAACACAAAGCGTTTTATGTTATCAAGTGGCCATAGGATATGAACAAACAATTTTCAAATGAAGAAATTAATTCTATCTTTAGTCATATGAAAAAATGCTCCAAATTACTGTTAAAACAAGAAGTGCAAATTAAAACAACTCTTAGATAACCACCCCACACCCACAGACTATCTAATATGACAAAAAAAGAAAATTATAAACGTTGGAAGGGATATGGTGAAACTGGGAGACAAATCCACTGCTGAAACTATGAACTGATATAATCATTTTGGATAGTAATGTGAAACTATGCCCAAAGGGTCACAAAACTATGTAGACCCTTTGACCCTACAATACCAGTACTAGGTATATCTCCCAAAGAGGTCAAAGATGGGGGGAAAGACCTATTCATACAAAAGTTATTTATACTTGCTATTTTTTTTCTTTTTGTGGTGAAGAAGAACTAGAAACTGAAGGAATGCCTTCAACTGAGCAATGGTTGAACAAATTGTTGCATATGATCATAAAAGAACATTATTATTCAATAAGCAATTACAAAAAAGATGAGCAAAAAAAAAAACTCAAAAAACTTACATGAAATGAATCAAGGTGAAATGAGCTGAACCAGAGGAACCTTGTACATAAACAATAACAATGTATGAAGATCAATTGTGAAAGATTTAATTATCAATTAGACAAGGATTTAGGACAGTTCCAAGTGATACATGTTGGAAAAGGCTATCCACTTCTATAGAAGGAACTGAGGAGATTAAAGCATGCCATTCACTTTATTTTCTCCATGAATTTTCCTCGAATATAAACTATAAATGTCTTCTTTAACAACATGATGAATATGGAAATATGTATTATGTAATTAACACATGTACAACCTATATCTTATTAGCTATTGTCTTGGAAAGGGGGGAGAAAAAAGAGGTGAAGAATATGGATCCCAAAATATCAGAAAGTAATGATTAAAAGTTGTATGAGCATATAATCTGGGGAAAAAATTAAAAATTTATTAAGAATAAAGCATGCTAGTTTATGACTAGCGGCCCAGCCATGATAGTGGCTGCCCTAACCCTGTTTACTTCCCATCCTGAATCAGTGGACACTGTTTATTATAAGCCATATGCAGGAAAGGTATAGGGAGAAATGAGGAATTAGGAAGGTTGAAACATAATAGTATAGGACGTAGAGTCAAGATGGTGGACTAGAAGGAGCAGAAGTTCTGATCTCTGAATACCCTTCCTTACCAATCACAAACTGAATGCTCCTAGGGTGCTGAAAATCAAACTTAAAAAGACAGAGCCAAGGAACGCTCCTGCTGGACTTAATTCAAAAGGTACACCCCCTGAAAAGCTGGAATCTGAGAACACTCGGGTTTTAGGGGAAGACAGAAGGAAGGTCCCAGTACCCATCCACTCCCCCACTCTCAACTAGAGCTCTGAGACTCCAGTGGTAGTGGGAACTTCTGGGCTGGCAAAGGTGCTGGTCTGGAGGGGGTACCTTGCAGGCAGGGCTGTGCAAAATTCAGAGTGTCCAACACAGATGGTGGGGAAGAAGCTAGAGAGTAAGCATAGACCTGACAGCCTGGCCAGAGCTGTGGAGATCCTCCATATTTGCTCCAGTCTTCCAGGAGGTTTTGGACTCAGAGCACACCCAGCCCAACTAAGCTGAACTTAATCCCATCAAAAGTCTCCAGAACTCAGGGAAGCCCAGGCTCCACACTCATCCTCATTGACTCCTGGACTTTAAGCCAATCAAAAGCCTCCAGAGGACAGGGAAGCTCAAACCTTCAACAACTCTCCCCCAGAGACTACACTAAGAGATCTTCTGTTAAAGCTCCAAGAGGGGAGACTGAAAGAAGCCCCCAAAATGTGAGAGGAGCAAGAGCACAGACAAATACGAGGAGTAAAGAAGGGGTGAATATGAACAAACAACAGAAAAAGAAGAAAGAAACTACAATAGAAAGCTTCTATTCAGCAAATGGAACAGAGGGGGATAAATCAGCAAACAATGAATCAGAAATCCCAGAGAATTGGATATAGACTGTGGAAGAACTCAAAACACAACTAAGAGAGGCTGAAGACAATTGGGAAAAGAACTTAAAAAATTAAGATAAATCATCTTGAACTAAAATGAGAAAATAGTGTCTTGAAAGCCAAAATAAACCAGCTGGAAAATGAGGCAAAGGAGATGAAAGATGAGGCAAAGGAAATTAAAGATGAGACAAAGGAGATGAGGTGAGGTAAAGAGGATGAAAGATGACCTTCAAAGAAAATCAGACCAGAAGGAAAAGGATGACCAAAAAGCCAGGGGTGAAATCCAGTCTTTAAGAACCAGAATACAACAACTGGAATTAAGTGACTTCACGAGGCATCAGGACATTATATAAAAAAAAACAAAAAACAAAAAATAAAAGAATGAAAAACATTGAGGAAAATATGAAGCATCTCATTCACAAAACAGATGATTTAGAAAATCGTTTGAGAAGAGACAATTTAAGTATCATTGGTCTACTAGAAGACCATGACAAAAGAAAAATCTGGACATAATACTACAGTTAATTATTCAGGAAAACTGCCCTGATATCCTAGAACAAGAAGGAAAAGTGGAGATTGAAAGAATCCACAGATCACCTCCTGTATTTAATCCCCAACTGACAACACCCAGGAATGTTATAGCCAAACTCAAAAACTATCAGACCAAAGAAATGATATTACAAGCTGCCAAGAAAAGTCATTCAGATACCATGGAACCACCATGAGGATAATGCAGGATCTGGCTGCATCCACACTGAAGGACTGAAAGGCATGGAATATGATATTCCAGAAAGCAAGGGAACTAGGTCTACAACCACGAATCAAGTACCCAGCAAAACTGACTATATTTTTAAAGGGGAAAGTAGGGTAATTCAACACAATAAAAGAATTCCAAACATTCATAAATAAAAGACCAGAACTGAATAGAAAATTTGATGTCCAAGCATGTAACTCAAGAGAATCATCAAAAGGTAATTAAAAAAGAGGGGAAAAAGAGAAACAAAACAAAACAACAACAAAAAAATTTTTAAGAGACTCAATAAGTTAAAATAATATGTATCCCTATAAGAAAAGAGGTCATTGGTAACTCTTAAAAACTGTTGCTATCACCTGGGCAGCTAGAAGAATTACACTTAGAGGGAACAGTGACAAACTGTATAGGATGAAAGGATAAGACATAAATAGTATATAGATATATGCATGCATAAATACATATACATGTATATATATATATACACACAACTAGAGCTAAAAAAGAGGTTAATACTAAAAGAAATGGGAAAATAAACAAATGGGGGTAAATGTATATGTCACAAAGAAGCTCATGGCAGGAGAGGGGAGAACATCAATACACTGGAAGGGTAAAGAGGTTGGAGATAGGAAATAGTCAACTCTTACGTGCTTTGAAACTGACCCAAAGAGGGAAGAACAATCCAATCCATTGGAGCAGAGAATAGATTTGTGCTCTATAGGGGAGTAGAAGGGTAACAAACGAACTGGTGGGGAGGGAAGCAAACATAATAGTATATCCAACTGTGTGAAATGTGAGAATAAGAGGACTGGGAATTCAGTCAGTTATTTTTCCTAAAGGTTATCTGTGGCAAGGACCCAGACAAATGACTCCTCACCCACAAAAAAGACTGAGTTCTGAATGTAAGTATAGTTTTAGGAGATTTCTACATTACTAAATAGGAAGGAGTAAGAGAATGAGTGGTATGGGAATATAAGGAAAATATTGAAACATCAACTAATATCAAGAGAAAGAGCATTAGTCAAAGCTCCAAACATAAGAAGATTAATCAGTAAGGATACTTATATTGGGCTGAACAATAAATAAAGCCTTAAAGAGGATCCAGATTTATTGGTCAACATTATAATATATAGAAAAAGTGAATGTATAGTTTATGAATTTGGTCAACAGACTTGGTCAAAAGTGAAAAAAAATAATTATATGGATTATCCAGAAATTAGGGACCAATACTAAGAAACTCCAGACTGATTCAAAAGAGAAAAAAAGAACATATGAAATTTAAAATTTGTAATAAATACAAAAGTCAGAAATTAGAACCTTCAATAACTTTAATATATCTTTTAAATCTATACTTGAGAATCTTATTAAAGAATTAGAAGTTATAAGAGATGAATATATGTGAAATATGAAAAAGTTAGATAAAAATTTAACAGAAAAGAAGCAAGAGGCAATAATATTAAAAGAACATATGAAGTGAATTTCATCTAATAAAAGTGATTTGCAGATGGAGCTAAGATAGTTGAGTCAGGACAGGTACTTACCTGATCTCTCTCACATTCTCCTCCAAAAATATTAAAAAATAATATCTCAAAATGAATCCTGGAGTGATACAACCAACAAAAGGATGGGAAGATATAGTTTTTCAGCTCTAGACAAATTTAAAAAGATTGGCAATAAAATCTTATTGGGGTAAGAGTAAAGCACAGTCCAGTGTAGGATACATCAGCCCAGGGCATACCCTGGCAAGCCTTTGTGGCCTATTAATCAGCAGTGGCTTATGGAGTTCTCAGTCTACAGATAGTAAAGGGTTTGGACAACTGCTAAGAAGAATACTCTATGGGGGTCGTTTGTAAGCCCTGGGAGCAGGACTCTGTTGCATTGCCCATCCATGGTTCTGGGTCACAATCCCAGAGTGAAGAGGGACAGAAAGATGAGTGGATCTATTGCATAGGCTCTGAGTGGGAAAGAGTGCTTATAGTGGTTCACAGACTAGCATACAGAACATGAAAATAGTAATCAGACCTATCCTTGGATCATAACATTTTGAAAGAATCAAAAACTTACAGATCCCCCAGAACTAAATATATATTTTAAAAAAAAATCATAAAAACTGAATCTGGGGAAAGTACCACCTCTATCTCAGTTGAGGAGTTCAACTTTAATATCAAGTTACAGGCTGGAGCAAACAACAATGAAAGAAGCTGACTCCATAAAGTTGCTATGGTGGCAGGGAAGCTCAAAACACACACTTGGAAAATAAGAATGTCAAAAAAGCTAAATAGAAAGCCTCAAAATAAAATGTTAATTGATCTCAGATCTGAAGAGAATACTTAGAAGTATTTTTTTATTTAAAATTTTTTTTAAATAAGATAATGCAGGTAGTGGGAAAAATTGGGAAAATAAATTACAGTGATTCAAGAAAATGATGAAAAAGATCAACAGCTTTGTAAAAGAGGCACAAAATTAGCGAAGAAAAAATACTTTAAAAATCAAAATAAGTCAAATGGTAAAAGAGACATAAAAATCCACTGGAGAACTCTTCAAAAGCCAAATTATGCAAATGGAAATGGAGGTACAAAAGATCACTAAAGATACCAATTCTTTATAAGTTAGAATTAAGCAAGAAAAAGCTATTAACTAAATGAAGTATCAAGAAACAATAAAAAAAGCAAAAGTAAGAAAAGGTAGAAGAAAATGTAAAACATTTCATTTGAATAAAAGGCTTGAAAAATAATTCTAAGAGAGATAATTTAAGAATTATTATACTATTTTAAACCCATTATTAAAAATATTCTAGACATCATCTTTCAAGAATTTATCAAAGGGAAGTGCCCTGGTATCCTATTACCTCATGAAAAAGTTTCCAAAATGGAAAGATCCAAGCATATTACAGTTAAACTCAAGAATTTCCAGATCAAGGAGAAAATATTGCAAATGGCCAGTGTGAAGACTGGATTTAGCTATCTCCTGATTGTAACAATGAAGGTACGTAGCTCTTTCTTTATTGTAATCCCCTATCTATTTTTAGATTTTAATCCCCAAATTGTTAACTCAATATTTAAAGTAGATCTACCTATTTTAACTACAAAAAGATGTTAACTAACTATAAAAGATGAACTAACCAAAAAAGGTGTTTTCTACTGTGACTGGTAGACTTAAAATTTAGGGGAGGTGACACAAGAGAAAAGGTCTTTAAATAGAGGAAACTGAGGCACACAGACATAGATTTGATAGATTCAATAGATCAAGAAATGAAGAAGAGTCACTTGGAGGAGAGACTGGAAGACAGACACCCAGACTTGGAGAGAAGACACTTGACTGTGGAACTGAACCCCTGGAGGAGTTTGTGCAGGAGACCTTGTAACTGCTTTCCTTTTAGAAGGTCACCATGGTGAGTTTAAAGGCTGACTTTGTTTCTTTGCCCTTTCTGGAGGTGTGAATCTCTGAGAAAGATCTATCATCTTGAGATCCCTTTCCCCTGGCTGGGGCTTAGAATTTCTACCTGGCTGAGAGGAAGTTGGAGCTCATTCTCTCCCTCTCTCCCTCTCTCTCTCTCTCTCTCTCTCTCTCTCTCTCTCTCTCTCTCTCTCTCTCTCTCTCTCTCTCTCTCTCTCTCTCTCTCTCTCTCTCTCTCTCTCTTTTCCTTTCCCCTTTAATCTCTTTCATCTCTTCCTCAATATATTCCCTCTATTGTAAATAAACTACCATAAGATCCATTTTACTTTAGTAATTCATTTTGGGATTTAGAAATTAAATCCCTCGACCACAAATTTAGATATTAAAATCCAACCAAAATAAATTTAACATTAGGGAAAAAAAATCAAATATTGTAAAGCCACAGTCAGAATAAAGCACGATTTAGCAAAATGTACATTAATGTTACAGGGGGCTTGGAATATGCTATTCTCAAGGACAAAAAAGCTAGGATTTGTATTAGAAAGATAATCTGGTGCATAAATTGTATTAGAAATAGATACTGTGGAGATATTTCTAGTTATAATGAGATACTCTGGCTGATTAGAGAGATACTAGGGGAAACCTCAGGGTGCCTACTTGTAATGGAGATAGAGATACTTCTGAGAGACAGAGAGATATTACTAGAGGAGATACTCTGGGGTTGCCTATTGATCACTACTGATGACTAATAGACCAAGATATTTCTTACTCTCTAACCTTCACCTCCTAGTTTTCCACCTAAGTCCTCCTGTCTCCCATCCCCTACCCTGTTAGTCCACCACCTTTATATGTAACTCAAAGGTGAACTGTGAGGTTTAGAGAAGATACTTTCCCCCTCTTTCTCAGGTAAGGAGGTATATTGGGAAAAACAGGACAAGGATGGAAATTGAGGTGAGAGGGATGAGGTTTTCCCTAATCTATAAGGAGGGCTAGGAGGATTTTGGAAATGTCAGTCCTGTCACAGCTGTGACACAAAAATCTGTCAGGGAGATGGGAGGATAACTATTTAATTTTCTTTCTTCTTCCTTCCAACTCAAGTCTCAAATATACAATCAGTTCTTCATACCAATAAAAGTCAATTCCTTCTCAGCCTAACTCCTCCCCTAAGCCCCGTCCCCAAGAGTCTTTCAGCCTAGGACAGAAGCTAACAGGGGATCAGTTCAGAGCTTCTTCAGCCTGACTTGACTCTCCAACTGTCTTTCCTGGGAACATTCTATTTGGAATGTTCCTTCTTGATTGACAGCTGAGGTCCTTTACTTTGTTTTGCAGGCATGAAATTCTCTCTTCCTTCATGCCTCTTCCATAGATTTCAAACAAGAATCACCTAATCAGCCATAATGAATGTAATCTTTCAGTGGGAAAATGGATATTTAATAATAGAGAAGACTTTCAAGCATTCTTGTTGAAAAGACAAGAACTGAATAAAAAATTTAACTCAAATTCTAGTCTCAAGGGAAGCTTAAAAGGTAAATAGGAAAGAGAAATCATAAGGGATTCAATAAAGTTAAACTATTTTATTATATTTCTGCATGAAAAGATAAAACTTGTAACTCCTTTGAACCTTATTAGGGCAGTAAGAAGGAGTAAATATAGATATAGGGCACTGATGTGAGCTGACCATGATGGGATGATATAAAAAAAAAAATTAAGGGATGAGAAGAGCAATACATTGGAGTGGATGGAGAATCAGAATAGATAAAATTTTCTCACATAGAAAAGGCATCTAAGGAAAATATTTTAAAGCAGAGAGAAACATAGGGACTGACAAGCAATGTTGGAACCTTAGTTTCATAGGAATTAGCTTAAAAGGGAAATAAAATCTATAATCAGTTGACTATAGAAATCTATTTTACTCTACAGGGAAGTAGGATGGAAGGGGGTAACAGAAGAGGTGATGGTAAAAGGGAGGGTAGAATGCAGGAGACAGTTATCAGAAGCAAAACACTTTTTTAAAGAGGAATAGGTTGGAAGGATAGAATGAAAATATACAGGGGAAAATGGGATGAATGTAACTAGAATTTGTAATCATAACTGTAAATGTGAATGGTATGAACTCATCCATAAAACAAGAGATGATAGCATTTGATTACATGATTGAACACAAAAGGTGTCATTTTAAGAAAATTAAGGGAGCCTAGAATAATTTACCTATATAAGTTTTATAGATAATAGAAGACTATGATAAGACAATAGATAGAAAGCATTACAGGATTTAAAATTGATCATTTAAATGTCAAGATTTTTTTCAAAAGAAACCCAATAGTCAAAAGTAGAAAGAAAGTAGAAAATTGGGTAAAAAGTTTCCCAATAAAGGCCTCATTTCTTAAATTTATAGAGAACTGAATCACATTTGTAAAGCTATGAGTCATTATCAAATTGAGAAATGGTCAAAAGACATGAACAGGTAGCTTTCAGAAGAAATGAAACCTAGCTATATTCATATGAAAAAATGCTCAAATTTCCTATTGATTAAAAAAAAATTCAAAAAGTACTGATGTACCACCTCACACACATCAGATTGGTTAATAAGACCAAAAAAGAAAATGAGAAATGTTGGAAGGGATATAGGAAAATTGAGACATTAAAATACTATTGGTTATGTTGTTAAATGATCCAACCATTCTGGAGAACAATTTGGAACTATGCCCACTGGGCTATAAAACATTGCTTGCACTTTGATCCATCAAAAACACTACTAGTTTTGTATCCCAAAGAGACATAAAAAGGCAAAGGACACACACACACACACAAATATTTATACCAGTTCTTTTTGTGGTGGCAAAGAATTGGAAAAAAGGAGGTGCTCATCAATTGAAGAATGACTGAAGCTGTAGCAATATGATCATGATGGAATATTTTGCTAAAAGAAATCAGCAGGAGACTTATAGCAAAGCCTAAAAAAGACCTCTATGAATTGGTGCAAAGTGAAATGAGCAGAACCTGGAGAACTTTGTACACAGTAATAGCAATATTGTATGATGATCAACTGTGAATGACTTAACTATTTTCAGCAATACAATGAATACCCAAGGGCTTTCTATGTATTCTGAGAGAAAAAAAATTATGAAGTGTGAATGCAGATTGAAGCATACTTCTTTTTACTTTGTATCTTTTTTTGTCTCTTTTCTTTCACAACATTACTAATATGGAAATATGTTTTGCATGATTGCACATGTATAACCTTTATCAATTTGCTTGACTTCTCATAGAGGGTAGAAGAGAAGAAAGGAGAGAGAGAATCTGGAACTCAAAATTGTCAAAAATTAATATACTAACTTTTTATTTGTAATTTAAAATATAAAATAGCACAGTATAAAAATAGAAAAAAAAGAAATGTGACTTATAGAAACACAGATGCAACTTTTAGGTGATAGGTCCATCAGAATAGGAAAAATACAACAACTTAATGCAATAATATGGGAAATAATATAAGAAAATTATCCAGAACTTACAAAAATAGATAATGCTGAGAAAATTTGTGGTTGTCATAAGCAAATTTTAGGATCCAAGATACAATGTGAATAAATTTAACAATTTTTTGTGACAAGCAACACATTTTATAAGACTTTACCTAGAAGAAAGACTAAATAATAAAGTAAATGAAATTTGAATACCCCAGGATTAATCAATATTCATGAGGAATCAAAGGGGAGAATATAATTACATATTTAGAAAGGCCAAAAAGTTCAACCTGAAACATAAGATGACATAACTTATAAAGTTTTGCTTGAATATAAAATGAAAGGATCACTTAGCAAAAGAGAAGTATTTCATATGTTTTTTGAGAAACAAAAAAATGAATAAACAAAAACCTATATGTGAGCTGAATGTTTGATTTGCAAGCACAAGAAACAACTGAAACACAAGACAATTAAGTATGATCATTAAGAAAAATCATTATAGCAATTATCTCATTTGAAAATAATTATTAAAATACAAAAAATCCACCTGTTAGATAAAAGAACACAAGACTCATTAATGATTATAATTAAATAACCTTTACTTAGCAAGGTGAGATTTATAAAACTTACTCTATTTTCATGTTTGATCCTCACAATAACCCTGTGAGGTAAGTGCAATGATCATTCTCATTTTAATAATGATGAAGCTGAGAAGAGGAGGTGAGGGACTAACTAGTAAGTGTTTGGGAGTGGTATGCAAATCCAGATTTCCTTAAGTACAAGTCTACTGACCTATCCACTACCCAAGAAGTATGTGGCCAAGAATTTATGAGATACATAAAGAAATATGATGAATGAGGATGGAACAACTGAACTGATGGGCTTCTGATTAAATTTCTAGTGGAACAGTGAAACAAAGGTAATATTCCTCACTTCTAGGTAAGGGCACTTCAGGAGCAAAAGAGAGAAGAGAAGATGGAATGATTCTAGATGACTGAATGGGTTCTCAGTATAGAAGGTGGAAGGGAGTGACACTAATTAGTATTTTCATGGGAGTTGAGGTATATGATTGTGATAAGAGCCAGAAACACAATTGTGGTCTACACTGGAGTGAGTTTGGGTATTGAGAAAACTTGTCTCACAGTGTTGCCCATCCATTGACAGCATCTTAATACAAGAACAGGGATAATCACATTTCTAGGAGCAAATGTCTCAAGATGGTAGAGGCAGCTTACAACAATGAAATGAGAGATTATGATCTTTTTCAAGATATCTAAATAACATCAAGAGATATAGAGAACATTTTTGACATTTTAAGCAGACTCCATTTGGAAGGTTTAAAGGAGAATTTTGAAAATATTCACATAAGATGAGAAGCCAAGAATGGGCTATGCCTTGCCCAAATGGAACATGCACATCAGTGAGATAATCCAATCAAATTTCAAAATGGAGAAGGGAGGGCCTATGATAAGAATCTCAGAAATTGTACAGAAAATGCTTGAATTTCTTTTCAGAGAAAAAATGTAGAGATGTTTGAAATTAGTGCCAATGGAACAGCTGAACTGAAAGAAGTTTTGTTTGTTAAGGCAAGTCATGGTATGTCTAGTTTAGTTGAGACAATTGTATTGGAGTGTGGATTCTTGGAGTCACAGGTAAGAGATTGATGCCAAAGATGGATGAAAAAGATTTGGCAATTCCTAACACCAGAGGTGCTACTCTTCCCTGGGGATTCCATTACAGCTCACTTTTCTTTATACATGTCATCGAGTATCCTGTCTTTCTGTCTTTGCTCAAAAGGGTCTTAAAATTAGCATTCCCTCTCTCCTCACCCCTGAAGAGTACAATATTTAGCTTTTCATCAATTTAAACATGACCAATTGCTTGTTGTTCTGGGTGACCTCTTTATACTCTCCAGAGTACTCAAATAATTCACAAAGTATATATCAGCCCTGAAACAACATTCCAGTTGTAGTCTAAGTAGGGTAGAAGACAATAGGATTTTCACATTCTTATTCTAGAAAGATGCAACTATTGTAGTGCCTTCTAGGGTTACATTAGTTTTCTTGACTGCCATATAGCTCTATCAACTTATACTTTCAGGCCACTAAAGCTCCACAATATTTTTTCAGATGAATGGCTGCCCTTTTTTACTTCCACTCCAAAGCACTGTTCAGATGCCACCTTGTAAAGAATCTTTCCTAGGTTCCCCTAGAATGATAACTGTTAAAAGTATTGCCATCTCTCTTTTTCAACTATTTTGTGCTGCCTTGTATATACTTCACATTTATTTACCTGTGTAAACATCAATAATGTATAATAGAATGTGTGCTTTTTTTCAGACTACGAGTGTTTTGTTTTTGTCAATACTGAGCATGCAAATTATATGCTAGAAGCTTATTGGACTGACCTGAGTGGAAGAGTGAGTAAACTTGTTCATCTTTGCCTCAAAGAGCAGAACTACAAGTGATGGAGATGGAAAGAAAGATTTAGGTTCATATTGTGGCGAGGGTGAGAGTCCTACCTAGCAATTAGTGCTATCAAAAGGTGGAATGGGATGCCTGGTGAACAAGTGAGTTTCCTCTCCATAAAAGTCTTCAGATAAAGACTAAAAGACTACTTGGGTGATGTAGAGAGAATTTTTCAGTGGGATTAGATGAAATCTAAGTTCCACTTCTCTGAGGTTCTATGGTTATATCATCTGCTGAGGAGTTCTACCCACGTTGTACATTCCTGGTGAGGTAATTCTTAGGCTTCCAACATTTACATGGGGATATGAGTCCACTTTATAAGAGCAGGTTTTGATCAGCATTAGTGGCAAGATCATGAAGTCAATGAGCATTCTAGGGATGAGGAGGATGTTTGCTGAAGAGAGTAAAATATACATAAAAGAAAGATATAAATCAATTTTGCCTGCTTTACAGTAATATTTAAGCTTAGCTCATGAGCTCTTCTCTTGCTAGAAAGGATCAGGTTCATTATTACATTAACACATGCCAGGTGTGGTGGAAAGCTTGTATCTCACAGCCAAATATGAGCAGAGGTTTGTAGTGAATGAATGCTTACTTACTCAGCTGAGGATATTCTTCTGACAGGACTGATATAGACATCTACTGCTTTATATTCAAACCTGTTCATCTTTACAGTACCTAGGGATGCCCTCACTTGCTTGCCAAAACACATATACAAACAATAGCAAAATACTTTCTGGCTCCCTGTGGTAATTTATAAAAATAATTCCACTAAAAGACTACTTTCAGAAGTGTCAATGAAGAGCAAAGAAAGAGTTGTTCTCTGTCCAGAAATTCACCTTGTTCTTGTTTAGTTTTTAGTTGTGTCTTATTCTTTGTAACTCCATTTGGAATTTTCTTGGCAAAGATACTGGAATGATTTGTCATTTCCTTCTCCAGCTCATTTTACAGATAAAGAAATGGAGGCAACATATTTAAATGACTTGCCTCCAGTCAAACAGCTTGTAAATGTCTAAGACCAAATTTGAACTCAGGTCTTTCTGACTCCAGGCCCAGGACTCTATCCATTGTGCCAACTAGATGCCCCTAAATTCACTTACTATTTACAAAATTGTGAATTGACAGATTTGTTTGGATTTGGTTTGCTCCTTATAAATCTCTTATTCATTCAAGAATCCATTATTTTCTGTTTCCTCCACTGAGGCAGACCTCAACTATTCCTTACTAGATAAAGTACATGTATTATTATGGCTAAAATTCTTCATTACCTATCCTTCCATTCTTTAGGGATGAGATTTTCCAGATGTAGCTATGAAGATTTTCAAAACTGACAACTTGTCCCTGGACCTATTCTTGAAAACTTGACAGCTTTCTGGGACTCATCACAGCAATTCCTCTGCTGTTATAGGCTTTGAAAAGACTGTTTTTTTGATCTTCCTTTTTTTGTTCTAGGGTCAATAGGACATTGTGGAAAATCATTATATTTCCTCCCTTCCCTTCCCTTCCCTTCCCTTCCCTTCCCTTCCCTTCCCTTCCCTTCCCTTCCCTTCCCTTCCCTTCCCTTCCCTTCCCTTCCCTTCCCTTCCCTTCCCTTCCCTTCCCTTCCCTTCCCTTCCCTTCCCTTCCCTTCCCTTCCCTTCCCCTTTCCCTTTCCCTTCCCTTCCCTTTCCCTTTCCCTTTCCCTTTCCCTTTCCCTTTCCCTTTCCCTTTCCCTTTCCCTTTCCCTTTCCCTTTCCCTTTCCCTTTCCATTTCCCTTCCCTTCCCTTCCCTTCCCTTCCCTTCCCTTCCCTTCCCTTCCCTTCCCTTCCCTTCCCTTCCCTTCCCTTCCCTTCCCTTCCCTTCCCTTCCCTTCCCTTCCCTTCCCATTACTGACACTTCCCTAACATGTTTCCTTTCCTAACATGGAGACTTTTCCTACATAAAAGTCTTTCAAAAACTTTGAGTCAGTCATCAGGCTCATCTCCTAACTGTTGTTGTTTTTCCCCCACCATACTAAACATGGCCAATTACTGGGTACTCTGGTTGTCCTTCTCTTTATGCTCTCCAGAGGACTCAAATGATTCATAAAAAGGTCAGCCCTGAAGACATTTCAGATGTAGTTTGAAAAAGGTAGAAGACAATGGGACTCTCACGTTCTTGTTCTAAAAAACTGTACCTCTTCTAGTGCCTCCTAGGGTCACATTAGTTTTCTTGACTGCCATATATCTCTATTGACTCATACTGTGCTTAAAAGCCACTAAAACTCTATGATCTTTTTCAGATGAATGGCTTCCCTATTCTACTTCTACTATTTATTCTTTTGGGGATTTAAAAGAATTCATATATGATTTTTACATTCAGCCTTATAAAATTTTATTGCATTCAATTTAACCCAATGTTCCTACTATTTATAGCATTTGAATCCCCATTGTCCTCCAGTGTACTAACTTTCTCACTAACTTTATGTCATTCACAAATGCGATAATCATGCTCCCTATGAATTTATAGTAGTCATTAATTCTCAATTATCTAAATAATCACTACATCTCTGATCTTATTGATAAGCGTATTTCCTCCAATGACCCAGAGAACAATCAGGCAATTTTGGTTCATCCTTTCTGACACTTGTTTATGTCTTCCCATGAGTTTATCAGAGGATATATATTCAATAGTCTTGGTGTCTTCCTTATTTTGTCTTGACACTGAAGGATAACAATCAAGTACAAAGGTAACCCAATCAGTTATCCCTTGCTTCCACCATTAGGCAACCCCACCTTCTTTTCCCCTCACGAATTTTTTGTAATAAATTTTATTCTACTCCAATTTCTTAAACCCTTGTTTATAATGAATTTGTCAGCTACCTGCTATACATTTCTCCACTGCCCATGGTGTGATACTTATTTTATAATCTTCATAGACTCTGATGTTCTTGTTTCATGTCTCACAGACACACAACATTAGAATTCTATATGTGTATACATGTATACATACTTGTATACATGATACATGTACATGCACATTTATATATTAATATATTTAACACATACATCACACATATGTGGTTCATATGTATATAATGATGGACAAGTTCTATAAAGTGTCCATTTAGTTGCAGAACATAGTCTAGATAATAGAAATTCTTCACATACTTTTGTTTTAGGAATAGTTTGGTATAAAGTCATGAGAATGGCCACCTTGTAATATTATAGTGCTTGATTCAAGCACCACAATTCTGTCAACAAATAGGAGTAACTGAACCAAATCACCTCCTATAGGGATTCCCTCTTTGAATTAACTAAAAAGTTCAGTTGGTATCTGTATTCTTCACCTTTGTCTTGCCTTAGGTTTTGCTATTTTCCGTGATGGCAATCTACTGTACCTAACTTTCCTTAGACCCAAACATACTTTATCCAATCGCTGTCTTTCCATTTGCCCTTCTGCTGCTATTGCATCTTCCAAAGTGCCTCTCCAGAAGCCATTGTGGTAAACCTTTTAGCTTTAGAACTACCATAAGGTTTCATGGTTGGAGCATAAGATTTGAAATCAAGAAAATTTGGATTAAAATCCTACCTCAGAAACATACAAGTGACATGAGTGATATTGCTCTTGATATGGGGTATTGATATTGATAGCTCATTGATACTAACCAGGTGGTAAATATAGGCTAAAGCTGTCAGGGTGACCTAGTTCAAGGCGGTGGATGAACTGGCTGGACACAGTTTAATCCAACACTTATTTGTTATAACTGTGAGAAGAGGCAGGGACAGGATAAAGGAGGTAGGAATACAGTAGGAGATATCTTACCTTAATTACTAATATTACTAACTAAAACCTAGTGCCCAAAGGGCCCCTCATAGAGTATCTTCTTTGTCTACTAAAGTAGACACTTTAATTTCATACACTAACTACCTACAGATTTAATTCCATCATATTAGCCAATCCTAAAATTATGAACTTCAATTTGCATTAACTCATAAGCTGCCTCAGCTAACTGTCCAGTGTGGCAATTAGAGATCACTAGCCTGTCTCACTCTCCACAGGGAGTCAGACACTGGCACTGTTCCAGTGAGAGGAAACAGAGCCCCCTGCTGGCAGTTTATCTCTCTCTGGGAGAAAGCTCTCAGTCCCAAACAACTTCCTTCATCTTCCTTCAGATGTTCAACCAACTTCTCAAAATTAACTCTCACAGAAATGACTAACATATAGTCAAAGAGAAAAAAGCTCCAGCCACCTGCTCAAGTGAGGGAGTTCCAGAGACGGGTCTCTGCATGCAAATCTTCTTAAAGCAGCCACAGTGATTTTTCCCTTGGCCTTTCTTGAAAGGGAAAGGGAAAAAAAATCCTTGCTCTGGTCTTGATCTTCTACTTCTAATTAGACTAGATAATTAATTAATAATTAATTATAATAAACACAAGTCATGTTGACTGGGCAAGTCATTGAATACCTCTATCTTGGTTCCTTCACCTATACAATGAGGTTATATTAATGACTTGGAATAGCACTTCCTGCTCTAAATACATGGTCTTTTGTTCCAACCTAGAGTCAAGCTAACCTGACTAGACTACTACACCTAGATCAAGCAACATGTAACATGTTTAACTTCTTGCTGTGTGTTCAGATTCCAAGTGCATCTCTTACCAATGTCTACTTCTTGAAATACGAAGAATGACAATCAATATCGCCATTAATTCTCAAAAGAACATGCCAATAGATTGTCCTATGATCAAGCTGCTATCACTGTAACTTTCCAGAAAAAACAAAAAACAAAAGGAAACACTTCTCTCTGTCACCACTGCTTAAATGTGCCCTTTAAAAGGGAAGAAATTCCTCAAAAGTAGAGTCTTTCTTATCTTTTTTATTTGTAGTCACAGTTTTTATGGTTTATTTAAGTCATAATTAGCATATAATACTTCTAAAGAAGTAATTTTTTCATTCATTCATTCATTGACAAGTCAACGAAGTGATAGCAAATAGAGGTCTATGTGGGATATTACTTGAAAATGTACTTTTGTTGAGAAAACCAACATTAGGATGCACAAATTCATGAAAGACAAAAAAATAGAAATAAAGATAGGCAAAACAACATACATATATACACACCTATTTTTATAGACAAAGGTATACACATGTGTATATGTATGTGTGTACACACACATACATACGTGTATATGTATGTGTGTGTGTGTACACACACACACAGAGACACCCCTATGTATACATTTTCATTTGATTGTGATCTCCTAGAGAACAGACTACTCTTTTGCCTTTTTTGGGTATTCCCAGCACTTAGCACAGTGTCTGGCACCAAATACTTTCTTAATACAAGTATATGATTATTGCCTAACTAGTAAAAGTCCTGATCCATTGGCTTAATGGATTATGTTCTGCATTTATAATCAGAAAACTGGTTCACAATCCTGCGTCTGATATTTACTACTTATATTATCTCAGGCAAGTCAATTACCTTTCCTGGTTTTCAGTTTCTTTATCTCTACAATGAAGGGATTGGATTAAAAAACATCCGAGGTCCCATCTCAATTTACGTCTAGGATCCTATGAGTATTGGAGACATATAAAGTTCTCTGTTCTTTTTAAAATGCCCTTTTAAAAACTACTCAGCATGCTCTCTAGGGGTGGAATTCTTGTCCACTATTCACTTTATACTTTCATTAATTCACGTTACTATTTTCAACCCCAGTTAGTTCTAGGTGTACATCTAGGGGAATGCATGTCTAGCATGACATATTTTTGCTATGAATTAATCCACCAGATATTCCATTATTTGGGAATAAAATCTATTTACCTGACTTTGCATTCATTCAATTTTCCTATTCAGGAGCTCTGAATTTTAGGTTTGGCAAAATCAATCTTTTTGTCCTTTGTCCAGTCCCAAAAAAAGTTGGGGGTGAGGAAAGATGATGTAAAAGTTTAGCATCACTGCAGCCTCTCTATCTCTTCATGCTGTTGTTAAAAACTAAGCTTTGCAATACCTAGGAGCATAGAACAGAAGGAAAATGGAGTCTCATTAGTGTCTAACAATGCACAAAGCTGCCTGGTTAAGAGTAAATAATACAGTGACAATTATATTGCAAAGGATAAAGGGGAGAGGGACTTCTAATCTTAAATTTTAATGTAAGTGAAGGTGGTTGGTGTTGTGTGTGTGTGTGTGTGTGTGTGTGTGTGTGTGCATGTGAAAAAAGAAAAGATAACAGCATCTATTTGCTTTAAATGTAGATAAGAAAATGCCAGTGATAAAAGGAACCTTTGTGGAATGCCCAGGTGAGGTTTAGTACATCAATAAGCATAGGACATAATTAAAGTAATTGAAAATAATCAGCATGTGTCCCTGATAGGTAGTAGTAAAAGATATTCAAGGTATGGATGATTTAGTTGCAAAACACTGAGGATATTTAGCATCAATCTCTTTTATTTTTTAAACCTTTTATCTCAGGCCTTTCTATCACTATAAAAAATCTCATATTGTTGCCTTCAGGTACATTTACTGGGAGAAAGTAAGATGGAATTCTTTCTACTTCCTCTTTTACAGGTCCTGAAGAATAGTCTAATACAGTGGACTTGAAGTTAGAAAATGTGGCTTCCAGGCTTCCTGCTGGAACTTACCTGGAAGATATTGGGTTCATTGTTTCCCCTGATCCAAAGATTTTGAGCAGTGAGAAGCCATCAAGGAGAAGTGCATACCTCTTCAATCAGCTGAGAAAAATGAAGTTCCTTCCCTATCTAGTGATTCCCTCCCTGTTGCTTACAAAGGTAAGCTTCCCACATTCTGAAATTCCCCTACTAGATTTCACCATTTCCTGGTAACTATCATTCTGTAACTTGTCTCCCTTTCAGCATGAAAATTATTTTAAAAAAACAGCTTTTTTACATTCTGTTCTTCTGTTTACTCTCTTAAAGATCTTCCATCTGGCTTTTAGCTTCATTACTTAACATAAACTTCCTTCTTTAAGTCAACAAGTCAATTCTTTGGGCATTTATTAAATACCTACTGCATGCTAGATATTGCAGTAAGGAAGGGGTATAAAAAGGCAAAGCCAATCCTTACTCTTATTGGATTTAAAATTCCATGATGGAGAGAATATGAAAAGAAGAATGTGTAGATATGACATATACAATATAAATTGGAGATAAGTTCAGAGTGAATGCAGAGGCATTTGTAGAGGAGGATTGGCAAAGGCTTCTTACAGAAGATGTAATTGTAGTTGGGACTTGAAGGATGTCAAAGTCACTAATGATCTCTTACATGACAATGGCCTGTTTTTAGTCTCCACTATTCACTATTATTTTTTTTTTTTAGATTTTTGGAAAATTTCAATTAATTAATTAATTAGAATATTCTTCCATGGGTTACAAGAGTCATGTTCTTTCCCTCTTCTCCTCCTACCCCCTTCCTATAGCTGATGCACAATTCCACTGGGTTTTACATGTGTTGTTGTTCAATTCCTATTTCCATATTATTGATGTTTTCACTAGGGTGATCATTTAGAATCTATGTCCCCAATCATATCCCCATCAACCCACATGGTCAAGCAGTTGTTTTTCTTCTGTGTTTCTATTCCCACAGTTCTTCTTCTGGACATGGATAGTGTTCTTTCTCATAAGTCCCTCAGAATTTTCCTAGAACATTGCATTACTGCTAGTAGACAAGTCCATTACATTTTATTGTGCCACAGAGTATGTCTCTGTGTACAAAGTTCTCCTGGTTCTGCTCCTCTCACTATGCATCACTTCCTGTAGGTCATTCCAGTTCCCATGGAATTCCTACATTTCATTATTCCTTTGAGCACAATAGCATTCCATCACCAACATATACCATAATTAGTTCAGCCATTCCCTAATTGAAGGGCATCCCCTCATTTTCCAATTTTTATTATCTCCTCCCCAAATTCCACTCTTCTCTTGTACTTTGCTATTCCTTCTGACAACATCATCATCCTTTTTGTTACCCAGATTGAGCACCTCAGTATCAGCCTCAACTTGCTCATTGCACAAAACTCTCCAGGAACTAAATCATGTCTTTTCTATCTCTATATCTCTTGACTTATATCCTTCCTTTCCACGTAGAAAGTCTCCAATTGTCTCCCTCCTGAACTTTTGAAATAGACTTATATTTGGTTTCCTGGCCTTAACTCTCTCCCACGTCCAATTCATATTGCACACAGGCAACCTAAGTGGTTTTACTAAAGTACAAGTATGACTATGTCAATCCCTTGCTCTGTAATTTCCAATTGCTTCCTACTGCCACTAAGATTAAATATAAATTCCACAGTTTGACTTTCAAAGTTCTGAACAACCTGACACAAATATTCCTTTTCAGGCTTCTTCCATATGATTTACCCCTTGTACTCTGTTCCTGACTTTCCATCCCACACCATTGGACGCTTGCCCTATGACTGACATCTTTACTTTTTTCCTACTTACCTCTTCACTCCCTGATTTCCATGTAGATTCAGCTCAAGAAGCTCCTTTTGCATGAAGCTTTTCCTGATTCTCTCAGATGGTAGTATTTTCCCTCCCCAATTACCTTGTAATGATTTTCAATGTATACATATATAAAATATACATAAGCACATACACAAATACATGGATGCATATAATCATGCAAATACACATATGTGTGTTTTTAAGTGTACATGTTTCTCCTGTATTTGAAAATAAATTCTTTGAGTGAAAGTTTTTCCCCCTTTTTTTATCCTTAGTTGTTATCACAGTGCTTTACATAAAACATCAGCTTAATAAATGCTCTGGGTTGATTAAAATCAAGATTTAGAGAACCTAAAGAATTTTTCCAAGGTCACACGTGCAGTAACCAAAGTTGGAATTGGAATCTAGCTTCTTTCATTTTAATTTCAGGGCTCAGGCTCCTTATCTGTAAAAGGGGGATAATAAGAGTTTTACTTCATACCTCAAGAGATTATTTTTATGATCAGATGGGAAATCATTCCATCACACTACAGGGACTTTTAAAGTATTTTTGGAATTAATTGAGTAGAATGCTTGGAAATATTATCTTCAAAATAAGTACAACCCATGGAACTGAAAAATTTTACTTTACCCAAATATTAGATGGGTATAAAACTTAAACTTTCTCATTTTATAGCCTCTCATTTTTCCCTGCTTATTTGCATGTGAAAATAATTTGACCCCTACCCTATTTTATTAGACCCTTCTCCCATGTACATAAATAATTTTATGTCCCAAATTAGTCCTAATTAGTATTGTGCAGTTCAAGATGAGTTGTGAAGATTGGATATAGGTATCTCCTGATTGTAACAATGAAGGCACTTAGCTCTTCCTTTATTGTGAAGATTAAATTGTAACCCACAGTCTATTTTTAGATTTTAATCCCCAAAAGGTGGTAACTTTGTATTTGAAGTATATCTAACCATTTTAACTACAAAAAAGTGTTAAGTGACTACAAAAGGAGAACTAACCAAAAAAGCTATTAAGTAACCAAAAATGGTGTAATCTAACCAAAGAAGGTTTGAACTAAAGAGTGGGCAGTCCTGGAGAGGAGCATCTGCTGTGATTGGTAGACATGATATTTAGGGGAGGTGACACAAGAGAAAAAGATTTTTAAAAAGAGGACCAGAGGCCAGAAGAAGATATTTGATATTTGGATTCAAGGTAGATGGAAGAACTCTCACTCGGAGGAGAGACTGGAAGATGGATACTCAGATTGACTGTGAAAACCAGACCCCTGGAGGAACTCATGCAGGAGACCTCAGACTGCTTTTCCTTTTAGATGGTCACCATTGGTGAGTGAAAGGCTAACTTAGTAACCTGCCTTTCTCATAAGTATAAATCTCCAAGAAAGGCCAATGGTCTTCAGATTTTTTCCCTGATTAGGGCCTTAGAATTTCTACCTGGCTCAGAGGAAGCCAGTGTGTTCTCTCTCTCTCTCTCTCTCTCTCTCTCTCTCTCTCTCTCTCTCTCTCTCTCTCTCCATCCTTCCCTCTCTTCCTCCCTCCCTCCTTAATATCTTCCCTCTATTGTAAATAAGCTACCATAAATTCTATTTAATTTAGAAATTCATTTTGGGATTTAGAAATTAAATCCCTGGTGACCACCAACTTAAACCAATTAAATATTTAAGTCCAACCACAATTAAATATAACAGATTCCATAGTGATAGTAATTAGTTACTTATTATTAACAAACAAAGCAGAATCAACTAGTTTTAGCTCATAATTAACTAGTTTCTAATAATAAAATCTTCCCTCTCATTAAACTCTATGTGAAATTATGACTTGACAGCATTGCTTGAAGGGGGCTTTCACCTAGATATCACAAGCCTCAATAAAGGGTCCTATGATATAATAAATGTAGGAAAAAAAGCCCTTACATCTAGTATTGCTTCTCTTGTGGCCTACTTTAAGCCATTTGGGCTGCCTAAACAAGAAACTAAAGTGGGGATATTAAAACAGACCTGATGATACAGTAGGTGGCACAAAGATGAGGTAGGTGAGCTACTTTCTCTACATCCATCTACTGTTTGGGAGCAATGTGACATACAAAGATTTTGGAGTCTACCAATGGGACATTCACTGATACCTAAACTGACCAGGCATGGAAGGATGGGGCTGGGAACCAAAGGGATTAAAAGATGTACTTTGGAGAACATCAGGGTCTCATATGAGGAAAGTCTGGGATCCTATTTGTTAGAGCAAGCCAGGTTCTGCTAATATTTATCAATAATGAACTCTGCCTCAGTTGTTGTATTGTGGATTGAATACATTTCTGGCATTACATGCAATTATCTCATATTCTCTGCAGTTCAGTTTCTATAATTGTAGAAAGGTTATAGAATTTGTGAACATGAGTTATTATTTGAGTTATTTCTTCAGTGAATGCCTCTACAACAGTCACTCTTGTGGAGAAGAAATTATTTTTATGTTCTTTGCCTAATTCTTCCAGTAAACCTGGCTTATAAGCTAAGATTCATCTCTAATGCATGCTCCATCCTTCCATTCTGTTTCCAAGTTTCATTGATTCTACCTCCCTGACATCACTGACATTTATCCCCTTCTTGCCACTCCTGCCACAGCTACAATGGTTCAGTGCCTTATCACTTCTTATCTGAACTGTTTGTAGTAGACTCTGAATAAGGACCCTTACTTCTAGTTTCTCATCATTCCAAACCCTCTCTAGAGCTGCCAAATCAAGATTCCTAAAGCACTGTTCTGTTCATGTACTGAATCCTTGGTTTCCATTTGTGCCTAGGATAACATGCAGACTCCTCTGGGTGGCATTCAAATCCCTTCACTATCTGATCCCATTCTCTTTGTAGCCTAATTGCACAGTGGTGCCCTTAACACACTCTCTGTTTAGATCATATTGTTCTCATGACTGACTTCCCATATCCAAAATCTATCTTTGCTTAGGTTATCCCTTCATTTTTGAAATGTTCACTTTCTTTATCTCTGCCCTTAGGACCACTAGTACTCTTCAGAGTGTGAATCTTAAAAATTCTCAGACCCTACTTCAGGATACTTGGTTAAGACCATTCCCCATTTTAAACAATGAAGGGAATTAGATCAGGAATGTGAGACCTCTACTCCACTCCCACTTAAGTTTACTTTAGGGGAAGATAAAATTGTAAACTTCTTGCTGAACAAGGAAAAATACTTAACCCATACTTATAGTAAGGCAAAAGTTCTTAAGCTGTGCCTATTTTTAGATCTAATACAAAAGGGTGCTAAGTACCTATAAAGGTCAGGCAACTTGTAGACTTATAAGGGACAAAGAGGTGAGAACTTACTCAGAGATTTTAGTCTACTCAGGTGTAAATTACTCAGAAGTTTAGGCTACTCAGGTGTGAATTAAGAATGATCTGTCCTTTGGAAAAGGTCTACTGTGATTGGTAGATGTGAGAACTTAGGGGAGGTGACATAGGAGAAAATTCTCTTTGAAAGGAGATGATAAGCTGAGAGCAAGGGACTCTATGGGGCCCCCTCTCAGAGAACTTTGTCTGGAGGTTGAGCTGGCCAAAGCTGAACTGGTGTCTCTCTGAACATTAGAATCTTGCTTGGACAAATCTTGTGGTGAGTTGATAAAAGACTGACTGATCTCTCTCTTAAGGTTTTCAGCCTAGGCTGGCTCATGCCGGCCTAGGCTGGTATAGCCCTTTTCTCATTATTTCCTTTCTCTCTCTCTCTCTCTCTCTCTCTCTCTCTCTCTCTCTCTCTCTCTCTCTCTCTCTCTCTCTCTCTCTCTCTCTCTCTCTCTCTCTCTCTCTCCCTCCCTTTCATTAATTCCTCATTTGTATTAATTAAAATCTCTATAAAACCCAGATGACTTGGGTATATTTAATATTTGGGAAATTTTCTCTGGCGACCACCTTATATTTGATTTAAAACAAGACACTGTCTTGAAATCATATTTTCTGCGGTCACAATTTAAGCCAACCACTCTTTTATCAGCCACAGTTTATGGGTTCCAACTATTTTAAACATTACAAAAGATCTGTTGAAGCCCAACCTACTAGAAAAGGCCTTCCCTGATCTCTGAAGTTGTTAGGGCAACTTTTTCATTGAAATTACTCTTAAAATATAGCTTATATTAATTGAATATTTTCATAGCCTTTGTACCAGTAAATCATAATAAGATCTTTGATTTTTTAAAATTTTATTTAATTAGTTAATTTAGAATATTTTCCCATGGTTACAAAAATCATGTTTTTTCCCTCCCCTTCCCCTACCCCCTCCCATAGCCGATGTAGAATTCCACTGGGTTTTACATGTGCCCTTGATCAAAACCTATTTCCACACATAAGATATTTGAGAGCAAGCACTGCATTTTTTGTATCTTGAGAGAATAATTCTTCATTCCTAGTCACCATGATATAAATGTTTGTTGAAGGAATAAATGAATGAGAAGATCAGAAATATGTTTTCTAATTTTTTGTTTGAAAAACCAGGTAAAAGTCCTCTTTTTGAAATTTTCACCTAAGAGGCACTTTTGATGTAATGGATAGAGGAATAGCTTTGGGTTCAGAAAGACCTGTGTCCAAGTCTTACTTCTCTCCATACCTGCTTTTTGCCCCCAGGTAAACTACAGAACCTCCTGGTATCCCAAGAGACCTCCAAGACTATAAGTCTCAGGCAAGGTGCAGATATGTTTTGGTAAATTGATTTTTCCCATTGTAAAATCCCTGTACCAATGGAATCATTGGGCTGACTCCAAGTCTGCATATATCTTTGTATCCCAAATACTCATTATGTCCAAGAAAGACAAAGATCCTATCCACCCACCCATACCCATACATCAGAAGCTAAGGGAAACACTGGGGATTTTGAGGGCATGGCACAATTTTCATTCAATTCAATTTAATGCACTAAGTACTAATTAAGCATTGCTTATGTTCAAGACACTTTTTTATTCTCATGAGACTTTTGAGCTCCAAAAGGCTTTAGAAATCAATTAGTCCAACCCCCTCATTTTGAAAGGAAGAACACTGGGGCACAGAGAACTCTTTCCACAATGTATATCTGCCCACTCAAAGATCCATATTATTAAAAATACTTCTGGGAATTACACTTGAGAACACCAGGTAGCAATATTAACAGGAAGCTTGAGAAGCCTTCCGCCAAATATCTTGGTACTACGAAAAGGATTTTTTCCAAAAAGTAAAAAACACAACTTTTAGTTCCTAAATTTTCCATTTCCAGATTCACTGAATTATGACGCTTTCTCTCAAGGCTTTGTTTGGTCCCTTGTACTGGATCTGCAGCCTCTTCCAATGGACATATTTTTACAAAATTACACTGCACCAACACAATTTCAAAATCTAACTGGGCTCATTATAATGGGATGTTTCTGGCTTGGATACTGAATGAGGCAGCTCTATGGCAAACAATGCAGGCGAAAATGAGTGTGCTTTTCTCTACTCCAACACTGAGTTTGTCAAGTTCTTTTTCAGGCCCATGCTTCTGTGATTCTGTAATTCTATCCATTTAAATCACAGCATCTCTTCCCTAGAGGCACCATGGCAACCTTATTAAATAGTCCTCAAGGGGAAAGAAAAAGGGTTTTTTTCCCCTGATTTAAACTGACTCTGAAAAATGCTTTAGAAACTTAAATTCCTTCAAACATGAAAAAAATCATTGAATCTTAGAGCTGGAAGGTGCCTCAGAAGGCATCAATTCCAATTCTTTATATGAAGAAGGACACGTGAATACTAAAATATCCAACTAAATTAATCAAACATTTATTAAACTACTGCTATGAGCCAATAACTATGATAGGTAATAAATATATAAAGAATCATAGCATTAAATCTTTCCTGACCTCAAGGGGTTTCCATTTTACATAAAAACTACATGTATATGGAGCAGAAAATATTAAATATATATGGAGTAACCAGGATGGGGCATGACATCTAATATGGTTAGAAGTTCATGGACTAAGATCTAGAATGAATCTGAGAGATCAAATACTCTAGCCCACTCATTTTACTGATAAGGAAAGTAAGCCCCAGGTTTGTCAAGTGTGTCAGTGTCAGAAGTGGGCTTTCAACCCTGGTACTCAGTATAGAGTCAGAGTCTTTCCACTGTACAAAATTACTGCTTTCAACTATAGGAATCAGGAAAAAAAAGCTGTTTAAAAGAGATGATGTTTGAACTTAGTCTTGAATAAAGTAAGGAATTCTGAGAAATGGAAATGAGGAGAAAAACAGTTTGGAGTGGACAGAGACATAACACATTCAGGAAACTGTCACAATAATCTCTATGAGAGGGGATGAAGGCGTGGAGGACAGTTGTTACTATATGAATTGAGAAAAGGTTCACATTTGAAAGATGTGACTATAGCTTTGAGATTTGACAGTCGATTATGTTAGTGGGGTAAGACAGAGTAAGGAGCTAAGTATGGCACTGAGGCTAAGAGTCTCAGAGCAGCTAAGTGGCTAAAAGAGACAGAGCCAGACCTGGGGACAGGAAGTTTTGAGTTCAAATCTGGCCTCACACTTACTGGATGTTGGTCCCTGGGCAAGTCACTTAACACAAATTGTACAGCCTTTAGCACATTTCTGCCTTAGGACTAATACATAAATAGTCTTAATTCTAAGACAGAAGATAAGGATTTAAAAAAAATCACATGAATGGGAAGGATTGAGATCCACTAAACAGAAGAAGGAATGGGGAGAATGGGGAGAGTTTGGGGAGAAAAAGATGATAAATTTTAGTTTTTGTATATTGAGATGGCTGTGATATATCCAGCTTAAAATGTCTAAAAGACAGTTAGGGAGGCAAGACTGGAGCTCAAGAGAGAAGCTACAACCTAACTAGATATGGAAATCTTTTGCATAGAAGTTGTGTTTATGTCCATAGGGATTAGCAAGAGTATATTGGGAAAGAGTGGGGCCCAGGACATATCCTTGACATATACCAACTAAATCAATATTTAGTTAGTAGATGAAGCATGAATACTAATGCAGCAAAAAAGATGGAGGAGGAATTAGACACTGGTGGAGAATCAAGAAGTGTGAGGTGAAAGTTGAGGGAAGAGAGAGTATCTGGAAGCGGGGCTGATTTACATTGTCAAGTGCCACAGGAGAAGACAGAAGGACAAGGGATGAAAGATAAGTAAAATGAATGTAATGGAATACCATTATATATTATTTAGCTTCTAGTCCATTAAAATCTCCAATACTTTTCCACAAAAAAATATCAATCTAATTTTATGTCTCCCATTTTATCCTCAGGAACTTGATTTTTTCCCAAATATGAGACTTTGCGTTAATCCCAACTAGACTTTACCTCATGACAATCAGATCATTGCCCTAATCTGTTGAGTTGTTTTGTATCCTAAGTCTGTCATCCACTATGGTATCTTTCCTTCCATGAATGGATTGTTGGCCAACTCAGGGAAAATGCCTTCACAATTAGAGACAAAATGAGTATGGTGACATTCTACTTAAAGAGACCCAAAAGAACGGAATCCAAGGTATAAGGAGTGACCATAGCGAAGAGATATTCATCAGAGAAGGGAGTAAAACAGGAGACAATGAGGGATAGGAAAGATAGAGTTTGTGGAGAGTGGCTCTTACTTTCTCTGTAAATATGAGATATCTTAGGTACAGAGGGAGGAACTAGTATGGGAGGATTACTATACCTCAGCCTCAGTCTTCCAATTTACTAGACAGGAACTATAATAGCACCTACCTTATAGGTCATTATGAGGACTGAAATTCATAATTTATAACATATAATATAGTTAACATTTATGTAACTCTTTTATATACCAGCCACTGTGCTAAGTGCTTTATAATTTTTATCTCACTTTATGATCACTTTTGCCCTTGGAGAGAGATGCTATTATTATTCCCATTTTTTAAACATTATTTTATTTGGTCATTTAAAAACATTATTCATTGGAAACAATGATCATTTTCTTTTCCCTCCACCCGCCCCCTCCCACCACTTCTCCCATAGCCAACGCACAATTCCACTGGGTATCACATGTGTTCTTGATTTGAACCCATTTCCATGTTGTTGGTATTTGCACTAGAGTGTTCATTTAGAGTCTCTCCTCAGTCATTTCCCCTCCACCCCTGTAGTCAAGTAGTTGCTTTTCATCGGTGTTTTTACTCCCACAGTTTATCCTCTGCTTGTGGATAGTATTTTTTTAGATCCCTGAAGATTGTTCAGGGACATTATACCGCCACTAATGGAGAAGTCCATTACGTTCGATTATACCACAGTGTATTAGTCTCTGTGTACAATGTTCTCCTGGTTCTGCTCCTCTCGCTCTGCATCACTTCCTGGAGGTTGTTCCAGTCTCCATGGAACTTCTCCACTTTATTATTCCTTTGAGCACAATAGTATTCCATCACCAACATAGACCACAGTTTGTTCAGCCATTCCCCAATTGAAGGGCATCCCCTTATTTTCCAATTTTTGGCCACCACAAAGAGTGCAGCTAAGAATATTCTTGTACAAGTCTTTTTCCTTATTATCTCTTTGGGGTACAAACCCAGCAGTGCTATAGCTGGATCAAAGGGCAGACAGTCTTTTATCACCCTTTGGACATAGTTCCAAATTGCCCTCCAGAATGGTTGGATCAGTTCACAACTCCACCAGCAATGAATTAGTGTCCCTACTTTGCCACATCCCCTCCAGCATTCACTGCTTTCCTCTGCTGTCATGTTAGCCAATCTGCTAGGTGTGAGGTGATACCTCAGAGTTGTTTTGATTTGCATCTCTCTGGTTATAAGAGATTTAGAACACTATTTCATGTGCTTATTAATAGTTTTGATTTCTTTGGCTGAGAACTGCCTATCCATGTCCCTTGCCCATTTATCAATTGGAGAATGTCTTAATTTTTTGTACAATTGATTTAGCTCTTTGTAAATTTGAGTAATTAAATCTTTGTCAGAGGTTGTTATGAAGATTGCTTCCCAATTTGTTGCTTTCCTTCTGATTTTAGTTACATTGGTTTTGTTTGTACAAAAGCTTTTTAATTTGATGTAGTCAAAATTATTTATTTTACATTTTGTGACTCTTTCTATGTCTTGCTTGGTTTTAAAGTCTTTCCCTTCCAAAAGGTCTGACATATGTGCTATTCTGTGTTTGGCTAATTTACTTATAGTTTCCTTCTTTATGTTCAAGTCATTCACCCATTTTGAATTTATCTTGGTGTAGGGTGTGAGGTGTTGATCCAAACCTAATCTCTCCCCACAGTGTCTTCCAATTTTCCCAGCAGTTTTTATTGAATAGTGGATTTTTGACCCAAAAGCTGGGATCTTTAGGTTTATCATATATTGTATTATTCCCATTTTACAAATAAGGAAGCTGAGGAAAATGAATGTTAAGTGTCTTGATCAGGGTTACACAGTTGGGAAGTGCCTGAGAATGCATTTGAACTCCTATTTTCATGGCTCCAGACCTGGTGCTCTTTCTACTGTACTCTTTGCTTGCTTAAATAAATGATTCTATTTATTATTATCTATGATTAAATATTATCTAGATTGTTGTTTAAAATTGGAAGGGAACTTGGAGATCTTCTAATCCAAATCTCCTGGTTTTGTAAGAAGAAAGAATCAGAAATAATAGTGATCCTTTTAATGCCATGATGATGTTGTTTATGACTAGCAAGTTAAAAAGCTGGGGTTTATATAAGCCTCAGTCTTTGTGATCAAGATTCAGAATTCTTTTCCAGTCACTATTTCATTTTTTATGTGTCAAAAAGAGATTGGAGCACCCATCAGGTTCTTTTCCTTTTGGTGACTCTCACCTAGCAAGGGGTGATATTTAACCTTACCTTGTGTTGGTGAAGACATGGAATGTGTGCACCAGTGTGCCAGAGAGGGTGGTTCTCTTCCCCCTCTCCACCAAACTTGAGGACATTTTTTATGCCCCACCCCCCTGTCTAGCAGACCAATATGAGCACTTTCTCCCTCTGCTCTCTGGGGAAATGTACGTATTCGTAGGCGACTTGAAAGTGCAATTTGGCACATGATCTTTAAAAAGGTTTGTCAATACTGCTGCCCATACCAGTCAAGTGTCAGTGTGCTGCTTTGGAAAGAATGCTGAATTTAGAGTTATAGAGCTGGGGACTTTGTTGTTGTTATTATTGATGGCAATAATAATATCAACAACAATAATATTAGTTAAATTTATATAGGATTTTCAGGCATGGGAAAAGCTTAATATTATTTCATTTGATTGTCACAACACTCCTGTGAGATAAGTGCTATTATTCTTCCTGTGTTTCAGATGAGAAAACTAACAAAGAAAGAAGTTAAAGGATCATAGCTTGTATGTAACTCAATTAGAGTTTAAATTCAAGTCTTCGCACCATGTCCACTATACCAAATAACTGCATGGGAAGACCCATTTCACTTAAGTCTTTTTGTGTCCTGTACTAGGACAGTACCTAGTACACAGTAGGTATTCAGGGAATGCTTGTTGAATTGAATTGAAATTTGGACTCATATTCTGATTGTACTTCTTATAATTGTGGGTGGACTTCAGCAAGTTATTTTCTATTCTGTGCCTCAGTTTGCTCATCTGTCATAGGAGGGAATTGGTGGCATAGTGGATAAAGTTTCCAGTCAAGGAAGATGTGAGTTCAAGTCAGGCCCTAGACACTTACTTTTTGTGCCATCCTGGATCAATCATTAAATTCTGTCTTCTTGATTTCCTCAACTATTGGGATAATAATAGTATCAACCATTACTCTTATGAAGATAAAAATTCGTACAGTTTTGGTATAGGATCTGATGCCTAGTAGGTACTATAAAAATTCTAATAATAACCACAATTATTTTTACCTAATATCCTTTCTAGCTTTAATTACTATCATGTAATTCTCACTGAAATTGAAATTATAACCAAATTCTTCTCTCTCCATTGAATTTTGTGTCTGCAAACTTGTATCCCTAAAAGTGACAAAAGAGAAGTAAAGAAAAGTGATCAAAAATAGAAATGGTTTTTAAAATAGAATACAATAACCATGGCTATATTTCATCATTCCTGGTCTTCTATTTTCCTTTGCAGCCTCTTGCTGCTCTGCTTCAACATGTGTTCCCTGAAGCTGAATCACAGCTTTGAAATCTGCCCTCCAGGAGGAGCAGGAGAGCCACTGAGGTCCTTGTTCTCAGATGCAACTGAATCATAGGTAGGAAAGAACATCTGGTTCTAACTTGCTGATAGTCTTTGTCCAACATGGGTAGCACAGGTGAAACAAGCAAAGGCACCAGTTCCTTTACCTTAGAGTTTTCTAGGATAGGTTTCAAGAGAATTCACATCCAACCTAGAAATGGATCAAAAGTCTCTTTGTGAGGATAGACATCACCTCCTTCACTCACTTTCTCCCAAAGAGCTTTCCCTCTCAATGCCAAGGTCCTGTCTAATCTGTCATGCTAGCAAATGATCACCAACCTTTTATTTGAGAGTTGTTAGTGGTAGGGGATAATCTAGCTCCTGGGACTGTCTGATTTACTTTGGGAGATCTCGAATCATGATGATATTTTTTCCTTTTTTTGGCACATAATGAATGGAATAGCCAATGAAGACCCTTCTTATAACTATGTTTTTGGAAGAAATCTAGTGAAAACTACCTTTCATTTCCATTGAGGGCATTTTAACTCATCTACAAGCCCATGGATACAAGGGAGGTATTGACATTTTGCTTTCATGGTATAGTGAAATGAGTACAAATATGTCATGGCTAGTGCAAGGCCAGTGTTGGACTCTAGAAGGTTTGGATCAGAGTTCTGCTAGTTATATATTGGAGCAGAACTCTATATATAGACTATGTGACCCTGAATATGAATAACCTCTCTGTGTCTCAAGAAGCTCTTTAAGACTATGAGTTGCAGAAGGGTCACTCATTTTCATTGAATGAAGGAGTTTCCATACTAGGAGTTCAATCATGTTGATGCATCACAAGGCCAGACTTCCTCTTTCTCCACTTCTCCCCTTCTGAAATGTAGGAAGAGCAATGGGCTTCATGGGAGAGGATCTTAATGCAGGACCTAACTCTACCATTCACTACATGTGTAATCATTGGCCATTTAACTTCTTAGATTATAATAATACTTAAGTCACAGTATTCAGATTTGAGACCAAGAATCATGGGTGAGTTACAGAATACAGAATAGAGGACAAAAATTGGTCTTAGGGATAGTCTGTCATCATGTTATAATTTGAAAGATAAGGAATTTGAGTCCAAAAGAAGTGAAATGACTAGTACTAAGTCACCTAGGTTGTACCTAACAAAAGTAGACATACAGCTTGGTTCCTCTTAATTCAAACCCAGGGCTCTGTACATTCCAACTGATCACTTAAACTTATGGAGTCTCTAGCTTCATATCTGCATGTAATGAGTAGTTTCAACTTATTTTAAGGTTGGTAACATTTTCCTCTCTGATTTTAGGGGTGCCCATCAAGGGTTGTGGGTTCATTTTTCTCTAATATTGGTCAATAAATATTTTTAAACCATCTGCAAGGCACTGTGCTAAATGCTCAGGATACAAAGGCAAACATTCTCTGCTTTTTAAAAAATCCTTACATTCTATCTTAGAATTAATACTCTATGTTGGTTATAAGGCATAACAATGTTAAGGGAGATAAGTGACTTGCCCAGGGTCACACAGCTAGGAAGTGTCTGAGGCTAGATGCAAAGCCAGGATCTGCCACCTCCAGACCTGGTTTGTAATCTGCCAAGCCACCCATCTGCCTGCTCTCTCTCAATTCTCTGTTCTTAAAGAGTTTTCATTCAAATGTAAAATATAATATGAAAGAAACTCTGTCCAAACAAGATTCTATGGAGAGAAGGCATTTGAAATAAGAATTGGGAAGGATTTCCTATAAAATGTGATATTTTAGCTGGAAATTGAAGGAATCCAGAGAAGCCAGGATGAGGAAGGAGAAAGTTCAAGGTAAGGTTAGCCAAAGAAAATGTCCAGCGTTGGGACATAAGGTGACAAGTATACTGCAAAGAAACCAGTCACTGGTTTTAAAAAAAATGTAGGAACTCTGCCCAAAGGGTGATAAAAGACTGTCTGCCCTTTGATCCAGCCAAAGCACTGCTGGGTTTGTACCCCAAAGAGATAATAAGGAAAAAGACTTGTACAAGAACATTCATAGCTGCACTCTTTGTGGTGGCCAAAAATTGGAAAACAAGGGGATGCCCATCAATTGGGGAATGGCTGAACAAACTGTGGTCTATGTTGGTGATGGAATACTATTGTGCTAAAAGGAATAATAAAGTGGAGGAATTCCATGGAGTCTGGGACAACCTCCAGGAAGTGATGCAGAGCAAAAGGAGCAGAACCAGGAGAACATTGTCCACAGAGACCAATATACTGTGGTACAATCAAATGCAATGGACTTCTCCATTAGTGGCAATGCAGTGATCCTGAACAATTCCCCCCCTACTTTATTCAGTTCCATTCTCTCTATGATCTAGCGGTACCGTTCAACTTCCAGTTCCAGTTCCTTGAGCTTGGCATTCCATTTCCCATCTCCATGACTTTGTACTGGCTACCTCCATAGCATGGGAGATTTCAAATCCATTAGTCTACAAGAGGCATACTACACACATTTACTAGTTGCCCTACCTTAGATTACCTTCCATCCATTCTGGATTATTTTGTACATGCTGGTGATTTTATAGTCATCTCCCTAATTAGAATATAAATCCTTTGAGATCAGTGACTGGTCTTGTAATTTTTTTACCCCCAGAACTCAGCACAGAATCTGACACATAGTAACTGATTAATAAATTCTAATGAATTACCTTTTAGTCATGCATATGTACATGTATATATTTATGTCATGTCATATGTGATTTCTTTCTAAAATCACTGTAGGAAAGGGAGTTTCAAAGTTTCCTGAATAATCACCTGTGTTCTCTACAATGTTTTCAACATTCAATTGCTGATGATTGCTTAATTTATGATAAAAAATTAAAAAGCTATATTATCCTGTGGTACTTGGCTCTCTCCCTTGTAGCAGAGGAAATATAACAATCAAGAAGGAGGTTAGGAGGGAGTGGTAGTAGAATGACAACTGGGGGAATGACAACTGAGCACTAAGCATGGAGGGGAAAGATTAAAATGGGAAAAAAAGAATCATAATGTTTTTGCAGGGTGGGATTGGGCACATTTCTAATGCTGTTCTTCATTTCACTGTGAGTCATCAAGAAAAGGCAGCAGTATCTGTGTAGGGGAGAAGTTCCTTAAGGGCAGAGAATTTCTCCCATTTGTAATGATAATTGTGGTTATACCTCTCATCTATCACAGTGCATAACATTATGCAGTAGAACCTTGTTGATTGATAGATTCTCTATCCATGTAAGAAGACACAAAAGTGAGTCATATATTTTAGAAATACAGACAGAAAATGCTTCTAAACTTTTGGTGAGTTTAAACACTCAGATAATAACCACAACAAAAGTAATTAATCAAAGAATAAAAACTTCATCTTATTCCAAATTGTGTAGTGGCATCACAAATGTCATTGGTGGAGAGAAAATTCATTGTGGAAAAGGCATAAATGGGAAGTCTACAGCATAAAGAGAGCCCTTTCGTACACAAGGAACTGCAGCATTAGCTGTATCCTTACACTTCACCTAGATCAACCCACTCCTGAACAAGAAGTCCCTATATACTATCCCTGGCAAATGATGATCAATGTTTTATTTGAAAGTTGTTAGTGATAGGGGACCAGCTAGCTCCTGGGATGGTCTGATTTACTTTGGGAGATCTCGAATCATGATGATATTTTTTTTCTTTTTTTGCCACATAATGAATGGACTGGCCAATGAAGACTCTTCTCATAACTATGTTTTTGGGAGAAAGCCTCTATTCAAAGAAAGCACAGGTATTCTGTTTCTTCTGCTTTTACCTCATTAAAGAGGGTCACTACTAAAATATAAATGGGAAGAAGACAGAAGACACTCCTATGAGGCAACTTGCCCCAATTTTTTTCACTGACTGGTTTGAGTTGTAGAAGTCAAAAAATCATCACTCCATGATGTCATTGGTCCTTTTTGAAAATAAAGGATGAACAAAACTCATAGAGGAAGGTATGCTATAAGCACTTGAATAGAGAGAGATTTGAAACCCTCCTCATCTGGGCCAAAATAAGGCCTTCTAAATATAGGCCTTAGTTCTTTGCCCTTGCATTTCTTCCTTTTAGGTTAAGGAAGGGAACTTTTGTGCTTTGAAAGGTGAAGGAAATGAGCTACCAGAAATATTGGAGATGGACTCCAGGCCAATTTTTGCAGACAGTGTATACTGATGAAGACAAAGAAGTCCAGAGTAATTTGCTTGTTCCAGATCTAGCAGAGGGAAAGGGAAAGGGAAAAAATAGTGTCTCATCCAGTGAATAGGATGCTCTGAGAGGGGACTCAGTGAGTAATTGCTTTGTAGCAAATGCTTTAAGGAACAATTCCCCTAGGAACATATAATATAGAAGAGAGTATGTCCCCTGGTGTTTGAAGGGAAATCTTTTGTAGGATAGGTTCTTTCTTTATCTTCTTAATAAATGTCCCATTATAAGACAAATTCATGTTAATATATTGATAGAAACTGGAATGATAATCTGTAACGGGTATCAATAACACAAATAGGATATTGATAGTGATTGTTAAGGACACACTGAAATGGGAGATTGGCATGATAGAATTAGAGAAGTCCCCAGTGTCTCTCAGAACTATCCCTAGAATGCTAAGGAGAAGCAGTAGCTAGTCGTGCTCTGGAAGACATGGCATGAGATTATGAGTGTGAGTTTTTTGCACTCATTAGATTTCTTTCACTTCTCCAGTTGCAATCATTTTATAATTTAAAAAATATTCTCCACTATACCTCTGTGCCAGATACCTGCCACTTCCTCCAGATGCTCCCTAGCTTAGCAATTCCCTCCCTAAACGTGTTGCCAAGACCAAGTACAGTATTACAGCAGAATCTGCTCACATTCTTACAATCCTGTTAGAAAGAAAGCAGAAATACTACTGGTTTAATATTGATGAAGAAGCTGGTCTTCAAAGAGGTTCAGACTTCCTCATAGTCATAACTGTCATGAATTGTAGACATTGATATAGTATGACAATCTTAGATTTCATCACACCTACTATTCTCCATCCTGTATTCCTCACCAGATTAGGAAACTGAGAGTCAGGGAGATTAAATGATCTCCCTGAGTAGCCACCAAAAATATATGGCTATGTCAGGATTCAAATATGAGTCTTCTAGCTCCAAATTTCAGACTTGTCCCCTGGATTAAAAAATATGGGACTTAAATTCAAGCTTCTTACTACCAATTTCATTGCTCAATTGACTAACCACATTAACATGAGCTTCATTTAACTGGAACATTTACCTCCCCCCATTCTCAACTAAATTCAATGTTATCTTCCTCAGCAAATTTGTATGCCATATGGTTTTGATGCCAGTCTCTGTCTGGAGATTTCATTCACAAAATTCAGTGATATTTTTCAATGAACAATAAAAAATATTTTAATAGGGAAGACATTTACTAGACCCAAAAAAGAGAAACAAAAAGAGAAAAATGACCCTATCATCAAACAAAAGAAGAAAAAAAGCAAAATGAAATCATATAACAAAAGTTTGCTGGACCCTTCTTTTGTAGAAGATGGATATCCATGAATGCTAAAGGAAATCTCGTGTCCAAATGCATTTGTTTCTTGTGGCTAAATGTAAAACTCCATTTGACAGCTGGTGAGAACAAACAATTTCAGAAACAGATGACGGCAATGAGGCCACACAGCAAGGACATTTGCATGACAGCCAGCTACTGTAACATTTCCTATCAAACTCCATCACCCCCTGGGCTCGCAAACATGACAGAGCAACTTGCTTTCGAAAGGTTCATTCTTTACTGAATTCACAATGAACGTCACACCAACAGAGGATCACATTAAGAGTTCAGTCTTTGCTGTCAGAAGATTTTACATTGAAAGTTAGCTAAGCAAAGAACCCTACTTCCTCTTTAGTGTCTCCCAGCCCTTTAGGGTCTCTCCTCTCTCAGACATGCAATGGCCCCTTTTGGCTAGATTATATGATCTTGAGGAAGATTACATACTTTTGGACACACGCTGAATTTTATGTTATTTTGTGCTATTCTCTCAAGTGGGATGTTAATTCTCTGAAGACATGCTATAAACTTTGCAAGGGCAGGCACAATGTCTTAATTGTACTTAGATTTGATGCCTGTGACAGTCTATGTTCTTAAAAAGCACTTGATTAATTTCACTTCCTTGATATCTAAAACTCTTCTATGTGTACAAAGGGGGATTAACTAATGGTTGACTGCATGTATAAAGGAAAGAAGAAATGATAAATTAAACCAAAGGCAGTGACTAGCTAGTCCTCAGCCTCATGACCTCATCTGCTAGTTTCTATCTTGTATGATAGAGTCACATAACTGAGGTTCAAATCCCATATTTGATGCTACATGACTCTATATCTAAGCCTGTCTTTCTGTCCATCATCTCTCTCTCTCTCTCTCTCTCTCTCTCTATATATATATATATATATATATATATAATATATGTCTGTCTGTCTGTATATCTAGCTATCTATCTATGTATCATCTATCTGTCTGTCCGTCTGTCTGTCTATGTATCTATGTATCTATGTATCTATCTGTCTGTCTGTCTGTCTGTCTATCTGTCTGTCTGTGTCTGTCTATCTATGTATCTATGTGTCTGTCTGTCTATCTATCTATCTATCTGTCTGTCTGTCTGTCTATCTATCTATCTATCTGTCTGTCTGTCTGTCTGTATATCTATCTATCTTATCTATCTATTTATCTATGTATATATGTATCCATCTATATGTCTGTCTGTCTATCTGTCTATCTATCTATCTATCTATCTATCTATCTATCTATCTATCTATCTATCTATCTATTTATCTGTCTGTCTGTCTGTCTGTCTGTGTCTGGTTAGTTATCTATTTATGCATCTATGTATCTATCTGTCTGTCTGTCTATCTATCTATCGATCTATCTATCTATGTATCTATTTATCTATGTATATATGTATCCATCTATATGTCTGTCTGTTTATCTATCCATCTGTCTATCTGTCTATCTATGTATCTATTTATCTATCTATGTATCTATATTACTTAGTATTATTTACCTCTTTTAATACTTAATCATTATCATTCTGTCCATTGCTCTACATACTTCCATCTAATCTTATATAATCTAATTTCCTTGAGAATGTTTTTTTAATCTTTGTACCACCAGCACTATGAACTATCCATAGTAAGCATTTCATGAATTTTATTGAGTTGCTAAATGGAGAAATAAATGGGATGAGGAATCAGTTTTCTTCCATCTTTCCCCACAGTCTTGAATACAACACTAGACAGAGGTATATGCTCACTAACTACTTTAGAGCTTAAATAATTTAGCACTTGGAGAAATGTTGATAAATTGAGACAAGTAGAAATAGAAACAGCAAATTCCTCGGTTTCTTTGCTGCCAGGTAACTACACATATAAACTTGTTTTACTGGAGAGCCTGTTTTTCATGAAAGAAGGAAAATAGTTCGGCATGGGCAAACCACAGAGACCCCCATTTACCTTCTATCATATTGTAGTTTCCTGTTTGAATTAGAAAAACTTACTTTAGGTTACATAAGCATCATTTACTTTAGGTTTGCTCTTTTGTATGAAGTCATAGAGGTAGTAACAGATCCAGCAACTGCACTCTTTTTCTTTCTCTTACTCAGAGTTCCCAGAACTAGATGAGAGAAGGGACATAGCTTGTTACATATGGACAATATCAAGTAAGTTGTAAGATTCCTGATGTAAAGGACCTTAATTCACATTTCAGAGAACTGGAGAGACAATCCTCACATAGTATCTTAAATAATGAAACAACCCTTTTGAAATGCATACTATGTGCAAAGAACTAAACTAGGCCTAAGGGATGCAAAGACAAAAACTAAATAGTTCCTTCCTCGATGAAGCTCAAATTCTCCAGGGGATGTGGGACAATAGATAGGCAGAGAAAAAAATTAACAATCATTTTTACATTCGTAGATCACTACTAAGTAATGTTACATCAGAATGAGGGTGAAATTTGGGTGTGGATAGCATCAAGTGAAAACCATAACATTTGAGCCCCCATTGATGTGTCTTCTACTAACTAAACAGGAGGCTCATCTTTTCTTTTTTTCTTTTTGTTTAACTCTTACCTTCTCTCTTAGAATCAATTCAGGGTATTGCCTACAAGGCAGAAGATAAGGGCAAGGCAATGGGGGTTAAGTGATTTTCCCAGGGTCATATTGCTGGGAAGTATCTAAGGTCAAATTTTAACCCAGGACCTCTCATCTCTAATCCTGGCTTTCAATTCACTGAATGACCTAGCTTCCTCCTAGCAGATTCATAATTTCAAAGCAAAATACATATAATTAAACAGTATAGTAAGGTAAATTAAAGAAAATGTGTCTCCCATACATACATGGATATGCTGCCCAACAGGCTACCACACCACCAGAAGCAAAGGGCCAACTGCAGCCAATACTCTAATATCACTAATTAACAAAGATCATGCATGGAAGATGACAAATGGAGGAGAAACTTTGCTCAGGCTCTTCTAAATCAGAGGTAACATTTCTTGGGCATTATAAAGTCACAAAGGTTTTCTGGGGATGGTAGCAGGTAGGCTACTTTCTCTGCTGTACTACTGCCTCTGCTAAGGGGCTCAGCTTGAAGCCATCACTGCCATAGGGTACTTCCTTAGACATTGCTGCTCTATGGCATATATTTCATAGCCCCTTTCAACATAACAGAGGAATGGATTTGACAGTTCTTTAACATGATAAACTCAGGGGCCATCCATAACCTTTTCTTGTGATTGAAACCATTACCCATTATCCAATTATTCTCATCCAACTGTCTAGAGAAGCTTAATTTATTAAATAACTTGTTCTTATATAATACAGCCTCTTCATCTTACAAGTATACAAAATATGGCAAATTTTACTCAGAGAGGGGAAGTGGATTAGTCACATAAGGCTCCATGGCCAATTAGTGGGAGAAGAAGTGATTTAGGTGAGCAGACACACAATGAAGTAAGCAGAATGAGGAAAACAATGCACGCAACAATGACTAAATAAATTTAAGTGGGAAGTAAAAAAAAAAGAGATATAATATTAAATGGTACAAACTTGTGATTGAATTTTGAACCAGAGAAAAGATGAGAAAACATTTGTCTTTCTTTCTAGGAAGAAGGCATTAAGTGAGTATGAAGTATGTATATATTGTTAGTTCCAACTGATCAGTTGATTGATTCATTGCATTATCTTTGTTTTTCTTTTCTCCCTTTCTTTCTTTCTTTCTTTCTTTCTTTCTTTCTTTCTTTCTTTTTTTCTTTCTTTCTTTCTTTCTTTCTTCTATCCTTCCTCCTTTCTTTCCTCCTTCCCTCTTTCTATTTTACCTTCCCTCCTTTAATTTTTCACTCCTTTCTTCCTTTTTCCTTTTTCTTCTCAACTACGATGGATAACTGTTTCCTTCTCTAAAATGCTATTAAGATTTAGATCTGTGATTGCCCAAGGAAGAAAATCTTTGGATGAGGCTTCTTCACTGGGTTCATAAGATGGGGAAGGAGGAATAAAGTATTCATAAACAAGTTGAAGTAGAAGTAAATGAAAAACAATAGAAGAGAAATATATAAAAGTAGGAAAAAATAAGGAAAAATGTAAATTTAAAAATATATAATCTCATAGAATAGCCTTGAAGAATATTCCATAGAAAATCCAGGAGAAGAGAGGATACTTTCAGACTGCAGTTGCATTTACTGTTTATGAGTCTCTGAATGAGTCAAATTAAAGGTAGCCACTAGTTGATGTTGTCTTTATGCCCTAAGCTGTCATCCTGCTGTAAGCAAAGTAACAAGGCATGAAGGAGCCTTGGAGCATCATGACAGAGGCCAGGCTAATTATCATTCGTAGCAAGGAACTTTCCTGCAAAGTGTAAGAATACCTATGTATAATCTTTGCAGTCTGCTAACAGTTTGTGACAAAAGTATATGTCCTCCCCTTTACAATTAATTGTAATATTGGAATTTTGTAATTGGAATAATATCTGTAGATCCTAGAATGACACAAACACACACAGAGACACACATTCAGTCCCCATAATTTGAGGTTTAACTTTCCTGTTTTCAAGTATTCTTATGGTTTTGTTACTAAGCTCATTTTCATTTTTGCTTTGGTAACCACACACATTCTTGGCTATGTTCAGTAGAGAAAAAATGAAGAAGCACAATACATGCAAGTTTGTGGAGCTATTGGTATTCAAGGAATTCCACTTCACTCTATAATTGTAAAGAGCTCCTTATGAATTCATTGCATATTTTCATTGTTTGCTTTTAAAACTCAAGGATTCTGTTACAATTATGCCCCCAAAGCATAATGCAAGCCTTTTGGGACTAAGCTGAAGTATATAAAATCAATGATGTAGATTAGTGAGGAAATAAAGGTGTTAAATAAACTTCCTGTCCAAGTATCTGCAGCTACTGTTGGCCAAGAAACCCTTAAATATCTCCAATCACACTGATGAAGTGTTTTAAACTGGTGCTTCCTTCATGATCTCCAATCCAACCCATTAACTATGAAAGATGGAGCATCAGAGGTGATGTCCAGATCTTGTCAGTCTTGGCATCTTCCAACAGCAATGGATAAAGTCCCAGCAACCTCTTCCTTAATTTTTAGAGGATTGCAAATGTAGACAGGCTTACAGTAGTATATTATGCAATATAATGCCCTAATACCATCTGATGCAGTGGAAGGTAAGATTCAGGTTAAAAAAATGTTTTAATTTAAAAAATATTTACTATACAGTATTTATGGTACTATAGATTTCATGTGTTATGAAAAGTGACTAGTTTCTGAAATCAATGGGTTTTTTAAAATTAAGATGTTAAAGCAAAAGGTCCAAGAATTCTAAAGGGAATTACTAGTGAGAAAAAAAAATGTTCTACATGTTGCCAATTTATTTTATATATGGCATTTTATGAGTTATTTCATGGTTACTAAGTTAGGAAAACTGCACCATTTCAGAAATGATGTTTTTCTTGAAGAATTATAAGCAACAAGTTTGTTTTCAGCCGTCTCTAACTAAGATTACAATTTCTGGTGGTTGTGAGAACCTAGTCCCCATTTCCCCAAGGTTCAGTGTATCAACATTTGTGTTTTCTACTTTAGTGCCACTTTCCAGGAAGCTCACATTTAAAAAGTTGAGTATTATCTATACACACATATTAATATATACATACATATATAATACCTACACATGTATCTAAATTTTTATGTATGTACATATGTATATAGGTATGTTATATGTAATTTATTTTTTCCTAAATAGAATATGAACTATGGCAAATATCATTTTAAAAAGAAAAATAAACTAGAAAGACTGTTTCATAGATTGGAAATGAAGAAATGCCTTTAAATATTCAGAATTCCAAAAAGCATTGAAATTTTTATAGTAAATTTCTGTTTTTCCAAATTACATGTCAATATAATTTCTTAATCTTCATTTTATGATATTTTTCAATCCATGTCCCCTCTTTTACTCCATCCCATTACCCCCACCAAGAAAGGAGCTAATATGATATAGGTTGCGCTTATATTATATTATATTATATTATATTATATTATATTATATTATATTATATTATATTATGTTATATATTTCCATGTTCATCATGCTGTGAAATAAAACACATATTGCTTTTACTAGTGATAAATTCATGGAGAAAATAAAGAATGGCATATTTAAATTTTCATTCAGACTCCATCCATTCCTTCTATAGCAGTGGATATCTTTATTATCATGAGTCTCTTGCAATTATCTGGGATCCTTGCTTTGCTAGGTCATTCACAGTTGATCATCATTCATTACTGTTGTTACTCTGTACAATGTACTCCTGGTTCTGTTCATTTTACTTTGCATCATTCATATATTTCTAGGTTTTTTTAGTCATATTTTAATTTCTTATGGTGCAGTATTATTTAATTATGAACTTGTTGAGCTATTCCCCAATTGATGGCAATCTCCTTAGTTTCCAGTTCTTTGCCACCACAAAAAAAGTTACTATAAATATTTCAGCACAGGTGGGTTCTTTTACCCTATCTTTTATCTCTTTGGAATACAGACCTAATAGTGGTATTGCTGGGTCAAAAGGTATGCACAGCACTTAGAGCATAGTTCCAAATTACTCTTCAGAATGGTTGATTTCAGTTAGCAGCTGCATCAGCAATGTATGTGTCCTGGTTTTTCCATATCCCCTCTAGTATTTATCATTTTTTGTCATATTAGTCATTGTTCATCCTTCAGTTTTTAAGATGATTGAAGACATTGCAGGATGATGTCTTGATTTATGTAAGAAAAGGATTTAAGTGGGGCAAATTTGCACAGAGTCACCAATCTCACTCTTTTCTAGAGTCACTGAAGCTCAGTGGTGATACAAGTCAACACAGCTGATGATGGCCTGTGGTACATGGGATGTATGGAATGTTCAAGGAAGACTAGCACCTCTCATAGGAGGACTTGTTAAGCCCTGTTGAGGTCTGCCTAACACTTTGATCATTCACCTTTCTTTCACCCAATCTTTCCCTGTGGCTTCAAGAAGTTCTAGTATGTGCAGTGGACACATTCCAGTAACAACTGTATTTGTAGATAGGCCAAACCAGGTTAAGGGCAACTGACAGGTCTGAAACTCATTATTAAGTTAGAGAAATGTCTATTCTCAGCATGTGAAGACTTTTTCTAGTAGAATGGGACACATAGATACATACATGGGAAGAGCTTTTGGACTTTGATTCAAACCCTGGTTTCCTTATTTATTTATTTGGTATTCTTATTCTCTCTGTTCAACCCATTCTTGCCAATATGATATCAGTACCAGGCTAGCACTGCTCATCAATAAAGTGGCCCTTACCTTCTAGTTGTAGATTTTGGTAGGGTACAGGGGGGATCAAATACCTTAATCTGCCTCCCAACAAGTCTCAAGAAAGTGTTGTTATCAACAAAACTGGGAGGTTGATGGTTTTATCACTCTCATTTTACAGATGAGTCAACTGAGGCATATACATGTTAAAACAATGACACATAAGAAGGGCAACTTTGAAAGTCATATGTTGAATATATTTTGTATTTTAAAATAAAAACAAATTGAATAAAAAAGAAAGAGATATCAGATGCTAGTTTCAAACTGACCACATATCTGTATATAAATAAAATACTGGAGCATAGATTTTTAGAGGCAGAAGGTATCTTGGTATCTTTCTAGTTTAATTCCTTATTTTTATATGTGTTTGTAGCATCCCAAGCATATTCACATCTATGAAATATAGATGACTGTATTATTACTGTGTCTCCAAGCATAAGGTTATACCAATGAGGTTTGTGAATGTAACCTTGAACTGGCCATGTGGCCCTTGGCTAAGACAAACTCATTAACATGCTCGGGAAAGCACCACAGTTTGCAATCTACACGCCCAAAGGTGAGCCCCTTCCCTTGTGGGACCCTGCTGGTCAGGGAAGTCCATTAAGGAAAACCCCACACTTGGCACCCCAGATGGGACCCGAGGAGAGGTAGGAACCGAGAACCAGGGTGGAAATGAAAGACACCGACAAATCAGTAGTTGGATAGGGCAGGCAACCCCTATGATTTTCCTTAAGGCGGAAAATGAGGATAATGGAATACAAGGTGGTTGAGGAGATTAAGATAGAAAATGCAGGCCGAGATGGTTACAGCCTCAGGGAAGGAGAAGGTCAAGAGGAGAGAGAGACAGAGTCATTGAGGAGCCCAGTGGAGCTCCATGAAAGGGAGAAAGGCCAAGAGGAAGTTCATGGGATTGCCTCTGAATTTATTCCTGTCCTGCTTGGGCAGTACTCCCAAGGACGTAGTAACCACATCACAAAGTATAGACAATTAAGATTGGGTGGCAAGGTAGAAGGAACACCTTTGGGCGTGTAGATTGCAAACTGTGGTGCTTTCCCGAGCATGTTAATGAGTTTGTCTTAGCCAAGGGCCACATGGCCAGTTCAAGGTTACATTCACAAACCTCATTGGTATAACCTTATGCTTGGAGACACAGTAATAATACAGTCATCTATATTTCATAGATCTGAATATGCTTGGGATGCTACAGTGTTGAAAATAAGACCCAGTTAGGTGAAAGTAACAAAGTTAGTAGGAGGAAGCAAAACCATTCAAACCCAGGTTCTTTGAATCCAAAACTAGTACTCTGCTTACTCTACCTAGACTGCACAAATTTAAAACTGTCTTCTTTCTTGAAAAAGGAGTGGACATTTGACTAACATAATAAAAGGGCAAAATGACATCAGGGACAGTAATTCACTGTTATTGGAAGTGCAAACTCATCCAACCATTCTAAAGATCAATATGGAATTATGACCAGTGAATTATAAAACTATGTATACTCTTAAACCCAATAATATCACTGTTGGTTCTGTTTCCCAAAGAAATCAGAGTAAAAGGAAAATAACATGTATGTTACAATATATTTATGGCAACTTTCTTTGTGGTGACCAAGAATTGGAAATTGAAGGGATGTCCATCAATTGGGGATTGAATAAGAAAGTCTTGGCATATGATTGTGATGAAATGCATCCTCCTTCCCTGGTTTCCATGTGCTACGGCTTCTCCAAGAGCCATAAGAAATGTGATGAAATTAATAAAAAAAACATGGAAAGACCTACATGAAATTAGGAAACATAAAATGAGTAGGGCTAAGAGAATATTTCATATATGTATATATATATATATATATATATATATATGTAGCTACAAAAATGTTTGAAAAAACTCATAAAAGTCCACCTCCAGAGAAAGAACATATATATGTGTGTGTGTGTGTGTGTGTGTGTGTGTGTGTGTGTGTTTATTTATTTATTGGTCAAATAATGCCTTTTCTAGTGTTCGGAGGGAGTGGAGAGAGAATTCCTGGGAATTTTAATGTAAACAACAAACAGATAAATTAATTTAAAAAATAAAAAGGGAAGGAAAGATAACACAGTAATATCAACAAATATCAGAGAAAGAGTTTGTAATGTTGAAAATAAGATATTGAGCCCAGTGTGGGGACCAAAGAACAGATGGGATTGTTGAAGCTTGGAACTGTACAAAGGAAAGAGGTGGTGGGAATCTAAAACATAGGTCTTATGTTCTCTTGACTTCTTTCTCTTTCCTCTTGTTGAGGAAGGGGAAAACAGAGAGTTTACATGGGGATGCCTTATCCAGTAGAAACTGTGGAGTGGGGGATATCTCCTCTCTCCCAATACTGTTAACTTCAGGAAAGGGAAGAAAAGATATCCCCTTTCTCCATCCAACTCCCTTCTGTGACTATAGCCAATATTTAAGTATCTACTAGGAATCTGAGCTTGTGGGCATGAATGCATGTGTGTGTACTTGCATACATGTGTGCCCAATGATTTTAATGGTCTTTAGCACAGTCTCCATTTTTCTTTGCTGGCACACCCTACTAGATATTGAAATTATGTGATATGGATGGTATTAATCAAGATTTTTTTTAAAGCAAAGATCAAGCTAGGCAAAGAATACAGGCTTGGAATCTAGAATTGACTACTTCTTTTAATGTGACATGTACAACATAATTCATAAGTCCAAGTGCCCCTGTGGTTGGACCTGTTCCTTGTCAAGACTAGTCAAACACTTCAACAGAGAATTAATTGGCCCAGGAGGGCTCTTAGGGGATCTACAGCAGGTTTTCCCATAGAGTTGTCTTACAACCACTCAGTGGAGATTGCTTTTTAACAGGGAAATATCTACAGAGGTGAAAGAGGGCTAGTAGAGAGTGAAGGAGGCTCTTGAACAAGCAGTTGAAACCTTTTTTGAGCCAGGCTGTTCCTAAATGCCAGAGCAGGGCTGTGGTCTGTTAGCAGGATGGCAGCTTCTTCATGGCAGTACAATTACATTGAATCATACGCTGCCTCTTGATTTTGGAACAAAATAGGTCTATTTCTATATGGTTATGACAAATAGGTCCTATGGGTATCTATGCATCAAGTGAATTAATAATCTGTAGACTATATTAGCTTCACAAAGTATTTTATTTACATCATCTCAGCAATACAATAATTCTGAGATAACTGATTTTATTCTCATCATTTTCCACATTAAAAATGTAAAACTTAGAGTATTATTGAGTTGTCTAAGGTCACATAGCAAATAAGTGTCTGAGGGGAGATTTGAACTGCCTAATTTCAAGGTCAGCACACTGCTAACAAAGAACCCTGGGTTTTGGCCAGATGGAGTTTGACTAGGAGATACCCTGAGACTTAGAGCACCCAATGTTGAGGTACAAGGGAGCTTCCAAAAAGTTGGGAGCATTTGATTTATTTTGTCTTTGTATCCCCATCACCTTGTATACTTTTTGTCACATGGTAGTCCTTCAAGCCATGCTTGGTAATTAGAGATTGAGCTATGGAATGTAAACTCCTGGAAGACAAGGGGGGAGCTTCTGGTCCCCTCTCCTAACATGTATACCTCCTTTTCCTAGTGCTTGGCATGTAATAGGCTTTTAATAATTATTGTGTAAGGCATCTACAATGGAACTTCAAATCATATTATCTAAATAAAACATATATACTTTTTACCCTTTCTGTACAAGTTAAGCAACTGATTTAATTTCTAAACAGCTCTGGTGTACCTTTGAATAACAATTTTTGTGTGACTTTGGATAATTTAATTAAGCTCACTGGGTCTCAGTTTCCTTTTCTGTAAAATGAAAAGTTGAGGTAAATGAATCTCTTTCAGTCTATCTATGATATGAAATATTTTGATGATATTAACTTCAAGACTTCAAACTTAAGGTCAAGTATGTCAGAGTTAGCACATGATCTACTTCCCTAGGGTCACCCAATTATTTTTTTTTAAACCCTTACCTTGAATAGAAGAGTGGCAAGGATCAGCACTAGGGGTTAAGAAATTTGCCTAGGATCACATAGTTAGGAAGTTTCTGAGGTCACATTTGAACCCAGGTCCTCCCAAATCCAGGCCTGGCACTTGATCTACTGTGGTATCTAGCTGCCTCAGACCAATTCTTTTTTGAAAAAGTCAAATAAAAATGAACTTGTCATTCCATCAATCATTTCCAACCCTTAAGTAATCTAAAGAAAAACTTGAAAATAGCAGGTGAATGTGGCTATTAAAATGACTCAATTATTCATTCATTAATCACCTACTGTGTGCCCATCATTGTGTCTACATTGGGGACAAAAAGGGCAAAATATCAATTTCTGATTTTGAAGAATGCATATTCTACATCAAAGTAGACTATTATGAAGGAAAAAAGCAAAAGGAAGAGAATGTAATCCAAATGTCAATCTCTGAGGGAAACATTCAGGGCATCTTCAGGATAACAATTTCAATTGCAAGGCATATTAAGCTGATTTGTATTAATAATAATTTTCCAAAAAATCCATAATTTATAGGGAAATGTTATTGTGTCAGATGACTCACTTACCTAGATTCCGGGCACTAGTATGATATGAAAATAGGAACAGATCCCAATGGCAGCATTTTTATATAGAAAACCTTAACTGCTATCTATATTGCATTTTAGGAACAACTGACTGGCACAGTGAATAAAGTGTTGGAATAGGAGTTAGGAAGACGCAAGTTCCTGAGTTTTAATCTGGTCTCAGATACTTATTAGCTGTATGACTCCTGTCAAGTCACATAATCCTGTTTGCCTCAGTTTCCTCATCTGTAATATGAACTGGGAAAGAAAATAGCAAACCATGCAAGTTATCTATTTATTTAAACCACTTCCCAATTACATTTTCAACTCTTTCAGGCTGTACTCTGGAGTTTGTGGTATGCCATGAGTTTGACACATCTGATATATAGTACAACTCTTTCTCACTTTCCATTCTGTGATTATTAACTATGCTTTTAACAAACTTGTTCCAAAAGTTCTATATGAAATCATGTTGTGGATAGAGCTGAGTCAAGTCAATCTGAGCTTGAATTCTCCTGTGGACACCTACAAGTTGAATCACCTTTTACACTTATGATCCTCTGTGTCATCATTGGCAAAATATGTTATATAATAATCTGTTGTTTCTGTAGTCACTAACTGAAGTTCATGACCCACCCTTTTACTAACTGGTGTTAACTAACTCCAGCCAATCAGAGGGCACAAACGCAGACACATGACACATGCTTGGGGAATATATGTGAAAGGGCCCATGATAGGAACTTCTGTAACCAAGATACATAGGTGGAAGGCACAGAACTGGGAACATATGTGACCAATACTTGGGTATAGCATGGACAATTCACATTTCTAGTGCCTCAAGTGGTCATTGTCCTTTAGAGATGTGTAATTTCATCATTGCTCTGTTTGATATCTGCTAACAATTTTCACTAGTCTTCAGCCAGTTCAGGTCCATATTCTCCTCTCTCTTTTACATTTTCCTACGTTGTTGCATCTGAAATGCCTCTCTCCCTGGCAGAAAACATCTATTCTAGTTCTTATCAAGTGATAGGAAACAGCAGGAAACAGCATTAGTTTGGGGGTAGCTAATAAGAGCCAGTAGAATGTCTTGGCTAAGATTATTTTAACATCATTCTCCTTTTTTCATAAAAACCCTTATCTTCCATCTTGGAATCAATACTAGGTATTGGTTCCAAGGCAGAAAATGGTAAGGGGTAGGCAATAGGGGTAAAGTGACTTGCCCAGGGTCACACAGCTGGGAAGTGTCTGAGGACAAATTTGAACCTAGGACCTCCTGTCTCTAGGTCTGGCTCTCAACCCACTGAGCTACCTAGCTGACCCCCATCATTCTCCTCTTGCTGACTCCTATCTCTTGGCCCCATATAAGTATGTGAATTGGAGCTAGAAATTTCCTTTTAGCTCTTGTTAAATACTTCCAAATGAGCCTACCTCAAAACCCACTGTAGGGATTCCTCACACCATTCCCAAACAAACCCTGGATGGGGACCAGAGAAACAAAAATTATTTACAAGAATTTTTTGAATTATTCTACAAATTAAGTTAGGGCTATGAACAAAAGTGTTCTGAAGAGTGTGAAGATTGGATTTAACTATCTCCTGATTGTAATAGTGAAGTTACTTAGCTCTTCCTTTATAGTGAAACTAGAATTGTAAACTACAATCTATTTCTAGATTTTAACTACAAAAAGGTGTTAAGTAACTTCAAAAGGTGAATTAACCACAAAATAATGTGTTAACTACAAAAGATGAATTTAACAAAAGAGGATTTAAGTAACCCAAAAAGATATAATCTAACCAGAGAAGCTGAGAACTAAAGAGTGGGCAGTTCTGGAGAAAATCTAAACAAAGAAGGTGAGAACCAAAGAATGGGCAGTCCTGAAGAAAAGTGTCTGCTGTGATTGGTAGACTTGAAAATTTAGGGGATGTGACACAAGAGAAAAAGAAATTTAAAAAGAGGACCAAAAGGCAGAAGAGGAGAATTCATTCTGACACTGACTCAGAGGAGCAACTGGAAGACAGACCCTTGAGGAACAACTGGAATACAAACACCCAGACTTCTTTTAGACTGTCACCATTGGTGAGTGAAAAGCTGACTTAGTGACCCTGCCTTTCTGGAGGCGTGAAGCCTGTAGGTAAGGCTTATCTTCTTGAGACTCTCTTCCCCTGGCTGGGGTTTAGAAATTCTAACTGATATCAGAAGAAGCCAGAGTTTTTCTCTCTCTCATTTCTTAATATCTTCCTTCTATTGTAAATATTGTCAATAAACTGCCATAAATTCCATTTACCTTAGTAATTCATTTTGGCATTTAGAAATTAAATCACTGGTGACTGCCTAATTAATAATATATTCAAAGTCCAACAACAAATAATTTTAACATAAGAGCCAGCAAGGTCATTGCCATCTGCTCAAGGTTGAGACTCTTGATTTTTTTATTTTTATATACCCAACAGGGACAAAAGCTCTGGTTTTTGTGTCCTAGTCTGGGTATCACTAATAGGTTGCTCTCTATATAATCTGATGAATTTATGCATCTGGCAGGCAGCCTGTTGAATTAGTTACTCCCTTCATTGGTTAAATAACACAAATTGACAGAGAAATTTCTAATTATTAAGCAACTTACGTATCCATTCTCATTTGACTCTCCCTTACAACTCTGAGCTAAAGAAGAGAAAGTGAAATTGCAATATGAAACAATAAAAACTTACATTCAAATAGCAATTTATAGTTAATCATTTGCTGTCTCCAAAACAATCCCCTTCTTCAATTCTAAATTAGTTAGTCCAGGATGGGAATGTGCTATGAAATATTTAATAATTTGGAGAGAGATATGTACACATACTTTTACAATTAATCTGCATGATAACACTTAGTGTATCTTTAGTGTCTTAAATCTGCAAGATAAATCACAGTATAATTTCTAGATCATTCCTGATTTCTGACACATTTCAAAATGTAGCAGTCACTGGAAAACAGGATAGGGCTCATCCTTCTTTCAGTGGATCTTGACATTTTGTGTGTGTCGTGGGCCCCTGCAGCAGTCCAGTGAAGTTCATGGATCCCATCTCAGAATGTTAAGAAATGAACAAACTAAAATGCAGAGTGTTACAAGCATGTGGAAGTACAGTTATCACAAATGTTAATCAAAAATTCTGTTGAGTTTTCTTTTCTCAACATGATAAGTTTAGGGAGCAGCTGGGTGGCTCAGTAGATTGAGAACCAGGCTTAGAGATGGGAGGTCCTAGGTTCAAATCTGGCCTCAGACACTTCCCAGCTGTGTGACCCTGGGCAAGTCACTTGACCCCCATTGCCTAGCCCTTACCACTCTTCTGCCTTGGAGCCAATACACAGTATTGATTCCAAGGTGGAAGGTAAGGGTTAAAAAAAACGATACCTTTAAAAGGGATTTTTTCCATGTTCAGAGGAAGGAAACTAGAGTTGTTGTCTCCATTTTCCAAAAATGAAACAGGCTCAAGAAAGCTTTTGTGCCTTTTAAAAAATCCTTACCTTCTGTATTAGAATCAAGTCTAAGATAGGAGAATGCAGAGGCTAGGCAATTAACACAGGTAGGAAGTTTCTGAGGCCAGATTTGAATTCAGGTTTTCCAAGCTCCAGGCCTGGAGATCTATCCATTATGATACCTGTGCTGCTCCTGTGAATTTTCCAAAGGTGTTAGACTCAGGAGTAACAAACCTATCTTTTCCCTCCAAGTACAGTGAACTTTCTTTGACATTTCATTTAAATATTAGCACCTCAATGGTTGATAACCATTTTTCAGGGGAAGAAACTAGTGCCTAGCCAATGTTCCTATAGCTAAAATGGGAAAAAGGCATTACTCCTCCTACCCATGTCTAGAAACATCAGTTGATTTTCTGTGAAGATTAAATTTAACTCTCCCCTGATTAAGAAGATTAAATTGTAACCCCTGCTCATTTTTATATTTAATCACTAAAAATGAAAACACCCTACTTAAAAATTGAGTGGGGAGAACTGCCCATTTTAAGATTTAATCACCAAAGAGTAAACACCCCATTGAGTGGGGGAAGTCTGTGACCCACATGTACCATAGTGGGAGATGAATCAGAATTAAACTGACTGCCCCCCTGGGCAGTCCTAGGCAAAGCTTCAACTGTGATTGGTAGACATAAAATTAGGGGAAGGCACAGGAAGTGACACAAAAGAAAGTGTTTTTAAAAGGGAGTTACAACTTCCTGTGAGACATAGTTCTTATCTTTGGAGTTGAGACTGGAGAAGAATTTGCTGACTGGGCCTGAGAACTTATTCCTGGTGAGACTGTTCTTAAATCTTTTCCTTTGAAATGGCATGTTGTGAGTGAAAAAGCTGACTCCTTTCCTGAAGGAACTAGCCATAGGAGAGACCTACCTCTTGAGAGAGACTTCCCCAAGTCTTCAGCTTTGTTGAGGCGAGCTAAGGACTAACTCTCCCTGTCCGGCTTGAGCCAAGAACCAGGAGTAAATTACTTAGTGCTTAGGCTAGATATCTTACCCTATCCTCTCTCTGATTTTCTTACTTCACTCTTTCTATATTTTGTAAATAAATTGTAAATAAATCTCTTTGGAATAAATTAAATTCATGGTGACCCTATTTAAAACATAATCCAGTCTAACTTTTTATATAAATAACACCTTTTTCCCCTTTACACTTCCTTTTCCCATTATGATACCTTCAAAAGTGATCATTTCCAAGTTCAGAGAAATGAAGTTAGTCTCTGTGATACAATGTCATTCTATCAAAGTAAGACCCTATTATGGGACCTAGAATGGGAATTGGGGGTTTGAAAAGTCTTTTCTGTGCACCCCTCATAATTCAGCAGGATAAAGAATCTCTCAGATAAGGTTGTAAGACTGAAAACTGAAGGGAACAAGGAAGAATGGAAGCCTTACCCAGGAAATGTGACTTTGGGAAAGAGTCTCCTACTCAGCCAGAGAAAGCAATTGAAAAGAACACTAATTGAAGCTCTACCACAGATGGGATTAAAGAGATAGTCTACTGATTGAAGCTTTATTTAAGGAATATTATCTGATTCTTGGTGAAAGAAGAAATACTATCTGTCATGGAACCAAAGAATGCCTAATAACTAGCACCCTATCTTTCCCCTTTTTGAAAAAGTAAATCTTTTTTGAAGTGGGAGGTTTTAAATGCATTTTCTTCTCATTCCAACTCCAAAGGAATGACATCGAGTTTGGGATTCCTGAGAGGTTATATGCTGGTTGAATACAATTCATTAGAGGCAAGATGCTGCTTATCATCAAAGTTATCCAGAAAGACTTTTATTCACCCAAAGATTGAACAGAAACATCAATAAAGTGTAAAAAGAATAATTAGAATAAGAGATCCAGTAGGATGAGAAAGACCTTAGTTCTGATCCCTTTTCTGAGTTTTATATCTACATGACCATAGGTAAGGCTCTTAACCTTTTTGAGAATCAAGGAATCCTTAAAATCATATATTGACTGTTGATTAGCTATGTGTTCCAGCTCATTCTAATGTTTTTCATACAGATAAAGTCATGAGCCTAAGTGAATCAGTTGGATATATTTAGCACATACTAGTGCCAGATAGCATTCTAAACAATGGGAATACAAAGAGATGGAAAGACAGATTAACAGACAAGTGAATGAATGGATGGATACATCAAAGGATAAATAGATGTAAGAAAAAATATGTCCATAAAACAAATGACATTCTAATGAGAAAGAGAAACTATAAAGACAGATACATAAAAGATACTTACAGAATTTGGAGGGTAAGAAAGGGGACTGGGGGAAAAGAACTTTAAATGGATGTCTTGAAGATAGTCAGGGATTATAAGAGATAGAGATGAAAGAAGAGACACTAGAAAGACAGGAAAGGGCAGGGGCAGCTGGGTGGCTCATTGTATGGAAAGCCAGGCCTAGAGATCCTAGGTTCAAATCTGGCCTCAGATACTCCTAGCTGTGTGATCCTGGGTAAGTCACTTAACCCCCATTGCTTAACCCTAACCACTTTTATGCCTTGGAACCAATACACTTTATTGATACCAAGATGTAAGGTGAGGGTTTAAAAAAAATAAAAAAAATGTTAGGAAGGGCCAAGTTCTGAAAAGTTTTGTTAAGAAGAAATGACATGTATATATACATATACATATATGTGCATGCATAAACAGCAACATTGTGGAATATTCTATGTAAAATTATATTTACATATAAACAATGAATTATATATAGTAGATATACCCATGGATGATTATCAGATATATGCATATATTTATATATCTATATGCAGATAGATTGATAGATAAGTGCTATGAGATTTACAAAGCATTTCGAATATCATCTGATTTGATTGTATGAATTTATTTAACAAAACATAGAAAGGAATGCATACAATCAGAGTTTCTGAGAACATTCCTGATGGAACTCCAGAAAGGTAGACATAGACTGTGCCAAAGAGAGGAGATGTCTTTTCACTGTTCCTTTTTTCCCAGTGAATTATCAGTACTTGGAAGTCATTAAGTCATTTCTGGGTTTTAATTACCACCCTGAAAAATGAATAATATTTTTTCCTATACTTCAAATTCTCATTTCAAACTAGGTAAACAGAACTACATTGAGCAAAAGAATATTTTAAAATCATAATTTTATATTAATCTTATAATTATTCATGATCCAGTATGGAGTTTTATCCACTGTTAAAGAGGAGATAGGATAAAGAGGATAAAGGAGGAGAGTATGGAGTTGTATTTCCAAGTTATCTAGAAATTCACGCATCACAGAAGAATCCTAATAACTTGAGACAAGCAGAGGAAGATGCAATTTTATCAAGGGCACTTTGAGAATCAGTAGACATTCAAACATTAAGATAGTATTTGGATAAGAACTTTTATAAGCTGTAAGAGGGTTAACATATTTATATAAGGGTTATGTATAAGAAAAAACAAAAACAAAATTTGCTGCTTGATTTGCTCTTGCCACTTGCTTTGTGTTTGTCTCAATTAAATGCTTTTGCTATCAATTTTATTCCTAAAGTGGTCAATAAAATGAGAATAATGAATTGGTGGGGATGTGTACTGGGATTGGTGGAATTGATATAGCAAAAAATCCCCAGTGAATCTGAGAAAACTAGCAAGAGATCCTAAAGTTAACATTCTCAAAGTCATCCAGGGTTATGTGTTATGGAGGTAATCAAACTGATAGCAAAAATAATGAGACCATATGCAAAAAAAACTCAGGCAATTCAGTTAAATAATAATTTCATAAGAGCAGAAACTGCTATCAGATTTTTTAAAAAATGTGATCTATGACTTTACCTTGGACAAAAAAGATTATTTCCATGGAAACAGAGAACTAAAATTATCCCAATGATAGAAGGCAGAAGTTTAGAGTAAACTCAAGAAGGCTTTTTGACAATAATTGGTTCTCATATATTCTTTAGATAATCATTTTGGAAGAGAATTTAGAGAATATCTAATCCAACCCAATTCCCTATTTTATAGATGAAGAAACCAAAGCTCAGGGGCAACAAGCACATAAATAATAAGTAAGAGAGTTAAGATATGAAGTCTAACTGAAGAATATTATCATTGGAAAACACCTTTTTTTTTGTCTAGTTCATACTTGAAAAGAATCTCTTCTGCAGCATCATCAACAAGTGGTGTTCCAGTCTTCATTTGAGGACTCCTAGTGAGGACAATGTCACTACTCTCTGTTTCAACCAACTCCACTTTGGACAACTCCAATTGCTCTGCAATTTATATCCTGACATCCCACTAAAATCTGCTTCTTCTTCTTCCTCCTCTTTGTTCCTACTTGTCCATCCTAAAATGTTATTATTGACAACACAACCAAGGTCTTTTATTCAAATTCTAGGTCTTCTCATGACATATGATTGAGGAATCACGTATAGATTGATGAATGATGCTAGAAATCACCTCAGAAGCCACCTTATCCAACCCTTCATTTGGTAGGTGAGAAAACTAAGGATTGGGATTTTTAGTAATTTATTCCGACATCCAACATGAAAGTCTGAGAAGCTAGAATGAAAAACAGGACCTTGGACTCTACTGAGTCACCTCTTCATTTGGTATTTCACTACTCCATGGCCCTCCAATATGGACACAATTAATTAATCCAATCATCTAAACAAAACTGATCATTTTCTCTCAGTTTTTTAAAGATTATCCCAGATAGGGATGTAATGAATATGAAGTTGGCCTCATATAGGTAGACCTGTGCCTCTGACATATACTAAATTATGTGACACCTGAGAAATCACTTAAGCTCTCAGTGTTGAGAGCCAACTCTATAAAATGGTGTATTACAGAGCTGATGCCTATCTCCATTATTTTCCTTACTAGAAGTACATACACTGAATAAATCTCTGATGTGGGCTAGAGAGAGAGGAAAGATGGGAGAAAGAATGAGTGAGGGAAAGAGAAAGACAGAGACAGAAATGGAGGGAGGGGTAAGAGAGGGAAGGAGAGAAAAAAAGATTTTTATTTATTCATTTTATTTCCTGATATTTAATTATGTTTGCTTTTGATGTCCCTCAGAATTTTCTTTTAAGAATTGTTCAAATTCTTTTAATTGTTTCTTGAAATAAATCAGAGCGAATGCAAGAACATTGTCTTGAAAATGTTCCAGTCATAAAATGTTGATCAGAGACTTCAAAGATCATCTAATCACACCCATTCTTTTGCTCTTTTGAACCCAGTCAAACTTTACACTCTTATAAGTGAGTTAGCACCAAAAAAGTGAGTTAGCTCACTTCTATAAAACAATAGAGCAGTCTGGAGAAAAGGGTGAACATCATTCTCCCTATAAAGTCACTGGAAATTAGATCAAGAATCATGTCCCTCTCTTTCCTTTCCACATTTGTCTCAAGAGTAAAGTGTGATGTAGTATGTTTGTAGGGATTTATTTTTACTCTGTCATAGACTAGTTCTGTGATCTTGGACAAATCATTTTATTAATCTACCTTATTTACTCTTTGCTTTTTCCCAAACTGGTAGTTACTTAGCAAAGTTGGTAGATCACTGACCCTGAATTTAGGATAATCTGAATTCAAATCCAGTCAGCCATTTACTAGCTTTGTTATCCTCTGTTTGCCTCAATTAACTCACATATCTTATATTATCATAATAATAGCACCTCCCTTCCAGAATTGTTATGAAAATCAAATGAAGAATATTTCTCTTCTCTTTTATATTTCATCATTGCCCTTTGGGTGCCATAAAGTTTTAATTACTTAGAGATATATTTTATTAATGTTGCATTTTAAGCTTTGCAGACAATTTTACATATCTTTTGAGATAATATTTCTAAAGTGTTTTGTACACTGTGTTGTTGGGGCAGCAAGGTGGATAAAGTTCCAATCTGTCTCAGACCTTTTGATTAGCTGTGTTACCCTGGGCAAGTCAACTTAACCCTATTTGCCTTATTTCCTAATATGTAAGATGAGCTGGAAAAGGAAATGGCAAACCACTCCAGTATTTGCTAAGAAAACCTTAAATGGGGTCACAGAGTCAGATCTGACTGAAATGATTTGATTTCTATAGCATATTCCAAAAAGAGTCAATTACTTCAGAGTGAAGGGAAGATATAGGTTCAAGTCCTGTCTCTAACTACACAAAATAAATTTAAAAAGTGCTCTATTAATGTTTATTTATGATATGATATAATTATAACATTTATATATAATATATATATAATATAATATTTATATGTTCATGTTGTTTTCTCCAACCTGAGCTCACTAAGAGCAAGGACACTTGTTCCAACTGCTGAAACAATAATATTTACAGAAGTGAGACCTACCAGATTCTAGTTGATGAATTAAATTTCACATGTTTTCATATTAGTCTCTTATCTTAAAATCTTTAGATTAATTTTTATTGAGACAAGGGATGAACAGGAGGGAAGTGACTTGGAGAATTGTCTTTGACTTTGGCAAATGACACAGGGAGGCACAGTGCATGCTAGATATTAGTGTTACAGCTCTAGGTAGACTCTTGGAAGGAGAATAAAACCTGATGGGACAGGAGTGGTGCCAGGTATGTAGTGAATCAACTTCTTTTTTCTCTGAACTCTACTATTGACTCTATACTTTCTTTCCCATTCCAGCTCAGCTTTCTCACCCCACAAGTTCATGTTGTCCCTGAGTACCATTCTTCTACTTGGTCTATTTTTCCAAAACCTTCCTTTTAGGTAATATGGGTGAGCCAATTAGGTTTTAGAGCCTCACCAGACTCCACCCCTCACCCTTCAGCTTTTTTCCATCATGTCCCCTTGGCAGTGTCTTTCTATTTCAGTTTGTATCCTTAGTATCTTGAGCAGAGTGTCTGGCACAGAAGAAGCTTTCTTTGTTTTGAGTTACCATTTATTTAGATTTTTTATTAGAGAACATAATATAATATATGACATAACAATAATATAATACATATGATTTATGATAAATATACAATAAATAAGCTTATCCAAGAGAAAAATGTTCTCACAATAGCTATGTCTAAAAATCTGTCTCACTTTTTCCTTTCTTTCTCTTTCTCTTTCTCTCTCTCTCTCTCTCTCTCTCTCTCTCTCTCTCCAACATGGCAAATAATTTGATAAAAGTTATACATATAGTATCAAAAAATACATTTTCCCAGTTCATCTCATTATGAAACAAAATATATATTGCTCACACTAGAGAAAAGGTCATGGAGGAAATAAAGTAAACAATAGTATATTTCGATCCACATTTGGATTCCTTCTAATCTTTCTGTGGTGATGGATAGCCTTTTTCATCATGAGTCCTTTGGAGCTCTTCTGGATCCTTGACTTGATGATAATAGTGGAATGATTCACAGTTGATGATTACACATCATTGCTATTACTTTGTACAATATTCCCTTGGTTTTGCTCACTTCACTTTGCATCACTTCATATAAATCTATACAGGGTTTTTTGGGATCATCTTGCTTGTCATTTCTTATGACACAATATAACATATAACAAATTATTCAGCCATTTATGCTTTTAGTGAATAGTTAACTTGATTTGGGTTCATGAGTTTGTTTTAGGACTTTTATTTTTTTCATTATTTATTTAAAATACTTTCTCTGTATATATACTCTATTCTTTCTCTTTACTTTTTTGTTTCTATGTGTGTATACATATCTGCTTGTTTTCTTTCTATAAATTTGTTTGTATAAATATATGCAAAAATAGTATGTATATATACATATGTATTTACATATGAATGTGTAGATTCATATATTTGTAAATATATACATATAAATATTTATTTTGTTATCTCCAAAGATACTGAGATTGGGATAAGAGAAGGAAGGTGACACTGAAAGCAAAGACATGTAAATAGAGACAGTTCTCAGATATAAGATTTCTATCCATCACTTACCATTTTTGACTCCAATAATATTACTTATCTTAATTTATTTTCTTGCTTGGCATTTTTTGGTCATGCTTATGGAAAAATGTATAGAGAGAAAAGATTTCATTGTTAAGTCATTTCAATTTTGCCTGACACTTTGCAATTCCATTTAAGGTTTTCTTGTCAAAGATACTGGAGTGGTTTGCCATCTTCTTCTCCAGTTAATGGTTCAGATGAGGAAATGGAAGTAAACAGGATTAAGGGACTTGCCTAGGGTCATGCATCTAGCAAGTGTCTGAGGCTGGATCTGAATTCAGGGAGATGAGTCTTCTTGCCTACAGGCCATGAACTCAATCCACTGCACCATATAGCTTTACAGATGTCTTAATAGAAAATCACAGATGACAATTTACCAAGCAGATGCTATTTACCTGCATAGAATATTTTCTCCAGGATATCCCTATATCTAGCATACAACCTTCTTCTTCTCCTCCTTCCCAAAGTACCTCTCTACCAAAAAGAAAAACAATAGAAAGAATAGAAAGAATAGAAATCCAGCACAGTTACAATATGGGAATGATGTACCTCATGTGCATTGCAGATCATCAGTAGCTACACAAATGTGAATGATACTGGGGTTAGCTGTTAGAAATGAATTCCAAGATAAATACATCCCAGCAAATATGAAATAAGGATAATCATTGGTCACATTCTACCAATTCCATAAGCGCCCATGGCTAAAGGCACAAAATTCATTTGAGGTGCAGATTGAAGAGGATGTGATTAACCCATTTGCCACTGGGCTTCTTTCCAAACATTTCCCTAAGATTTTACATCAAACGTCCTGGGACTTTTGTTTTGATACAGACATGGTGTCAATCCACCAAAGGAAGCTTTCGTGGTACAAGAGAGTTCCAATATAGAGTGTGCTCTTCTTCCCACTTTGGAAATCAACCAAGTTTGGAATTAACATCAAGATACCAAGTAATGCTGTTAAAGTCCTTTTCTCCTTTTCTGCTATAAATAAAATAAAGAAGGGTGGATCTATTTGTCCCCATACATGGAACGCTCACCTTCCTAAACTCTATCTCCCTGCTTTTCTGACTTCCTCCTCAAAGTTAATAAAATCCCATGTTCTGCCAGAGGACTTCTGCATGTCACTTTAAATTCAATGCCTTGGCTCTTGGATTATTCATAATTTTCCCTGTTTATAGCTTGTTTTACATAATTGTTTCTATGTTTTCTCCTATGTCAGATGTAAGCTCCTTGGGAGCAAGAACTGTATTTTTCATCCTTGCTTTTGTCCCAAGTACTTATCACGTAATCGGTGCTTCATACATGCATATTGACTGATTGATCTTTCCTGATGCCTGAATTATGTTCCTAAAGAAGGATATGCAACACAATACTTCTATCTCCAAGTTGCATTCACTGGTAACAATTTCTGTCTGATTCATAGGGAAGTAAGATGGAAGAACTTCTACATAATGAGAAATACACGATTTTCCATCCCACATTACAAAAATCACATTGTTTCTGACAATATCGAAATTCTGAATCATCAGGGCACTGTCAATGTGAAACTATTCAATTAACACGGCATTTTAAATGATTCATCTTCAATTGTTGTAAAGCTATGTGGGCATGAGTTTTTTGAAATGGGACAGAACAAAATAATTGGATCTTTGCTATCTAATATTTTCCATTCCTGACTTCAATATTTCCTTATGTTCAAATTCTTTTTCTTATTATACTTGAATCTCAGTTTTTGGTCTACAAAGAAAGCAATGCAGACAAGAGACTAATGAAAAATTAGCCTGCACTTTATTCAAATCTAGTGTATTTCTTTCTAAAGTTATAAATGACCCAAATCAGAATTGCCCAAAGATTATATTTGATTTAATGGAATAGCATTAAAGTGTTTGGATGCTTTATAAAAAAAATCCCAGCTAATACAAAGTGCTGGTCCTGTAAGTGTAGGAAAACAAAAGGAAGGAATGGGACATGTTTTTTCTTGTTGGAACCCAACCGCTTGCTGCTGGTTTTTTAGGGATTTTTCAGGAAGAATTGAGAAAATTGCATAATTCAGTCAAGCATTTGGTTAATTTGATATTTCCTTCAATAACCTCAGAGAGGTGGATTTTGGAGTCAAATTTGAGAAAAAAGAATTTAAGAAAAGCAAAATATTATATCTCAGAAACCTCCAGTTTTATTTTCCTTGTTACTTTGCTTAGTTTCATTCCAACTGCTTAGCATGTGTGGCAGGTGACAGTCAGAACCTGGAGCCACAAAGGCAAAATGATGAAACTCTCCTTATTCTTTTTTTAAAACTCTTACCTTCCATCTTGGAATCAATACTGTGTATCGGTTCCAAGGCAGAAGAGTGGTAAGGGCCAGGCAATGGGGGTTAAGTGACTTGCCCAGGGTCACACAGCTGGAAAATGTCTGAGGTCAGATTTGAACCCAGGACTTCCCAAACTCTCCTTATTCTTAAAGAATTATTACATGCTTAAAGGCTGCTTGATGGCACAGTAGATATAGAGCTTGTTCTTGAGTCAGGGTCAGACAGAGCTCAAATCCACTCTCAGAAACTAACTCCAAGGAGGCAGCTGGGTAGCTCAGTTGATTGAGAGCCATGCCTACAGACAGAATGTCCTAGGTTCAAATCTGGCCTCAGATACTTCCTAGCTGGGTGACCCTGGGCAAGTCACTTAATCCCCATGGCCTAGCCCTTACCATTCTTCTGTATTAGAACCCAATATTGATTCTATGATGGAAGGTAAGGGTTAAAAATAAAAGAAAGAAAGAAACTAAGTCCATGATCCTGGGCAAATCACTTAGCTTCTTTATTTTCCCAAATGTAGAATGGGAATCATAATAGTACCTATTTCACAGCATTATTGTGAGGATCAAATGAGATAATGTTTGTAATATGTCAGTCCATGGCATAATAGGTGTGTATTTCCTTCCTTCTTTACCTACCCTCAAGAGTGATTTCCTCATTCCTTTTTTAAAATTGTCTTATCATGTACAGCATATATTATTGCTTTACCATACCATTTGAATGAATCTAAATCTTACTTATTTGGATCTGTGTTCTATATCTCTCAATCATGTAATAACTTTGTCATAGGAATCTGGACTTAAGTTTGTCTGTGGAAGATATTTTATATTTAAAAAAATTATATCCTTAAACTCTTGGACTGATTCTGCAGGATTGTGAATCTGGATCTAGAAAATATGGGTTTGAATTGCATGTTTGTCAGCTACTGCTGGGGAAAATGAGATTAAATCCACCCTATTTATTCTTTAGATTTTAGCCACCAGGAATGTATACACCCCCACTTAAGGATTTACTGTGGGGGAGGAAGGTCTATGACCCGGGTGTCCTAGCAAGTGACAAATCAGAAACAACTGACTGTCTCCCTGGGCTGTCCAAAACCAAGTTTAGCCACCATTGGTGCATGTAAAAGTGGAAGGACAGCACAGGAAGTGATGCAAAGAACTGCCTTTAAATTTGGTGGCCACTTCCTGTGAGGGCTTCTTGGCCTTGGAGGAGATCAGGTTGAGATTGCAGACTGCCCCTCTTTGGACTGACACATGGTGAGTGAAAAAGCTGACTCCCTTTCTTTGGCTTTTCTGGAGGCACTAGCCTCTGGAGAGGCCCATCACCTTGGGACTCCTTTTTCTTGGCTTTATGGAGACACTCTGGAGAGGCCCCTCATCTTGGAGGAGGTCTCATGATTGGAAGCTTTGTTACATTAATCCTCTGGGCCCCCCCTTGTTGGACCCTCTGAAATCCTGCCTGGTTTTGACCAGGTTCTCTCTCTCTTTCTCTCTCTCTCTGTCTCTCTGTCTCTCTGTCTCTCTCTCTCTCTCTGTCTCTCTCTCTCTCTCTCTCTCTTATTACTTTCTTCCCTCTATTTATAAATAAACTACCATAAAAGCCATTTTTTTACTTGAGTAATTCATTAGAATTTAGTAATTAAATTCCTGGTTGCCAAATTCTCAAATATTTAGTCCAATCATAAGTTTTACCCCTTACATGCTTACATGACTATGGGCAAGTTTCTTCACCTTTTAGCTTACAAGCTTCCTCACCTATAAATGATGGAACTGAAAAATCTATAAGGTTGTATTAGCTCATAATCTATCATTTGATGGTTCCATGATAAAGAAAATGGTCTTATCTCTTTTAAGTCAATGTCCTGGGATCACTAAATGACTGAAGTCATGTAGGAATATAATTAGAGAGAGTCTGGTTTCTAAGGTTATTTTAAAGAAGGAATTTTGAGATAAGCCCTAGGAAAGGATTCTGGGTAGGAAAGGAATTGTGGGAGTCTGCACTAAAAATAACTGAATTTACTTCTTTCTTGGATTTTCCTCTGAGCTGGAAGTAGGTTTTTGTCTCTCTGCCTGAATTTCTATCAAGCTGAAGGAGGGTTTTTGCTTTAAGAGATTCTCCTTGGATATTCAAGATTTCCTGGAGAAATTGCTGACTTTTAGGTAGACAATTTATTTGGAGGAAACCAATTTTCCCCAAGTCCAAAGATCATCTGCTAGTGGTCCAGCTGCCAGAATTCCTCTTGGGCTAAGATAATCCAAAGCATTCCATCTATAACTTTGGGTTACTTAGTGCAGCAGCCTAACCCTGGCTATCTCTCTTTCTTAATTAATTACTGGTGAGAAGATTAGGGATAAGTCAGATATCAGGGGAAAAGATTTTAGGTATCACAGGTAGCTGTAGGCAGGGCCCAGAGAAGAAACAGAAGGCTCCCTTTAAGCAGGGGACTTTGAAGTTGAATGAAGGTAGTTTGAAGAGTTATAGGCTCCTACCTACCCATTTTCCTTGTTCCCTTTATTAAAATAAACTTTGTTTCCATAAGCCAATGGTTTTGTGCTTAACTGGCCCTGGGGTGTTCCTAGTTGGGTTGTAATATCTAACTTCCCTCTAAGACAGTTCCCCACTACAGTTAATCAAACAGAATACCACCAAGTTAGGATCCCATTTTATATCAATTCTTCTGTCTCCTACATGGAAACAGCTTTTATGAAAATTATGAAAATATTCCAAGAGAAAAAAAAAGGCCTTCTGTGTTTAACAGGTGAAGATTGATAATGTCAGAGAAGATGTTGAATGCAGTTTCAGATAATTCCTTGTCACCAAAGCACATTCTTGGACTTCTTTTATGCCCCATGTAGGGAAAACTCTGCTATGGAAAATGCTTCTTCTTAATAGCTATACCTAGATTTACAGATCATCATCCAAAGATGTTAGAATACATGGAAAGGTGATTAATAGAAAATTAGGGAAAATATTTCTGAGCTTGACATCAATGCTCTATATGACTTCAAAGGGAAAAAAGTTGCTTGAATCTTATCAGCTATAGGATTATATATAATATTTATAGGTCAGCAGATCCGTAAGAATCATCTAAGTTCTTTACTGTACAGATGAAGAAATTGAAGCTTATTGGAGGATAGTGACTTCAGCTGACAATTTGGGTAATGAGTTATATAGCTAGGATATAAATGAAGTCTCCTGCTTTCATTGTAGCCTGATTGCTCTTTCCACTGAAACACATTGTTTTCATGTGAAATTAAACCAAATTAAATGTTCATTTCATGCCCAGAAAAGGAAATACTAAAATGGAAATGAAGAGAAGTTCCTGCCTTCAAAGATGTTTATAATTTACTGAAAAAATCCAAATTTACACAAATAAGTAAATATTAAATATATTCAAATTAAGGGAAGAGTCATTTCAGGGTGCATGGGGAATACCAACAATTAGGAAAAGGGCATTGGAAAATGTCTCATTTGGGAGATGGTGCTTGAGATAAGCCTAAATTGTATACAGGGATTCTAATAGATAAAGGTGAGGTAGGAGAACTTCCTAGTGTAAATCTTGAAATCTCTCAGACTTGTGAATGTTAAAAATTTCCCCATCGGGGAATTCTTAATTGGAACAAATTCCCTACTGAGAAACATTCCCCATTTTGATGTGAGAACTCACCAGGACCAGAAATGGGAGGACCTCTACTCCAACCATACATAAGACTGCTTTAGGGGAGAAAACTCCTTGCTATGGGAGGACCCCTACTCTACCCATAATTAAGACTGCTTTAGGAGAGAAAACTCCATGCTAAACAATGAAAGTACTTGGACCCATGCTTATAATAAGGCAAGGAGTTCTTTGAGCCAGGCCTGTTTTTAGAATTGATACAATGGGATGCTAGGTACCTAAAAGGGTCAGGCAAGTTTTCTCTTGATGAGATTAGTTGACTCAGCTGTGTTTTCTCTTGTTCAGACTTACTGAGGAGATTGGTTGACACAGCAGCATTTTTTCTGATTCAGACTTACTGAGGAGATTGGTCAACTTAGCAGGAATTTAGATGGGCAGTCCTTTGGAAATCCTCTACAGTGATTGGTAGATGTAGGGACTTAGGGGAGGTGACATGGGAGAGAAATCCCTATATAAGAAAAAGCAGAATCTCTTGATGGATATCCTTTTAGAGAAATCCTTTTGGAGGATCTCTGATGAGGATCACTTGGGAAGAATCTCTTGAGAGAGGCTCTGGAGAAGGGAAGCTCTTGGAGGACAATCTCTAAGGAGGTCTCGCTGGAGCTCTCTCTGGTGAAGTCAGCTGAGATGGAGCTGGCCTGATGTCACTAGAATCCTTGTTTAGGCAGACCTTGTGGTGAGTGTTAAAAGACTGACTGACTGATTCTCTCTCTTAAGACTCAGGTCTAGGCCATATTGGCTTGAGGACCTTCATAATTATTCCTTTCCTACTCTTTCTCTCTTTCTCTAATTCCTCATTATATTATTAATTAAAATTCTCTATAAAACCCAGTTGACTTGGGTATTTGAATAATTGGGAATATTTCCTTGGCAACCACCTTATATTTGATTTAAAAACCAAGACACTGGAGTGAAACATATTTTCTGTGGTCAAATTTACTCACCCTCTCTTATATCTATCACAGTTTATATCTTCCACTATTTTAATCACTACAGTTTAAGACCTCAACCATTTTAAATCTAACACTAGGCAATGGATGCCACTGACAGAAAGGCTTAGAGAGGGCATGCAATGTTATGTATCCAAAATGGTGAATTGGAGAATTTGGCCAAAATGTGGTGCTTATTGGAGGAATAACATGAAAACAGTTTAAATGATGATTATGCATATGTCAGAAATGAGAATTTACATTTTATTCTAGAAACTGAGTTATGTAAGATTCTTGAGCAGTAGAATGTTATTGTTAGAGTTGTGTTTGGAGATGGCACTTGAGTATTCTTAGTTGCATTTCTTTCCTACCAAAGTGTTACAGGAAATATATAGCTCTTTTCCAAATTCAGTATTTCTATTTCTTTCCTTTGTGCCATTTTTAATAATCAGGGAACAATTTCAATCATTGGAATTTAACCAAAATCATCATATATCCTAACAATGTACATAGCTGTAGTCCAGGAGGAGGGATAGGATCAAATTGATAAAACTCTTTGCAAAAGAAAACTATAACCTTAAGATAATGAGATGTGTATAAAACATTTTGCTAATTTTAAAGCCCTACATAAAGTGCAGATTGCATATAAAGTTGTGCAATTATAATCACTAAATGATTATAGATTATAATGAGAGCTTTACAGGAGTTCATAATTGAATCAGTTGTAGGAAGCAAACAAACCCCACTTTATTATTTTTTCATAAGAATGGTTATGCAAGAAAATACAGATATTAAAAGAATGAAATGTCTTTAAATGAAAGGAATTTGCATTTATAATTAAATCATTAAAGAGCTGATCAGCCACTCTTACAAATCACCTAGACACAAATGTTTGCCCATTTTCAAAAGGGAGAGACAATTTTGCACATTTATATAGTTTTCATCTAGTCCACCCAAAGTTTTATAGATATGCCAACTGTGGCTCAAGGATGGGTATCAGATTGTGTAAGGTCAAACAGCTAATAAAAAGCAATCAGAATTCAAACCCAAGTCTTCTAATATCAAATTCCATGTGTTTTTCACTTCCCCCAAATCCCTCCTACATTGGATCCAAGATTTATATTTGAAAGAACTCTTAAAGGCCAACTAGATTAATTCCTCTCTCTATAGGTTGTAAGGCTTAGAAAGAGGAAGCAACTTGACCAAGGCCACACATTTAATAAATTGCAGAAATGAAATTCAAATCTAGATTCTCTGATCCCAAATCCAATGTTAATCCTAAAGCATCTTTCTTTGCCCAAATACAAGATATAAGCTGCAATTCAGAGCCCTAAAGATCATGGCAAGCTTATTACATTGGGAATCTAATAACTTAGGACATGAGAAGAGCTCAAGGAATATTGAAATAGATTTAAAGCATTTTATCATGTCTTTAATAAAGACTCAAACTTAAAAATATATTCAGTTCACATTCATGCATAGGACTGTAGGAAGTTTCATAATGCCACATTTCTCTATCATTTGCTAGTTTACAAGTAACTTTACATGCTTATCCCATTTGAGCCTCATAATACTCCTGGGAGGAAAGTGCCATTTCCTTCCTTTTATAAATAATTATATGAGGAAAACTAAGAGACTTGCCCAGTTCTTATATAGCTAGGAAGTGTCAGAGGAAGGATCTAAAGTCCGGGTTTCTTGTACTTGACAAGAATTATACATACTATGCTGTATTAACTTTCTAAAGACAAAATATTTGGAGCTTGACATTTTGGGTTCAGAGGGCAGCTAGATGGCACAGTAGATAGAGCACCAGGTGTAGAGTAAGATCTGAGTTCAAATTTAGCCTCAGGCACTTACTAGCTATGTAACCTGCAGAAGTCACTTAACCCTGTTTGCCTCGGTTTCCTCATGAATAAAAGGAACTGAAGAAGGAAATGACAAACCACTCAATTATCTTTCCCAAGAAAACTGACTGAACACCATCTCATGACCACTACCAACAATCTGAGTTCAAGTCGTCTCATCCTTATTAGCTTTTGTCCCTAAGGTAGTCATTGATCCTTGCTCAGCCTTAATTTGTAGAATTAGTGGAATGGACTAAATGATGTCTAAAGTTTCTTTGAAGTCTAAAATGATTTCCACCTCTTTCTCAGAGTTGATTTTTTGTCTGGATTTTTTTTTCCTTAGCAATGTGTGGTATTTATTTTAGAATAACATTAGTGATAAGGTAATGCCCCAAAACAGGGAAGAAAAATGAGTGCATTCAAGAAATGTTATTCTGTGTATATTTTTACTTAAAATTATTGGTTAAATTAGATGTTGTCTTGATCGATAGCAATACTTTGTTTTTCAATGAAATTTTACTTTCCCCCAATTACTTGAAAAAACAATTTTAACATTCTTTAAAATTTTTTTGAGTCCAGAATTCTCTCCCTCCATTTTTAAAAACTCCCCACTCTCCTTTCATGCAATGGTAAGCAATCTGATATGGATGTTTAGCCAGGATCTTTCTAAAGCATCTTTGATAATGGTAGGATCTTCATGCTTACATTTCCTGCTGAGTGAGAGACTGAGGCTAGAGGATCTCTTGAAGTCAAGACTTTTGGCACTATGGTGAATTATGGCATCTGTGTCGCTATACTCCTTAGAGCTGGGCTAGTGAGTTGTCTAGAGATAGTCAAGCTTACCCAAGGCAGAAAGAGAGCAGGTAAATCCCACCCCATTCCGCCATGTTCATCTGAAGTGGGAATGGACTATATGTAGCCATGGAAACTCAAGCCTGGGTGAAATGGGGAAACTAAGTCTTTAATAAATAAACAAATAAACAAGAAAATAAACATTAACTGAAAAATAAAGACACGAGAAGAGAGAAGAAAAAGAAAAGTCAATGTGCCCTATCTTGTGTTTCCGTTAGGGAACATGGACCAGGAAAGTGAACTTTGCTGCAGGGGTTCCAAACATTGCTGACAATATCAGTAAAGTTCTTCTGAGGGAAATAATCCCTGGGATGTTCTCTTGAGGTAGCAATGCTTTCAGATGACAATGAGGAAGAAGAGCAATTCAGGGACAGGGAAAGGGCAATCTAGGTATAGAGGTGGTTGATGTGACATCAAGTATAGGCAACTAATATGGCAAATTAAACAAAATCTAAGAATAAGTTTATTTTTTGACCTATAGCTAATACTAAAAAGATTTTATTTTGCCCTCTCTTGGCAAAGTAAAAACAACAGATTTAAAAGCTTCAAAATATTTTTTTAAATTACATTGTGATTCCACACATTTTTGGCTCAGACAATTGAAATAATGCTAATGATAATTAATGATTTCTGGTGGGTGCACACTTTGTGTTCAGTCTTTGATCTTCATGGTCCTGACTTTCAAATTGTTAATTTCTCTAACACAGGAAACAGCAGAGATGATGGCAAGACTTCATTTAAATAGGGCTTTTCAGAGGTGAGTTAATTGTTATTTTTATAAAATGAGGCATTTTTTTTCCTGCAGAATTGTTATCTTCTTTCTCTGAAAAAGGCTGCCTGAAGCAAGCACAATTGGCCTGTGAATATCAAAGGGAAAGTTTGTTTCTGAATGGATTTCATATGCTATTTTACATATCAAATCACCAATGCTGTGTGCTCACAATAAGAGCAGGTGTCTTTAAATTGGACAACAAGCAATGATATCTCATCCTGGACTACCTAATAAAATCTTTTTGGGTAACCTTTCCCCTTCAGAAATCTTGGATTGTTCTCTCTTTATTTGTGAATCATCTAGTTGTTCAGTCATTTCAGTTATGACCCTAAACCTTCATGATCTTATTTAGGCTTTTCTTGGCAAAGGTCCTAGAGAGGAAGAATTGAAGCAAATGGGGTTAAATGTCTTTCCCAAGGTCACATAGCTATTAAGTATTTTAGGCAAGATTTGTACTCAGGAAAATGAGTCTTCCTGACTTCAGACCAACTTCTCTACCTATTGCATCACCTAGCTGCCCAATTTAACTGTTATATACTTACAATTTTGTCCTTTAAAGTCACAGACGAATTACTTCAAATGTGGTTGGCTGCAAATCTTTTTTTTTCCTTTTAGATTTTATTTATTTGATTAATTAAGAAAATTTTTCCATGGTTACATGATTCACATTCTTTCCCTCCTCTCCTCCTACCCCCCTCCCATAGCTGATACACAATTCCAGTGGGTTTTACATGTGTCATTGATCAATAATTATTTCAATATTATTGATATTGGCACTAGGGTGATCATTTAGAGTCTATACCCCCAATAATATCCCCATTGGAGTATGTAATCAAGCAGTTGTTTTTCTTCTGTGTTTCTATTCCTATAGTTCTTCCTCTGAATGTGGATGGTGTTCTTTCTCATAAGTCCCTCAGAATTGTCCTGGATCATTGCATTGCTGCTAGTAGAGAAGTCCATTACATTCGATTGTGCCACAGGGTATCAGTCTCTGTGTACAATGTTCTCCTGGTTCTGCTCCTCTCACTCTGCATCAGTTCCTGGTGATTGTTCCAGTTCACATGGAATCTCTCCAGTTCATCTTTCCTTTGAGCACAACAGTATTCAATCACTTGCATATACCACAATTTGCTTAGCCATTCCCCAATCGAGGGTCATCCCCTCATTTTCCACTTTTGGGGGTTAATTGTAAATTGTGAACAACATGCTTTTAATTTTGAGTGGGATGCTCTGTACTACTCAATAAATATTAATGAATTTTATGGATTAATGGTAAATTCTAGTTTCTGAAGTTTGGTCTTAGAAATGAGAATTTGAAACAAACATGGTAGTTCATTTGTCCTTGGAGGAGGAGGGCTCATATTTGCGTGAGGGAATTGAGACAAATGAAAGATTTAAACTCAGATCTTCTGATTCCAAATCCAGATGTCTTTGTGCTCAACTCTTCTCTGAGCTGCTTACTAAGAAGCTGATATTGGTAGTTTGGGAAGGAGAAAGATGTAATGACTCTTTCAGAAACTATCTAGCTGTAAATATATTCTTACTGCTAAAACCAATCCCTTTATTATGAACCTTTGAAACTATTCAACTCCTGCCTCTTCAAGCAGATTCCATCATCCCTTCCTTCTTTATATGAAACATGATAGAATCTTCTCTATACTAAACAAACCACTACTACTATTATGGGTAGCCAGGTGGTGCAGTGGATAGAGTGCCAGGGCTGGAGTAAAAAATCCTTGAGTTCAAATCTGATTTCAGACACATAAAAACTGTGTGGCCCTGTACAAGTTACTTAACCCTCTTTGCCTCAGTTTCCACATTTGTAAAATAATCTACAGAAGGAAATGACAAACTAGTCCAATATCTTTGCTAAGAAAACCTTAAATGAGCTAAATGAAAAGTTGGATATGACTGAAATGATGAAAGAACAATCATCACTTTCACTACAAACAAAAAACCTTCACTGGACAATTTATTGTCCAATATATCCTGTCCTCTTTTTAGCAAAACTCATGGAGAAAAGTATTTTTTTCCTTATTTCTAACTTGCCTCTCAACCATTTACACTCTGACTTCATTGCTTTGCTAAAACTGTATTGTCCAAGGTTAGAAATAATATTTTAATAGAAAAAAAAACCTCAGGTGTTTTCCCATTGCTTATTCTCCTTGTGATTTCTTCACTATTCTCCACTGTTGATTACCTTCTCACAGATACTCTCCTCCCTGAGTTTTTGAAATAGTATTCTCACTTTGAGCTTCCCTCCTACTTCTCTGACCATCTTTTCTCAGGTTCCTTTGCTGGATCATCATCTGCATTACTCACCTTCAGTCTTTCTGTGTATATATGTTTATGCATTAGTGTGTGTGTGTGTGAGAGAGAGAGAGAGTGAGTGAGTGAGAGAGATAGAAAAGGAGAGAGAGAGAGAGAGAGAGAGAGAGAATGAGTGAGAGAGAGTGAGTGAATGAGAGAGAGAGATAGAAAAGGAGAGAGAGAGAGAGAGAGAGAGAGAGAGAGAGAGAGAGTATATGCACATTAATAGGATAGTTTTTTCCAGCTATCCTGAGCTGGAGTAGACTGATACTAGTTGTCTGGTAGTTTTAGTTTGATATTAGACCAGAATGAGGTACTCTTGGTTATTACAGTCAACAGAATATTTATTAGCTTCCACTTAGACAGAGTAGGAGGAAGATATTCAGAAAGGAGATTTTTAGGACACAGGGAGTATATTTGGCTGAACAATGTTCCCATGACAATTCCTTCAGCCAAACCTCTAAGAATACTAATCTTCTCAATGGCTTCTTTATACTCAGGGTATGAGAAAGTCAAGCCAACCATCTGAGCCTTTAGTCCCTTGATTCAGCCACATCTCAAGCAATGCTTCTCTACTTTGGAGAATTTGTAGGGTCTTGTCAACCCCAGAAGAATCTGGCCAGATTTCCTGGTTCAGCAGCTTTTATAATTTTTTTTTCATTGGGTTTAACTCCTTCAGGGACCTTCCATTGGAAACTGGACTGGCAATCAACCAATCAAAATTTGTTAATAAAACACCTACTATGTTTGAGACACCTTTTAGTACTGGGGATCCTCATGTAGCTCAACTCCTCTGGACTTTTAGAGTCCCTGTGCACATGTGCGCATGCACACACATACACATACACTCTAACTCTCCCATATATACATTGTGAAATTGTCATGTTTCTATCTCCATAAGATCCCTCCTATAAATCCTTTTCTTACTATTCACATAGCCATCAATCTCATTGAGGTCTTCATCACTATTCACCTAGAAAATTGTAATGGCATATGATTGTATCCCTTGCATTAAATTTGTTCTCATTTCTGCAAGTTGTGTATACACATCCATTAAATTTTCCCTATGCACCGATCTGATCCTTCTGCTTCTATACTCAATAAATTCCATAGGCTCTCTATTACCTCTAGAAATGCATGCATGTGTAGAGTCATGCACACACACACATATATGTCTATATGTGTGTGCATATATAAACACATCCATTTATTGTGAGCACATGCATGCTGTACATAGGTATACATGAACAGGTCTCTATATAAATGTATAGTATAAGCACATACATTCTTCTGTTCGGTTTTTAATGTCCTTGTGAGAACTTATTTTTCACATACTTTGTGAATTCTATATATTAGGGAAAATCACTGTGTATTCCTGCATCTGGAATCTGGGTCAGAGCTACTATAAGGTTTGCTGCTTTTTGCATTTTCTTTGTCCTTGGGAAGACCAAGGGATGTCTTCCTTTTCTAACAGAAGTTGGTTAATGAATGAAGGGGAAGAAGAGTTCTTTGACTAAGTGATCTTCCCACCTGTGGGGATGGGGAGGTGTGGATCCCTTGATGGTAGACCTCTTAATTAGATTAGCTATCACCAATTAAATATGTGGTGGGGTGTTCTTGGGAGGGGCTCTATCAGGAACTCCTCAAAATCTCTTTATTAAGCTGCCTGACCTAGCTCAGGTTGTCCCTGGTCATGGAAGTGACATGGAGAACTGTATCATTGTATCAGTTATGTTGTTGGCCTCACCAATAAAACTAATATAATCAATAAACTTATATTCTTTACCTCAAAAATCAATCCCTCAACATAATTTTAATCATAACATCCTTCGCAATTTGGCCCTGCCCCATCTTTCCATTCTCATATATTATTCTTATTTCTTTATTTTATTCTTGTCCATTCTAACTAGACTTCTCACTCTCCCTAATACACAGCACTCATCTCACATCTCCACTCCTTTCCATTCACTGCTTCTGATGCCTGGAGTGCTTTTTCTACTCATCCTGCCCTCTCTTCCTTCAAATATTACCTTCTATATAGTAATCTTTTAGATTCTCTCAACTACTAATGTTCTCCCTCTCTTCCTCTCTTGGGCTCAATTGACAAAACTATTTTGTATTTTTAACATATACAATGCTTATCTGTTTACATATAAACATATATGTTATATATTTATATATGTGTGTTGCATGTGATTGTGTGCACATAAAACATTCATGCATGCACATATATATGTGTATATACAGCCTTCAAGAATCTTTCAATATAAAGGGATGATATATCATACAAAAAGAAGGTAAAAAGTAAGGAGGGGTGGAATCAGAGGGATATTCAGAGCCATATGATGATGGAGAAATTCATAAGAGCAGAGCAATTTGGGAAATGAAGATATGGCTGGTCTGGGGACCTTCGCTAAATGGCCATTCTGTAAGGAGGCTCCATTTAGAAGGAAGGGCTACAGAGTATAAGGAGTCTGTGATCCAGAGCTGAAGTTACATTGCAGGATGAGGAGATTCTGGGGGAATAACGGGGAAATCCAGAGAGAAGATCTGGGAGGGAATTTCCAGAAACAAAAAGTGTCTGAAACATAGTAGATTCTCAAACAACATTGACTGGTTTGATTTCAAGCCCTAATCGCATTGGAAGATCCTTGAAGGAATAGAATTTACAACAACATTTTTTAAGTTGCTAAGCCAGGAAGTCCAGCGTCTGGGAAGACAAGACCCTGAAAACTCTTCAAAGTCTTCCAAAGAAAGGGGGCAGCTGGGTACCTCAGTGGATTGAGAGTCAGGCCTAGAGATAGGAGTTCCTGGGTTCCAATCTGGCCTCAGACACTTCCCAGCTATGTGACCCTGGGCAAGTCATGGAAGCTTTTCCTAAAAGACTACCATCTTCTTTTCCTTATAGTAATGGGATAAGGTATAGGGTACAAGAAGTGGAAAGCTACCTATTTACAAAGGCTATATGAGAACATCAGAATGGGATGCTCCAGGCCATGTGGCAGTGATACTGAAGAAGGAAGGATTAAAGGACTAGAGAAAGGGTGAAGACAAAGAACCAGAGAAGCTGAACATGGATGGCCTCACCAATGTGACTTTTCCTTCTCTTACCCTTCAGCACTCTTTCTTTGTCTCTTTCTGCCCTGAAGAGGTCTCAGATTCAGTTCTCTGCATCTCTTAAAGGCAAGGACTGATGTCATTTACTGTGTCCTCAAAGGGAGGGGAAAAGCAGGTTTGAAGACCAGGGAGACAGCCTTTTCAAAATCTAGGTGGCCCCTGGAAGGGTCCCCTGCCTTCTTGTTAGCACTTTCCAAATATCTTCTCCACTGGCAATTTTTTATTTTATTTTACTTCTTTCCATCTCAGAAGAAATGGGGGCAGTAAACAGTCATCACTGATTAAAAAGCTAAATAGAGGATGTGTGTGGTGGGTCATGTCCTAAAGAGTTAGAATGGGGAAGGAGACAGGCAGCAAACAGATGGCACAATGAGCAACAAGGGGCAAAGGGAGGCACAGAGGGGATGGGCCTAGCAGCTAAGTGTGCTGTGCCCATTAGCCATCACTCTGGGAAGTTCCCCTGCTCACAGACTGTGTGGCTTGGAGCCCAGGTGTAGTGGCTCTTTGAGCCACTTTCTAATAAGGACTAATCAAGCAATGGGGATGGAAAAATCACCTTTGCAATGGTTGTCTGCAATGACTGTGGCAGCAAACCAGATGCCCCCCACCCCACCCCAAGGATCAGGGAGTCTGCATTTATCCCATGTCCAGCTCCACTGACAGCTTAACCATCTTGCTGTACTTTGTACCTTAACTTATGGTTAAGAAATCTGAAGGGGAGACATCCTATACTATACTATCTTATAAAGCACTTTAATGCCATGCTATAAAGAGAAGAGTCAAGATAATAGTTTGTGAGATCCATATTGGAAATCAGTAGCATGTAAACTATTGATGTTACAAGGTGCTTGCTTAGGACCTCTAATACTAGGTGTGTGACCTTGGGCAAGTCATTTGACTTTTTCTGAACATTGGTACCTACCCATTTGATGATAATAACAATAACTACCTCATAGGGTCCATTGGTAGTTCAATTGAGATATTGGTGTGCAACCTGGGAAACTGTTATATGAAATAATAGCCATTCAGTATTATAAAAAACCAATGGCCTTCATGATGACAGCAACTTACATTTACACAACAATGCATTTTTCCTCTCTGCAAGCAATAAATACAAATATCATTGGGATGTAATATTAATATCTATGGAAATTGAATCACAGAGATTAGGCAGCTTGCTTTGAGAATATTGCTTAAAAGAGCTGAGCTACAGACCTAGAGATGGGAGGTCACAGGTTCAAATATGGCCTTAGACACTTCCTAGCTGGGTGATTCTGGGCAAGTCAAACTTAACCCCCATTGCCTAGCCCTTACCACTCTTCTGCCTTGGAATCAATACACAGTATTGATTCTAAGATGGAAGGTGGGAGTTTTACTTGAAAAGGAAAAGATGAAGCTAGAACTTAAAGCTATATTCTTCTGCTAATAAGTATAGTCATGGCATTTCCAAATTAGCTAGTATATGCAGTTTTGCAAAATGCATGTATAATAAATAATTTAACAATTTGCAAACCAATTTACATACAGTGTCTCATTTGAGCTTTTCAATAGTCCTTTCAGGTGAGTTCTATTGATGTTATTATTCCCAATTTATAGATAAAGAATAAGAGATTTGGGTGGAGAGACTTACTCAGGGTCAAACAGTTGGTAAGTAGCAGAGATGGGATTTGATGGGATTTGGGTTGCCAAAATGAATCATAGATCTAGAGCAGTAAGAGGACCTCAGAGACTCTTTCATCTTACAATTGAGGAAGTAAAGATTGGGGGGGGGGGAGGTTACGACCTGTCCAAACAAGCTTTAATGAAAGTAGTCACATTCAAACTCTGGTCCTGCTCATTTCAAAAACAATCCCATTTCCCCAATACTTCATTATGTCCCTAACTTCAAGGCCAGACATTTATTAATTATGCTATACCAGCTTCCTTTAATTTCCAATTCTGATCTGGCGTACTTAGAGCATTCACAATGACCACTTTCAGAGGCTTATTCTTCAGGCTTCCATATTACTATGCTGATCTGATGGGAAAAGAAGGAAGGAGGGGAGGAAAGAAGGAAGGCAGGAAGAAAGGAAAGTAGAAAAGAAGGGAGGAAGGTAGAAAGAAAAGAGGAAAGTAGGAAGAAAGGAAGGAAAAAGAAGGAAGGAAAGGAAGGAAGGAAGGAAGGAAGGAAGGAAGGAAGGAAGGAAGGAAGGAAGGAAGGAAGGAAGGAAGGAAGGAAGGAAACATGAATTAAATAACTAAAGGACAAGTGTGTGGCACAGTATATTGAGCACCAGGCCTGGAGTCAGAAATACTCATCTTGATGAGCTCAAATCTAGTCTCAGACATTTCCTTTCTAGTTGCATGACTGGGCAAGTCACTTAACCTTTAAGATTCTTCTTCTGTCAAATTAGCTGGAAAAGGAAATGGTAGATTATCCCAGTATCCTTCCCAAGAAAATTCCAAATGGAGTGACAAAGAGTTCTCCATGAATGATATCAACTGAACAACAAGTAAGTATTACATGCCAAACAGTGTGCTGAGCATTTTACAAATATTATCTCAAATGATTCTTACTACAGCCTGGGGGTTGAGTACTACTATTACCCCAATTTTGTAATTGAGGAACCTAAGGCAGCTAGAGGTGTAATGATTTGCTAAGGTCACACCACTATTAAGTATCTGAGTTTGAACTTGAACTTAGATCTTCCTGACTCCAGTAAAAATACTCTATCAACTATGCTACACACCTTAAAAATTTTGGTATAAGGAGTAACCAGGTGGCTCAGTGGATTGAAAACCACTCCTAGAGATGGGAGGTCATGGGTTCAAATCACTTTCTAATTGTGTGATCCTGGGCAAGTCACCTAACCCCAATTAACTTGTCCTTCTAATTTAGAATCAATTGGTTCCAAGGTAGAAGGTAAGGATTTTAAAAATATCTTGGTAGAAGGAAGGGGAAGGGTGATAGTAACCATAGGATGTCTGGAATAGATTGGTTTGCCCTCTGATGTTCCTTCTAGTTCTAAATTTGTGATTCTGTGAATTTAGGAAATTTTCAGATTAAAAATAATTAGCACACATCAAGTTTCAAATCCAGCCTGAAAAACTTCTTAACTATGTGACCTTGGGCAAATCACTTAACATCTGTTTGCCACTGGGAAATAAAATGGCAAACCACTCCAGTATCTTTGCCAAGAAAACCCCATGGACCAGATTTGGACATGACTGAAATCACTAAACAACAATAATTTTGAGATGTGTTTTTTTTTTTAATCATCAGTAGAAATAAGCTATTTAGGGGGGTAAATTAGCCAGCTTTCTGGAAGTAATAAAATTAAATAGGATGCAGATCTAAAAATACTAAATCAGATAAGAAAACATCAACCTAAAACAACATTATAACAATAGTCTATCCTCATAAGCTTCAAAGAGCTATGAATATAAAAGAGTAGGTCTAGGAAAACAGCTGAAAATTAGAGAGCTAGAAGGGACTTCTGTTTTTGTCTGTCTCTTTTCCCTGGTTGTAAATTTGTGTTTCTGCGGGCGGGCATTTAATATTTTCATAAGTTGACTATTTTGCATGCAGAAAGCTCAGTTTCCTAGTACATATATTGTGTGTGTGTGTGTGGGGGGGGTGCGTGGACTTGCTAACCATGAGTTCCTTTCAAGATTTCAATGTAGGATTCTCTGAACTAGCACTAACAGTTTGGTTTTCAGTCTGGAGTAAGTACGTACAAGGTACCCACACTTTGGTTGTTTCTGTCACCTAGACTGTGAAATGATAGGATTTATTGTTGTTGGGGAATTAATGATGCAACTTCCCCATTTTACAGGTTATTCAATCAGCCAACATTTCCTAAGGCTTAGTATATACCAGATACTCTGTTCTTGTTGGGGATATGAAGAAGAGTGATGGCAGAGGATGCTTCTGCCCTTAAGAAATTCACATCCAAATAGAGGGCTACATATATATATATATATATATATATATATATATATATATATATGATATTTGAAATTTTTGAAAAAAAGATAAAAGTGATTTCAGAAAGGGGGCACCAGAGCCTCAGACAAGGAAAAGTCTCCTTTAGAAAGTAGACTTTGTGGGGGCAGGTGGGTGTTTCAGTGAATTGAAAGTCAGGCCCAGAGATGAGAGGTCCCGGGTTCAAATTTGGCCTTAGACACTTCCTTGCTGTGTGACCCTGGGTAGGTCACTTAAATCCCATGGCCTAGCCCTTACCACTCTTCTGCCTTAGAACCAATACACAGTATTGATTCTAAGATGCAAGGTCAGGGCTTAAAAAATAAAGAATACTTGTGCTAAGCTAAAGTGATGGAGGTAAAGAGGAAGACAATTCCTGACATGGGTGACAGCTCATGGGAAGGTAAAGGAATGGTGAGCTAGAGCATCTTGGCCAAGGAAGAGCAGATGAGGCTATCATCACAGAGTGTTTAAACAGCTTGCCTACAATCCCACTGTTATTAATTAGCAACACTTGGATTTCAGTCTAGGTCTTTTGACTCCACAACCAATGCTCATGCTAATACACTTCATATGTGGATCATCTGATTTCCAGCAACTTTCCTCCTCCCCTTCTGTCCACTTTTCCTTGTCCTTATGCATTTGCTCTTCCTGCTATCTAACATCAGAGGATTGTTGACTCTCCTTGCTAAAGTGAACCAAGTTATCCCCTTTCCACTCTGATCCTTTCTGATCTAGTTCTATCAATCAATCCCCCTCTCTTTGTAACACATCTTCAGAGAATCTTCCTCCCAGGGATTCTCCCTTCCTTTCTCCCTCCCTCTATCTCTCCTTCCAACCCCCACAGCCTTTGCAGTTTGCTAGTTCCCATGAAAGTGTTTTTCTCTCTACTTCATAGTTTGGCATGAATAGTATAAATCCATGATCATAGACCGTGATGATTCTACAGTAAGATTTCCTTCAAACAAAGCAAACATCGAGATACATATTGATAACATATACATACATATATACATACAGATATACAAATGCATAGTCTATGTATCTACATGTATGTATAATACCATATAATGGTAGTTTATGCTATACACTAGTGTCTTTAGCAGAGGCTACCCAAGATATCTGAATATTTCTGTAGATTTTTAATGTGCAGTGGTGCCAAATGAATATAAATAAGAATTACTTAATGGTCCGTGAGGATCTCTACAGTCAACATATTGACTTCAAAAACCACATTTTCACATTGTCTATACTCTATGGTAATTTAATTCATTTTGTGGGAGAGTTCTCAAGTACATATTAATCCAGTTCAGCCCAGACTTGGCATGGCATCACCTGTGTTTGTAGTATCCACTCTTAAGTGGATAGAGCCCAGATTTGGTATCGGCCAAATGGAGGGTACAAGAAAATACTAAAATGCTTGATATCTCTGTCATCACTTGATGGAATTTAGTGTCAGTTCAGGGTTTAGGAGGATGGCTGTCAGCATTGTGGTTTTACCAGCGGTGTCTAGGTGAGAACCACTGGTTTGTTTCTTTTGTCAGGGTGCTAAATGACTCAAGGAACCTACATTTTTAACATTTATAGGAATGATTTTTAAAGGTTTTTTCTCTCTCTCCAGTTTTAGATAATTATCACTGCTTACTGAAGTCAACGGGCTCAACTCTAGCAAGCTCCTTCTTCTCCCTCCTGCCCCATCATCCACCTGTGACTTTCTTTTTCTTATTTTATGAGGATAGCCAAAGTATACAATTGTGTTTGGCCTATTGTTAAGGGTAAATTTTTGGGTTGAGACTGAATATAGTATTTAGTGGTCACCAGGGATTTAAATTCTAAATTCCAATGAAATACTCAAGTCAGAATGGAATTTTATGGTGGTTTATTTACGATAGAAAGAAGAAATTGAGAGGAAGGAAAAAAAGAAGAAAAGGGGTAAAGATCTACTCCAGCCTGGCCTGAGCCAGGGGAAGTTCAGAGGCTTCTCAGCCAAGGGTCCTTCCCAGAAGATTAAATCTAGCTTGGCTTCCAGCTAGGAGGCCTCCTCCAAGATAAAGGGACTCCTTGGAGTCAGGAAACTTTAGAAAGGTCAATGGAAAGGGAAGTCAGCCTTAACACTCACCATGTGGTCACCTAAGGGAAGCAGTCTCAGGACCCATGCTTCAGAGCTCCTCCATGTCAAGTTTTACCACCCAAGTGTAAAACCACAAAAGCCCCTCTCGCAGGAAATGAGGCAAAATATAAAGACAGTTCTTTACATCACTTCCTGTGTCTCAAATGTACCAATGATGGCTTAAACTTGGCTTAGGACAACCCAGGGGGTCAGTCAGTCATCTCTGATAACTTGCTAGCACACACAGTCACAGATCATTATGCTCCGCACACTTAATCCTTAAGTGGGAGTGTATACATTCCTGGTTGCTAAAATTCTAAAGAGTAAGCAGGGTGGAATAAATCTAAAATTCATACTATAATTATGTGAATTGGACTTTGGTTTTCACTGATACAGGAAACTCTTGGATGAATAAGTTCCCATTCATCAATTCAGAACACTTTTTAGATATTCCGAAACTTGTTCAGGGTCACACAAACAAAATGAGTCAGGTCTGTGGTTTGGACCTAGGTCTTCCTATTTCTGAGGTCATGTTCTATGGCCTATTTCTAAGGTTCCTGTTTAATAATGCCATGCTTCCTCACATGCTAAGTACATGTAAGGAGGTTCTGAGGGAGAACATAAAGAATTTTCTAGGATGTAAGCACAAGAAATATCACTGTGAACTTGGTGGTATTTATTTTTAGTCCTTGAGAGGTTTTCCTGACACTCCTTATTTTCTGGTTTGCAACTGTACACTGGGTAGTCCTGATAGAATGTAGACTCCTTAGGGGCAGGGATCTTTTTTTAATTAAAAGTTTTTGTTTTGGTAACTCAACCATCTAGCACAATTGTTGGTACTTATTTGGGACCCAGAAATTTCTTGTTGATTGGTACAGTTTGTTATTCATAAAAACCAGGTACTACTGAATATCTTGAAGGGGTAGAGGGATGAGCAAGTTTAGAGAAAGAGAGAAAAAAATTAAAAATGTCAGAAAGAACAATGCAGGATTTTCTTCCTGGATATGATATTTTCACATATAATTAATCCCAGTATCTTATCCATCTAATTTGGATGACTCACATCCTAATCAGCCACATGTTGATCTGGACTGATTGCTAAGGTGACCACCAATGATTTATCCTCTGCCGAATTGCCTTTCTCCAGTCATTTTTGGGCCACATACAGAAATGGGCACAACCTCATTAAATCTTCCCCTCAGGATCACGGGGCACTATCTGCTTTTGGCTGATGAGAAGCATAAGGATAGCTAATTAACTTACCCAAGGTTATCAACCCAGTTGGCATCAGCCCTGGAATAAGCAGCTAAGACTTCTTGTTCATGAGGCTCTTTGCTCATCAATGTAAGTACATGGCTGTCTTACAGTACAGAGGTACAAATATCAATGGTGATAAGTCTCATTTTCAACAAAGTGGCAGAAAAGAAAATGTTTCTGTCCAACCATACATGAAGAAACCTTTAGAAATCCTTCCTCAAAAGATCCATAATTTCATAACACTAGAAGATCCCTTTAAGAGGGAACCTAGCATGTCTTTACTCCTTTAATAAATGATGAAATAACTTGCTCTTGTCAAAGAAGTCCTCTTGATGGCCAACCTTTTGGTAGGGCCCTTAAGCCAAATGCACCCAGAGTCTCTCTCCCTGTCCTTGAGCACCCCAGTTGAATAATTATCCATCCTTGGTAGGATCTTTAGGACATTTTGAATATGTTGCTCTTACTCTTGAGAACATGGGGTCACCTCCAGGACAAATCCTAGATTAAGACCTCCTGATATAAGTGCAGGCTAGAAGGATGGAAAAAATAGCAGTTTAAAGAATAAAATCAAATTGATTAAGGTCTTATCTGCACCCTGTGATGAGATGATAGGCAAATTCCATAATGCCTATTTAATTCTTTTGATGGATTCAGTGATGATATCTGAGCCTTTTGTGATTACATTAACTAGGGTTGGCATGGAAACTCCCACCATTCCATGGGAATTAAGGGCAATTAATGAGCCAACAAGATTTACCTGGGCTTAAGGGTATTACACTCTAGCATAAAGACACTCTGTGTAACTAAAGACTAATTATGAGAAAAACTCTTTTTAAATCTCTGTTTCTAAAGAAAGGGGATCTAATTTGGGGATGAGGGATAAAAGATAAACAAAATAATTTCCTTTTAGTAGTGAAAGCCCAGCTTTGGTTAGATGGTGTTAGTGGAAAATAGAAACAATCAGCAGGGCTTTATGACTTCTTTAGACACCAGTCTTGCCCTTGCAGGCTAATAGCAGAGATGGAGGTGAGGAGCATAGTAAACAGTGATGAGGAGTTTTTGAGGTTAGTGTTCATCAAGGCACCAATTCTCAAAGATCAAGTAGGGTTCAAGAAGCACCCTCCCTCTAAACAAAATATCAAGAGGATTCAACCAAGAACTGTTTATTATCTGTAATTTCCCCCAAAATATTGAAATAAACCTCATCTGAAGACATGGGCCCTGAACTGAATTTGACCAGTTCTGGTTTCTCTCCCATGGCTTTGAGGACAGCAACATGCCACCAGTAAGAAGACAATTGACCAACTCTTCTACTGAAAGACTTAACGAAAATAGCTTCATTTTTCCTCAGACCTACATGACAGTTGGAAAGTTGCCAGGCAATAGATTGTAATGCAAGCAAAATTAACGAAAATAGAAATCCATGAAATGCTGAAAACCAAAAGGTTACTGTGAAGTATAAATAAGTATAGAAAATAGCAGAAAATGTCATCTGGATCCTATGACTAGAACAAAAGCTATCAAGCAGCAGGGGACAAGTACACACTTACCATATGTACTAATGTTCTGATTAATTGCATGGCATATAAAATGTTTTTTTTTTCATTTAGAAAGTAGACAGCTGTTAACCTTCTGCAAACTACACTTTTCAAAGTAGATGCTGAATATATTTTTTCAGCCCCAAATTGAAGGAGAATAAAATAATCTTTCAGAACTCACATCACCCAAGGTGAATGTTGATCAAGTCTATGAAATGGACTGAATTACTAGTAAATTAAGAAATCCTCTAGCAGGTCATCTGTGTAAAATCATATAGTATCATTAGGAAATTCTAGTGTTAAAAAGATAGATTACTATTTGGGGAAGATTTTACATATTTTAATAAACTAATTTTTCTAAAGACCACTCAACACATTTTCCTCTTGTTTAATTCTTCACTGTTCAGTGTGGATTCCTTCCTTCTTCCTTCCCTCCTTCCCTCCTTCCTTCCTTCCTTCCCTCCTTCCCTCCTTCGCTCCTTCCCTCCTTCCCTCCTTCCCCCTTTCCTTCCCTCGTTCCTTCCTCCCTTCCTTCCTTCCTTCCTTCCTTCCTTCCTTCCTTCCTTCCTTCCTTCCTTCCTTCCTTCCTTCCTTCCTTCCTTCCTTCCTTCCTTCCTTCCTTCCTTCCTTCCTTCCTTCCTTTCTCTTCATCTCTTTCTTGTTCTTTAACTCTTTGTTTCTTAAAAAAAATAGGTTTTTATATTTCACCTAAGCTACAAATTCATGGGTCACTCATAAACCAGGTCCCACTCTGGTCAGCATAAGAGTGTTGACCCACTCTCTTTCTGATCTGGACTGGTTTGTCCCTAATTAGACAACATTCCTAAGGTCTTGACATAGTGATACCAGATAGTGTGAATTTAGTCTGTAAACTTTAATAAACTAAAACCCCACTAAGATATTGGGTATACTTTAGTGTATATATCCATATGCATATGCATTCATATAATTTACATAAATATTTACATAGAATTTTCATCACTTTTTGTGGATATTAAAAAGTTTCATGATTTTCCTACCTTGTTATATGCTCTCTTCCTTCAAATTCACTGTGTAGGCCCTTCAAAGCTCTCACAATTGTTCTTCCTCCAACCAGGGCCTTCTTTGTTTCCCAATATCCAGTTGCTCTTTCTCTTCATCTATCATTGATCTATTTAGTGTCATTTCTATCTATTATGAACCACCTTGCATGATTGTGATGTTGGGGTCCAAGTATATTGACCTTGATATACTTGAGTTGATAGAGAAGGTATGAAAATGATTTGTTGAATTTTTTAAAAAAATATTTATATTCTTGCTTTTCAATGTGTTCTTTCCACATTTTTTGGTATATGCCCTTGAAATGACTTTGCTTAACTGACTCTCACCTTTTCTTCTTTAAAATAATGCTCCCCTCCACTGCTTTCCACTTCATGAGATGATATTGTTCAGATGAATATACGATCTTTCTTTGTAAAATTGTTCAATTCAATTTGTTTTATAATCTAGTCTTGTTTTGGCTGAAATCTTTCTCCATTTGGCAATTAAGAAAAATTATTTACTGACTAAAGTGTTTTCTAGTGCTTTTGGTCTTTGTGTTTTAAAAATAAATGGGCTTTAACTTACATTCTGGATAGAGTTATTATAATTGCTAATAATGTCATTTCTGTTGTCCATTGTCCATTTTTTATTTAGAAGAACTCATGTAAATACTTTATGTTGAAAATCTTCTTAAGCGTATGCCATATGCTTTTTTTAAAAATAGCCATTCATTCTTCTTGCTGATTAAAAATTCTAATCTTAGCTCTGACAAGTCAATGGTCTTAGTGTTCATAAACAGCTGACTCAAAGGTAACTTCCTTGTTAATTAAAAGTCTTTTCATGTTTCTTACACTTTAATCAGATTTATTTGCTTGGATGTTATTTGGTGCAAATAATGGCCATTGCCTACCAAATTGTTTTTGGAAAAGAAAGTTCTTGTGATATAGAGGCATGAAACCACTCTATAATAAGCATGTCTTTAGTTTCATTATTCTTGAATTAGATTTTCCCATATATTTCTCCCCATTCTCCCCATTTACCATCTTTCATTGAAGTCATCAAGCATCAGTGTGTATGATGTTTTGATGATGAGAGTCTTTTCAAATTCTTGGTAGAATTTCTCTACCATCTGTACCATGCATGGAAAAATATTTCTAAAGTTAATCCATTCCTCAGTGAGAATATTAATAAGCAGGTTTTCATAATTGACATTCAAAAATAGACCAGGTCTTTACCATGTCACCACTTCCTTCAAGATATAGTAAATATAAGATCCCATTGTTCATGTTGTTTGTTGGCAATGAAAATACATTTAGATTTAGGTTCATGGAATAAATGACCACCTTACAGGCTCTTTTACAACTTAGACTTTATCTCCCACCCATATATCAAAGTCATTCAAAATTTCTTGATAAACAGAACAATAGAAATCCCTGTTCAATAGCCCCCTAAGAGTAAACAGTTAAGTCATGAAACAGGGAGATGTATGGTCACCAAAAATATTTACCACTCTCATAAAGGAGATCTAGCATAGAGTTTAGGTCAAGGATGGAGTCCCTCTGTATGGCAAGGTTGTCTGCCTGTTCCTATTTGTGAAATTCATCCAGTCCTAAGACACGGCAGAGCCTCCTTAAGGAGATATGTAGTCGCTTTCAGGATTTAGGCTTGTCCACATGAACACAAAAGGCAGACCAAAGATATATATATATATATATATATATATATATATATATATATATATATATATATATATATATGTGTGTGTGTGTGTGTGTGTGTGTGTGTGTGTGTGTGTGTGTGTGTGTGTATATTTATATTTATATATGGATGTATGAGGTGTTCAGGGAGGACTACCACTCCTGGGATGAGGGTTTGCCAACCCTGTTCAGGGCTGCTTAACCTCCTTTTGTGTCCACTTTTACCCAACTCTCATCTGTGACCCCAAGAAGCTGTAGCATGTACAGTGGTCACACCCTGGAAAAATTCTCAGAAGATGGGCTAAACTAGGTTAAGGGAAACCCAGGGGATGTCCTCCCCCAAGCATGTGAAGGCTTCCATTAGCAGAGTAGGCAGATAAGAACAGTTTGTTCCAATAGACATGAATGTGACTAAAGCAGGTTCTGTGGAACACTTAGAAACTGGCCAAATGGCAAAGATACCACTGCATCCAGGACCATCTCCAGTCATCCCGACTTTCATTTTGCCATTGGCCTTTGATGTCTCTGGAAGAGAGAGTGAGGCTAAGGAAACTGTACAACTCTGTATCACATAAATATGATGCACAAACAAGTCAAGACATCACCCTATGATGTTATTGGTCCTCTTCCAAATGAAGGGCAGACAACAAAATCTGTAACAGGTTGTAGAGATGTACAATAAGTTGTGCTCAGTGTTGTAAAGAATAAAAACAATTTAGATGGATTTAGGGAAATAGTAAAATGATTCTAAGTTTCTCTAAACATCAGAGGTTTGTCCTTTTAAAACAAACATTTTATGACTGGGAATATAGACTCTAAATGATCACCCTAGTTCAAACATCAATAATATGGAAATAGGTCTTGATCAATGACACATGTAAAACCCAGTGGAATTGCACGTCTGCTATGGGAGGGAGTATGGGGTAGGGGAGGGAAAGAAAAGGAATCTTGTAACCATGGAAAAATATTTTAAATTAATTAATTAAATACAATTCCCACCACCACAAAAAAAAAAAAATAAAATGCTCTCATGGAAAATAAACAACAACAACAACAATAACAAAAAAAACCTAATCATTTTATTAGTATTGCTGGATGGCCATGAGATCTTGAATGTAACTACCTCCAAAGAATTACATTCAAGATCTCATGGCTGTCGCACAAAGGGCAATGGAAAGATACTGAATGGAGGTGAGCATGCTGTAATATAGAACCAAGAAGGAACTCAGAAGAATAACAGGGAACAAAGGGATGACATTAAGGAAATACATAGCAGGAAGAAAAGACATTCTGGCCTCTGGTCATATGACTAGTTTGCAGAATGACAAACAGAATCTTTCACTGCTAGTTGAAAAAAAAAGTAAAACTTATTCTCATGCACTTTGGTTGGCTCTTTTGTAGCAAATACTTAGGGAAATATGGAAAAAATTCCTCTAGGATAGGTATATATGGATGTGTTTGTGATCTGCTTTAGAGGAAATTTCTTTTATCCAGGAAGACTTGAGCTCAAGTCTCCATCCTCTGGCACATAAATGATAAAATAGCGTGATCAAAGGTAAGTTACCTAGCCTCTCATTCCTTTAAGCAAGTCTCTACGATCACAAATAGTAAAGAGGTCAATGGCCTGAAATGGTAGAGTGAGGTCTGTTTTAACTGAAGTTCCCTATTCCTATGAAGTCACAAACATGGTTCCTAATCCCAATAAAAATTAAAAATCCCCATGTGTGCATTTATATCTCTTTTGTCTAATGCATTCCCTATTGGCATGTCTATTATCTACCTGCATATGCACATATAAACAAAATAGGTTTCCATATATATATATATATATGTACATAAGTATAATTCATTCATAAATTTTACTGTACAAATATACATGTGTGAATTTATGACTTGCTTTGCCATGGATGTAGATGGTACACAATGTCTGACTCTACAGGTATACTGGCAAAGTCAATGGAAGTCCAGAACTTCTAATAATTCCTTTGTATAGACAAGTCATTTGCTAGAAGTAAAATTATCACCAAATTCAATTACTTGCTATAATACTATTGTTGATGGAAATTAATCAGTGAATCCTTATATCACCTTCTGAATATGGAACAAATGAAATGATTCAAGCTTTTTATTCCTGGGAACAGTCCCTGCTATGGAGCAATCAGCTCCTCTGCCTCATGTCCTGCCAGGCTCTGACTGCTTTAACATTCCTTGGAGCTATGGCACTGTTAATGATCCTACTAACCTCATCTCCTGGTTCATCTGCCTCTATTATTATTATGTTATACAAACTCATTACCCACTTTGCATGTGTTCAAAGCCTTGATTGTTTCTTTTTTCAGTGACTATGAATAAAAGATACTTCTCTCCAGTTGGATCCCTGCATTCAAAGCAGTTATTTGAACAACTATACATCATTACTTAGTTTTCGGTAGGATGGAAAATGATGACAAAATAGCAGTCAACAAAGATGGTAAGTTCTAATGTCTTTCTAGTCCTAAGCTTCTGAAACTTTGGGCCTACTAATTTTCAGTTCTGTTTTGCCAAAGTATAGTGCAAATATAGACACAGAGGGATAATAGTCCTTTTAAGGAAACTGGATAAAAGTGACACACAATGAATAAAAGCCCACGTTTCAAAAGTGCTTGAAAAAAGTTTTCTTGCAAAACAACCTTGTGAAGTAGACAATACAAAGATTATTGTTCGATTTTTTTTGATGAAGAAACAGTCCAAGTGAGACTGCCTGACTCATAAGGTCACCACCTATAAGAGCCTGCATACAGATCAAAGTTTATTATTATGATTAGCCAGATCTTGGCTCTTTTTGCAACCTCACGCTTCCTTTTATTCTCAAAATGCTCTTCTCAGAATCATCCAGATTCTGGAACTTGTTTTGGTTTCTTGTGTATTCATATACATAAGCTGAGTCCCCATCACATTAATCTCTGTTTGACAAAAGCAGATATCACAAATATAAAGCAAACAGTAGTAAATGAAGCAGAAGAGTGAATTAAAGAAGAAAGAGTGGAAGGCTGTCAGTGCTCATAAATTCACAATGAACCCCTGTCTGTTCAAAATATTTATACTGGTTGAAGTTATTAGAGTTATCCTTTCTATCTCCTCATCCACTAGCTATCATTGCTGACTTCCTCTTTCTTCCTCAGACCAGGACCCTCACAACCATATCAAAGACTTATTTATATTATGGATTCTCTCTGAGTCCATGCCTTAGTCACTGAGGTAAATAATTCACTCATCTCTGCAATTCCAATTCTAATCAGTTGATTGATGACTGATTGTGTAAACTAGTCCATTTAGATGCCACTGCATATTGGTTGGTCCTAGTCACCTGGCCATGCTCAACATCAATTTCATTGAGTTGTCTACCTAACCTACCTTCTCACTATTTGTCTATACATGCATTCTTCACACATCTCCATTTTTCACCTCCCTGAAACAAAAATGCCTTCTCTAGTTATCTTTCCTTTTCTGTCTTGTCTTCCCATTTTAGAATCTAAGCTCTTTCAGGGCAGGAGCAATGTTTCTTTAATACTATATGTACCTAATGCTTATCAAAAGACAACACACAGAGTGAATGTCTAATGAATACTTTTTATTTAATTCTATTTTATTCATTCATCAATTCATTCATTTCTCACAGGCATAGGTTAGGTTAACCTCTTCTCTTCCTTTCCCTTCCCTTCTCATGGCAGCAGCAATCTGAAGAACATTGGATTATTAGAATAACAAAAGGATAGGCACAGGAATAATAGGCTGTTTGCTGTAGGGGTCTAGCCTCCCACAGGGTCTTGGAGGTGGGACAGTGTTGGCAGAATGATAAATGGGACACAGCTTTCATATTCAACCTGTAGCAAAGGTTTCACAGGATAAACTGCTCCACCTTGGTTGAGGCTTGGCTTTATTTTATATCCTCATGATCATACATCTACTTGGCACACAATTTTATTCTCAACATACATGTTTCCATAGATCTAACAACAGACTCAAAGCCTAAGGAAAGAGTAAACAAAACATTGTTGCTAAGTGTGGGGTCAGAGGGTAGAATCAACATGACCCAGATTTAGGTTGGGGAATTCTGAGCACAGATTTACCAAAAGTTTTAAGCCTAGAAAAGAGGGGCCTATCTAAGTGGGTACATAAGAATACTTAGGTTTAATTTTGTGAGTGAGATCTCTTGGTAATATTCTGGGGGGACATGGTGGGACATCTGTATTAACTCTGCAAGCATGTGGCTCTCACATTTTTCCTGGGACTAAGTAAGAGCAATTCCAATAATGAAGGGATGTTAATAAGGAAAGTCATTCATGGGGGTTGAATGTGTGTCTCATCTTTCTTGGGGGCTTCTTTGCAGTCCCCAGTTTCCATGTGTGATCATGTCAAATAGTGTGGTCTTTGATAGCTCTCAGCAACTGTATGTGTGACCATGCATATTTCTTTGGGTTTTAGCTGTCTATCTATAAAATGAGGGCCTTGAACACTCAATGACCTCTAAGAGCCCTTTCTGATGTTATGATTCTATAACCATCCATAAAGTTCAAAGAGAATACTAGAATTTGTGATATGTATACCATGATTTGAATCTCTGCTGCTTTCTTGACCTGAACTGTATCAGGCTCTAATTGCTTTAACATTGCTTGGAGCTATGGCATTGTCAATAATCTTACCAACTTCATCTCCAGGTTCATCTGCCTCTATTATTACTATATTATGCAAACTCAATCATATAATACCTCTCAACCATATTACAACTTTCTTTTTCTATACCTTTCTCTTTGCTTCTTAAACTGAGCTTTCTCTATAAAATCACTGGGTATACTGGGAACTAGCTAACTTTCATAAGAATTAAGTAGAGAATTTCTCCCAGCAGTGAGACTCATTCTTTGCAACACATGAGAATAAAGTCCACAGTATTCTACCTTTTACTAAAATTCTAGGGAGGAGATTGAGTTTTCTCAATACAAAGGATCAGTGGTATAGACAGTTAGGAAGGGGGTGGATGTTTATTGTTCTTTAGTTTTTTTAACAAGATGTTATAGTTTCAGAAAATGGAGTGGGCTACAAAATGCAGATTTTTATAAATCGACCAACAATTCAAACAAAATTATTCATTGAATGATGTTAATGTGTCTTACATTGTACAAAGCTATCATGGTAGAAAAGGAGAAGAAAGTTAAGATATATGGCATAGCCCTAGTTTTTGGAATCTCACAATTAAGGTAGAGAGACAAGACCTGGCCATGCAGAAATTTGAAAAATATATATGTGTGTGTGTGTGTGTGTGTGTGTGTGTGTGTGTGTGTGTGTGTGAAAATGCACAGCTAGACCTTGATTCGAGAACATCACATTTTCAAACAGCCCTTATTTACAAAGAGATAGATCAGCCAAAGACTTAATTCTTTGACTATGCCAGGACCACTATGTAAACAACTTATTTTTCAGTTCTTTTCAGTCTTGTCTGATTCTTCATGGCCCAATTTGGGTTTTCTTGGCAAAAACTGGAGTGTTTGCCTTTTCCTTCTCCAGATCAATTTTCAAGTTAAGGAACTGAGGCAAATGGGGTCAAGTGACTTACTATGGGAGACACAGCTTAAGTGTCTGAGGCCAGATTTGTACTCCTGATGATGAATCTTCCTGATTCTAACTCCAGTCTTCTATTCACTGTGCCATGTCTCAACTGTAAAAAACAAATCTTTCTTTTCCACTGCAAGTAGCCTGCCCTGCCTATTGGTAGGTACCAAGCTCATCTGCTCTTTTCCCCCCTCCTGCTTTGCACCTTAAATAAAAGTGCACAACCTTATATTTGATAAAGGCTTTTGAGGCATTTGATTCAACAATGTCTGAAGAAGAAGCTTCCTCAAGGGACTCTATGGTCTCCTGTGAGATAATGCCATTCTTGGAAACTTCTCATAGCTTCTAGATCTACCCACTTGTGTTGACTAGGTCCATTCCTATTTGTTATTCTCCACATACTGGATGGCTGCTATAGTGGCTCCTTTTAATCTCCCTTCTTCCCACTCCCATTCAGGTTGTACTGAATGATAACAATAAGACTGGCCTTGAAAGACTGCTGTAAAATTTTATACAAGTATGAATCATGTTATTGTTATTTTTACCATTAATATTATCAATGGTATTTTTTAAATGTTCTTGGTTTTCTCTTTACAGTAATGAATTAGTGCCCAATCATTGATCCTAGCAGTAACACAGAACACTCAAAGTCCAGGACATTGATTTGAGTTTGTCTTACCTTACAGTGGCCCCATTCATTTGTTCAATCATATGGGAAGTAGGGAATGGTTTCCTATTTACCAGCTGGATACTTGCTAAAACTCTGGCTAAAGAGTCAGGATACTTATTATTTTTACAGGATCATGAATTTAAATTTGGAAGCGTCTTTAGAGGAAATAGAGTTCAATACTCTTATTTTTCCTAAAAAAAGGAAACTGAGTCACATAGTTATTAAGTGACTGGCCTAGAGTCACACAACTAGTAGTTCTTTAAGGTGGGATTTAAACCTAGTTTCTCCTGATTCCACATCTATTGTCATATCCCCAACTTCATATTGCTAATAATAATAATTAAAAAAAGACATTAAAGTAGCATTAGGTTTCCAGAGTACTTTATAGATAATGTTTCATTTTAACATTAATAAACCCTGGGTGAAAGGTACCATTATAGTAGCTCCATTTTCTATATGGGGAATCTAAGTTAGACAGAGCTCTAGTGACTTGCCCAGGGTCACACAGTTAGTGTCTGAGAAAAGATTCTTAAATCTAGTTATACTGTTTTATCCACTTTGTAAGAAAGACTAAAAATAATCGTTGATGGCTAGATTAGAATGTAGACCTTCCTGATTCCAGCTTCTATATTCCATATGCTAATCACTATACAACACTCTTTAAGTGATTTTGAGAAATCCTGGAGTATCATAGCTGCAAGATGAGTGAGGATCCAAGGTCTGTCACTCTACAACCTACAGACTACTCTCAGACTCAGAATTAGAGACCACTTGAGGAGAAAGGGTTCTTAACAAATCCAGTAATCTCATTTTTTTAGATGAGGAAACTGAGGCCCACGGAGAGTGAATGATATGCCCAGGGCCACACAGCTTTCTACTCATCAATTTTGGAGGATATCCTTGCCTACTGTCTCTGTCTCTGTTATTCTTTCATTATTACAAACATTTATCATTCTGAGGGAAAAATGCTTCCTGACAATTTATAGAGAACAAACAATATCAAGGTATAAAAGCCAATACAAACTCAGACATATTTGATTCCTTCCAGAAGTTTGAAATCTTTTTTCAAATAGTTTTTTAAAATCCTCTTTCTTCTTTCACTTTCCAATTTAGAAAGAGATTTGAAATATCCTTTTTTCCTTTCATTAAATTTAAATTTTAATTCATGTATGATAGAAAATTTCTTTCTAGTCAGAACATTCATTGGCCATTTAAAATATCCATGAGAGTAGAAGACAGATAAAGCATCCCAGAATTGTTTGAACAGGAAAGGACTTTAAAGGTCATTTAGTCAAATGCTCTGATTTTTCAGATGAGGAAACTGAGGCTCAGAGATCTTATGTCACTTGCCTAGAATCATAAGTAAAATTGGTGGGAGAATCAGAACTTGAAATCTGCCTGATTCAGGGCTCTTCCAATCAGCACCTTACAAAAGAGACAGCCAGCTCCTTGGGGAAAGAGAGAGAAGATGAGCAAGTTTGGCTAGAAGGAGACATTAGACTGGACCTTGTCTATTGAAAACTGACCTAAGGAAGTTGCAGTAATCTATATGGAGAAAAATCCATTTTAGGGAATAAGATGGTTTAAAAGGAAAAAACACCCCCCTCCTCCCCAAATTTAATCAGGTGAATAAAGTTTAAGTACAAAGAGCTGAAAGGAGAAATAGCCATTTCCTGAGTGCTTTAGGGGGGGAAATAGAGCTGCGAAGGTTTTGAAGCAGCTGTGGATGAATGCTTTATCATCTACATTGTCTCTCCACAGCTTCTCTTTCTAGAAATAATAATCCTTAAATCAAAAAGGGTTCCAACTTGAAAATTGCATAATGCATCAATTAGGGACTCTGGCAGAGGGGTGGGTTGGGTTTAGGGCAGCAGGGGTTCACTTTATTATATGTGACTCTTCTTTCTGAACACAGATTCCTGCCAGTTACCAGCCCCAGAATGATGAGGAAAAGATAATAAAATTCCAGGAGAGACCTGCACCAATTACTTGGCAAAAAAACAAATATAGCTCATTGCAGGACAAAAATATATCAATGAGAATGGGATGTACATCAAAGAGAAAAACTTTTTAAAAGGATTTTGTACTCCTCCAATCCAGGCTATAGTTCACAGAATTTCTCAGTTTCTTTATCTGCACTCTAGTGATTAGTTTTCAGCACTAGACAAATTTGGACAGAAAGGAAAATTTGGTTTTAATGTCCTGTGATTTTCTTTTTTACTATTCTTCTCTGACTTTTCCTAACATATTGCATATCATACTCAGGGAGGTGGTGTAATTGATAGAACATGGATGATGTGGTCAGAAAACTTGGGCTCAAAGCCTCCCTGAAATACCAGTTGGGTGATCTTAGACACATCATCACTCTTGGCCTCAGTTTCGTCATCTGCAAAATAGACATGATGATAATATCTACCTTAAAGGGTTGTTATAAGGATCAAATAAATGACACATATAAAACCTAGTGGAATTGTACATTGGCTAAGGGAGGGGGTAGGGAGAGAGGAGGGAAAGAATATGAATCTTGTAACCATGGAAAAATATTCTAAATTAATTAATTAAATAAAATTTTCCAAATTAAAAAAAAATAAGCATCAAGTAAGTTAACATATTTAAGGTGCCTTAAATTTTTTTAAAGATTAGAAGTATAGAATGGATAATTTTGAGTATATTAAGCAGAATTTAAAAAAATAAAATGAATATAGCAAAGATTATAAGGATAATAATAAGTTGGAGGATTATAGACAGTTTCTTCAATAGAGGTCTCATACCTAAAATAGAGAGAATTTTTATCAAATTTATAAGAATATGAGCCATTCCCCAACTGGAAAATGATTAAAAGATATAAACAGACAGTGTTTGGATAAAGAAATCAAAGCTATATATAATTACATGAAAAATGCTTTGAATTATTATTGAATAGAGCTATCTCCATCTTCTCCACAAGAATAATATGAGAAACTTTATCAAAAATTTTGCTAAAATCAAGGCAATTTATAGCCACAACATTCCCCTCATTTGATGGTTTAATACTGTAAGAAAGGAAGGAAGGAAGGAAGGAAGGAAGGAAGGAAGAAAGGAAGGAAGGAAGGAAGGAAGGAAGGAAGGAAGGAAGGAAGAAAGGAAGGAAAGAAGGAAAGAAGGAAGGAAGGAAGAAAGGAAGGAAAGAAGGAAAGAAGGAAGGAAGGAAGGAAAGAAGGAAGGAAGAAAGGAAGGAAGGAAGGAAGAAAGGAAGAAAGGAAGAAAGAGAAAGAAAGAAAGATCAGCCCATCTCACTGGCCTATACTTGGATGACTGTTCTATATCCTTTTAAAAATAAGAACACTGGGCTTTCTCCAATACTTTTAGAAGTCTCCCATCTTTTACAACCTTTCCAGTATCACAGGACCATCTCTCCACCTTCATCTCTGTCATTTCCTTCAGGATCTTAGGATGGAGAATGGTTGGGATTCTATTTAAAAAAGAACAAAATAAAAAAAGAGAATCTTTGCTTCCTCTTTCTTGTCAATTACCAGCATTCCATCCACTCCAAGAAAAGTCATATCCATTCTTTAACCCACCTTTTGCTACCACTAGAAACTAAAAGAACCCATTTTTCATCCTTAGTTTCCCCTTCTCACCACTTCATCTGATTGTGAGATTTATAATTCCTGGCACTATATTTATAAGGTCCTTCTATGTTCTTATATTCATGCTTTCTTTACTGGCTTCCTTTCCTTTCCTCTCTTCAAATAAAACATTTATTTCTTTCCTACTCACAATCATTTCCATTTGTCTTTGGAATTTATTTCTGAATATTTCATACTCCATCCCCATCTAACTTCCCCCTGAAGCATTTTCCTTCATATGTATTTACCTATTTTTCCTTTGAAACTTTTAAAATCTTCTTTCCCCAAATCTAGTGGGTTGTCAGCCCATGCCCAAATTTCTATCACACATTTTAGGGATAGACTAAATACAATGTCTTTTGAGGTACTGTCTCAATCTCAAAATATGATCCCATAATTTTGTGATTCCAAGATGTTAGTTATATGGGCTGAAGCATATTCCAGTATGCTTAGTGGCTAGACAATTCACCAAAAGATTTTATTTACAATAGATAAAGCTAAATTCCATTGGCTCCTTTATCATGTGATCCAGTGTTTAGCACAATGCCTGGCACATGATAGGTACTTAATGTCTACGAAAGGGATATGACTTATCTTTCCTTTAGCAAGAGAGCAATGATTGTTTTTGTTTGTTTGTTTGTTTTTAGATCTCTGTCTCTTTGCTGTGTGTGTCTGTGTATAAGTGTGTGGCTGGAAGACTTTGAAAGCTCATCAATTCAGTTGGTGATTATGGCATTAGGCAAACTCCTGGAGTTACAAAGACTCATCTTGAGTTCAAATCTGGCCTCAGACACTTAATAGCTATGAGACCCTGGGCAAGTTACTCAACTATTTTCTTCAGCTTCCTAATCTATAAAATGAGTTGGAAAAGTAAATTACAAATCACTCTAGTATCTTATCCAAGAAAATTCCAAATGGGTCACCATGAATCAGACATGACTACAATGACTAAACAGTAATAATATATTTAGAGAAAGGATTGTTTAAAAATACAAATTCTTCTGCTTCAGATATTAAAGTTATACATAGATAGATATGCTCAGCAGGAAGTTAGTAGCATATAACTAGAACTGTTGAGAGACTTTAGAGCAAACCAAATCATTTTCATTCTGCTTAGGACTGATCTTGACTTTGATATCTCTTCCTCCAAATTCATACTACTTCTAGAGTTAACTGTAAACCTTGAAATTTCTCAGACTTGTGAATGTTAAAAATTTTCCCATTGGACTGGGAACATTCCCCATTTTGATGAGAAAACTTGCTATGGGAGGACCTCTACTCCACCTGTACTTAAGACTGCTTTAGGGGAGAAAACTCCTTGCTAAACAATGAAAGTACTTGGACCCATGCTTATAATAAGGCAAGGAGTTCTTTGAGCCAGGCCTGTTTTTAGAATTGATACAATGGGATGCTAGGTACCTAAAAGGGTTGGGCAAGTTTTCTCTTAATGAGATTAGTTGACTCAGCTGTGTTTTCACTGGTTCAGACTTACTGAGGAGATTTGTTGACACAGCAGCATTTTTTCTGGTTCAGACTTACTGAGGAGATTAGTCGACTTAGCAGAATTCAGATGGGCAGTCCTTTGGAAAACGTCTACAGTGATTGGTAGATGTAAGGACTTAGGGGAGGTGACATAGGAGAAAAACCCCTATATAACAAAAGCAGAATCTCTTGAAGAAAAAATCCTTTTGGAGGATCTCTGATGAGTATTGCTTGGGAAGAATCTCTTGAGTGAGGCTCTGGAGAAGGGAAGCTCTTGGAGGACAATCTCTAAGGAGGTCTCACTGGAGCTCCTCTGAGGGGACTCTGTCCCTCTGGAGGCTCTGGAGAGAGGCCCTTTGGAACAGTCTCTGGCTGGAAGGCTCTTTAAGGAGGACTCTGGCTGGAACTCTCTTTGGTGAAGTCAGCTGAGATGGAGATGGCCTGGTGTCACTAGAATCCTTGCTTAGACAGACCTTGTGGTGAGTGTTAAAGGACTGACTGACTGATCTCTCTCTCTTAAGACTCAGGTCTAGGCCATGTTGGCTTAAGGCCCTTAATACTTATTTCTTTTTTCTCTCTTTCTCTCTTTTCTTTAATTCCACATTTGTATTAATTAAACTCTCTATAAACCCAGTTGACTTGGGTATTTGAATAATTGGGAACATTTCCCTGGCAACCACCTTATATTTGATTTAAAAACCAAGACACCGTAGTGAAACATATTTTCTGTGGTCAAATTTACTCACCCACTCTTATATCTATCACAATTTGTATCTTCCACCATTTTAACTCACTACAGTTTACAACATCACTCTTTTAACTGTTACAGTTTAAGTCCTTCAACCATCTTAAATCTAACATAACTAACCATGCCTTACTCATCACTCCTTTCCTACTCTTACTAATTCATTACTCTACCTAATGATCATGCCATTCCCACACTTAAAAACTTTCAAAGGCTTCCCATTGCTGAAAATCCCAGATTCTGGCATACAAAGGCTTGCATAGATCATCGAGTCTTATTTCACCCACTACTTTCTGCAGTATCATTCTTACATTTGAATCTTCAGCATTTAGCTCAGTGCCTAGCTTAGTAGGCACTTCATCAATGCTTGTGGATTGCTTTTTGGATTGACTGATTGCTTTCCCATAGTCTGGGGTGCATCCACTTTCTCATTTTGCCTCTTGCAGTCTCTATATATTTCCAATGAAATTCCCCATGTTTGGTTTGAATACCCAACACCTTTCAAATTAATATGCTTTCTTTTGAAGTTCCTCATTTCCTTCAAAACCCAACTGTGATGCAACCTCTTTAACCAAGACCCAATTCCTTCCTTCCATCATTTGAACATAAGCTTTGTGAGAGCAGGAAATTCTCCACTTTTGTATCTCTATATTTGCTGCCCAGACCAGCATTTGTCACTTGGTAGGAGTTTAGTAAATCTTCATTTAGGCAATTGAAGTGAAATTTCTGAACTTGAGTTGTCACTCATACTGGGTACCATTAATGGAGATGAAGGGAGAGGGATCACAACAGGGCTCTGTATCCATGGGACACAGAGTTAGGAGGGCACCCAAATGAATGAATCAGAAAATAAAGAATAGGTCCTTAAATTCTGCAGAATACTCTGGCTACATTTTTACTCTTTAGTTATCTGTCTGTCCTTTGTTCCAGGTTGTGTTTGAAGATTCTGGTGAAAGAAATAATGGGTTGATTGCCATATAAGTGGAAGATTGTGTGGGGATGGTCAAGGAGTCCTTATGCTCCTTGATGCTTGTTGAAAGTCCAGTTTTCATTAGATTTTAACACTTTACTTGTTGGTATTCTCCACAATGCCTTGTACATAATAAAGCCTAAAAATCCCCAATTATAATAATTGTAAACCTCTTGAGATCAAAGACTGTATTGAATTTATCTTTGAATCTCTAGGACCAATATATGTAGCTTGCATATAGGAGTCATATAAGAGAAGGAATAGGGAGAAGACCTGTAATTTGATTGATACATTCAAGTCATGCATGATGAAATTCCTTCTTCCAATGATGATCAGCACTTCTCCTGGGATTCAGTCTTTTTAAAGAATTGACAAAAGGATTGAACAGTGACTTGCCCAGTGTGTCAGAGAAGGGAATTGAACCCTGGTAGCTTAAAAGATGACCCTATTCACTTTGCTATGCTCCCTCCATAATTAAACTAATTAAATGTTCATTGAGTGACTATTTCATGAATGAATCCTAGCTTGCTTATCCTACATGATTCCCTCAGTTCATTCCTGAAATAAATGTTTCTAGAGCTACAAGGCAAAATAATTTGATTTTTTAAAACCCCCAACAACTATATAGTAGACAATGAGAAGAAAGTTATTATAGTGTGATGTGTAGCAGATGAAGTGTTTCTTATTTTGCTTTGGATATTAGGGACATTGGAGATGGCGTACAAGGTAAGGAGCCTTTGATAGCTTTCTAAAGTATCACAGCTATATTGCAGGGTAATATGAAGAGACTCAATTTTGTCAGGGAAAAAAACATTGAATACAATTCAACAAATCATGATAATGAGTCTAAAGCAGAGGTATACATGAGAAGGAAGACAAAGAGTGAGTGATGGCAGCAGCTACTTGTGCTTTGGGAAGAGAGGTCAAAGGGACACTTTGAGAAACATAAATGAGCTTTGTTAATAGTTAACAGCAAAAGATTCAGTCTGACAAAACAAATCCAGTTTACAATAGGCACTCAACTCTCTGAATCCTAGAAATTGTATTACCTTAGGTGCCTAGGACCTAGCTGGGATCCAGAAAGAGAAACCTTTGAGCACCTGCAAAGAGGTATGAAACTTACACCAGTCATTCCAGGCTCACCATAATGTAATGAAGTAACGGGGCATCTTGGAAGTGATGGATTTTTAATGCTACTTCAGACTCTTTCTCCTCATCTAAGTATAGAAAAAAGCACTTATCTTTTCTGGGCCTCAGTTTTCACATTTATAAAATTGGGGTGAGGAAAGGCTTTGTGGGAAAACTGCTTTATTTTATAGTTTTATACATTTTATATGGAGAGAATACTTATATATTTTCTACATAAAGAAACTGTAATCCAAGGAGATGAAAGTGATAAAGGAAAAAATCAAGGACATAGGCAAGAGCCAAAGCAGAGTAGGGATTCCAGAATCACCGCAAACTAGAAGACATCAATGGGCCATGATCTACAGCTGCAGAAATTCAATAGATCATTGATTTCAATCTGAAAAAAATATCCTAAGAATCATGTAGTCCAATCCCCACATGGCATATAGAAGGAAATTAAATCTCTAAGAAGTAAAATAATTGGACTAAGGTCTTACTTAGGGGAAGCTAGGTGGCACAGTGAATAGAGCACTGGATCTGGAGTCAGGAAGACTCATCTTCCTGAGTTCAACCTGCTCTCAGACAGTTCCTAGTTGTATGACTTTGGTTAAGTTACTTAATACAAGTTGTTCATGGTTCTTCATTTGTAAAATGGATATGGAATGGTAAACCACATTAGTATCTTTGTCAAGAAGACTCCAAATGGCGCATGAAGTATACTAGTAAGGTAATACGTAGCTGAGCTAATTCTTGAACCCAAGTCCACTGACTTTATGGTACCATATTAATACCATATTGATGAATCATTTTCTGATGAAACTATAGATCCTAAAAAATTATACATGTACTTACTATGCTTTCTCTCAACCACACTTATGAGTTCTTGGACAATGTGGTCAACTCTTATTTTTATAGCTCTTTATGATACAAAAGGTGTCCAAAAATTCTTAATGTACTTTTAAGTTAGTAAAGCTTAAGAACTATTAAAGTACTAAAAATTGCAGTAGGACCTTTGGGTCACTGTGTATGAGGTATTTTTACTAACGATAACCCCGTGTAGCACACACATTCAGAGAAAGAGAGAGACAGCGATAGACAGAGACAGAGGTGGATGAATACACGTAAAAAGGTAATTTTTTAAAAGCTATTGTGATATTAGAGACATAGCACTAGGCACTGGGCATACAAATATAAGCAACCAAAGAGAACTCCTATCTTCAAGGAAATTGTATTGTAATGGAGAAGACAGACCGTAAAAAGGAGCTGGGGAAGGAGGAGGAAGAGAGCTTCTGATGGACTACTAGGCATTGGAGACTTGGTTCTCAACAAGATAAGGGAATGGTTCATCTTAGAGCCAGGAATCCTAAGGCAATGGTTCAAGATTTAGGTGGAGGGAGAATGGGTTGATAGCTGGCTTGGAAGCAGCATAGCATGAGTACGGTCAAAAAGCTCTCGTGTTTCACTGAACTTGGGTTTCTTACTCCAGTAGCTCTCATGTGATTATATAATCCTCCTTCTTGGTATGCTCCATAATGCCTTGCCATGAACACTTAAACCTGCCAATAATATTTCATTTTGATCAGGGACCACCAGGGCAGACCACTTATCTATAAGTTAGTAAATAATCATTAGATAATTGCTCAAGGCAGAGGGGTTAAATAACTTACCTCAGATCGTGTAATCTATAAGCGTGACAGTCTAGATTTAAATTGATATCTTCTCTCCTCCACATCTCACATTTTATCCGCTACGAGCACTGCCTCATATTTATATTGAATGACTGATTGATTAAATTTGACTTTGAAAGGGAGAGTGCAGAAAATTTTAGCCTGGTAAAAATTTCAATAGGCTTTGGGAACTACTGGATAGGATTGCTTTAGCCACTATCCAGTTTGATCTCATTTTGAAATAGAAATGAACCACTGATAAAAGCTGTCCCCAAAGTTATGTAACTTTCGGTAACTAAATGTGTGGCACTTCTGTGTGCCCAGAATTCAATTTGCTAAACTTCTTTCAAGGCCTCTTTAGGTAAGTTAATTTCCTTAGATAAAAGTAAACACCTGGATCATCATTGTGCAAAAATATTACATTTTAACCTTTTCTCATTCTTGTTGTATGGGCAAAAATAAATGTATTTCCCCCATTCCCATCATTGATGTTGGCATAGCTACAATTATTCTGAGTTGTAGATTCATAGAGGAAGGATACAAATCTCATTTAAGTAATGAAAAAAAGAGGCTGAATTGATAAAACAATCTCAGGCCACAATTCAATTTACAATTAGATCCCATAGTTCTTCTGTGGTGATATTTTCTAGCTAAACTGCATGTTCTGAATAGTAATGGCTGTTTTCCCTTTTAGATTCTATCAGAAATTAACCAGAAGTGCCTCTGTCCAGCTGTTCTGTGTTAAGTAAAGGTTTAAAGCCCCCTAATTGCTTTGATGCTTTACCACTTGAGGACATGTTACTAGAGCTCAAAGTCCCCTCCTCTCCACCCCTACCCCCAGCTCAGCTTTCCTTCATTATCTAAGTCAAATTCTCTGCATATTCACACACTCACACACACACACACATACACAGAGCTCTGTTTGTGTATCTTCCTACAAATTATATATATATATATGTATATATATATATAATATCACAAAATATCCATTTTGTATATATTTATTTGGATCCTATTGGTAGGAAGATTGATAATTAAATTAAGAATTGTAGTGACAAGCAGGTGGTGTTGGTTTTTTAATTTGGGGTGTGGAGAGGATGGGAGTGGGAGGTTTGCGATTTAATTTATACAGGGAACTTCCAGTGAGGAGACTCCCTCTACCAGTACAAATCAACACAAGTTTTTCAGTTTTCTCCTTTTGAGTACAGCATGGGATACTGAAAGATTAAAAGATTGGTTCAGGGTTATACAATCAGTACAAGCTGGAGGCTGGATTTCAACCCAGAGTATCCTGATTGAGACTAACTCTAAGCACCATGATGCCCTGCTTCCTTTTCTAAGAATATTGGCAGGAAACAACAAATGACTAACATTGAAACTGGAAGAAGCAATCATTTCATCTTTTATTCTTTCCTCATATCCCTCATGCCTTTGTAAGTTGTCTTCATCAGTTTCTGTCTGAAAAAAAAAAATCACCTAGCCATCAGTCTTTTAGTGATATTGGCTAGGGTGGTACCAAGAATATAAACCTAGATTCCATCTATGGGCCAATAGGCAGAAACTTCCAGCCTGGAAAGATCTATCCCCACCTTGAGCTCTGCTGGTCCCTCATAATATACAGGAACACCTTACAATGCAGAGAAGAACTGGGGCAGTGGGTGTTGTTGCTGGGATGAAGAAAGTGACTTATAAGGTGGTAATGAGCCTGTCATCATCATGCAATATGCAAACTGTGAAATTGTTCCTCAGTATATTTTTCTCTTAAATAGACCATGGGTAATTTCAGAAGCCATAGCCTATATCAAATGCATTAGCTTATCCTCCGTTGAAATGAAGGTTTCTGGAGGAATAAACTCACACAAATGCCACTTTGCTAATATCAAGGGATGGTGGTTGAGAGGCATTTAATTATGAGAACATATTCCATGAGGAACTTCAGAACCTTATGAAGCAAATATGATCTTAGAAGGTAGGGAGAACCAAGAATTACAAATAGAGGAAATGGTGTCCAGATTATTAAATCAAATAGGCACCTTTGTTGGAAACTTTCTTTGCCTTGAAATAATTGAACTTTAATCCATGTCCCATTAATCTTTACTGAAATGAGACATTTCTACGTCCTTCAAAGTTTGGCCTCATAGCCTCCATCTGTCTTTAAGAAAATGATTTTCACATGACTTCTCACATACTCATTGTTCTAGCCAAAATGGCTTACATTCATTTTATCTTTAAGTGACATCCTATCTGCTGATGAGGATGTTTTATATACAGCATCACTGCATCACTCATGCCCCATGTCTGTTAAGCTTTCTTTTTACAAGCTCTCCTTTGGAATGTCTAATTCTCTTTAATGTCTTCAAAGTCCCAGGCAATTAGTGGATATACTAGTGATATCTGACCTATCTTATAAGCTGTGTCACGTTGGGCAAATCACTTAACTTATGTCTGACTCAATTTCTCCTTCTGCAAAACAAGAATAACAGTAGCACCTGCCAACTTGGGTCGTTTTAAGGCTAAAATGAGATAATGTAAGTGCTATGCAAATCTTAAAGTGCTCTACAAATATTCTCTAATTTTCATAGAGTGCCATTTCTGACATCAAGGCTTTTCTTTCCTTATACACTTTCCCAGTTTTTTAGTACTTCTTTCTTCCCCATTATTCTGTATCAGTTTCTTTTTTCTTTTCTCTATGTACAACATTCCCCTTAGCAGAACTTAAACTCCTTGAATACAATTTTATTTATTGATTTTTGTTCTTTTTTTAGTCTTTGCATGCCCAGCACTCATGGTATCTGACACAGAACTGAAATTTAAATGCTTTTTGATGAATGAATAAGAGCCTTATACTGATAGTTATTAGGAGGAGGAGGATTTGTATTTTCTTATAAGATATTGGCAAGATGGAATATCATCGATGCCCAGTAGGATTAGTCATGGTATCTGAAGTAGCCTTAAACAAAATGATCCATGTTCTATTTCATCATATTGGCCACCTTAGCACATGCCACTAACCTGCTTCTTTCCCAACCCTGGTAGTGTGACTTCTGTACCAGACCACAATTGACCATGTACTTCTTCCTTGTGTCAGTAAATCACTCAGCTTTGACATTCTTGTTCCAGGGTTAAAATCTGTCCTGATCTTGAAGTGAGTCAGTGCAAACTCACCTAATCAGTGATTCCAAACAGATCATATTTCATTTCCCAACTAGTCATTCCCCTGGGCTCATCTTGCCATCCACCTTGAAAGCCACTTTCTACCTATTGTCCAGGGCAAAAAGTAATCAAATCAATATAGTCATTGCCTCTGGAAAAGGTATGTTACTCAACTGCCTTGTGACTCTCCAGGCCAAAATTCTTTCCCCTTGTGTCTATTCCTCTAGGTTGGCAGTTTCTCACTTTTAGAATGAATGTATCTTGAGAGAAAGGGCTAGAAATATATATATATATATATACATATATATATATATATATATATATTTGTCTGGAGCAGAGAGCACTAACCAAATTCTTTTTCATCTATCTATCTAATCATCCTTTCTTCTATGTATTAATCCAATGGAGTTGGACACATAAAGTAGATGTGAGGTCATTGGATAATGAATAAAATATGACAAAGTATTTCACTCCTTACTATAATCTGATTTTCAAAATAACTTCATGAAGTAAATAGTTAAACTATCATTCCCATTATAAGAGATGTGCAACTTGTGAGTAAACTGAGATGTAGGAATGTTAATAGGATTATAGCTTTAGAGCTGAGTGGAACCACAGAGGCTCTCAATTCCAATTCCCTCATTTAACAAATGAGGAGACTAAGGTCCAGGGAGATTAAAAGACATAAAATAATAAGAATATAGGTCTAGAACTGGAAGGGATCACACATATTGCCCTCATCCAAACACCTCATTTTATAAATTAAAAATATGATACTCATGAAAATTAAGTGATTGAAGAGGGGGAAAGGGAGAGAAGAGTAAGCATTTATAAAACTCATACTATATGCAGTCACTGTGACAAATGCTTCATCAATATCATTTCATTTCATTTAGTTTAAAGGGATTATTAATTTAATAATCTTGATGAGTTTGATCATCTCATTTAACCAAGATCACAGATGCACAAACCCAATGGAACTTCTGAGGCCATATAGTCAAATTTCCACATTTTATAGGTGAGAAAACAGAGCTCCAGAAATATTAAGTGATTCAGCATGAGAGATCTAGATCCAGAAAGTTACTGAATCTATGAGGTGAAAGGACTTCCTCAAGGTTATTTAGATATTAAGTATCATAAGTGAGATCTGAACCCAGCACGTTTAATTCCTAAACAAGTGAGGTAAACAACAAAGGTCACAAGTTGCCAAGCTAGGATGAAAGGTCTGCTATGTGGAAAAGCTAAAAATGATATAGGTCTTTTTTTTATCTTTAAAAGTTTATATAGCCACTACAAAGAGTGCAGCTATGATTATTCTTGTACTTGTCTTTTTCCTTATTATCTCTTTGGGGTACAAGCCCAGCAGTGCTATGACTGGATCAAAGGGCAGACAGTCTTTTATCGCCCTTTGGGCATAGTTCCAAATTGCCCTCCAGAATGGTTGGATCAATTCACAGCTCCACCAGCAATGAATTCATGTCCCAACTTTGCCACATCCCCTACATTACTTTCCATTGTTGTCATGTTAGCCAATCTGCTAGGTGTGAGTTGATACCTCATAGTTAGGGATGCCCTTCAATTGGGGAATAGCTGAACAAATTGTGATATATGTTGGTGATGGAATACTATTGTGTTCAAAGGAACAATCAGGTGGAGGAATTCCATGGAGACTGGAACAACCTCCAAGAAGTGATGCAGAGTGAAAGGAGCAGAACCAGGAGAACATTGTACACAGAGACTGATACACTATGGTACAATCGAATGTAATGGACTTCTGCATTAGTGGCAATGCAGTGATCCTGAACACCCAGAGGGATATAGGAAAGAAAACACTATCCACATTCAGAGGGAGAACTGTGGGAGCAGAAACACCAAAGAAAAACAACTGCTTGATTACATGGGTCAAAGGGGATATGACTGGGGATGTAGACTCTAAGTGATCATCCTAGTGCAGATACCAACAACATGGAAATGGGTTCTGATCAAGGACACATGTAATACCCAGTGGAATTGTGCATCGGCTATGGGAGAGGTGGGGGCAGGGGATGGAGGAATAGAAAATGATTTTTGTAACCAAGGAATAATGTTTTAAATTGACCAAATTAAAAAAAATGCCAAAAAAAGTTTATATAGCTTATAAACTTTATTTAAAGCTAATTTGTCTTTAACATATATTGACTCATTTGAGATGAAAGACGATGTACTAGGTAATGAGGATACAAAGTAAAAAAAACGACAAGATTCTTGATATCAAGATTTTACAGAATATGAGGGATAAATGACGTATTAATGATGCTAATTTACGAAATATTTTTAACCTGGAATTGAAGTTCATGAATCTTTCTGTCTCCCTCTTACTGTCTTTCCCCCTCTCTTTCTCTGTATTTGTATCTATCTCTTTCTCATCACCTAGGTCAATATCTTTCTCATCTAGAACCATGCTACTTTGATGATTTTTCTTATATATAATTGTTTTATTTTTAATATGATATATTTTATTTTATGCATTTGAAAATATTATTCTGATAAATGGGTTATAGGATTTCCTCAGTTTCCAGATGAACCATGATGCATAAAAAGGTTTAAAAATTCTAAAATAGAATGTGATGGGGAAAAGGAGACCTAGGGAAAAAATGAGGAGGGAGAAATCACTTTCATTCAATAGAAAAAGGAAGGCTTCAGAGCAGAAGTTTCAGATGATTGGAGCCTGAGGAAACAGCCACAGATCAGTGATGGGTGGATGGATGTATCATGGAATTTTATTTCTAGAGCTGGAAGTGAACTTAGAGGCCGCTGTGTTCAATCTTCTTATTTTACAGATGAGGAAACTGAGTTTTATGGAAATTAAGTGATTGGCCAGGTTCCCACTCAATTTTATGAGGCAGAATTTTAATCCAGATTTTCTTGACTCCATTTGTAATACCCTCTCTGGAAAACCCAGAATATTAGATCTTGATTCAATTAATGAGACTTCACAGCTTGGGCTTCTATAATATTTGGCCCAGTCTAATTTTACCATAGTCAAATTATAAATTTCTTTATAAATTCAAAGAGAATATACTCTAGCAAGGAGATGATTTCTGTTAGGGCTTCTGTCTATGGCTCAGTGAATATTCTCAAAGTTACAATAGATATAGTTATTTTCCAGATATGACATTATCCATTTTCCCTAATCTCTTCAAGTAAGGTGACCCAGCTCTATGAGGTTGTATAGGCGAGAATGGGAATTATTGAATCAACGTTAGTGCCATAGATGAGAATTGCTCTTTTAAAGTTAGAAATTATTCTCCTTTATGGGCCTTTTCTAAAGTGCAGTCAATCCAATTCCCTACTTGCCCTTTCTTATGTTTTAATATAATTGAGTGAAAATGATGTTCTCTTGAATATGTTCTTTGTGGAAGAAATTTGAGAGTATATAAGACACTGGAGGGAAGAAACTATGTCCTCAAATTCTTAACCCCACACCAAGGAGCACTTTGTCCTCTACTACTTACCATTTGTTTTCTGAAATGGACTCCAGGAGTTGGAAGTTGGGGTGGAATGCTTTTCAATTCATTGTTGAATAGTTTTTCAAGTGATTGGCAAGCCCTATTGCAGAAGGAGGGAATTAGAAGAATATTTCCATATATCTTCCTCTCCTACCCTGCAACAAAAAATACAAACAAACATACAATTTCCCCCTTTGCTTTGTATGAGAGTTGAAAATTGATGATTGAGTCTATTGGTTCAGCAGAGAATATCCAGATTTTCAAATGATGGAGAAATGAGTGATTTAATTGTTAGTAGATGGCTAAATGATTTTAAGAAAACTGATGATAGATGCAAAACTAGAAGTTACCTGAGGCATCCCTGACCCCTCAGCCCTCATTTTAGATGAGGAAACTGAGGCTCATGAATGTCAAATGATTTATATGACTTTAGAAAAACTGAGGATAGAAAAACAGATATTCAGATATGAGTCCACTGATTCTAGGGCCAATTAAACATGAATGAAGTTGAATGAAAAGTGCTAATATGAGGAAGAAAAAGGATAGAGGAGAAAGACTGGAGGAAGGAGATGAGGAGAAGAAAGAGGGGAAGGAAGAAGTCTAGAAGAAGGAGGAGGAAGAAGAGGAGGAGAATGTCTCAAGGGAAAATATAGCAGGTATAATAAGGGAAATCAAGTCAATGGAAATAAGTTGGTAAAGAAGACACAACACGTTAGTGAAAGAAGAGAAAGTAGGTTGTGAGTGCTGGACAAGTTGATGCTTGAAAAACCATCTTTCCCTCAATAAAAACAAAGAAGCAAAAAATATTAAGGCTTTTCTAAAATCATCAAACCAAAGATTAGGGATAGAAGGTATTTCAATCCCAACTCTCATTGGACAGTTGAGAAAACTTAAGCCCACATGTGCAAAGGGGTTTAGGCCACATAGGTACTATGTAATGGAGTTAAAATTTGAACCTAGATCCTCTGAATCATCATCTAAAGTTTTTCAACAATGTCACATGGTCAATTCATCTTAAGTGAAAATTCAGGATGCCTGTGAATACAAAGAATATCTTCAAATCCTCTTTTCAACTTCAGTGTGTCCATTACCCAGCAAACAGGAAGGTATTTGAAATCTAAACACTGTGCTTGAATCATAGTAGGGCCTTCATTACTGCTTGATATATTTGATTGATCATAACAGGTACTATTCAGTCCCCACATCTCACACTTTTTTGTAGCACAAAAACAATTTCCTTACATTAAGCCTATGGCTATATAGTGTAGGTATCATTTGTGCAATCACCAGCATCTTTGAAACCTGAAGCCAATAGAATGGCTCTGATTCATCAAGACTTCCATAGTTGTATCACTGTACATTCACTTACCACTGGTACAAATGCCATCCCATACATGCTTTCTTATCCCCATTAATTTATTTTTCATATCTTCTGCTGGTTGTTCACCCTTCATTTTCAAAGCAAAACAATGATATCACAATGTTGGAATCAGGGTCTAATGTCTTCTTCTGACACTCATCCATCTAATACAAGTTCAGAAGGCACCACCACAATTCTTCAGAACACTAGGATGGAGCTAGCCCTGGATTTGTGAAGTTCTCTTTCCTTTATGCTTCTATCATTTTGCTTTGCTCATGGAGTACGGAGCCTACTTTGATGAGGGTGGTTTAGTGCCAACATTTCCCGCGTCTCACAGTCAATACTTATGTCCTTCAGAGATACCCTGAGCATATCACTTCTTATGACCACCATGGGCATGGTTACCTTGGGTGCATTTTCCATAAAATATTCTTTAGGGTAAGTTTGAATTTAACATTCAAGTTACTAGACCGGCCCCTCAGAGTTGTGCTCTCTGCAATAGAGTGTGAATGCTTAGAAGTTCATCTCTAGGGGCAGCTGGGTAGCTCAGTGGATTGAGAACCAGGCCTAGAGACGGGAGGTCCTAGGTTCAAATCCGGCCTCAGCCACTTCCTAGCTGTGTGACCCTGGGCAAGTCACTTGACCCCCATTGCCTAGCCCTTACCACTCTTCTGCCTTGGAGCCAATACACAGTATTGACTCCAAGACAGAAGGTAAGGGTTTAAAAAAAAAAAAAGAAGTTCATCTCTAGAGAAGATCTTGGTGTCCGTACCTGATTTTGTCAAATATCTTCATGATCTCATGGAGACAATTTAAATGGAAGCAGTTCAGTTTTCTGGCATTGCATTGATAAATTGTTTCCGGGTTTCATAGGCATACAGCATTGTAGGTAGCATGATGCTCTGTAGCACTGGCTCTGTAGACCTTCAGTTCAGTAGGCCATCTACTATCTTTTTCTCCCACCCTTCATCAGCCACCCAAACACTAAGCTATCTCTGGCAATACTTACATGAATCTTATCATCTATATGGATGGCCTAGAGAGTGTCCTATTCTTACCTACAGCATTCAAAATTTCTCTATTTCCTGTGACCAAAGACGTCACATGTCTCCTGCTGAATTGCCCATTGGATATCTTGAAAACCTGCAGGACTCTCCATGTCTTTTAACATTTAAAAATTTCCAGTAGAGTATCCAAGCTTTAAGTCTACAATACCTGGATCTCACGTCAAGATGTAACTACCCTTATTGTTGATTCTAGATCTATATTTGAATCTTTTTATGTAATTAAACACAAGTTTCATTACAGCATTATTATTTCCCTTCTCTTTTGGTTACCTACAATTCAGAATATCCAGAAACTACAGAGTTCTATAACTCATATCAATATTGGACCATAAGTGTAATAGTATTATTTAGGAAGATGAGATGGTTTGGGTTTCAGGGAACACCTTGAAAATGTTGACAACACTAATTCCTTTTTAAAATTCACTCAAATGTTTGTTTGTCTATTCATTTCTGGCATCAATTCACTTCCATATTCACTTACTGAACTAAGGGAACAGATACTCATCCAAATACATGCAATCAGATGAATGAGAAGTATTTTTCATTTTCTTGGTTTTTTTCTATGTCCACTATTTTTAAATTCTGTGTTTGTGATATATATATATATATATATATATATATATAAATGTATATATATATATATGTGTGTGTGTGTATATAATGATATGTGAGTTTAAATGCATAAAATACAAAAGAAAGTCTTACAAGTAAAACCAATTATTTTGAAAGAAATATTAAAATATATATTAAAAATGGTGAATGAACCCCAAATTAAGAATCCCTCTCCATGACATTGAATCTTTTTTCAAGTGCTTTTCATGAGAATGGACTGCCTGTTTCTTTAGTCAATCCGTTTCACTTTGGAACACCTATAATAGGTAGAAGCTTTGCTCACATTAGTTCTAAATTTGCATCTTAGTGATTTCTCCCTTTTGATTCTGATTCTGTAGTCTGGGAACAAAGAGAATCAAGTATATATACTGAAAAAAGAACCCCCATAATTGAGATTGTGTAGCTCATTTTTTGGTAATAAAGTATTTACCAGTGAATGAGAGCAACCAATTCAGCTTTATTAAAGAAAATGGCAGGGGGTAGAAGAACAGAGAAAGGTAAAAAATACTTGAGAATTGAATGTATACAGGCTATCCCAACATCATATATATATATATATATATATATATATATATATATATGTGTGTGTGTGTGTGTGTGTGTGTGTGTGTGTGTGTGTGTACATATATACACATAAACAGTGGTAACTTGACACATGAGTTTAATTCATTCCATGGCCAAGTTGTAACTCAATTTACTCATGTGTCAATTTAAATTTCCCCATTTAAATGAATGGAAAAGCAATGAATCCATTCTGGCCCCCAAAAACCTTTCCATAGAAGTTTGTTTCTTTCTCCCTTTCAGAATGTTTCAATAATGTATTAAACAAGTGTCTTTACACAGCTCCAAAGCATGACTGGTTTGCAACTTTTTCTGGGTGTGTCTTTTCAATAAACTGTTTAATTTTTTCCCAGATCCTCAATATTTCCTTGATCATTCTTGTGCTGATTGCCTCAACCACCTTGGGCTCCTCCCCACCAAACCTCCCTATGCTGCTGTAACTCCTTCAGTTCCTCCCTCATCCATTCCTTGCTGAGCTTCTCCAAGAGGTCATTGATGTCAAGCAAAAACATGTCAATACAGATGCTCGCACAGCCAGATAAACACTAAATGAACTGAGACAGCCTCGTGTAACTCATGAAACCAAACATTCAGCAGGCTATCTAGTGTTGGATGGAGGAAGCTTGTGATTCAAATATCCGCTCATGGCTTAAGGCAAAAAATCCAGATTGTGACTCAAATTCTCGTGACTCGTGGATCAAGGTACCACTGTCCATTCATATGCGTGTGATATCTAAATATGCTCTGTATGTATATACTATATGTTATATATTTCCATGCTCGTATGTACATACATCTACCTATCATATGCATCTGTATATGGACATGTGTATCTATGTATATCTTTGTGTGTATATATTCCCACATACACATGTATATGTGTAAAATTTCTATTTGCTTAGAAATGAAAAGTAAAAGACAATCTGATTTTGATAAAATTAAGATTTTGGACAATTAAGCTTTTCGGTTGTGAGTTCATGCCATATGGTCTGTCATCTTTTGATGAATAACAGAGTAAACAATTTGCACACTAATTAGAAGTCAGAGCTCTTTGTAGGACCAACCAGTTAAGCTGGATGTTCCAACATATTGGTTATTCAAAACAGTGATTACAACAGAGCATTGGACTTACTGGCTAAAGTTGCATTGGAAGGGGCCATTTTTTTTTGTAATTTCTTCATACTCTTGTTATTACTTCAACTCATTCAACTGAGCAAGCCCTTAGCAAATACATATTATGGACTTTCCCCTTTCATAAAAATGACAGCTGGGTCCCAATTACTGTAAATAATGAATCCCAGGAAGTGGCTGTATATATTTGAATTTGCACTTTTCAAAATTATCATTATATGAAATTTGGAATTCAAATAATATAGTCATATTTTGGAATTCACTGTGGGCACTTATAGGGATGGAGACATAATTGACCAACTGCATTTTGATTCAGTATGTCTGCTTTTGGGGGGGGTCATTATATTATATTAGTTCAGGAAATAAAATGATTTTCACTAAAGATCAGGACAATTGAGAAGAAATCATTTCATGTGTTAACAATAAGTTTGTGTTCATATACCACTTGAGAGTTCTTTCTAGAACCAGAATTGTTTCCATAGCCCCTCTTACACACTTCCAAGGACCAATGGAATAGCTCCATATGCCTCCATTGCGCAGATCAGTGTGGTTTACTTTGAGAGGGAAGGCAAACTCAGAAAGGCAGAAGTTTGAGACACCTGGAATATGAAGAGGAATGTGGTCATGGGGAAGTAGAGCAGAATGTTTGGAGGACTAGACTAGAGCAAAGTAAGATAATGAAGAATGACTTCCACAAAAAGAGATACTCAACCAGTTAAAAACATGGAAGGGGAAATGAGTTTCCCCATGGAGAGGCCAATATCTTAACCTCAGCAAGTTGAGGAAACCACAGTAGAAGGATTGGAGAAGGAGTCTGGATGATAGCTACTCTGCACCCTTTCAGGGTACACTATCTGAATAATTTTTCTTTTCTTTCCTCTCTTCTGTGCTCCTTTATTCTCCTCTAGATCTAGTGGAGAAAACAGTCACAATAACAACTTATCATAGTGATATTCTATAAGCCTGATTTTGTTTTCATAAATTAATTTGTTTCTATTTTCAATGGGTTAGGGTTACTTAAGATCAGTGTGAGGGGGCAGCTGGGTAGCTCAGTGGATTGAGAGCCAGGCCTAGACACAAGAGGTCCTAGGTTCAAATCTGATCTCAGACACTTCCCAGCTGTGTGACCCTGGGCAAGTCACTTAACCCACATTGCCTAGCCATTACCACTATTCTGCTTTGGAGCCAATACTCTGTATTGATTCAAAGAAGGAAGGTAAGGGTTAAAAAAAATCATAGTGTGAGTGGGCAGATAACCCTCAGGCCCTACTACATGCTATCTACAATGCTAAGACCCTGAAGTCCAGGATAGAAAGATTATAAAGTTCCTTAGCACTTAGTGAGCCATAGTTTAGTTTTATAAATGATCCTATCACTCTCCTAAGGAGAATCTTAAAAGAAATGTAGGGCTTCCTTAGATTACCTTTGGATAAGTGCCTCTGGGACATAGTACTTCCAAAGCTGGAAACTAAGGTTCCAAAGTTTTAACTCTATCTGAAAGGAAGAGAAAGGGAGGCAACTTTTTTCTTGAGACAATTATCATTATTATCATTAATAACCCATCAAGTAGAAGAGATCAGAATAAAACCTGAGCCCCCAGGTTCTTCAGTCCATTTGTATTGTTAATTAACCATTTAATTAGCAAGTATTTATTTTGCATTATATAAATTAAATCTATTAACAAGGAAAGAAAAGAAAACTGAAATGGACAAAACAAGTCAGTCTCCTGGTGATGTCTGACAAAGGATTCTTCATTCTTCAGTTAGATAGAGTTCAAGACTTCTTTGCTAAGGAGGGTGGGATATATTTCATTGTTAGTCCTTGGAAGTTATACTTTACGACTACTTTTGGTAATACTTCTGGTATCTTCCATAGTCTGTCAATAAACATTTGATGTTATTTCCCTTACATCATTGAGATCATCCCAGAGGGAACTCTTCTTGACTTTCACCTCTCTGAATGAATTCATACCAGCATTCCCAGGGGAAATTAGATTTTGAACAAAGCTATTTTGAATATATTTCAAGCAAGGGATATGGCATGTATTTGTGTATTTCCCAGAGTGCCTTGCACAATAGGGACTCAATAAATATTTAACATAAAAAGGCTCTACAATTATTGAATATCCTATGGAGGCTAGGAGAGGAACCTTCAGACTAATGATTTATGAAACTCAATACTTTTTACCTGAATTTGAGTATCTAAGTCCATCATAAGCCAGACTCCAGACCAGAAGAAAATCAGCTGCAAGTCCCACTATGATTGGCTTTATTTGGAACTGTGCTGTGTATGGGCAGCATTACCCTGATGAGGCTGATTCAGAGAGAAATGAGTGAGAACTTGTAGCACAAAGTAGAACCCCCCCCACCTTCTTTCTATGTTAGTGACTTACATAAACAAAATAGTCAATAGCAATGTCTTTGTTTAGAAATAGTTCCCTGCCTGTAGCATGGGGTAATTGTTTTTATAAGACAGCATAGTGATTGTTGAAGTCAATTCAGCCAAGTTGTGGCTGTGAGCAATATGTGTTGCTTGGTTTATTGATGGTTCTCTTATATCTTTCAGGTTGGCAACTTTCCTGGTTTCTTTATCCAATAATTCCAGGACATGTGTGAACATTAGTTCAGAGTGTCTTGATGTGATTGTTAGGAAAGGTTCCAATATGCTACTCTTCTTATTTTCTTGCTTATGAAAAAAAATCCTGTGGGGGTTAAGGCTTCTATGATAAATTGTCTCAAAAATCGAATATTGCAGCTGAAACTTACCTAATGTAATTACTTGTATATATAAAAATAATAATAAAATAAACAGGTTTGCAGAGTCGGCCAGAAAGGTAATTGCTACAGCTTTTTCAGTGCACCATATCTTCAGGTGAATCCCAAATGCATGGGGCAGGTCATCACGGAGGAACCAGATTTCCTCCATTTTGCTTAGAAGTTGTAAAAAGCCATTAATAGGGTCAGAGAGATGGCCCAGATGCTGTTTTCAAACCTAATTTAATTTAATTTCTATTTGGGAGATATGAATTGCATAACCCTACTCATTAGGAGTAGGAGCAACGTGTAGTTGGACCCTACTGTTCCAATCAGGAAACTAGTAACTTGCCCCAGCTCTGTCACTGACCGGCTCTGTGACCTATAGCAAATCAATTTTGCCCTCTGCCAAAATTTGCTTTTCTACATATGAGGTGAAAGTTAGCCTCGATATGTCCTGTGGTCCCTTGCAGACCTCATGTTGTCAGAGCACCAAGCTGGTCCAGAACAGGCACATACTCATTTGTTTTTACCCAGATAAGAATTCGGGTTCAATTTTCAACTATTTTGACTTCTTGATTGACTGCTCAGTTTGCTTTTCACTCATATTAAGGTCTAATGTGGTGGCATGTTGTACTCTTTTCTATGGGTAATCCATAAAGAAAGATGGCTTTGAAAAAGAGGAGGGTCACAAACCACCATTACCCACCCTCCCCCCGCCTTCCCCCACCCCCCCGTTCTGTTCCAATTGATCACCAATCATAACTAGAGCAGGGAAATAGGGGTTTTCCCCAGATGGTGATACAGTAAGATAGAAATAGTGTTCCTGACAGGAGAAGCTGGGGAAGAGGAGAGAAGGGAAAGACCACCCTGTTGCCCTCAGGACTATGTTTCCAGAATTTAGCACAGTTACTGGCACATTGTGGGCACGTAAAATATATTGATTAATATCAAATGTCAGGTGCTCACCAGGTTCTCCAGGAATGGAATTTCACTACAGGTCCCCTGAGTCCATATCTGGTGTGTCCCACGTACAACACATTACTTGTTATGTACTCACAAACCCAAACAATTACAGAAGGATTTTCCTCACAGCTGTCACATCTGAATTAATAGTATTATCAACCTTTTTACAAAATAAGGAGAAAGAGTATCTCAGTGATCCACCCAGGATCACAGCTAGAAATACCTCAGTCAGGATTGAACTTCAAACCCTTTATGAATGAGTATTCACTATACCATCCTTGATGGTTTCTTTAATACAATGTGGAAGGTAGCCAGCTTTGCAGACACATTATGATCATTCTCCATGAATTTTTCTTCTATGGTTTTGTTTATGTTTTATAGTCTATTAGGTGTGGGAAATAGTTGGAAGGTAGTTGCCCAAGGTCTGAGAAAAACTTTCTCTCCTAGCTTGAACTATTCATTTGGAAAAAAATATCACTAAGTATTGTTAGGGGGAAATGCGGGTTATTTTTTAAAGGTTGGACTTGATTATTTAAGAATTTGGTCATGAGGGATTTAATTAGTAAATCCAAAATGAATTACTAAATCCAAAATGGATCTTATGGTAATTTATTTTACAATAAAGAGGGAAGATATTAAGGAAGAGAAAAATAAAAGAAAAAGAGAGAAATCTTGAGCCAGCAGGAGTTCAGAGGTCCCTTCCAAGCGAAAGGAGTCTCAAGATGGTGGGCCTTTCTGGAGGCTAGTGCCTCCAGAAAGGCCAAGGGAAAAGGACTCAGCCTTTTCACTCACCCTGTGTCAGTTCAGTCCCTCTTCACTAGCCTCAACTCAAAGCACGAATAATTCCTCCCCTCTCCACTTCCAAAAATGAAGAACTCCCAGAAGAATTCCATTGAGACCATTGTCTCTTTATTTTAAAGACATTTTTTCTTGCATCACTGCCCCTAATTCCATGTCTACCAATTACAGCTGATGCTCTGCTCTAGGACTGCCCAGAAGGCAGTCAATTTTGATTTGTTACCTACTATTGCACACGTGGGTCACAGACCTCACACTTCATGACTACATGGGATATTTGCACTTTTGGTGATTATATCTAAATTGGCAGATCTCCATACTTAACTTTTAAGTACCATGTTTGCACTTTTTGTGATTGAATCTAAAAACAGGCAGGTCTCCATACTTAACTTTTAAGTAGGATATTTACACTTTTTAAAATTAAATTAAAATATAAAAATAGACATGAGTTACAATTTAAATCTTCACATTCAGGGAAGAGCTAAGTACCTTCATTGTTACTATCAGGGGCGAGCCAAATCTAATCTTCACAGTATGAATTAATGACAGTGGCACCCCTTATAGTTCCTGGAACAACACACTCCATTTTTCAAATTCCTCTGTCTGGCCTCCATGCCTGGAGTGCTTTAACTCTTCATCCCTGCTGCTAGACTTCTCTGGCTTCAAGTGCCAGCTAAATTTCTACATTCTTATTTCTAAAATTATATTGTTTTATTCATATAATTATTCTTTAAATGACAAAACTTAAATTTTTTCATAATTTTTCACTTGGTTTCTCTACTCTGACATCTCCTCTTCATCATATTTGTTAAATTTTTATTGTTTTTGGAATTAATATTTAATATATGTGGTTGCCAGGGATTTAATTTCTAAATCCCAAAATGAATTACTAAAGTAAATGGAATTTATGGTAATATATTTACAATAGGAGGATGATATTAAGGAAGGGAGAAAAGGGGAGAGATAGAGGGAGAGATAGATCTCTGGCTACTTCTGATATCAGTTAGATTTTCTAAACTGCAACCAGGGGAAAAGAGCCTCAAGAGGATGGGCCTTTCCTGGAGGCTTCTTGCCTCCATAAAGGCAGGGTCACTAAGTCAGCCTTTTACTCACCAACAGTGATCTTCTAAAAGGAAAGCAGTTCCTCCAGGGGTCCAGTTCCTCCAGTCCAACTCTGAGTCAGAGATCATCCATCCAACTCAAATCTCAATTGGAATCAAATCAAATATCTTCTTCTGGCCCGCTGGTCCTCTTTTTAAAGATCTTTTTCTCTTGTGTCACCTCCCCTAAATTTCACATCTACCATTCACAGCAGACACTTTTCCCCAGGACTGCCCAGTCTTTAGTTCACACCTTCTTTGGTTAGATTATACCTTTCCAGGTTACTTAAGACCTTTTTTTATTAGTTCACCTTTTGTAGTTACTTAACATCTTTTTGTATTTAAAATGGGCAGATCTACTTAAAATACTGAGTTACCATCTTTTTGGGGATTAAATCAACAAATAGACAGAGGATTACAATTCAATCTTCCCAATAAAGGAAGAACAAAGTACCTTCATTGTTATAATTATGGGATTATAATTTAATCATCACAATAAAGGAAGAGCTAAGTATCTTCATTATTATAGTCAGAAGAGAGCTAAATACAATCTTCACATGTTCCAGGAAGCTCATTATTGGAAAAACAAAACAAAACAAAAAAATCTTCCTCTCTCAATATCTCAGCAGCCTTAGGATTCCACCTGCTCTCTAACCTTTGTGTCTCTGATTGGAGGGTGGAGTCATGATCTCTGAATCTTTATTTAAGGTAGGAGTTCAGCTCAGAACATTTTATTCCTCACTATGAGGCATTTTTTAGGACTTCTCTGGCTTTTTCAATGGGTGGCTTCTGCAGTCCTGCCTCCCCCCTTTCAGTTTCCTTCTGTATGTTGTCCTTCCTCATTAGTCTATAAACTCCTCAAAGGCAGAAACTATATTTCTTTTCCTGGATTTGTATTTTGTGAAGATTGGATTTAGCTATCTTCTGATTGTAACAATGAAGGTACTTACCTCTTCCTTTATTGTGAAGATTAAAATGTAATCCCCTGATTGTAACAATTAAGTTACTTAGATATTCCTTTATTGGGAAGATTGAATTGCAATCCATGATCTATTTTTAGATTTTAATCTACAAAAGATGGTAACTCAGTATTTGAAGTAAAGGTGTTAAGTAACTACAAAAGGTGAACTAATCAAAAAAGGTGTTAAGTAACCAAAAAAGGTATAATCTAACCAAAGAAGGTGTGAACTAAAGAGTGGGCAGTCCTGGAAAGGAGTGTCTGCTGTGATTGATAGATGTGAAATTTAGGAGAGGTAACACAAGAGAAAAAGATTTTTAAAAAGAGGACCAGAGGGCCAGAAGAATATATTCGATTCAATTCCATTTGAGATTCGAGTTGGATGGATGATCTCTGACTCAGAGTTGGACTGGAGGAACTGGACCCCTGGAGGAACTCTTGCAGGAGACCTCATACTATTTTTCCTTTTAGACGGTCACCATTGATGAGTGAAAGGCTGACTTAGTGACCCTGGAGGTGTGAAGCCTCCAGGAAAGGCCCATCATCCTGAAGCTCTCTTCCCCTGGCTGGGGCTTCATTTTGGAATTTAGAAATTGAATCCCTGGTGACCACCTATATTAAATATTTAGTCCAAACACAATTAAATTTTAACAATCTATAGGCTTTACTCCAGTACTTGACACATAGTAGGTGCTTAATAAATGCTTATTGACTAATGAATATTGACATTCTGCATCACACCTTTCCCAAACCTCCTTAATGCTAGTACCTAAACTTTACTGTATATCACTTTAAAATGTCATATGAAAGCTATATATTAACATAAAATAATGAACTCAAAATACTAGATTTGAAGTAAAAATGGCTCTCTGTGACTCTGGATGCAGTTTAGCATCACCCCAAAATTTATACATCTCACAAGAAGTCTTGGATTCAACTTCCATTTTTGACAACTAGTACCAATATGACACTAATGGGCCACTTTACCTCTCACCGTTCCAGGAAATGCTTTGATCTAAATAACAAAATAGTAGTGACCTGAACCTGCAGAAGTTTCCATTCTGAAAGTTGTTTATGTTGATAAAAAAATAAACTCACTCCAACAAAACATGTGGTTTGACATCCATTGGTACAAATATAGTCCCAATCTGAGTCACCACATTTTTAATAATAAATACTGGAAGTATTTGTTTTAAGGAGGAAATGCATTTGTTTTCTCAAAACCATAACGGTTTTATTAGATTTATCTAAATGAAGCATGGCTCTGTTTAGATATAGTTCCCCTGCTGTTTTAAATAGAACTCAGATCTAACTTTATTTCAATACTTGAAGAGTTGCAGAGATGGAGATTTTCCAGACAAAGACTATTGGGATTCACAGCATGGAATAGACAGATATTCAGTGCAATTCATCAATCCAGGATTGCTGACACTTTCAAGGCTTCCTTCAGGTGAGACTTCCTATCTGCATTAGACCTTTCCAGATCTCCACTGCCTCCCTGAGTAGTTAGTGTCCTCTCCACCCTCAAATCACTTTGTATTTACTTTGAGTTTTGTATTTGGTTATCTCTGAACAAGAATTATGTTTTCTCCAGGTGAAATATATTGTCCCCGAGGGTAAGGATGGCTTTGTTTTTATTGTCCTAACCTTAGTGTCTAGCACAGGGTACAGCACAGAATATATACACAATAAATATTTACCAATTTAAACTGTATTGAATATTTTATATCTGGATAGGATGGACCCTAACTTACTCTAGGGGGGGAAAAACTATTTTGTATATTCTCAGTCTGGTTTCTATGGTTTTAAATATTATTTACATGCAAAAAATTACAAACAAAATTGAATTGTACTCATCTGATCATGGATCACCCTTCCCATTAAAAGACAAAATTCCTTTCTAACTTGTTTCACTTGAAATAAAGTCTGAGGTTGAAGTTTTGGAATAATGGACAGAGTGCTGAACACTGAATCAGGCAGCTATGAGATTCACTATGGTTCCAACTGGCTAATAATAATAATAACCTAAAGCTGGGAAGGCCAGCTGAACTTTCTGAGCATCAGTTTTTAAATTAGTAAAATAGATACAATAACAAAATACTGTCTTTAGTAGGTTTCTGTGCAGCATAAATAAGATAATTTATGAGTATCATTCAATGTCACTTCTTTAGCACCTACTCTGTGTCAAATATCAGGTTGTGGATATGGACACTCTGAGGATGGGAAAAGGAGACTAAAGGTAGATTTCTTACCTTCTTTTCCCCTCACATTTATCATTTTCCTTTGCTATAATATTGGCCAATCTGATAGATATGAGATGGCAACTTAGAGCTATTTTAATATGAATTTCTCTAATCAAGAGTGACTTAGGACATTTTTTGTATAATTATTGATAGTTTTGATCTCTTCATCTGAATATTGTTTCTTCATATCCATTTGCTATTTGTTAAATGGGGAATGACTTGTATTCTTGTAATCTTGACATAGTTCTCTAAGAAATTAAAACTTTAAAAGAGAAATTTGTTATAATTTTCCCCAGGTCATTGTTTCCCTTCTAATTTGAGTCACATTGGTTTTCTTTGTAGAAAATATTTTTCATTTAATATAATAGAATCAAAATTATTAATTTTATATTTTATAATGTTCTCTGCCTCTTGTTTGGTCCTAAATTCTTTCCTTATCCATATATCTTGCAGGTAAACTATTCAATGTTCTCCTAATTTACTTATGTTTATAGCACTCATGTTTAAATCAAATACCCATATTGACCTTATTTTCATATAGAGTGTGAGATAATGATCTATGTCTTATTTTTGCTGTACTGTTTTCCAGTTTTCCCAGCAATTTTTCTCAAATAGTGAGTTCATATCCCAAAAGCTCAGGTCTTTGGATTTATCAGAAACTACATTGCTGAGGTCATTTACCCCCCATATATTGTGTATTTAATGTATTCCATTGATTCACTATTTATTTCTTAGCAGAATGTTTTTATGATCACTGCTTTAGAGCAGAGTTTGAGGTCTGGTACTGCTAGGCCACCTCCTTTCACATTTTTTTCCGTTAATTCTCTTGATATTCTTGAATTTTTGTTCTTCCAGATGAATTTTGTTATTATTTTCTCTACTTTTATGAACTATTTCTTGGAATAATTAAATTAATTTAGATAGGATTGTCATATTTATTATTTTAGCTTAACCTACCCATGAGCAATTGATATATTACCAATTGCTTAGATCTAACTTTATTTATGTAAAAAGTGTTTTGTAATTGTGTTCTTATAATTCCTGTGTTTATCTTGGCAAATATATTCCCAGGTATTTTATATTGTCTAGTGTTATTTTAAATGGAATTTCTCTTTCTAACTCTCATTGATGGACTTTGCTGGTAATCTATAGACATGCTAATGAATCATGTGGCTTTATTTTATATCCTGAACTTTGACAAATTTATTAATTATTTCAATTATTTTTTGGTTGATTCTCTAGGATCCTCTAAGTATATCACCATGTCATGTGCAAAGAGTGTTAATTTAGTTTTTTCACTACCTATTTTAATTCCTTCAATTTCTTTTTCTTCTCTAATTGCAAAAGATAGCATTTCTAATACAATGTTAAATAATAGTGAATAATCTGAATATAATCTGAATCCTTGCTTCATCCCTGATATTATTGGGAAAGCTTCTACTTATACCTGTTTTACAAGATACTTACTGAAAGTTGTATCTTATCATTTTATGGAGTTCTCATTCTAATGATTGTAGTAGGAATGGGTGTTGTTTTTTGCATCTATTGAGATAATCATGTGATTTCTGTTAGTTTGGTTATTGATATGGTCAATTATGCTGATAGCTTTCCTAATATTAAACCAGCCCTAAATTCCACCTGGTCATAGTGACTGATCTTTGTGATATATTTCTATCATCTCTTTGATAGTATTTAAATATTTTTTATTAATATTTATTAATGTTCTTGGCCTATAATTTTCTTCCTCTATTTTGTTCTTGCTGGCCTAAGATCAGCTGAATATTTGCATCAGAAAATAATTTTGTAGGACTCCTACTTTACCTATTTCCTCAAATAGTTTACATAGCATTTTGACTAATCATTCTTTAAATGTTTGATAAATGTTGTGAATCCATCTGGCCTTTGGGAATTTTTCTTAGGGAGTTTATTGATGACTTGTTCCATTTCTTTTTCTGTGATGGAATTAATTAAGTATTCTATTTCCACTTTTGTTAATCAGGACAATTCATGCTTTGGTAAATATTAACTTATTTCACTTACATTGTCAGATTTATTAATATATTATAGAATAAAATATCTCCTAATAATTGCTTTAATTTCCTCTTCATTGGTAGAGAATTTACTTTTTTTAATTTTTGATACTGATAATTGGCTTTTCTTCTTTCCCTTTTTTAAAAAAAAGTATCCAATGGTCTATTTTATTTTTTATCAAATCAATTTCCAGTCTTATTCAGTAGACCAATGACATCCTTACTTTCTGTTTTATGAATTTCTTCTTTGATTTTTAGGATCTACAATTTAGTATATAATTGAGGATTTTAAATTTGTTCTTTATCTACTATTTATACTTGCCTGCCTAATTCATCTATATTTTATTGATATAAGCAAATGAACAAATTATAGAAATATAAAATTTCCTTTTAAAATGGCTGTATCCTTTGAATTTTGATATGTTGTCTCATTTGTCATTTTCTTTAATGGAATTATTGATTTTTCTCTAATTTGTTCATTGACCCACTCCCTTTTGAGAATTAGATTATTTAGTTTCCAATTAATTTTTATTTGTCTTTCCATGGACCATTACTGATTATGATTTTGTTATATTATGATCTGAAAAGGAAGAATTTTTTATTACTGCTTTTCTTCATTTTATTGTGAAGTTTTCAGGCCCTGATAAATGGTAAATTTTTGGGTAAGTGCCATGTACTTCTGAAAGAGTTTATATTCTTTTCTATTACCACCCAATTTTCCAAAATTTAACCTTTTAAAAATTTCATTCTCTTTCTTCTTGTTTATCTTTTAATTTGATTTATCTAGATTTGAGGCTTCTGACTAGTTAGCTTTATTGTCTATTTGCTCGTGGAGGTCATTTAATTTCTCCTTTAAAAATTTGGGAGACTACATCATTTGGTGCATCTGTCTTTAGTATTGAAATTACTTCATTGTCTATGGCAACTTTTATCAGGATGTAATTTCCTTCCTTACCTCTTTTAATTGGATCTATTTTTGCTTTAGCTTTGTCTGAGATCATGATTGCTCCTCCTACTTTTCTTCAGCTGAAGCAAAATAAGTTCTGCTCTAGCCCTTACGTTTATTCTGTGTGTCTTCATGACTCACATATAGTTAGGTAAAAAAAAACATATTATAGGAATCAGGATTTTAATACAATACACTCTACTATGTGCTTCCATTTTATGGGTGAGTTTATCCTGTTCACATTTAGTTATGATTATCAACTGTCTATGTCCCAACATCTTATTTTCACATCTTGATCCTGCTCTTTCTCCTTTTACTTTATCCCTCCTCACAAGTATTTTGCTTTTAATTTTCCCCTCACTTCTCACTGACTATAATATTATTTGTACTTCTATATGCCTTGCAAGAACTTTAAGGATACATGCCATTTCATCCAAAGACATGCCAGATAAAAGCTTTATAGACCTGTACTTGTCCACAAATTCTGCACTGTCCTTACCCTGGGCCTTGGATACCTATCATGTATTGCATATGTTACTTATTCCTAGAAGAGTTTTGGTCATCTAGAAATCACCCATTATTTTCATTCCAATCTCTTTTTCCCTCCTTATTACCAGTGAATTTCTAGATCTTTTTGCTTTCATTTCTTCAACAGCTCTGAATCTGTGGCATTCTTTCCCTTTTATTCACTTATATGGCCATCACCACTGTTAATACTTTCATCATCTTTTCCCTGGATTATTCTAAGAGTCTCTGAATTGGTTTCTGAATCTTCTCATCTCCTTCTGTTTTGTACCTATTGATTTTAAGAAGTCTACTGAACATCTAGTTTTAGATGTCTTAATGGCAGATGGAATTATGAGATTGGAGGTCAGCAAAGTGTTTGGGTCAGAAAAGGCAGATTTGAGAATTATCAACATAGAGATGGTAATGAAATATCACCAAGTGAAGTAGAATAGAGGGAAAGAACTCTGAGGTATGCCTACTGTTGGAGGGTATGATCTGGTGGAGGATCTAGAAAAGGAACCAGAGAAGAAGTGGTCAGATGACTAGAAGGAAAGGAGAGAGAGAGAGAGAGAGAGAGATGTGCTGAAAATCTAGAGAGAAGAATAAACATGTCAAGGAGATTTATTTAAGTGTATCTCCATGGACTAGCATGATGAATCATACACAATGGATGCAGCATCATTGTCTAATTGATTAATTGTTGATCTATGAATCTTGGTACATTGTTGTTTGCATATTGTCTCCCTCTATCACTTTGAATGCTGAGATACTTTACAGAAGAAATTGTCTTTTGCCTTTCTTTGAATCTTCAGTGATTAGCACAGTGCCTGGTACATATAGTATATTTGTTGTCTGAGGACTTTTAGTTTCTTGTTCCCTTTTTTTACTTTCAGTTCAATAAACAATTATTAACATTGTGAAAAACCTTTACTAGCTGCTAGTTTTACAAGGAAGAACTCAGTCCTTGCCCTCAAGGCATTTACAATCAAATAGAAAGGACAAATTCCATCTTAAACTACTTTTTCTTTGATCCAGGCCCTCCAAAACCATTGCTATTTTGTCCACCTGTTCTTTTATTCCCTGGAGGTTTCTTCTGCTGTTCCTTTATCATTCAGACCTTTGCCCAGAACAATCAGCCTTTATTTAGCTTCTGTTTTCTCACAAAGCAAAATGTTTCCACTCTAGACAGGTCCATTTAAAACAGCAATAACAACAACAGCACTAAGAAAAATGTGACTCCCAGGAGGATCCTTTTTTATGTTTTTTTTTTTAGATTCTGGGCACTCAGGTTACTATACACCCTGGGGGATGGAATAAAAGGGTCTGAATTTGGAATTAAAGACTTTAGAGTTACAATGGACATCATTGTTTTACAAATGAGGAAAATGGGACCCAGAGAGTATCACAGAATTTGAAAGTTGTTGCAAATGAAAAAGGCAGCAATCTTTCCAACTTCCCAACTTATCTAAATGATCACCCAACTTCCACTGAAGACAATAAAGGAAGAGGCCTTGTCACTATTCAAGATACTCTGTTCTACTTTTCAGTAGTTTGACTTGTTGGAAAGCTTCACCCCCTTACATTAAATTAATACTTTCTACATGCTATGATGAAGTTATGATGACCTTATTTATGTTCTTCTCAGATATCACTCTATCTCCAGGCTCCAAATATTTTTACTGCTCCTCTCCCATGCCTGGGACTCTCTTCCTCTTCTTCTCTTCTTTCTGACTTCTCTAGTTTTAAGATTCACCATAAACTCTATCTTCTAAAGAAGAGCTTTCTGCCTTCTGCTTCATCCCTTTCTCCCAAATAAAGCCTTCCTTCTGATATGCCTCCTACTTGTACTGTGTATAACTTGTAATTATGTAGCTTTCTTAATGTTGTCTTCTCCCTTGGAATGTGAACTTCTTGAAGACCAAGGAGCACATTTTTAACTTCATTGTATCTCAGATTTTAATATACATCAATGATATAATAGGAATGTAAATATTATAAATGTTCTTGACCAACTGCCTTTTCTGAGTGTCTTTCTCCATGGATGGAAGTTGAACTGAGTGAGAGATGCTGAGAACCAGAGGGAAAATCACAGGCATGATGTTTATTCTATTCTTCTCAACAGAACAGTATTCATGATGGAACTGTTCTCCTAATTAAAGGAGTCCACCAGTTACAAGGCTAGCTAAATTTTTATTGCTTCAAATCCCTCATAACTCAAGGGGAAAGAGTGTGACTTTAAATTCCTGAACTGGACCTGGGGTCCCAGGAAACAAGCCTCTAACAGTAGTTTTATCTGGACAATCTCTGAGATGGTTCTGGTTGAAATAATTATTGCTTTATCTGGAAAATTCACCAAGACTGTTCCTAGCCCAGGTTCATTTAGAATAGTCCATTCAGGATTCAGTGGGTGAATTTCCTAAGCTTATAATATAGTTACAAAGCATTCTTGTTATGTATCAGTGACATGGGCACCATACCTCCAGAAACCCAGGTGAACTATTATCAGGGAAACTCCCTCACTCCCTGGCATCCTCCATGACTGAACCTAGAAACACCCAATGACTCCCCTAGTGTCTTGAGATGTTTATCCTCTTTGATTGTCCTCTATATTTAAGATGGACAAAGAGATGAATCTTTATGCCTCCAGGCAGACCACAGTCAGATGACCACCTCACCCCACCAAATGCCTGAGGGACTAACACTCTATAGGTCAAGTCCACCGCATGACATAGCATCTGTTGTAAAGAGTATAAAATCCCCAGAACTGATGTCATGTGGGGGACAACTTTTCCATCCATGCTGTCCTCATGGGGAACAGCCTTTCCTTTCATGCTGTCCTCCCAGGAACTGCACCCCATCTTGCTGTTCTACCTTGCTATCCTCCTGGCCATTCTCAACATTACTTTCTAAATTAATAAATTTCTCTTTTTGTTTTTAAGCTAAGTTTTGGAGTCTTGCATTCTTGCAAAAGGTATCCTTCCTGAACCCCAGGGGTACATATCTGGACTCCATAACATCAGAAACCCCCAGGGAAAAGAAAAATGGAGGCTTGAGCAAATCCAATTAATTATTATAGTTGGTATTCCTTTCATTTTAAAATGTATCATAGTTGCTATTTTTGTTGGAGGTGATGAAGATAATGAAATGACCAAATTGGCAAAGAGTTGATAGATTGAATACATGTTCTGTATCCAAATCCAGCTCCTATATACCATACAGAAACTGGATTAAACCTTAGATTTATCCCAAACTCATAATTTCACAAGTAAGGAAATAAAATTCCAGAGTGATTTGTCCAAACTTCAACAACTAAATATTAATAGTCATTAATCCATCTACATTAATAGTCCTTAGTCATTATGCAGAATCAAGTTGAACTTGTCTCACAAATTATGATTTAAAAAAATCCATTTGGCCTCTGAGACTATGGTTTTTGTATTCTTTGCTATTCTCATCTAGCTCCTATTTCAGCAGGCACTACAGTACTGAAATAATCTAAATTTAAACACCCGTGTTCACTTATCTCCAGTAGAACAATGTTGAATGCGTGCCAATGCATCACAACAGGGCTTTATAAATTTTACAATAGTAGGTTCTTCAGCAATGAGCACCTTTACAAGGTAATTTACAACAACATGGCAGTTCCTTGGCTTTGAAACACATAAAAGTGCTATCATCAAACCCAAACAAATCCTACCTTGGGACTCTTAAACTATTTCCCTCCTTGAGCTAACACTACATCCATATGAAAAGAAATCAGAATGACAATACTAATTGTTTAATGTAAGAGCTAAAGGACATACAGAAAAATAAAATCCATGCCAATAGAGTATACTACTATTCCATATTAACTTTGTTGGATGGAAAGAATCATCGTGTTCTTTAAGGGTTCCTTTTTCTAGAGGGAATTTTTTGGATAATTTCCCTACTAAACTCTTTTTCTTTGACTCAGCATAGTGTATATAGATCCTAATGCTATATAATCCAATTGTTGTTCATTTTTGTCGTTAAAAAACAAAGTAGTATAGTAGTAGTCTCTCGGTAACCGATGATGACGATTGTCTTTGTGTGTTTTCATCTATGGTGTATAGATGAGTGTGCACAAAGACACTTGTGCGTGAAGGAGATTTAAGTGGAATAGTCGATGCACAGAGACAGTCCCACTCTCTTGGTGTTGGAAGCCTGGGTCCATTGACACAAAAAGTCGTTACACCTGGAGACTTCCTCAGCTCCATTGGATGGCCATGTTGTCTTTTGTGCTCCAACACACCCTAAGCACTCCACAGTGCTTTGCTATGTCGCCCTCTCAGCCGTTGAACCTTCTTATTGGTTTCTTCTGTCTGTTCAGCTGAAGTAGTCTTCACATGCTGGTTGAGCAAAGCCTTAGTTCACCAGGGGTTGATGATCCGCTGGCTACCCTCACAAGGTTTACCCGACCTGTCAAAGCCTTTGCCGGGGGTGTGGCCACTGCTGCATGCTAGCAGCTACTAGGAGCCACAAGTGAGAGCTGGGTGTCAGGTGGGGGTCAGAGGCTGGAGAGCTGCCCAGGAGGGCACAACAAGCCCTCCTTACCAGAGATACTACTCCTTCCTGAGCACCCCATACAAAACTGACTTCTTAACTATGTGCATACAACACCTAGAAGGGGGAATATCACACTTATCTGATCCATCTGGTAAGGATAAGAGAGGCTTCTTTTTTCTCATCAATAAACATTTTGGTAATTTTTTTTTTCCTTTTCAAAGTGAGGAGTAGGGAGAACAGGAAGGGAAAGAACTCAGAAATGAAGATTAAATTAAGGAAAAAAGGTAGATAATGACTTCAAAGAAGAGCCAAGGCAATGACACCAATAAGAGAAACTGAACACTAGAACCAATAAATTTTTTGACAGCATCAAAATGGTTTCCATTTTGTTGACCATCTTCAGCAAATTCAAGTGAGAACCAGACTGGTTTGGAACTCTGAATCCCGACTTCTGTATGTGTGAGGTTGCCTGTTCAACAGAAGAGTAGTTGTAGGGGCACTTGAGGTGAATCTCAGGTTCAGGACAGATACCCTTGCAAGTATACAAGACTCCATAAGTTAGCTTAGAAATAAAAAGAGAAATTTATTAAGTTGGTATTCATGTTGAATTTGGCTGGGAGGACAGAGGGGATGGATTCTGGGTTTCTTATTCCCTTTTGACAGTGGAGGCCACATGACCAAGGATGAGGGAATGGAATGAGGTTGGGCAGAAGTGGAGGATATTTGTTATCTGACTGGGGCTAAAGTGAAATCCTGAAGACACAGGGGGTGGCTGGGCATAGTTGACAAAAATCTGCCCCAGATACAACCCAATGGTACTAGAGCATAACCAGAAGATGCATATCTGTGCCCATCTCAAAATCTAGGGGAGAATCCAAGGGGAATATTCCTCTCAGGGGTCTTTCCTTATTGTGAGTCTCTAATGCCGAGAATCACTATTTCCTCAGCATTATGAAAATGCAAAGAGGAAAAGAATTTTCCTGCTTTCTGTTTGACCTGAAACTCGTCTAGGGTTTGGGGTATCCAAGGGTAACCTGGGTTCCCATGCCAAAGTCACATAAAATAATTGTACCATTTAAATCTTTCCCCTCCCCAGCACCCCAAGGGATGTATAATGACTGAGGACTTCTAGAAATTCATTAAAACTTATAAATACATAAATATTGTATTAGTGGAAACATTGTCTTTATACAGCTAAAAAACAGAAGTACATACATTGGCAAGACATAATTTCTATAATCTACAATTGACTTTATTTACATTTTCCTTTGAATCATGGCATATTTTATTGTAGGCAAATGTCATAGTTTAGTGCATGTGTATTTGATAGACCTTTGCAATCCCTCTTTATTCCATGGGGGTCCTTGCTTCCAGAACCACACAAAAAAAGAGAAGTCAAAGGGGGCAGCTGGGTAGCTCAGTGGATTGAGAGCCAGGCCTAGAGATGGGAGGTCCTAGGTTCAAATCTGGCCTCAGATACTTCCTAGCTGTGTGACCCTGGGCAAGTCACTTGACCCCCATTACCTAGCCCTTACCACTCTTCCGTATTGACTCCAAGATGAGGAAAGGGTTTAAAAAAAAAGAGAGAAGTCACCTGGGGCTGATTAGCTGCATTTGTCTGCAACCTGAATGACACATCTGATTGGCTTGAGTTCCTCAGGTAGGTGTGCAGTGATTGATGACTAGGAATGAAAACTCACCCAGTATTAGGCAAACCACACTTTCCTGTCAAAGGCTGGCCCTGGGTATTCCCCCATTTCTACTCGTTAAGAACAACACTCAAGAAAGAAAATGATGCCATTTCATCAATATTAAGTGATCTATTCTATACAATGAATTTCTATGTTTGCATCCAGGTGATGATTGCCACAACCCAGAGATTATTCAAATATTCCATTGAATGAATTTCAAAATACTATCAGTAACTGTTTAATCTCTGGCATCTCTGATATTTGTCATACCTGTGTTCATTAATATCTACATTCATCCTTGTGTGACATGCTATCATGAGGCACGGTGGCATGTAATATAAATATGTCAGCCGGAAATCTGCCTCCCACACCTCCCTGCCTTGGAAAGAAGGCATAATGTGTTCTTTAGATAAAATGCCAGGCAAGTGACAGAAATGCAAAGTGGATGCTCCTTTCCCTGCTGTAACAGCTCATTTGCATGTCAACAAATGGGAGCAGACCTGGTGACAAGTAAGAGGATCCTCCTCTCCTTGCTGAGGTATCTCCCCCCCACCACCACCGCTTTGCTTTGAAAGCTCATTGCAACTTTATTAAGTCTTTCATTGGATTTGAAAGGTAATAGATTAATGTCCAGGAATCTTAATCACATGGAAAGTTTTGTTGTAATGTAATTAAAGTGGAGCCAGAAAACAGCCCCTTCCAAAGGGGAGCCATTATGCCATGGGAGAGGGAGCCAGGTACCAGCTATCTATAATCCCTGCCCACTTAAATCAATGCATATATGGATGAAGAAGAAGTAAAAGCAAATTCCACTAATAATCATTGACCTTACAGAGAACCAGAACTATTTACCTTTTAAAACAATCATAAAAGAAGGTGGCAGAGTAAAGGTTAGGACTTGCCTGAGTTTTCCCAAATTCCCCACCAAATGACTGTAAAATAACACCTCAAAATGAATTCTGGAGCAGCAGAGCCAACAAAAAATGGAGTGAGAGAATTTCCAGCCCAAGATAGCAATGGCAGGAAAGGTCTGTCTCCCTGAGGTGGGAGTGCTAGTCAAGGTGAAGCCATGAGCCCTGAGAAGTCAGCAAGAGATCTTATTGGTAACTGAATCACTGCTCACAAGCCACAGAAAACAAGGGTCTTGGACAGCTAATTAGAGGGAGGTTACGGGGACACTTTGCGACATGCAGCGCAGAACTCTGTTGCATTGCACATATGTGGTTCCTTCCAGTTTATAGCTGTAGGGTGGGGAGGAGCACTGGTATACTACAGCATGGCATACTATACAGGTATTCACATGCAGAGGAGCAGGGACCCTGGTTGCAGTTACAGATTGGAAAAGAAGGCTTGCAGTCCCTCTCAGACCAGATCACAGGCCGGGAGAGCAGTGACCAAATCTCTCCTTAGACCATAGCTTCTTGGAAGAATGGAAACTTGCAGACTGCCTGAAGCTTGGGGCAATGCCCCTCCCACCTGGAAGCAAAGCCCAACTTTAGCATAAAGTTAAAAGTGAAGAAATAGGTTAAATGATCTAAGAACAAAAATAAAATCTGACCACTGAAAATCATTATGATGACAAAAAAGATCAAAATACAAACTCAGAAAAAACAACAACAACAAGAAAATCAAAACAGCTACCTCTAAAGACTCAGAGAAAATGTGAATTGATCTCAGGCAAAGAGGAAAAAAGAATACTTGAAGAGTTCAAAAAGGACTTCAAAAATCAAATAAAGGATAATTACATGGCTCAGTGGATAGAGAGACAGCCTTCTTGATGGGATGCTAGGCTCAAATCTGGCCTCAGGAGCCTCCTTACTGTGTGACTGTGGGAAAGTCACTTAACCTTAATTGCCTAACCCTTACTTTCTGTCTTAGAATTGACTCTTTACCCCTGTCACATTGGCTAATATGATACAAAAGACAAATGATAAATGTTGGCGAGGAAGTAGGAAAATTGGGACACTAAAACAATGTTCTTAGAGTTGTGAACTGATCCAACGATTCTGGGGAACTGTTAGAAGCAATGCCCAAAGGGGCTGTAAAACCTCTACATACCCCTGTACCCAGCAATACCACTACTAGGTCTACATTCCAAAGAGATCAGGGGGAAAAAATTTTCTTCACTTGAAGAAATATTTATATGTTTTTATGTTGGCAAAGAATTGGAAATTGAGGAAATCATTTTGGCAATAACTAAACAAGTTGTGGTACATAAGTATGATGCTATAGTATTGATGAACACGATGCTTTAAAAAAAACCCTGAATTTTTTATGTATGAACTTATGCAAAGTGAAATGAACAAGATCAGGAGAATATTGTAATAACAGAAAAAAAAAGCAAAATACCAATATTATATGATGTTCATCTCTGAATGATTTAGCTTTCCTTAGTAATACAATGACCCAAGACAATTATGAAGAACTTATGAAGAAAAATGTTATCCTGAGGGGAAGCTAGGTGGCTCATTGGATGAGAGCCAGGCATATGCAGAGGAGGTCTTCTATTCAATTCTGACTTCAGTCACTTCCTAGCTGTGTGACCTTGGAGAGGTCACTTAACCTCATTGTGTAGCCCTTACCACTCTTCTGTCTTGGAACCAATACATATCACTGATTCTAAGACAGAAGGTAAAGATTTTAAAAGAAGGAAAGAAAATGCTATCACCCCTTCTAAAGAAATAATTGACAGATGCTCAATTTTTATTTAATTAAACTATTTTTTCTTTTTCTTGTTTTTTTTTGTTTTCTTTTATACTATGGCTAAAAGGGAAATGTGTTTTGTATGATCACACATATAATCTATGTCCAATTGGTTGATTTCTCAATGAGCAGAGGTAGGGGAGCAGGAAGAGAAAGAATTTGGAATTCAAATATTGAAAAAGTAAATGCAAAAATTATTTTTAGATATTGTAAAAAAAAGAAAGTAGTAAAAAACCCTACAATATTATCTAAAAACAAAAATAATCTCAATAGTCCCATTTACACATTCCTTCCAACTTTTAAAAAATGCTTTGATTTCATTATTAATGAATTAGTGGCATTTAGGACCTAAGTGCCAGGCACTGTGCTATGTAAAGTATAGAAATATAATTAATAGAACAATTTCACTCCTGTAACTGTCCTATGCAGGAGATGCTACTATTATCCATAGTATAATGAGGGAGACTAATAGAAATAAAATGATTTGCCCAGAGTCACAGCTGAGGTTGGATCTGAGCACACAAGTATTCTTCTCCCTGTTATGGTTAAAATTAAGAGATGGGCTGTGGATTTTATTATTGTACTAATCAGAAAGGAAAGGATAAGCCTCCATTTTGCTAAGGCCTGAACCTCCTTTCCCCAGCAAGTGCCTCCTTCATTTGCTTGATCTCCATGCTGGAAGCCAACAGACCTTCCTCTTTCCCCATGCAGTCTTTTAAGTTCACGGAGCTCCACCTTCCATTTCATGCTGACATTCAGACTGATGTCAGGGAGCTGGAGACCTTTAGGATGATGCCAGATGCCTAGTCTGTGCTGATGACATCCATTTAGGCTATAGTCAGGGAGCACCAGACCATGGTGGGTAGGTGGGTGGAGCTATTTTCCCTCACACAACACCAAGTACAGTATGTACCACCTAAGGAAGAGATATGTAATCTTTTAGAAATGGAGTGCCTGTCTCCTCCTCCACCCCAACCCAAGACCAAGTGCCATGCCCATGCCCTCCCACTACATTCTGTGACCCTCCCCCCACTGAGTGCCAGGATTATACTGCTTCCCTCCCCTTACTTCACCCAGGGGAGGGAGGAAACGTTCCCACTGGACTGTTGGGCAAAGGCATGGGTGATGTAGTGAGGCTCAGGGAGAGGGAGAGGCAAAGAGCATAAGCACTGTATTCTGCTCCCCTCTAGTTATGTGAGCTATCATCCCCTCAAACCTAGCTCCTCTCCAAAGTGGAAAATTAGGGGACCTTGAAAATTTCAAAGTACACCCTCTTTAGATACTACTGAAGGAACTAGAAGCCATTTCAAATGCAAAGGTTTATTGAGAAAGAAAGAAAAAGATGGCCAGACCACAAAAAAAAAGCAAAAAAGTCAGTTTACAGGAAAATCCCTTATTAATAGGAAATGTAACCATCAGGTTAAATGGCATCATCCTGACACATTCATCCTATCACAGTCCAGCCTTCCTGAAGGAGGTATCTTCCAAATGAACCTTTTTTAGCAAAAGGTCCAGGGTTGAAGTAAGGTTTTAATCTGGATCCAGGGCTGATTGGAAGACTGCTACCTTCCAGAGTTTCTGGCCCACCTTTCTCCCTCAGAAATGCACCTCTTTGAATGCAAATTGAACAGGCTAGGTCAGGAGTTTAAGAATGAAAATTAAAGTAGTCCAAATTTGCTTGTGAAGGAAACTTTGGAATAGCTGAAGAGGCTCTTAGCCTGGCCTGGGGTTCATAAAACTTATTCCTGAATCACTAGACTACAGTTTTGAACATTTTAAAAGTACAAACTCAAAAGGCATATCAAAAATCCCCCAAATACTTTGTATGCTAAAGACATTGGTTGTTTCTGATAGTAAAGGCATAAAATGTTTCTGTTTCACTCAGGCCAAAGGTAATTAAGAGGCCATTATATTCTCTTATCCTTAAAGGGCTGCTGTCTTGAAGAGACCTGCTTATTAACTCCTACTGGGGAGAGGGGGAGAGAAGCAGCCCAGTTGTGCCTTATTCAGGATTTCTAGTTAGGAACTCTGGTGAACTCTGAGCTGCAGGGATGGGCACACTGGGTCCTTGGGGCACCAGGTCCTTGGCATACATGCCCACAAAGAGTCAGGCTCCGCATCATGGACCTGGGGGAGTCTAACAAAAATAGTTCTATCAGTTATTTTAGGTATACATGTCTGAATTGGGTATTCCTTTCCAGATATATCATTATATTATATTTTATACATTTAGTAGGATTTTAGAACCTGTATGTTAACAATGTCTCTACTTCAAATCTCTGTGAAGTCTAATAATTACTACTCTTTTAGGGCATGCACAATAATTATGTATAACTTTAAAAGGCACATTTAAAAGGCACATATGTATTTTAGTAAGCAAATATCAAAGTCACCTTAGATCTAATTTTGTGAGGAATATCAAATGACCCTATTGATTACCAGATAACTTTTGATTTGACAGTTGAGGAAACAAACACTATTTGAAACAAGATTCTCTGCCTTGAGACTCCATATTTCCCTGTCTCTAGGTTTCCACCATCTCTTGTTGCCCTATTTAATTTCCTTTTTGCTGGTATTTGGTCACTACCATGGACATTCCTAGGTTATATTTAGATCAAGTAAATTCAGCAAATATTTAGTATCTATTATAGCGATGACACTAAGGATACCAAAATGGAAGCAGGGTACAGTCCCTACCCTCAAGCTGATCCTTGAATTGATTTTTATGCTAGGGAAACATTAGGAAAAAAGAGACTATCAATCTTCTGAGTTTTGTTGAAAAAAAATTAAGTCTTTAGGTATGGGATGGGGTAATATTGAAGGTCCCTTGATAACTGGTTTAAAATTTCCTCTGTTCTCAATATTTCATTTTATTTTACTTGTTTGATTCATCTACTCCCAATAGAAATAAGCTACTTTATAGAAAGAGTTGTTTAGTTTTTATATTCCCTATTCCTAGTCATTGTTGTATTGCTTAATAAATATTTATTGAAGTTTATTGAAGAGAAAATTGGATTTGCTAGGAAAAGACTCATATTAGAAGAAAATAAAATTTAGGAAGGAATATAAGGGAAAATGGGAATTCATTCAGACTGATGATCTTCTATAGGTGAGATAATGGCAAGGCCTCCTAACTTTCCATCAGAGTTCTCTTGACAGAAAGAAAAATGAACTCAGAACAGTTGCAATGAAAGCATTGAATTCTGTTTTTACACTTACTCAGACTATAGTCTAAACATTAGAATCCTACATATAAAAGTGGGTGGGAGGGGAGTCCGGGATTCACTTCCTGAACAAGACCCTCTCATGCCTTATCAAACTGGAGAAAAGGAAATTTCACAGTTTGCTCCCAGGAGTCATAAAAAAAAAAGTTCTTCCCACTCTTCTTTGACTTCAGGTATTAGCCAACATGATGAAGGAAAAGCAGGCAAAGGATTTATAATTACTACTGACCTTTCTGTGAGATTTGTGTGTTTCATATGCCAAATTCTAGAAGGATAAAATCATAGTTCATCAGACCGAGATGGATTTATAGATGTAAGAACTTATTTTCTTCAGTCTGCTTGATTTGAGAAGTAGGAAGATAGTCACAGGCTTTTATGAAAAAGGACAGAGGAAAGACATAATTCTATCAGGTGAAAAGGGTTAGGAAGGAAGCTTTGCTGCATTAGGAGTGTATTTGTGAATCTAGGCCACATGTAAGAGCAGAAGACATTATCCTCAGAGATAAGCCCTAGCTTTATTTTCTTCTCTCTAATGGATCTGAAAGTGATGTTTATTTCACCTAGTTTTCTCCTTCTCCAAAGCAGAAATAACCATATGAATCCTATTAAAGTGTCCTGGCATGTGTCTTGAATCACTATGATAAATTTTGACAATTACTGAGCCCAAGTCATCTTTCCAGGAGAGTCTAGAGGTCAGGACTCCTAACTCAGTCCTTCCTTCAGTCTTCACTCTGATGTCTGGTGACTTGCCTTCAGGGCCACCGTGATGACTCCAATGCTGTGATAAAAATATGGCTTGGAAGTATGGGGGATGGAGTCTAAGTAGCCAAGAAGTCCATCAAAATAGTCCTTAGTGGTCCTTGATTTCTTTAAACTTTCTCAAAAAAATTAAAAAAAAATTACAATTGCTCTTCTAAGATACAATTAGACTTGGATCTAACTCAGAAAACTCCAACTATGGGAATTCTTATCAGTGAAATTGATGACTGGTGAAGGAAAATCTGAGTGAAAGCATTAGGATACCTCCTAGAGATGACAGAATCCACCAGCGGCATTCATTGGGAGTTGGACAAGAGTGGGCAGTTTCTACCCAAGAAGTTTATTAATTTCTCAAAGGTTTCCCTAAAGAAGCTTCAATGGGACCAGGCTCCCATCTCTGTATTCAGCTAATGTAATTTAGAATTAGAAAGGATTTTAGGAATAATCTACCACCTTCTTCCCAATATCCCTTATCCCTATCTTATTTTGTAGATGGAAAAAAGTGAGACTTGGAAAGTCTCATGATGATGATGACATTACAGTTAGAGATTTAATTCTCTTTCCATTATACTGATCTGACTAGAGTATTTTTTATTAGCTCTGAGAAAGCAAGCAGTCATGAGAGGCAAGGTAATGTCCTGGATAGAGATGAGCTAATCTGAAAAAACAGAGAGACCTGGAAATGAGCTCCAAATCTGACTGATGATGGTTGTATGACCTTTGTCAAGTCCCTTACTCATGGAGTATTCTGGAGAAACCCTTTAGATCCACATTGGCAGAGAGATTTTTCTTTACCTGGGAATTTGCTATACCCAGGAAATCATGACTCCAAGCCCTACCATTATAGGAAAGGAGAAACAGGGACTCTTATAGAATCTAGTGGTTATGACATCATGTCTAGCACAACTTTTATATGTAGCTCCATATTGCCCCTTCTGACTGGGCCCATCTGTTTCTCTATGTCTTCCTTGGTGTTGTGGTTTCCTTGATTCAAGGTCAGCTATCTGGTCATTACAGTGGTGAGTCACTTGTCCAAGTCCTGTTCTCTGCAGCCTCCAAATTTCCCCACACCATAGATACAGCTGTGAAGTCGACTGACCTGTTTATTTCTCTTATTCAGTCATGTTAGCTTGGGGCAGACACATTCTTAGAAGAAATCCAGAGAGCCTTACTGCTTGCCTGCCTGGGAGAATTATCATGAGATTCAGAGAGACATAAGTCTCTCATTGCAGAATTGAAAATAGTTTTAGTCTAGGGTTTTTCCTGCCTGAATTGTATGGAAGCCACAATTTCCCTTGCATCTGTTATCCTCCAGAGGTTAGATGGGTAGTCTCAGAATTCGCCAGATGTGTAAGGTGCACATCTGGAGATGTGTCCCACAGAAATGCTCATACGTCCCCTCCCCATTATTTTAACAAGACTCATTCCCAGAATCTCTAAGCCCCTAGTTTTGCAATGATTTCTTTCTCCAAATGTAATAATAAAGTTAAGAAGAAATGAGCTTATTATGTTTTATTTCTTCTGAAATAAAAAAGAGAATAATGATTCAGTTTTGGCAGAAGCCAACTTTACAGCTTAGGGCATTTTATTTATTTTTTTCCTTCTATTTTTTTCTGTGTTATTTTTCTCTGCTGCTCTGAGAAAGCCTGGGATGGAGATTTAGCCAACCCAGGTAGTTTACTGTTCGATATCTCCTTGCGAGGTATTCAGGGAGCTCTGATCCCCCAGGTATGAAACAGCCTCAAGGAGTAGAGGAATTACTTTCAGGCCTGACGCTCTCCTGCCTCCCTTCTGTTGTGAGTAATGGATTTTGTTTTGTGTGTGTGTGTGTGTGTGTGTGTGTGTGTGTGTGTGTGTGTGTGTGTGTGTGTGTTATTCACCAGTTTCACTGGTAAGATCTCCCAAGGAGACTATTTCTTGTGGTAAATCTGACTGTAATTGCATTCTAGAAAAACTATTTTAACTTTGTGTGTGTGAGTGAAAGTAGGAAAACAAATTTACCAGCCCAAACTTGCCTTTTACTCCACTACCCACTCATTGAGACATATTTTCTTAGTTCCCAGGCTATTCTCCAGTTGTAAATTAGGCACTTTGGGCAGTGTCTGGACTCTTTCATTGGCCTTTGGTGGGGCTATTGGGGAAGTGGAAGCCTAGTAGTCATTACAGAGCACTGGAAAGTACTCAATATGCTTTGCATATGTAGCAAAAGCCGGCATTCTCTAAAAACATATATAAGTGTTTGAGATCTACAAATGACAACTCGTTAGGAATAGGTGCCATTTATGTCGTTCAGATCCAATGGATTTGTTTAGGGGAGGGACACTACCGCTGTTGCAGCTTCGCTCTCCTTATCTCTATAAGATGGGCTTGGGACAAATGGATTAGGAGAGAACATCAAGCTTCAAACTCAGAAAACTGGAATCCTGACCTACATCTTCTTATGTCAGTGGATAAACCATTTCACCCCTCCCAGATTCAACTTGTTCACATTCAAGTGAGGATAGGAGACTAGATTGCCTAGGTTCTTTCCAGGCCTAATACTGTGGTTCTGTGATTCATGTGAATGCTTCTGCGAATGAATGAATGAGCAATTAGCAGACAATTAATATGTGCTAAGCACTGTGCTCTGAGGATAAAAATAGGTAAATGGGGAGAGTCGCTCCTCTCAAGAACCTTACACCATAACTGAGGGGGGCAGAAATAAAAGTTCACTTGCAAGGTAGGATCAAAATCTTGGATTGCAGGGGCAGCTGGGTCACTCAGTGGATTGAGAATCAGGCCTAGAGATGGGAGGTCCTGGGTTCAAATCCGGTGACTGTTAGGGGTAAAATTATCAGTTGTTTACTGAATATATTATATTAGTGGTCGCCAGGGATTAAAATTCAATCCCAATAAAAATACTCAAGTCAGTTTGGGATTTTTATGGTGATTTAATTACAATAGAAGGAAAAAGTTAAGAAGAAGGAGAAGAGGGTAAAGGTAGGAGATTTTCTCTGACCTGGGCTAAGTCAAAGGGAGTTCAGAGGCCTCAGCCAAGGGGCCTTATCAGAAGATTAAATCTAGCTCAGCTTCCAGTCAGGAGACCTTCTCTGAGATGAGGGGCCTCCTAGGAAGATGATGCTTTTAGGAGGTCAAGGAAAGGAGGAATCAGTTTTATCACTCACCAAGGTTGCTCAGGGAAGATGCCTCACCTAAAGCATGCTACAAAGCGTCTCCCAGTAACCTCCCTGCCAAGCTGCAAACACCAAACCTACCAAGAGCTCCCATCACCGCTGAGCAAGCTCATAGGAAGTGACACAAAATATATAGGCAGTTCTTTATATCACTTCCTGTGTCTCACATGTACCAATGGTAGCTTAAGCTTAGCTTTGGACAGCCCAGGGGGTCATTCAGTTGTTTCTTATTTGTCACTTGCTACCACATGTCAGTTATAGGTAATTCTCCCAAAAGGTTACTCCTTAAGTGGGGGTGTGTATATTCCTGGTTGCTCGAATTCTAAAGACTAAGCAGGGTGGAGTAAATGTAAAATTCACATTTCCCAGCTGTGTGACCCTGGGCAAGTTACTTAACCCCTCTTGCCCAGCCCTTACCACTCTTCTGCCTTGGAACCAATACACAGTATTGACTCCAAGATGAAAGGTAAGGGTTTATTAAAAAAAATTCCTGGATTGCTCAAGGAATCAGTGGCAGGGTGGATGGCAAGGCCTAGAGCTCTTTAGCTTAATATAAGAAGGTCTTAATATAAAACAGAGCCAGAACACTGTGGGGTGTAAAGGGTCACCTAGACTGAAGCCTTTAAGGGCCTTGGGAGGTAGTGCTGACTCTCCTCTTCTCTTAGATATATGAGCAGTCAAGCAACAAAGGAGAATAGAGCTTATGGTGGTGGTAAGTCTTTAGGTTTATAGTTTCCTAGAGCTAAAAGGGAAGGGATATTAGAGGCTATCTAGCCCCCCTCTCTCATTTTACTGATGAAAAAACTAAGGTCAGAGTTCACTTGGCTGAAGCCTCTGAGGCAATCTCAGAACCACTACTGCAATGAAAGTCTTCTCACATGAAGTCCTGGATCTTTCCTTCTGTACCATGCTGTTTATCTTCAAACTTGCACATTTATTGCCAAAAAAAAGTGTCCCTTGGTCACACATACTTGAGATATGTCCCCAGAACAAGCAAATAATGACACAATCATTTGCCTCCATCTATGTATACCCAGATACACATTTGGGACATCTTTGGAATTTTGTGTTTTTACAATACTTTTATTTTGGACCAGAGTTTTCTTCATCTCTTACACAACAAGCTAGTCCTTGTTACAAAGACTAGGAGGGATGGAAAGAAAGGAGGGCATGAAGCACTTCAGCAAATTTAACAAACATGTCACAAATCTGAAAGTAGGATGTGAAGGATTTTGCACATAGAGCATCTGTGAGGAAGGGAAGAACACTGACTTTCTATGTGCCACTGTATTTCTCAATCAAGGTCCAAAGTGATAACCCAGGAATCTTTGAGACTCTTCTTATGCTGGGGTGGCCAACAGTGGGAATGGAGGGGAGGAGAGCAAACTGGTAATAGACGAGGGAATAGCCTAAATAGAAAAGAAGAACCCAATATGGTTATTTACCATTTTAACTAATTTGTCTTCCTAATGAGAGACAGCATTGAAGAGTGATTAGAGAGTAGGTCTCAAAGTCAGCAAGCCTCACCCTTGGCTATGTGTCCCTGGAAAAAGTCACTTACCATTTAGTTGTTTAGGTAACTAAGTTTATGAGGTGCATAGAGCATGCTAGCTTGCAGTGACAGAGGGAGTTCCCATAATTAGATACTCTGAGGCATTAGGGAGAATAGTAAGATCCAGAATGCCAGGTCCAGCACTCAGAGGACTTCAGCCAGAATTGGTGAAGGTTTCTGATTTCAAGTGGCCAGAAGGCAAATTTTAAACTGTCTGTGAGCCCCAACACCCCTCTCCCCACCCAATTACCAGAGAGAGCCAAGGGAGGAAGTGCTTACTTTGGGCTCCTGAACAGAGGGGTGTAGCATGAAAAAAAATATCCTTGGGCTCAAAGAAGGGGAGAATGGAGGTTGGGGCCACAGGGGTGCCAATACAGTATTTTAAGGCTTTATAAATCCTTCCCACTCTCCTATAAACTTTTTCCACACTCTTATTAACCTACAGTCACTGAGTCAATCAGTGCCCAGGATACAGAACACAGAGCTTTGGTTGGTCATCTTTTTTACCATCCAGCAATAGTGCACCATGATAAGTATTTATATAATTCTGTGATATAGGATTTGATATATTAAAAACAAACAAACAAACAAACAAACACATACAGTGAAGCCACCATAAGTGAACCATGATATGGTGAAGGAAGACTGTACTTCACCAATGCTATCTTAGGCTCTTTCATGCAATGCTAGAGAGGAAGCAAGAGGAAAGAACCCATGACTCCAGACCAGTATAACACAGACCCTGTAGTCCACAGTGTTCTCTCCTTCCTACTAAGTTATGTACTTATGTGTGCCCATATATTTATATAACTGTGAAGATTGGATTTAGCTCTCTCCTGATTGTAACAAAGAAGGTACTTAGCTCCTCCTTTATTAGAAGATTGACTTGTAATCCCCAGTCTATTTTTATACTTTAATCCCTAAAACGTGATAATTCATTATTTTAAGTAGATCTACCCATTTTAACTACAAAATGGTGCAAACTAACTACTAAAGGTGTGATATAACCAAAAAAGGTATAATCTAACCAAAAAAGGCATGAACACCCATTTCATACATTAAGTGGGCAGTCCTGGAGAGGAGCATCTGCTCTGATTGGTAGATGTGAAATTGAGGGGAGGACACAAGAGGAAAAGATCCTTAAATAGAGGAAACAGAGGCACAGAAGATATAGATTGAAGAGAACTCTGACTCAGAGTTGGACTGGAGGATCAGTCTCTTGAGCTTAGAGTGAAGAAGAGTCACTCAGAGAAGAGACTGGAAAACAAACATTCGGACTTGGCAATGGAACTCAACCCTGGAGGAGCTCATGCAGGAGACCTCAGACTGCTTTCTTTTTAGGTGGTCATCACGGTGAGTGTAAAGGCTGACTTAATTTCCCTGCCTTTCTGGAGGTGTGAATCTCTGAGAAAGGCCTATTGTCTTGAGACTCCTTTCCTTGATTAGGGCCTTAGAATTTCTACCTGGCTCAGGGGAAGCCGGAGTTTTCTCTTTTTCTCTCATTCCTTAATATCTTCCCTCTATTTTAAATAAACTATCATAAATTCCATTTACTTGAGTAATTCATTTTGGGATTTAGTAATTAAAATCCCTGGTGACCACCAAATAAATATATTAAGTCCAACCAATAATATAAATTTAACAATAACTAATATATTATGCATGCATATGTTGACAGAGAGAGAGAAAAAACATAAAGGGTAGGGCTGAAAAGTGTTTCCTGTTGAATGCATAAATTGTGTTGAGCTTGAACTTGGGATTTCAAGAAGCATAGCTTAGGAGGTTAAACATTTCTGACACAGTAGAGAGGAGATAGGTAACACAAAGGCATGCAGAGTGGGATAAAAAGGATGGTTGGTCTGGGGAAGGGGAAATGCTAAATCAAGTTCCTTCAAGCTCTGAATTCAATTAACTCATGATACTTCCATAACTGCTTAAAAATTTTCCCATATATAATGTTGCATTTGTATGAAAAGTTATATGATTATATGCTATGTAGGTTGCTTTGGATAGCTGAAATATGAGATAGTAGATACAAAAATATGAATTAATTTTACACTTTGCTTCTGATTGACCCATCAAGATGAAGAAATATGATATACAGTGTATGCAGTTTTGGCTCCAGAATTGTCTTGTCTCTGATACATATTTGACTAGTGAATTTGAACAATTCTCTTTGCCTCTCTTTCCTCTAGACAATAAAAGGACTAAAGTTGCAGAGATTGTGGATTTGCATTGGGGAAGGGAGTGCCTGATGTTGTTGTTGTTGTTGTTGTTGTTTTTCATCAGGGAACATTCTATAGCAAAGAAATTACAGTTCTTGACCCAATGAAATAATTGAGAAATATAGTGACACATAATAGATATATAGACACATAGATATAGTGACAATCAATAAACAGAGAGATACAAAGATAAATATTTCAATATAATTCCTTTGTAAACCTACATTTTTAATATGCATTTGACATTATTAATCAAAGAATGGGTCTATAGGCTCTACCAGCCTGCTAAAGGGGGTCCATCTAACTCTCCAAAAAGCTTAGGAACCTTTCCTCTATAGCTGCCAGTCTAAAGATTAAAGCTTTCAATCCTTACCATTTTTGCCTCTATTTCCTTTTTTCATAGCACTTCGCCAATTAATGCATATAGATCAAACTCTTACATTTGAGAACTAACAAAACTCAAAGTCTAACCCGGTGGTCCAAATGTCCAAGAGGAGGACTTTGGAGTCTGTCAAGAACCTTAACATAAAAAATGACTTCCATGAGAACTTGGGATCATTTCAATAAGAACAATTTTCTACATTCAAAGACTCAATCTTCCTTTAAGGGTTTCAGTGAAGGGTAAATGGCAAACGTTTATGTCTGATCTACCCATCAACTTTAAGAGGAGGCAATGGAGCCTCAGAGCAGTCAAGCAGAGCGGAGCATAGAGTATCACCTAGGATGGTTTAAAATGTACTGGAGTGAGGGATCCACTTCCTGGAAAGACATTGAGCAAAGTTTGAAAAAAGTATCACACCAAGGGAAGGAACTTTTCACCAATCACTGAAGAACTTAGGGCCTGGGCAAATACAATGGTGGTGGGGGGGTCTCAGGAAAAAAAGGGTTTCATCTAGATAACCACTTCTTGGTGATAACAGATTTAAGTCATTTTTGAGTCAAAGATAGGATTAGCTCCTTCGGAGGACACTCCCTATTCAGAATTGCTGGGAGTCTATGAAGGTCATGGAAACGGAATTTTGCCTGCTTCTCAAATTTTCTTTGAACTTTGCCTATAATTTTTGGATTAGTAATTCCTCTATGACCTTAGAGTAATGCTTTGATATTATATGATCTCTCATTCCATTCTTTTCTTTTTTTTTTAATTATTTTTTCCCATGAATAAGAATTAATTTTATTATGTTCCCTTTTCTCCTCTATGGGAGGAGGGAAGAAAATAAAAGCCTTTATAACAAATATGTCTAGTCTAGCAAAAAAAAATACCCCATTGGTTGTGTCCAAAAAGAAATATTTCACTCTCTATATTTGGACTCTCATGTCTCTGTGGGAGGTGGGTAGTACTCATTACTGGTGTTCCAGAATCATGGTTGATCAGAGCTCTTAAGGGATAGAATAGCCTTTGTTCAATGAAAAATCACCTTTGTATCTAACTGATTCTAGAAGAAGTTCATGTATAGCCTAATTAGCAAATTAGCAAAAGACTGAATGTCTGTGACTGGCATTATTAGTCTGTGGGCCCTGAAGACACCTGGGAATTGCAAAGGATCAGCTGTGCTGCTCAACTAAACAACCAATGCCTCAATCATCTGTCAATCTACAATGATCCTTACATCTTTTTCAAAATACAAACTGTGCAGTTCATGATTAAGCAGCATTTGGGGAGATGATGTTTTTTATACATTACTATAGCAATAAAAGCAACATGGCTGCTACTCTCTAAAGGAATAGGAGTGAGGGTGGATTTATGATTTCAATGGTGTAAAAGGAATGGGAAGAGGAACTACTGGCATGAAATATCCTTCCATAATAACTGAAAAAACAATTCATGAATGACCTTGATGAACATAGTCATAGTATCAATGAACCTATATCAGGAATAGACCTCATCCAGTTGTCTTGGCATTTAATAAATAATGAAACTGAGTTCCAGGAAGGTCCTAACTAGCCCAAGATCATACCAGTGTCTTTAGTGGCAGAATTTAGGTCCAAGTAAATTTTTTTTGACTCCAGAGTCAGATTTCTTAATCCTAGAGATCTGCCTGGGTTTTATACGGGTTAGCTGTCTTGGGCATGGTCCTGTAACTAGAAATGATCAGAGTCAGGATTGAATACAACTATTCCTAGTTCCAAGGTTAATCTATTGTACCTCACTACAGAATGCATCTTATTCCAGTAGATGCAGCATAAATGTTTAAAGGCACAAATATATACATATAAAATTTGAGTAATGTCAACACGTTAATATTTCTAGCTGCTTTGTAGTAAATATAATTTTGTATCTGATTAGAAAATCCAATTAATCTCTTGAACTGAGAAACTTTATGCCATTTTCACAGCCAAACACTTTTATTAGTACTATAATCTTTGATAGATTCTCATTGATCTGCCTCATACCTTGTCTTCATACAATAATAATAAAATTATATCATTATATCAATTTTTGATATTACTTCTAAACAAAAATCATTCTTTGCCATATAACATTCTAAACTAATTATGGATTTGTATATTTCCAGCTCAGTTGCATTTTGGAAAGGAGAGCTATGTATCCAATTTTCTTTGCAAATGTGGCTTCGGCAGGGTGAAGGGGAGGATCATAGAATCACAGAAAATTTCCAAGTTGTAAAGGACCCAAGTGTCTACCTAGTGCAAACTGAAGTGGGCAACAATCTCCTCTACAATATATTTAAGCTTTTTAAAATAATTTCAGCTTTGCTTAATAAAATTAAAGGGAGAGGGAGAAGGTCACTATTTCCTGAGGTAGCTTATTTCAGTTTTAGATACCTGTAATAGCTAAAGAGTTGTTCCTCTGTGTTTGTATTTGTCTCTGAAATATAAGCTTCTTTATAATTATTCACTTAAGCATAACTAAGCAGAAAAATTCTAAACACCTCATATAGTAAGCATGCAAATAGTAAAATACAGATATATTGGAATATCCCTGCTCCCACAACCCCACTTGTCTTCTCTTGGAAATGCAAAAACAACATCATGAATTCATTTAGTTCTTCTATATCTTGAACTCAAGGTTTTCTATCATCATGGTTTTCCTCTGGACTCCTACAACTTATTACAATCCTTTTTAGAACATGGTATCCAGGACAGAATACAATACGATCCCTATGATATGGCTTTGGCAGAGGACAATGATAATTCCCCCTTTTATTTCTGGTTATATTATTTTGACAAAGCCCAAGATTACACCAGTTATCTTGGCTGACATTCCACATTTTTTGTTGTTCAGTAACTTTTCCATCATGTCTGACTCTTCATGACCTCATTTGGAATTTTCGTGGCAAAGATGCTAAAGTGATTTGCCACTTCTTTCTCCAGTTCCTTTACAGATAAGGAACTTGCAGCAAACAGGGTTAAGTGACTTGTCCAAGATCATATAGCCAGGAAGTATATGAGGTCATGCAGTTCTTTCTGATTCAAAGTTGAGCTTTCTATTCATTGTAAGACCTAGCCACTATTCCTCTTTAGATGACCACATAAATCCTCTTTAATGTTCCCTAGTGTTCCAGGTCTTGTCATCAGAACTGGTCATTCTTCCCAATCCCTTTTTACTCCCTCCCAAAGAGAAAAGTTAGGCAATAAAATCTTTGTCTCCTTCACTCATTTTGGTGGAAAGGGGTAGAGAGTATAGGAGAACTTCCAGATGGATAGCAATTCCTACTTCTAACAACAGAAAATGCTCCTATTTCCTCTATCCCAATGAATGAGTTGTTGGAATGTTCCTGTTTGATATAGAGACAAAGAACAATTTCTATAAATTGTGTCTAATGGCAAATGGGGTTATGTTTGTTCTATCTGAGGGATCATAATTGGTTATGACTTTTATTCCACACGATGTTGGAATCATTCCATTACTTTGCCTTATACTTAATATTTATAGAGAAACAGCATGCATAGGATATGAGAATTATAGGCATTAGGGCCAGGGAAGGTGACTAAGGCCATTTTCTCCATCTGCCACTGATGTTTCTAGTCATTGATTTCTGTGTAGGTTTTAAATGTCTGTTAAAAAAACATAGTGATTTTATTACTTCCTGTGGGGAACTGCTATTGGACATTTTTCTGGGCATTTATTCCTCAATCTCCTCTCATGTCCTATCCATGATTTTGGGATCAAATTTGTTTATCTTTTCCTTTCAATTTAATCTTGTTATTTGGTCTCCCCTTCTGTTCTAGGTTCATGTGTAACATCCTTGCTTTGCTGAATACATAATTCAAATCAACCAAAATAAAGCTATAACTTATTTGGCAAGTATTTTACCAGAGGTAAGTACAGTATAGCAGATAAAGATCTGAAATAGATTCTGGAGAGACATGAGTTTGAATCTTTACTCTGATATTTATCAACAGGCCAATCCTTGACAGTTCTCTTATCCACAACATCATCTCTCACATGAATGAATGTGTGTATCGGGAGGGCAGGAGATAGTATCATGATTCTTGATCTACCTGTTTCTGAGGCTTATTTTAAGGAAGGCATCTTGTAAATGTGAAAGCACTGCAAAAGTAAATGATTTGCTTGAATTTTGGAAGATATTCCTCCATCATATAATTTTAAAGTGTCATTCTTCTGTATCAAAGAGTATAATTTATTTCATTATTTTCTCAAAATTTCCACCTCTGATTGTCAAGTGAAGAAGAACATTTTCTTATTCAAGGACAGCTGACTTCTATAACCTTTTATCTCTTGACACATTTTGATAAAGCACACAATGCTTTCTAAGCTCTTATTCAAATGGCAATTTGTGAAGGCTAATTATCATTGACCCCCACTTTATGATAACATTGGACATAGCTATCAAATACAAGGTAATGATTACAATGGTGATAAGGAAGGTAAGAACTGAATTTTATAATGTTCTCTAAAGATTTTTTGAGTAGGATCCTAATAATTAGCCCACTTGGAAGGCTTTTTTTTATTTTTTACCAAGCAGCTTTAAAAAATATTCAAATGTCCTTGAAGAAGAAAATATTCTTCCTCCTTAAATTTGAAAAAAATGGGGGGGGATCAGTCACTGAACAAACATTTATTAAATTAGGCCCAGTGCTAAGAACTATGGATAAAAAGGCAAAATAATGAGAAATTTAAGGAAAAAACCATGTACAATTTCCACCACTATAATCATCATTATTATCAAAATTATAAGTTTATACTGAAACAGAAATGATAGAAATAAGAATTCCAATAAACTGAGTCATAAAAATATCAGAAAAATATTTTAATAGGCAGATCCATATAAAAAACTAATAATCTCCAACCTGGCCAAGGAATGTTCAAATGCCTCTGAATTTATCCTTTCAGGAAATTTTCCATTGATATGGATCACTATCCATCTGAACTTATACATTCTGTGTGACTTGCTTCTCTCTTTGAGAAAAGAGAAAAGAAAAATGAAAAATCCCTGTCATAGGATGTTATTCAACAGTTTGGATGTCTTCCTTGCTATCCTCCTTATTATGATGAGAGTGCCTGGAACCTGGCTGTCTTCCTGTCACTTCTTGTGATAGAACCAACTTAACTATGCTTCCTAGAATATAATCCCTTTATCATCAGAGGCACCTACGTAGGGTTCTGAAGAGTGAACTAAACTTGAAGCCAGGGAGACCTGAGTTCAAATATAGCCTCAGAAACCTATTAACTATGTTACCCTGGGTAACTCACTTAACCACTGTTAAACCTCAGTTTCCCCAGCCATAAAATTATAATAATAGAGGAACCTACCATCTAGGGTTTTTATGAGGATTAAATGAGAGAATATTTCTAATATGCTTAGCACAGTATCAGGAACCTAGTGGATCTTAATGAATCTTGTTTCTTTCCAGCCTAGATGATTCTTTTCTTTCTACTCTTCAGAGTTGTTCTTCACTTATAGGCTACAAATTACTCACACCTGCAGAGCCCTTCTCTGTTATCCTCTGTGTAATACTTATTTTTAAAACTTCTTAGCAGTTATTTTCCATGTCTTGCAACACTAGCAATACAGCAATACTTGTTTAATAACATTTATTTTTTTAAAATGCTGTGTATTTTTCTTGGGAAGCTTAAGGTCACTCGTAACTTTGCAACTTCCTAACAATAATATAGTCTTCTCTTTTTTCTCCTGAACTCTGAACTCAACTTGTCCATTAACACTTTTTGTCCCAGATATGCCTACTTTTGGACAAACTCTACAGGAAGTCTTGAAATCCAAAAGATAGACATTTTTCACTTACTTGTTTTTTTTTTTTTATTTTTGGATAGACAAAGTAAAACTTTGAATGACAGAAGATCTCTTCCAGAAGACTCTGCTGTGGTCTGGGGTTTGATATAATCAATAAAATACACCTTGGGGCAGTTAGGCAGCACAGCAAATAGGATACCAGTCCTAGAATCTGGAAGAACTAGGTTCAAATTTGACTTCAGACATTTCTTACATGTATGACACTGGACAAGCAGCTTTACTCTGATTGCTTATCCCTTATCACTCTTCTGCTTTAGAACAGATACCTATAGAAGGTTAGGGTTCAAAAAGTATGACATCATTTATAAATAGAAACATCTGGAGGACCTCATCATCTTTAGTGAATCCCTCACCAACCTGGAATCTCATTCATATAAACCTCTTCATTTTTTTCCTCCCCTGTTTTTTTTTTTTTTAAATCAGTTTCACTCATAAAGTTTCCAAGTCATCTTGATGGATTTTAAGATGTGGATGAGAGATGGCTTTCATAAAAGGTTTTTCCTCTTTGAAAAAAAAAAATACACAATACTCCTTAACAGATGATAGTATCCAGACAACTAAGTAGCTTATCAAATAAATAACCAAGTCTTAAGATAGGTGTTCCCAGGTTCAGATCTGGTCTTAGACACTTCCTAGGTATATGACCTTGGACAAATCACTTAATCCTAATTGCCTAATCCCTAACATTCTTTTACCTTGGAACCAATATATGTTATCAATTCTTCTTTTTAAACTCTTACTTTCTATCTTAGAAACAATAATGTGTATTAGTTCCAACACAGAAGAGCGTTATAATGAGGGTTAAGTGACTTGCCCAGGGTCACACAGATAGGAAGTGTTTGAAGCTAGATATGAACTCAAGATCTCAATTCATTGAGTCATGTAAATGCCCCCTCCCCTTAGTATCAATACTAACATAGAAGGATTAAAATCAAATTAAAAATAACAGTGGAATCCTATATTTCTTTATCAATTATTTTTGTAATGCTAAATATATGGTCTGTAATTGAACATCATTTGTATTCCATATTAATACCCTTGTTATCAAGGATGCTTCCAGTTTGGGTAGAGATGAATCTTATGATGTTTTTACATAGATTAAAGAGTAGGCATATAGGTTCCTATGGTTCTGCCCATAAGTCCTAATCTGATGACTCATCCTCATCCTTGTGTATATTACTCTGGCTTCTTGATATCTATGCCACCAGAGTGGAACCTTTTACAAGTTCAGTCATGCTGGAAAGCCTTTTGGTGGAGGTCCAATAAGAAATGAAATTGGTTTTCCAAGTATCAGTCCAGCTAACCATAGGGAGGCATATCAATAGCAGACTGACCATCTAAGGGCTTATCTCTATAGATAGACATGGTCATCTTACCATGACCAACCCATGAAACCAGGAAAAGAAAATAAATTTTAATATGGTCCTCAGTTCTGTGCAGTCCCCTGCTACTTCTACAATGATGATAGAGGAATAGTAAGAAAGACAAAGGGAATCACACATTTTTAAACTATCACTCCACATGCCTTAGAATGTTGATATACTGAATGTGATATCCTTGTCCAATTACAGTCAATATAGTTCTAGAGCAGCAAAATAAAATCAACATTTCCCTTTCTGTTATGAACAGAACCAGAAGAAGAAAGTTGCTGCAGGATGGAAAGTTGGCTCATATATAACTTGGAGAGTCAAAGCAGAAGAAAGTGGGCAAAGTAGGTTGTATTTGACACTAAAAAGTCACAGGAAACCTTATTTGATAGACTATGATTAACTACCTCCAGAAAGATCACCATAAAAATGATCCCACCATTTGTAAAACATCATTGTCTGAGGATCAAATGGTAGAAAAGTTCTATGAAGAATTGTGTAAATCTTCCTATTAAATCAATGTACATTCCTTTACTTAGTGACTTCATGATATCATGAAACAAAAGAGAGTAAAAGGATATGACAAATATTTGGGAAAATATGATTGAGAAAGAAGCAATGAGATAAGCCAAAGAACTGAAGATTCAAGAGAAAAGTAATACTTCTAGACCATGATGATTTAAAACAATAACAGCTGATAGATGTTAAACAAGGATAATACCAAATAGCACAAAAAGAACAAATTATATTACATATAACAGATACCATATCTCATTATTGATATTGAAGTAATGACTGAGTTAGCAATCTTTATGTTTACTTATAGTGAAATCATTGAATGATAAAAGCTAATTCCAGAATTAGTTAAAAAAGACAGACATGTAGAAGACAGAGAGACAAGCAGATAGAAGACAGGATAGCTATTTGTTTTAACATCATTTATATCTCCAGGATTTAGAATGGTACCTTCCAAGTAATAGGCATTTAATATATATTTACTTACTGACTATACAAAGAAAGATATGGCAGACAATAAAAAGATATTTAAATTATAAATTCAAAATAAAAATGGGAAATGAACAAGAGAAATGACATTAACTTCAATTATAATAATATTAACCAAAAGTCCATATAAATTAATTATGACAGAAAGGATACCCAAAGAGCTGGTAAGTTAATCACAAAATAAATATTTATTAAATTCTCACTATGTGCTAAGCACTATGCTATATGCTGGGGATCAAAAAAATCCAAAATACAGTACCTTCACTCAAAGATCGACACCCTTCCCTCCACCCTCTGGGATTAAAGGGAGACAAAAATAGACATATATACAAACAAGTTATATGAGGATAAATAGGAAAAAAAACATAATAGAAGGAAATAACTAACTAAGAGGAGTTGAAAAATATTTCTTGTGGAAGATAAGATGTTAGTTGGGACTTAAAGAAAACCAGAGAAGGCAGTACGTAGAGAAGAAGGAGAGAATTTCAGGTATGAGCATCTATCAAATAAAATGCCCAGAGTTAGAGATGGAATGTCTTTTTCAGGGATCAGCTTTTAGGCTGGTGTCAATGGATAGGAGCTACCTGGTGAAGAATAAGGTGTGAGAAGACTGGAAACTTAGGAGAGGGATAGATTATAAAAGGCTAGGTGGTGAAGGACATGTAGAGTGTTTTGCATTTCATTCTGGAGACAGTTGTTAGCCATTGGACATTATTGAATAGGGGGATAAAAGACTTAACAACAATTTATTATAGTAGTCCAAGCATGATGGAATAAAGTCCTTAAACCAGAGTTATGGCAATGTCAGAGGAGAAAAGTTTATTATTATAGTTGTTCCAAGAATTTTCTCATGTCAAAAACATGAGAATGAGAGATATTAAGAGAGACAGACAGACAAACAGAGAGACAGAAAGAGAGACAGAGACAGAAACATGGAAAGCCAGAGAAAGAATAACAATTCTTGAGGAAGGCGTAAGATTTATAGATATTCTCATAGTACATGAAAAAGAAGTTACCAATTTATAGAAATGTTTTTGGAACAAATATCATGTCACCAAGTGACATAAATGGTAATAATAGATGAATTGAATTTTTTTCCAATCTGAACCATAATGATTTATTGCCTTATGCAGTCTAAAAAGTAGCTAAGATTCAGGAATGAAATCCAAAGGTCCTCCAATGTCAACATTCACATGAATACAGGCAACACTATTAAAGAGTATAGAACAAGTCAGTGTAGCATAATATTTTTTTAATTAAGGGTTTATGATAGCACTACAAAATCAAATCACAAAATAGAACAGTTATTATTTTTAAGTCCAGAATTTTCAATCAATGTATATTACGTAATGAAGTCATGAAAATGAGCTAACGTGTTCTGCATCTACAAGATACCTCAAATTCCTTTAGTGTCTATTTCAGAAAGTTATAATCATTTAAAAGTGAATGGATAAAACTTGCCACATAGTCTTAATGGGTTAGTGAATAAGATGTACTGAGACTGGAGCATCATTACAAATAATTCTCTAGCCAACAACCACCTGGATACTATGTCGAGTCATTAATATTTATGCTTCTTGAGAATCTTAGGGTCATGAATACTCAGAATCTTCAAACTACATGGAATAGAGATTTAAAAATTTAGAAACCTAGTAGAATAAATTAAAACTAAATGTGACTAGAACTAGATGTATGTCAATCTCATTATAATGTCTACAATTGAGATGTCCCAGGTTTACTTTCAATTAGTTTACCAAAGATATGCTCACATTCCATTACTCTTGTTCAGTTGGAAGAAAGATAGTCATTTTATTCACCTGGGCAACAGTCCATTAAATATTAAGCATATAGTAATAATGGCAGGATAGTGACATCTCCAGAATATTTCTATCTAAACCCATCTGAAAGAATGAGAATGAAATAACAATAATTATCATTGGTGCCATGCAAAGTAGTTTGATGACCCTTTTCTATGACAACTCATAAAATACTCAAATATAGCTACCATATGCCCCTGCCCCAAAGGCACTTATACTGTTCTTTAAAGTTGGCAAAGTATATTGTATTCATCATATTCCAAAAAGCCTTCATGCAATTCTAAGTTTTAACTTAGATGAATACTTTTGAGACATCATGTTCATTACCTCATGTCAGCCTCACAACTGTGTGAGATCAGTGTCAAAAGCATTCTCATCATCATTTTGCAAATGATAAAACAGAGACTATGAGAATTAAACATATTTAGCCTAAGGTCATTAGCTTAAGGTATGATATCGTACATACTTGGTAAGAAGGAGGAATGATTCAAACCCAAGTCTGCATCACTATAGGTCCAGTATTCTACCTGCCTTGTCATTTTTAGTATTTTCAGCTTTTGTTCACTCTCATGCTAGCTTCCTTCATTTTTTAATGAACTATTTAGCTTATTTGTTACTTTAAAATCCCTAAATATCTTCCTCCATGCACTAGAGAAGGCATCATTTGATGAAAAGATTTATGTATACATCAATCTGTATCTTACTTGTGTCTATTATCAGTTCTTTCTCTGGAAGTGGACACACAAAACTCATTCTTTTAACAATATTTGTTTTGCTGCATATATTGTTCTCTTGATTCTCTTTATTGCACTCCTCATAGTCTCCTATATATCTTTCTATGTTTTATTTAATTAAATTGCTCAATTTTCATCACAATCATAGGTCATGACTTATTTAGCCATCCCCTAATTGATGGGCATTCCTACAATTTCCAGTCCTTTGCCACCAGAAAGTGCTGCTATGATTATTTTAGAACATATAGGTTATTTCCCCTTTTCTCTGATCACTTCAGGAAATAAACTTAATATTGGTATTACTGGATCAAAAAGTATACATAATTTTATAACTCTTTGGGCATAATTCCAGATTGCTTTCCAAAATGGTTGGATCATTTCCACCAGCAGCTTGCATCCCCATGTTTTCATATTTTCCTACAATGTTGCATTTTGCCCTTTCTTTTTTTCCCTTTTTTATATTTCTCTTATCAATAATGATTTAGAGCACTTTTCCATGTAGTTTTATATATGTATATATATATATATATATACAATACATGTATGTTCATATCTTTTATTTCTTCTTCTAAAAACTATCTATTGATATCTTTTAGACCATTTATAAAATTGGAAATGACTCATATATAAATTTCTGAAAAATTATCTATAAAGCATTTTCCCCAATATTCTGCTTTCCATCTAATTTCCACTACATTCATTTTATTTATATAGAACCTTTTCAGTTTAATGTGTTCAAAATTAATGTATTCAAAATTTAAAAAGATATTTTAAATCTCACAACATTTTCTATTTCTCATTTTTCATAAATTCTTCTCCTACCCATAAATCTGATAAGTAATATGTTTGTTCCCTGTTCTTCTCATTTGTCAATGATATCTCCCTTTAGGCCTAGGCCATGTATCTATTTTGATCTTATTTTGGTAAACAGTATAAGATATTAGTCTATATTTAGTTTCTGCCAGACTGCTTTTCCCAAAAATTTTTACCAAGTAGTGAATTATAACTTTCTTTTTAGGCCATAAATGCTAATATATACTTTTCTTTGAATTCATTTCATGCTATTAGTTCAAAGTCTCTTAGACGGTTTATCCCTTGACCAAGAAAGAAAGACAATTGATTCCATCTCAGAATCACACTATAGACATGCTTTATAAGTTTGATCCACTAAACATGGCTGTGTTTTGCTTTATATTGAACTATTTAGTTATCCTGTTGTTATTTTCTGATGTATAATTCAACTGAGTACCGACTAAGCAACATAAAATCAATCAAAATCAACCATAACCCTTGGATATTTTCCAAGATAAATATCAAATGAGAAGAAAACAAATAAATAGATTCTACTAGTATCTACTCTTCTCTGACAACTTTTGGGAATTTGTAGAAGGTATTAGAATGGAAAATCTAAGTGTTAGCAGAGGACTCTATCCCAGCATAGTCTCACAAAATCTGTGGTTGTTTTTGGAGCTGAGAATTAAAAGAGTTATTGTCTATTTGGACTGACTTTACTTCAGAAATACTAATTCTCTACATATGGATTATTTTTCTGGCCTATTGGGTCTCTTTATGCTTGTTCAGAGTGAACCTGGGACAATTAGGTTCCTCATTGAAACCCTTACGCCAATGGCAAGAGAAGTGTATCCTCAAAATGGCACTTCATTTAATTAGCATCTTAATATCCCATTACTAGCTTTCTTCCATTGTCAAAGTTGGGGATCATATATAAAATCCAGGGCAAAAAAAGGGACTATGATGAAAGAATACAGTTCAAAAGAGATGCAGTTTGACTAACAGAAACCTGAAATCATCTGAAAAGATATAATTACAGACAATCATATTTAGCAGAAATATTTGTCTACACAATTTATTTTCTCTGGCTTTAATCATAGCTGGGGGGTGTTGCAGCTGCTGTTATTTCTTTGATGATGTCAAAGAATTTAAATTTACTAACCCTAAATTTGAGTTTCTTTTCCTCTATAAATTATCAAAGATTTATAGGAAGCAGCTTTGGGGCCCTGAAGCCAGGCCTACTATGTCTAAAATGATTATGGTAATAATATCTCACATTTATATAGTGCCTTTCAACCAGAAGAACCTCAAAGTGATTTATAAAGTCTGCTTACAGGAATGATTTCACTTTCTTAGGAAATAAATTCACCTAAAAGATTGACATAGCATCCATTTTAACTCTTCATTGGTTATTGGGTTAGGAGGTAAGGCTGACCAAAATCCAGACTCAATCTCATGACCCCTTTCATAAGTCACACCTTGTAGCATTTCCTAACTTTCCCAGGCTATAGTTATCCCTTCGTTTTCAGAATTTAATGACCTATTTGAATAGTCAAGAATATTTTGTGTCATGAAGTTATACATGTATAGTCCAATGGGTCCAGCTTCTCTTTGGTGTAGGTACTCCTTCTATGCATGCCTTCTCTTCTCAGACAATTGTTTTCCATATCCTATTATAAAAGTAGCCATCTAAAAAGAGTTTGGCAAGCTCTCATTCCAGAGATCTTTCCTAAACATATCATACATCTATAGCATTAGGCAAGATGGAAGGCACAATAACAGGTTGAGGATAACCAAGATGTCTCAGATCCCTCAGTAATTTAGAGGGATGTGAAATATGTGAAAACTTCCCCCAGAGGAATGGTTTTTAAGAACTATTTGCTTCAACAGGTATGGAGGTAAGGAGGCATTGAGCACCACATAGAACTTGGTCAGAAACTGAAAACACCAGGATCATCCATTGCATTCTGGTCTATCCCCAGTCATACTGACTTTTGTCTTGCCAGTGGACTTCCCTGACTCTGGAAGAAAGACTAAGGTTGATGATTTTGTGCAACTCTGACTCCCTTAAATCTAATCCATGGAGAAGCCAAGACATCACCTCAAGGTGTCATTGGTCCCCTTGAAAAATGAAAGATGAACAACATGTTTTATAAAGAATTAGTGACTATACTGAAAGTATTAATGCGGAATCACATTTTCTGCAAAGAATGGGGAGAAGCCCTGGGATCTAGTTTTAATAGGAACTGCAAACAGGATAACAAAAGGTGAAAGATAAAACATACTTTAAGTTTTATTCTGAATGACATCCTTCTCTATTTGTTCACTGTGATATGAGGGTGACCCATACCTTTGAAGGTAAAATCAGTAGAAGATAAGCTTCAGAAAGTCCATTATCCAAATAATGGGTGGTGGGCAGCATTACTTATTTGGCTGTTGGAGATATAATTTAAAAGGAAATTATATGCAGATAAAATAGGTGAAAAGGGAAAAGAAAAGAAGTCTGAATAAGGCAGACCATAATGAAAGACAAGTTACTTCTTGTAAAAAGTTCTTCTAAGACATTTATGTGAGATATGGAATTTTCCCTTTCTCTCTCTCTTCTCTGAAGCTGAAAATCTCATTTTCTTCTTCTTCCTATGCTAATGTCATCATTGCAGTGATTTTTTTAACCACTTCCAGCTAATTATCTTTCTGTCTCCACCAAATAAGTGATATGGGGTTTGTCATGGCCAAAGGACATTGTAAGATTTTCAGAGGAAAAGTAGGTGATAAAATGAATAATAGAACAATTTTGAAACAATAATAATAAAAACCAAAGCAGATTAATAACATTGTTTTGTCACTCCATCTGTATTGTCAAAAGCACCATTCATAGAGATTTTTTAAGAAGCAAATAAAAATGAAAAAATCTGAATAAATCAAATTAGATAATGCATATAGAGTGCTTGGCAAACTTTAAAGCATTTTATACATGCAAGCAATCATTTTGAGTAGTGGTGTCATTATTATTCATATCACTTACATATCTATGCTAGATAACAAATAACTTTAAATTTCTGATGCTCTTATGCAGCCACATATATTGATACTATGAAATGCCATTGTGTGGGCTATATACAGAATGGATCCACCTATTATATATTTTCCACTAATATTTAGAAATAATTATTCATAAATGACAGATATATATCTAGAGAAATAGAGACAGATAGTTAAATAGATAGATAGATGATAGATAGATAAATAGATATATAGATAGATAGACAGATTGATAGATAGATGGATGGATGAATAGATAGTCTGATGGACATATAGATGGATAGATAGATAGATAGATAGATAGATAGATAGATAGAAAGAAAGAAAGAAAGAAAGAAAGAAAGAAAGAAAGAAAGAAAGAAAGAAAGAAAGAAAGAAAGAAATTTAGGACATAGAACCTCAATGGAAAATTAGTTAAGTCAAGAATTAAAAAGGGAGGAACTAATGGCATAGATTGCTTTTGTGAAATTTCACACATGTATCAATGATTTTGAACTTCTTTCATGAATGAAGGTTCAGTTTTTAAAACCAATATTTGTCCAGTGTTGCTAAGTTGTAAATTATAGAATACAGTGCTCTCTGAAGAACTGAATTTTAGCTTCACCCAAATTTCAATGTATATTCACATATCAGGTATGAGAAATTTGAAATTTATAACAAATAAAAAAATTATGCAAGGACCATTGGCAGATAGGATGTGGTCAGAGAAATATATGAAAGTAATTTTTTAAAAAGGTAGGCCAACATCCCATAGTAAGAACAAGGGATAACCCACAGATAGATCTTATTCTCTGTTGACATCTAAGCATAAAGAGTTCTTACATGAAATAAGTAGGGCTTATTAGCAATAATAATAACAATAAAAACAACAATAATAATTCTATTACTTTTCCTTCTCTTCTACCTCTTCCTCCTTCATCTTCCCCTCCACCTCTCATTTTGAAGGTCTCAAGAGAGTCAAATAAATCTTTCTGGAAGCAATCCTTCTAGAAAGAGGGGCAAGTTTTCAAGCAGCACTCAGCTTTAGCAATGCTATAGCCAAATTGCCTCAATGTCTAGTCTATATCACCAATACTAGGGATTCAGTTTAATGTGGCAGAAAGCCCTGAAAGATTCAATGTCAAATCCACCAGTGCTCAGCTCTCTTGAGTTTTTAATTTTTGGGTCTTGTGTATTCTATAAAGATGTTGGGGTATGAAGATGATAATGGTGAAGTAATTTTATTTCTCATTTGAAAACTTGGGAAGATCTTCACATATTACAGTAGTTTAAGCTATAGAAAATCATTAATTCTTATATCACTGAGTATCTATCTTTCCTCTCTCCTAGAAGTGTCAGCCTACAAAATAAGATATATTATGGATTTTTTGAACACTTTAAAAATTTCACAAATTACAGTGATTCTTGGAGAGGATTGCTATGATACTTTGTGGAGGTGGTATTAGACTGGATTTGCAGTTTCATAAAGAAGGGAATTCTCTATCTAAATTTTATTCCACTAATGTAAATATGTAATTCATCAGGCTGCCAATAGCTTAAGTAACTTGTCCAAGGTAACACAACCAGGATATAACCAAGTTCTTCTGTGTTCTATGGCTAGGCATCTATATATTACATCTTACCCCAGTGCCCAAACAAATAAAAGCATAAAAATACTTAGTATTTGTCCTATATACATATATGTGTATTTCCCACTGAAAGTCTTCAATTATTCAATCAATAATATATATATATATATATACATATATATATAAACATATATATGTAAAACCATTGTAACTTATCTATCTATATGCTGTTTTGCCAAATTCTTAACAGAATATATGTTCCTTGAGATCAGGAACTTTTCCTATTTTGTATGTGTATCCTGGTACCTAACAGTTTCTATTTATTTATATGCTTAATAGTTGTTAGTAGAATAAATGCATTCATCCATTCTAGCATGTGGATGCTAAACCACATGAACAATATTGTCCTTAGGGAACATACCTGGTCTTGTATGCTAATAAGCATTTACTACTAAACATTTCCTTTGTGTCAGTATGTACTTGTACTAAGCACTGAAAATCTTAGCCATGTCTTATCAAAATTAATGGAGAAAACAAAATGTTTAGGTGGAAAAAAGAAGACTCAAGATAAGTGTAGGAGGGAGATACAAGTATTTTCAAGTTCTTTACAGACTGTCATAAGCAACAATTAAAATTAAAATATATATATATATATATATATATATACATATATATGTTCAGTGGCTTTAAAGGGCACCACCAGCATTATTGCCGGAAATGAAAAGGAATTAAATTTAGAATGCTATAAAAATATACGCAAAAATAATCTCCTATTGGAGCAATTCCAATGTGGAATGGGTCACTTCTGGAGATAGTGGGATCTTACCATTGAAAGTCTTCAATTAGATATTAGAGAAGATGGCAGCCTAGAAGAAGCAGAAGTTCAGACTTCTGAATACCCTTCCCAACTGATCACAAACTCATGCTCCCAGGGGACTGAAAAACAAACTTAACAAGACAGAGCCAAGGAGCCCTTCTGCTGGACCCAATTCAAGAAGTATGCCCCCTGAAAAGGCAGAATCCGAGAACACTCAGGTTTAAGGGGAAGACAGAAGGAAGGTCCCAGGACCCATCCCACCACCCACCCAGAGCGCTGAGACTCCAGCCACAGCAGAAACTTCTGGGCAGGCAAAGGTGCTGGTCTGGAGGGCTTACCTTGCGAGCAGGGTTGTGCCAAGTTCAGAGCATCCAAAACAGATGGCGGGGAAGGATCTAGAGAGGGAGCATAGACCTGGCAACCTGGGCAGAACTGTGGAGATCCTCCATATTTGCTCCAGCCTTCCAAGAAGTTTTGGACTCAGAGCACACTCAGCCCAACTAAGCTGAACTTAATCCTATCAAAAGTCTCCAGAACTCAGGGAAGCCCAGGCTCCACACCCATCCTCATTGACTGCTGGACTTTAATCCAATCAAAAGCCTCCAGAGGACAGGGAAGCTCCAACCCTAACAAACCTCCACCAGAGATGACACCGAGAGATCTCCTGTTAAAGCTCCAAGAGGGGAGACTGACAGAAGCCCCCAAAACCAAAAAAAATGAGAGGAGCAAGAGCACAGACAAATACGGGTAGTAAAGAAGGGGTGAATTTGAGCAAACCACAGAAAAAGAAGAAAGAAACTACAATAGACCTTCTACCCAGCAAACAGAAAAGAGGGAGAGAGATCAGCAAACGATTAAACAAAAATCCCGGCAAATTGGTTACAGGCTGTGGAAGAACTCAAAACACAATTAAGAGAGGCTGGAGACAACTGGAAAAAGAACTTAAAAATTAAGATGTCATCTGGAAACAGAGGCATTTGAACTAAAATGAGAAAAGAGTATCTTGAAAGCCAAAATCAACCAGCTGGAAAATGAGGCAAAGGAGATGAATGATGAGGTAAAGAGGATGAAAGATGACCTTAAAAGAAAATCAAACCAGAAGGAAAAGGATGACCAAAAATCCAGGGATGAAATCCAGTCTTTAAGAACCAGAATACAAGAAATGGAATTAAGTGACCTCACAAGGCAGCAGTACACTATAAAACAAAATGAAAAGAATGAAAAAATTGAGGAAAATATGAAGCATCTCATTCACAAAACAGATGATTTCGAAAATCTTTTGGGAAGAGACAATTTAAGAATCATTGTTTTACCAGAAGACCATGACAAAAGAAAAATCCTGAACATAATACTACAAGAAATTGTTCAGGAAAACTGCCCCAATATCCTAGAACAAGAGGGGAAAGTAGAGATTGAAAGAATCCACAGATCATCTCCTGTATTTAACCCCCAACTGACAACACCCAGGAATGTTATAGCTAAGTTCAAAAACTATCAGACCAAAGAAAAGATATTATAAGCTGCCAAGAAGAAGCCATTCAGATACCATGGAAACACAGTGAGGATAATGAAGTATCTGGCAGCATCCACACTGAAGGACCAAAAGGCATGGAATATGATATTCCAGAAATCAAGGGAATTAGGTCTACAACCAAGAATCAAATACCGATCAAAACTGACTATATTCTTACAGGGGAAATATGGTCATTCAACTCAATAGAAGAATTCCAAGCATTTGTAAATAAAAGACCAGACCTGAACAGAAAATTTGATGTCCAAGCACAGAACTCAAGAGAATCATCAAAAGGTAATTTAAAAAGAGGGGGAAAAGAGAAACAAAACAAAACAACAACCAAAAAATATTTTTTTAAGAGACTCAATAAGTTAAAATGATATGTATCCCTATAAGAAAAGAGGTCATTGGTAACTCTTAAAAACTGTTGCTATCACCTGGGCAGCTAGAAGAATTACACTTAGATGAAACAGTGACAAACTGTATAGGATGAAAGGACAAGACATAAATAGGTATATAGATATATGCATGTATAAATACATATATGTGTATGTGTATATATATATATATATACAAGCAGAGCTAAAAAAAGAGGTTAATACTAAAATAAATTAGAAAAGAAACAAATGGGGGTAAATTTATATGTCACAAAGAAGCTCATGGCAGAAGGGGGAAGAATATCGATACACTGGAAGGGTAAAGAGGTTGGAGATAGGAAATAGTCAACTCTTATGTGCTCTGAAACTGACCCAAAGAGGGAAAAACAATCCAACCCTTTGGGGCAGAGAATAGATTTGTGCCCTAAACAGGAGTAGAAGGATAAAAAACGGACTGGTGAGGAGGGAAGCAGTACAAGGCAGGGAGAGGGTAGGGTCAATTTTAAAAAGACTACAGGGGAAAATAAGGGGGGGGAATAAGAAGGGAAGGGGTTAGAAAGGGAAGTAAAAAAGGGTGGGTACTAGGGGGCTGATTATCAACAAACATTGTTGTAGAAGGAAATAGTGAAAGAAGAAAAAGTAGGACCAGGAGTAGAAATCAAAATGCTGGAAAATGCATATTAATCATAACTCTGAATGTGAATGGAATGAACTCACCCATAAAATGCAAGAGAATAGCAGAGTGGATTAGAATCGAAAACCCCACTATATGCTGTCTGCAAGAAACACACATGACGAAGGTAGATACGCATAGGGTGAAAGTAAGAGGATGGAGCCAAATCTATTGGGCATCAACTGATAAAAAAGAAGACAGGATTCGCAATCATGATATCTGACAAAGCCAAAGTAAAAATAAATCTAATTAAAAGAGATAGAGAGGGTAATTACCTCCTGATAAAAGGCCGTATAGACAATGAGGAAATATCTGTACTCAATATGTATGCACCAAATGGCATAGCATCCAAATTTTGAAAGGAGAAACTAGAGGAGCTCAAGGATGAAATAGATAGAAAAACTATACTAGTGGGAGATCTGAACCTCCTCGATCCAAACTAGATAAATCAAACCAAAAAATAAATAAGAAAGATGTGAGAGAAGAGAATGAAATCTTAGAAAAATTAGAGTTAGTAGACATGTAGAGAAAGATAAATAGGGACAAAAAGGAATACACCTTCTTTTCAGCAGCACATGGTACATTCACAAAAATTGACCATGTATTAGGACACAAAAACATTGCAAGCAAGTGCAGAAGGGCAGAAATAATAAATGCAACCTTCTCAGACAACAATGCAATGAAAATAATCATTAGTAAGAGTACATAGAGAAGTAAATAAAAAATTAATTGGAAATTAAACAATATGATTCTCCAAATCTGGATCAAAGAACAAATTATAAAAACAATAACTTCATTGAAGAAAATTACAATGGTGAGACATCCTTTTAAAATATATGTGATGCTGCCAAAGTAGTACTCAGGAAAATTTATATCCTTGAGTTCATATATATACAAATTAAGAATGGTAGAGGTCAATGAATTGGGCATGCAAATTAAAAAAAGAAAAAACTAGAAATCAAACATTAAATATCCTCAGATGAAGACTAAATTAGAGATCCAAAAAATCAAAGGAGAAATCAATAAAATCGAAAGTCAAAGAACTATTGATTTAATAAATAAGACTAGAAGCTGGTACTTTGAAAAGACAAAGAAAATAGACAAAGTACTAGTCAGTTTAATTAAAAAAGAAAGAAAAAAACCAAATTGACAGTATCCAAGATGAAAAGGGAGACCTCACCTCTAATGAAGAGGAAATTAAGGCAATCATTAAAAACTACTATGCCCTATTATATGGCAACAAATATGGCAATCTAGGTGATGTAGATGAATACTTACAATAATATAAATTGCCTAGACTAAAAGAGGAAGAAATAAACTACCTAAACAACCCCATATCAGAAAAAGAAATTGAACAAGCCATCAAAGAACTGCCTAAGAAAAAATCCCCAGGTCCAGATGGATTCACAAATGAATTCTATCAAACATTCAAAGAACAACTAATCCCAATATTATACAAACTATTTAACAGAATAAGCCAAGAAGGGATTCTAGCAAATTCTTTTTATGATACAAACATGGTATTGATCCCAAAGCCAGGCAGGTTAAAAAAAGAGAAAGAAAACTATAGGCCAATCTCCCTAATGAATATAGATGCAAAAATCTTAGATAGGACACTAGCAAAAAGACTCCAGCAAGTCATCATAAGGGTTATCCACTATGATCAGGTAGGATTCATACCAGGAATGCAAGGATGGTTCAATATTAGAAAAGTCATCCACATAATTGTCCATATTAACAAGCAAACTGATAAAAATCACATGATTATCTCAATAGATACAGAAAAAGTCTTTGATAAAATACAACACCCATTCCTATTGAAAACACTAGAAAGTCTAGGAATTGAAGGGACTTTCCTAAAAATAATAAACAGTATATATCTAAAACCATCAGCAAATATCATCTGCAATGGGGATAAACTAGAAGCCTTCTCAATAAGATCAGGAGTAAAACAAGGATGCCCATTATCCCCTCTATTATTTAACATTGAACTAGAAACACTAGCAGTAGAAATTAGAGAAGAAAAAGAAATTGAAGGTTTTAAAATTAGCAATGAGGAGGCCAAGCTGTCACTCTTTGCAGATGATATTATGATTTACTTAAAGAATCCTAGAGAATCAACCAAAAAGCTAGTCAAAATAATCAACAACTTTAGCAAAATTCTAGGATACAAAATAAACCCACATAAGTCATCAGCATTTCTATATATTTCCAACCCAATTCAGCAGCAAGAATTAGAAAGAGAAATTCCGTTTAACATCACTGGAGACAATATAAAATACCTAGGAATCTATCTGCCTAGACAAACACAGGTACTATATGAATAAAACTAGAAAACACTCTCCACACAATTAAAACTAGATCTAAACAATTGGAAAAACACTGATTGCTCATGGGTGGGATGAACTAACATAATAAAAATGACCATCCTACCCAAAATTATCTATTTAGTGCCATACCCATTGAACTTCCAAAAAAACTTTTTTACTGAATTAGAGAAAATCATAACAAAGTTCATTTGGAAGAACAAAGGATCAAGGATATCCAGGTAAATAAGGAAAAAAAATACAAAGGAAGGTGCCCTTGCAATCCCAGATCTCAAACTATATTACAAAGCATTGGTCCTCAAAACAATTTGGTACTAGCTAAGAGACAGGAAGGAAGATCAGTGGAATAGACTTCGGGTAAATTACCTCAGCAAGACAGTCTATGACAAACCCCAAAACCCCAGCATTTGGGACAAAAATCCAGTATTCACCAAAAACTGCTGGGAATATTGGAAGACAGTGTAGGAGAGATTAGGTTTGGATGAACACCTCCACCCTACACCAAGATAAACTCAGAATGGGTGAATGACTTGAATATAAAGAAAGAAACTATAAGTAAATTAGGTGAACACAGAGTAGTGTACATGCCGGACCCTTGGGAAGGGAAAGATTTCAAAACCAAGCAAGACTTAGAAAGAGTCACAAAATGTAAAATAAATAATTTTGACTACACCAAATTAAAAAGTTTTTGTACAAATAAAACCAATGTAACTAAAATTAGAAGGGAAGCAACAAATTGGGAAATAATCTTCATAACAAAAATCTCTGACAAATATCTAATTACTCAAATTTATAAATAGTTAAACCAGTTGTACAAAAAATCAAGCCATTCTCCAATTGATAAATGGGCAAGGGACATGAATAGGTAGCTTTCAGTTAAAGAAATCAAAACTATTATTAAGCACATGAAAAAGTGTTCTAAATCTCTTATAATCAGAGACATGCAAATCAAAACTCTGAGTTATCACCTCACACCTAGCAGATTGGCCAACATGACAGCAAAGGAAAGTAATGAATGTTGGAGGGGATGTGGCAAAGTAGGAACCCTAATTCATTGCTGGTGCAGTTGTGAATTGATCCAACCATTCTGGAGGGCAATTTGGAACTATGTCCAAAGGGCGATAAAACATTGTCTGCCCTTTGATCCAGCCATAGCCCTGCTGGGTTTGTACCCCAAGGAGATAATAAGGAAAAAGACTTGTACAAGAATATTAATAGCTGTGCTCATTGTGGTGGCCAAAAATTGAAAAATGAGGGGATGCCCTTCAGTTGGGGAATGACTGAACAAATTGTGGTATCTGTTGGTGATGGAATACTATTGTGCTAAAAGGGATAATAAAGTGGAGGATTTCAATGGAGACTGGAACAACCTCCAGGAATTGATGCAGAGTGAAAGGAGGAAAACCAGGAGTACATTGTACACAGGGACAGATACACTGTGGTAAAATGGAATGTAATGGACTTCTCCATTAATGGCAATGCAATGTCCCTGAACAATCTGCAGGGATCTATGAGAAAAAAACACTATCCTCAAGAAGAGGACAAACTGTGGGAGTAAAAACACTGGGGAAAGGCAACTGCTTGACTACAGTGGTGGAGGGGATATGATTGAGGAGAGACTTTAAATGAACACACTAATGCAAAAACCAATAACATGAAAATAAATTTGGATTGAGGAAACATGTGATACCCAGTGGAATCAAGCATAGGTTAGGGGAGGGTTAGCGGGAAGGGGTGTGGAGGAAAAAAAATGATCTCTGTTTCCAATGAATAATGTATGAAAATGACCAAATAAAATAATGTTTAAAAACTAAAAAAAAAAAGATATTAGAATTTTCCAAAGACATTTGTTTCTTATCCTCCTGTTAACATGTAAACCAATTCAAGCCCACAGATTCTCTTCCAATTAAACAAATGTATGTGTCTTAAAAAAAGAAAGTCTTCAATCATCCAATCAATAATGTCTTAAACACAAATGTGTTTGCCAAATAAATATTTAATTGTAACAATTATGTGATTTAGATAATTTATTGTAAGGTATGTATTAGATGAAATAATTTCTGATAATTTCTGATTAAGGTCTCTTCCACTTTTTTTTAGCAATTCTTTTGATTAAAATTACCCTCTACCTCCATATTGCTTTTACTTATACTCTTACCCCATAGGCAATCAAGTTCCTTATGGAAAGTTACGAAGTCCAGATTTTAAACAAACCAAAAAAACTACTTTTGGGGATTTATTTTTAGGGCATTGCTAATTCAAGAATGATATTACTTAATATTTAAGCCATGATGAGATGACAAATTTTAACTTTACAAGTTATTAATTGCCTAGTAGGTGAAGATTTTGTTTCCAGAGGATATATGGTAAAACATCTACTATGATCTTAAAAACTCCTTAACTGTTGTGTAACAGTACATCAAAAACACCGAGAGTCTTACAAAGGTGGTTATTTTATTGTAAACTGTCATGTTATGTATTGGAGAACTTAGCTTCTCCTTTTGTTGTGGGATTTGGCTTGTCTCTTTGGCTTTTTATTCAACATTGCTAACTCATTAGAGTCATCTTTCAGAATGGGACAGCCGGGTGAAAAGAGCACAAGATTTCAAAGCAGAAGAAACATCTGGAAGAGAACATGACACAAAGTGCTATACCAAACATCATTATGGCTGTCTATGCAACATTCCAACTGGAATACTTTTTCACTGCAGGCCTAGACAAAGTATTTGCATGAACCACCAGGAAAGGGAAAAAGGCTCCTCAGGCAGTGGGAAAGATTAACACTGATTTTCAAAAGAGATTCATTATGGTTGAAGTAATGAAATTTGAAGATTTTAAAGAGGAAGGTTCAGAAGATGCTGTCAAGGCAGCTGGGAAATAAAGAAAATATGTTAAAAATTATATAGTTGAATGTGGAGTATTATCTTCTTTCATTTTAATATACCTCACCAACCTAAGAAGCAAATTTTAAATATTGCTCATTGCTCAAAAATAAAGAGTATTATTTCAAAGAGAAAAAAACAAACAATGCCCATCTTTTGCCACATATTTGCTGTAACATGGACAAGGTACAGCTCATTGGTCCATTTTCATTCTCTGTAAAACGTGTTCATCTAGATGGCCTTAATGATCTTTATCATATCAAAAAAATCCATCTTTCTAAATCAGAAAACAAGACCACCCATATTACCTCCCATTTTCCCAGTGTAGGATTCTGGGAAGTTTGACTATGAGAAACAACAATCCCTGGTTCTTTATTTTTTCAAAAACAAAAACTCTTGCCTTTTGTCTTAGAATTAATACTAAGTATTAGTTCCATGGCAGGAGAAGGGTGAGGATTAGTGAGCTGAGGTTAAATGATTTGCCCAGAGTCATACAGCTAGGAAATGTTTATGCCCAGATTTGAACTCAGGACCTCCTGTATCCAGACCTGGTTCTATACATAAAGTCACCCAGTTTCCTCTTTCATTCTTTTTTTTTTAAGTTTGATTACAAATTTTGTTTTTATAAATGAGACATTTCTAGCTCTCTTTCTCAACCTCTCTATAACAAGAACAAAGGAGATTCTCCTTATAAGAAAGGAAGGAAACAGTTAACCAAAGCCAATCACCATATTAATTAAGTTTGCAAACTTGCAAAGCTCTTTGAAAACCTTAGAAGACTAGAATGCAGTCAGATGATTATGATTAATAATAATAACATGAGGATATTGGATTAGATTATCTCTAAAATACCTTCTTATTCTGAAGTTTTAGATCATAGATTTAGAGATAGAAAAGGCATTAGAGATTATTTACAGATAAGGAAACTGGTTTACAAAGGATATGAGTACTTGTCCAGAGTCATGGCTAAGATCTACCTGGGAGAGATTTGAATTTAGGACCTCCTAACTCCAAGGTAAACTCTATATCTCCTGTACCACATTCACTCTTTATGACTTCTTCATTCATCATTTTTGTCCTTAGTAAGTTATTTTGGTACCAGGGAAGGCAAATATGCAAAACTATTCCTTTCCCTGAAGATATATTCAATTTAGGGCAAGACCTACCTATGTGCTCTGACTTTCAGACCACGATGCTGCAGGCCATCATACCCTGTGTAAGAGTCAATTTAGTTTCTCTACTAAACGTATTATATTTTTAGAGGTTTATTAAAGATTATTAGAAATCAAGGAAATAAGAAAATACAAAATAAGAAAGGCACATGTCTAGGGCTGAATAGCCCATTCACAGCCACTTACTCTACATCTTGAGAGATGTGTGTGCTTAGAAGAGGAAGCCGAGAGACCAAGTAGGTGGTCCGGTCAGTTTAAATACAAATGCTGATCTCTCACTCAGGTGAGGACTCAGGTGAGATTATAGGGCATTCTGGGAAGTGCCAAGGACTTCAGGGGATTGTAGTCTGGGGTTCAAATCTCTATCTTTATACACCCCCTTTTGATTGTTATAGGGAAATCAATTTCCCTCAAAATATCATGAAAACATAATCAACTTAAGGATTACAATAATTTGAGGATAAGGGGAAAAAAGAACAAAACCAATAATTGCTAGATGCATTGAGAAAAAATCAGTAAGGGGGCAGTCCCCTTTGGCATGAAAGTATACATACAAATAATTGTTCAATCAACCACACCCAAAGTTCATTCTTGATCTTCTCATGTAGCTTGTAGTCTGGAGGCATTTCCATGGTGTCTTCTCCAAACAGTTCAGTTTCTGGATTTGGAGAGGTAGCATGTTTCTTAACTTAAAATTCTCCTCAAAAGGAATTTAAACTTTACAATTTAAAATAATAATATTTTTACATTCCCCCCTTGAAGAGGGTGATTGAAAAACATAGGGATCACTTAGGGATGCATGACTGAGTTAGGAGGTATATAAATCAATTGGCAAGAAAAATTAAAAGACATCAGAAAAATCCAAATAAAAAAGATAATTTCTGGATGAAAATATAGAATATCAAAGTCTTATGTGTAAAAATTCTATGTAAAGGAAAAATAAATCTATAACAGGTCCTTGAATCAGGGCCCAATTAAAATTATATAAGCCAGTAAGCATTTACCCAGTCAGTAGCCAGGACTACAGAAAGCTTGCCACACTATGAAAGACAGAAAAGTGACTAGACTATAGGAGCCAGGTTCGGCGCCAAGTTTGGGATACTCGGTTGTAAGTATTTTCACAAAGAGTATAAATACAAGGAAGGCCTACATCTTAACATATGTTAAGCGTGGCAACCTTGAGTCTTCACACTAGGTTCAAGTCCTTTGTATTGGCTTAGAAGTACATCAATCCTTCCTGCATTGATTTCTTTGACCCTGTGCAATGGCTCTTTTGTATATCTTGTCCTGGAATCAGACAGACTCATTAAGCAAAGTCCCATATTTTTTTTAAACAATTAGTGCCATCATTTTTATAGTCTCAAGCTTTTGGGGCATACATTGCCATTACAGCAAATGTATTTTAAACTTATATTACTGCAAAATCAAAAAGTTAAAGAAAATATTAATACTGATGACATGTGCTCCAAATATAAAAAAGAAAGAAAAATAACTGAAGTAGTATATTGCACATGCAAGAAAAATATAATAAAATAGTTTTAAAAATAAAAATATAGCTTATAATCATTGACACATTGTCAGCTAAGGAAATATAGAATAGAAGGCTTTCTCACCAAAAATGAGATCCATTTCCTATTTGTATCTGGCCATGATCCATTGTGAGTACAAGCAATTGAATTTTACAAGGTAACAGTTTTTTTTTTAATAAAGAACAGTAGTAAAAATATGTAGGTATAAATATCCCCAAAATTTTCAATAGTCCAGTTAATTACAATAACAAACAAACCCACTATCATATTTCACATGATTTGCTGTATGGCATTTTTAAAAGTCTATGAACTGATACATATTTGTCACAATTTTTACAAATGTAGCAAATCTTTCAACATTGGTAAATATATTTTAAACAAAGTAAAACTCATTTTTGGTCTAGAACATCATCAAGAAATCTAGATATCATTACAATAAATGTGGCAGAGGAGTCTAGGAAAAACCCAAACTTCTGTCCTGTTGATGTGGTAAAGTGAGCTGAAGTTATAATGAGAGATGCTCCTCTTTTGGGGAGTCTTCCAGGGGTACTTTATGCCCTGGGATTAATTTCCCAGCTTCCATTCACATTTTTTATAAATGCAGGAGTTGGTGATTAAATTGTATTTTACCTCAGCTACTAAAATGGGCCTTACCTCCTATTAGGGGAAGGCAAAATGACCAGAGATTGTTAAAAAAATTCTAAAAATCATGTCTAAAGAACCCTTAAAATCAATTTGAGATATTTAGCTCATTAAATTTTCCAAAGGTTGTTATACAATTGTTGCAATGTTCTGATGGAGTCCATCTATCCTCTATGTGACAATTTACAAAGTCAAAAATAGAAAAGCTGTTTTTATATGGGCTTACTCAATAATGTTTGTTCAGTATAGTTATAGGCGAAAAGCAACAGAATTTAACATTAAAATGATTCAATATAACAAAATAGTATTGAATACATTAATAGATTAACTTAAAATCACAAAGTTAAATCTTAAACCAAACAATCAGCAAAATGCAATAGAATAGAGATTTTTTAAAAATAAAACATTGGAGTCTGAAATGCCTTAAAAATATAACCTCCAGTCTCTTTAACGTTCCTTGTTTTTTTTTTTAATTGTTTGCTTGTTTTTTAAATTATCCATTTAGATGCCTATTGTCAGAAGGCAGAAGATTGGTAAGGGGTAGGCAATGGGGGTTAAATGACCTGCCCAAGGCCACACCTCCAGGAAGTGTCTGAGCCCAGATTTTTTTTTTTTTATTTTTTTAATATTAATATATTTTATTTGATCATTTCCAAGCATTATTCGTTAAAGACATAGATCATTTTCTTTTCCTCCCCCCCCCACCCCCCATAGCCGATGCGTAAGTCCACTGGGCATTAGATGTTTTCTTGATTTGAACCCCTTGCTTTGTTGATAGTATTTGCATTAGAGTGTTCATTTAGAGTCTATCCTCTGTCATGTCCCCTCAACCTCTGTATTCAGGCAGTTGCTTTTTCTCGGTGTTTCCACTCCCATAGTTTATCCTTTGCTTATGAATGGTGTTTTTTTCTCCTGGGTCCCTGCAAGTTGTTCAGGGACATTACACCACCACCAATGGAGAAGTCCATTACGTTCGATGATACCACAGTGTGTTTGTCTCTGTGTACAATGTTCTCCTGGTTCTGCTCCTCTCGCTCTGCATCACTTCCTGGAGGTTGTTCCAGTCTCCATGGAACTTCTCCACTTTATTATTCCTTTTAGCACAATAGTACTCCATCACCAACATATACCACAGTTTGTTCAGCCATTCCCCAATTGATGGGCATCCCCTCGTTTTCCAGTTTTGGGCCACCACAAAGAGCGCAGCTATGAATATTTTTGTACAAGTCTTTGTGTCCATTATCTCTTTGGGGTACAGACCCAGCAGTGCTATGGCTGGGTCAAAGGGTAGATATTCTTTTAGCACCCTTTGGGCATAGTTCCAAATTGCCCTCCAGAATGGTTGGATCAGTTCACAGCTCCACCAGCAATGGATTAATGTCCCTATTTTGCCACATCCCCTCCAGCATTCATTATTTTCCTTTGCTGTTATGTTAGCCAATCTGCTAGGTGTGAGGTGATACCTCAGAGTTGTTTTGATTTGCATCTCTCTGATTATAAGAGATGTAGAACACTTCTTCATGTGCTTGTTAATAGTTTTGATTTCTTTATCTGAGAACTGCCTATCCATTTCCCTTGCCCATTTATCAATTGGAGAATGGCTTGATTTTTTGTACAATTGATTTAGCTCTTTATAAATATGAGCAATTAAACCTTTGTCAGAGGTTTCTATGAAGATTTTTTCCCAATTTGTTGTTTCCCTTCTGATTTTAGTTATATTGGTTTTGTTTGTACAAAAGCTTTTTAGTTTGATGTAGTCAAAATTATTTATTTTACATTTTGTGATTCTTTCTATATCTTGCTTGGTTTTAAAGCCTTTCCCCTCCCAAAGGTCTGACATGTATACTATTCTGTGTTTACCCAATTTACTTATGGTTTCCTTCTTTATGTTTAAGTCACTCACCCATTTTGAATTTATCTTGGTGTAGGGTGTGAGGTGTTGATCTATTCCTAGTCTCTCCCACACTGTCTTCCAATTTTCCCAGCAGTTTTTATCGAATACTGGATTTTTGTCCCAAAAGCTGGGATCTTTGGGTTTATCGTATACTGTCTTGCTGAGGTCGCTTTCCCCCAGTCTATTCCACTGATCTTCCTTTCTGTTTCTTAGCCAGTACCAAATTGTTTTGATGACTGCTGCTTTGTAATATAGTTTTAGGTCAGGGACTGCAAGGCCCCCATCATATGTGTTTTTTTTCATTATTTCCCTGGATATCCTTGATCTTTTGTTCTTCCAAATGAACTTTGTTATGGTTTTTTCTAAATCCGTGAAGAAGTATTTTGGTAGTTCAATGGGTATGGCACTAAATAGATAAATAAGTTTGGGTAGGATGGTCATTTTTATTATATTGGCTCGTCCTATCCATGAGCAGTTAATGTTTTTCCATTTGTTCAAGTCTGAGCCCAGATTTTAACCCAGGACCTCCCCTCTCTAGGCGTAGGTCTAAATTCACTAAGCCACTGAGCTTCCTCCCTATAGTGAGGGTGGCTTTTTGGAATCTCAGATTTGGCTAAATAGCTGTAGGGAGTTGAAGTTTTCTCCTGAATCTCTGATGAGATAAATGAAAGTATCAGTACCCCCAAAATATATCCTCTTAAAGCAGTCATGCTTGTATCTTCCTGTTTGGAAAAGTCTCTTCCTTTCTGTCTTCCTCCCCCTCTGCTATCCTCTGTCCTTTGCTAAGACTAAGGCTTGTTGGAGGATAATCATAGCCTAAAGATAAATCACCCCCAATTTTACCAGCTGGTGGAAGTTAGTTCTGAGCCTGGGGCGATAAGCGATCTGCTCAGAGGCCAGAATTGCTGAGGATGGGCAGGTCAGGACTAGGAGAGTGGATCAAGAGAACGGATCTGGGTCAAACAGGTCTGGATTGCAGGAACACAGAAGCAGGGCTGGGTTGGCAGGGCTGGGAACAGGTGAGTGATCTGAATCAAGAAAGTCTGAAGAGGCAAGTAGGCCAGCAGGTTCGAGCTGATTCAAGAGGCCTTGGAGAAACGTGGCTTAGAAATCATTATCTAGGCTATCTTTTTTTTTTTTAATTGAGAGTTTTTCCCGTTTGGTTGCCATTAACTATAACAGTTAATTTAGTTTCTCTACTAAAAGTATTATATTTTCAGAGGTTTATTAAAGATTATTAGAAATCAAGGAAATAAGAAAATACAAAATAAGAAAGGCTTGTGTCTAGGGCTGAATAGCTTATTCAGAGCCACTTACTCTACATCTTGAGAGATGGGTGTGCTTAGAAGCAGAAGTTGAGAGACCAAGTAGGCGGTAGAGTCAGTTTAAATACAGATGCTGATCTCTCACTCAGGTGAGGTTATAGGGCATTCTGGGAAGTGCCAAGGACTTCTGGGGATTGAAGTCTGGGGTTCAAATCTTCATTTTTACACCTGACTGATTGACAAGGTCATGGTCTGAGGAAGTAAGGTCAGCAAAGAAGACCCCAGAATGAGGGCCCCCCATTGATGCCCCCTCTGTGACTTCTCTCCCCAAATTTTCCCCACCAATGGACTTGTTATGATTATTATTTTCTCCCCAATATAGGAGAAAAAAGATTAGAGCAAATACTTATAGGATCAAAAAACATATACCCTTCTTTAAGCCCCCTAGGTTGTTACCCCCAAAAGATTGCAATTACAGAATTTTAAGCCCCAAAGATTACTGCCCATGACCCCTCCTTTCTGAAGCACAAGACATGCTCCAAGGCCCTACAATAAACACCGGAAAAAATCTTCAGTACTATAATGAATCTTTTCCTACAGCTACCACACTCCAATGAATTTGTTGGAACAGAAGCCAAGCAGCATTGGTAGGCACTTGAAAGTAACACAAGAAAAATAGAACTTATAAATTGAGGTAAACCCCAAAACTGGTCTGCCTTAAGTCCTCACACCTGATACAAGTACTTTTTGTTGTTCATCTCCCAAGCAATTATGATGGAGAGTGAAAGCTGACCAAAAGCACAATGATCCTCTCAGCAGGTGAAGGGTTACTAACCTACAAATGGCTTTATTCACATTAGTCATATCTATCACAAAGTATTGTAGTAACCTAGTAAATGATCACAGAATTCTTTGTTGTAGTAACATCATAAGAGTGTTGTTTAGGTGATTTGATAATATCCAGTCAAATTGTAGAATGTCATATACATAGAGAATTGATTGTGTGTATGTATCTGAAAACCTATATAATAAACAAACCATGATACTATGGCAGAGCACTGTGTGCAATGCCTGCATTTGTGCGTTGAATGCATGGTGTTTCTCATCTCCTTATTCTGACCATGATGTCACATCTGGGCAGAGGGTCCTTGGATCCTCAGAGGGGCCGCTTGATGGACCCATATACCAGGGGAAGGTGTAGATATCTCTAACATTCACAGTTAAATTTTTTCAGAGAAACTTGCTGGATGAAATTGTTTATACACTTTTTTAGATTTGTAATACCTACCAGGTGATTTACATACATTATTACTTTATTGTATCATTGCAATAGTCCTGTGAAGTCAGTACTGTCATTGTTCTGAGACTCTAGGAACTCTAGATCAATATTTGGAAGAGACAGCAGAAGTCATCTAGCTTAAATCCTTCATTTAGGCACATTTCAATGTGCCTAAGACCATGTTACTATTAGTTATCATAGATAAGATTTGAATCCTGGTCGTCTTTATTTCAGAGCTAGTTCTCTTTCCACTGTAACTCATTGTCTCTTGATCCCCATATATATTCTATAAATGAGAACACTGGAGCTCTCAGTGTTTGGATCAAAAATCACTGCTTGTGTTTTCATTATGTTTCATTTGATTATTTGCCACCTCGATTAATAGGACACCCTGTAAAGAAGATATGCATACTTTAGTAGGAGTTTGGAAAGAGTGTTGAGAGGAAAATGATTCGATGATATTACTCAAGATCAGCAATAACAAATGCATGATACACTTAATAAAAACTCAATGATTTCACTGCAGCAAAGAAGAAAATTATGAGTTCTGGTAGGTAAAGATTTCCTCGTTATAGTGTACCATAAACTGAATGTGAATTATCTCTCTGTTACTATTGCTACTTATTTTAAAGCCAAAATGAAACTTGGACATGATAATTTGAATAGGAGACAATTATTCTCACATTTGCTCTATCATGTCAATTTCTCTGTTGGAGTTGTATGGCTTTGCATTCTTAAAGAGTATGAAAACAACATGGCTTCACCATATCATCTTAGAGCTGTAAAACATATAGATTTATAAGGAAAGGGGAAGGGAATTGATGGCAACTTAATTTCTTGAATATTTGCCTCATCTGTCTTAAATATTTGGATGTGTATATTGAACTAAAAGGGAAAAATTATGTTAGGATTATATAAGAGAGTTTCTTTTTTGGAAGTTTGTAAATTAAATAGACTTGTTTAGGTTTTCTTTTTTTGTTTGTTTTATCTGAATTTAGTAGCCAGTCCTAGAATTTGATCAGAATTTGGGGAAAACTGTATCCAAGGAAGAGAGAAGCACCAAGAAATCTACTTCACATAGGCAGTCAATTAAGGAAGCAACTTTAGATAATGACTATACAACTTTTGGATGTAAATTTGATAGAGTTAAGCCTTTGTGACATCCACCTTGCATTGAGCTCATTCTTTAGGCACCATGACAATTTAAGGGAAAACATGCCTGTGTTTCTCGAAGGTTTCATACCACTGATCTTGTAATGTTTTCCAAGTAAGGTGTCTTTTTTTTTTTGGTTAAAACAATTTGATGGACTCACTTTACATTGTTCTGCCTGGGTTTCAACCCTCTGGAACAAGATGCCCCTATGAGAATTGTAGAATTAAAATTTTTATCTCAAATAATAAAATATTATATTTTAAGGAGGTTTATTAAAAGATCACTAGAAAATCAAGGAATAAAGAGGATACACAATAAAAATCATGTTCCCATGGCTGGTTAGCCATTTTAAAAATCCCCACCTTACCACCATCACCTCTTATTGCTGCATCATCCCAAAAAGCAGCAGAGCAGAACTTCCCCGACATTTATCCCTGTCCATTGGAAGTATGTAATGACAGTAAGTCAGGGGGCTCTTATGAAATGTAGTTCTCCTTTAGGGTAACTGATTTTCAATTATACAGAATATTCATTTTATTGACAAGAATATTTTAATATTTAAGGAAACAAATAAGCAAACAACACTGGAGGTAGAGTCAAGATATCAGACTAGAGTCAGGAACTCACCTGAACTCTTCCTACAGTCCCCTCCAAACGACTTTCAAATAACACTCCAATCAAATTCTTCAGTGACAGAGCCAACAAAAGGTTAGTGTGAAACAATTTTCCAATCTGTGACAACTTGGGAGGTTGGCAAGAAAAGTCTGTCACACAGGGGTAGTGGTTGGGAGTAGAGGAAAATTCAGGCTGACTGCAGCAATGCTAGCCATCAGTCTTCAAGCTGGATGCAACATTGGTAACAGCAGCTTCAAAAGCTCTTAGCTCACAGAAAGTAAGGAGTTCTGACAACTGATTAGAAAGAGATGATAGGGGACTCTATTGGTTGTGGCTTCAGGACTCTGTTGAACTTCCTTTTATTCAGGTCCTGATTGCAGTTTTGTGGCCACTTGGGAGCAGGGACCCATGTCACAGTACTAGGGCAGATAATTGTACTTGTGGGCAATCACAAGAGAGTAGGGGTCCTGACCTCAGTTCTAAGGCAAAAAGGAGCACTGCCATTTGTAGCTATAGGAGATAAGGGAACTTGGTCACAGTCCCAGGGCCAAGAAGAGCTCTGGAAGTTGCAGTTACAAGAGAAAAGGTTCCTTCCTGGGTAAATACCAGAATAGAGACTGAGAAAGCAGTGATAACACTTCTCTTTAGATCATACCACCGTGGAAACACAGAAAATGTATAGATGCCTAGAACTACCTCTGGAAGCAGCAGCATGAAAAATATGAAGCTATTGACAATATTCTCTCCAATTTGGGGGCAGAACTCAAATTTAACATAAAGTTAAAGGTTAAGAAATAGGTTGAGAGAATGAAGAAACAACAAAATAAGAACCTGTCCATAAAATGTTACTATGCTGAAAAAGATCAAGAAACAAACTCAGAAGACAATGATTTCCAATACCTATAAGTAAAAAAAAAGGCTTAAAGTACTATCTAATCAGCAAGAATTATCTAAAACAGGGATAAGGAAAAAGCCTTTCCAATAAGATCAGATGTGAAACAAAGATTCCCATTATCAATACTATTATTCAATATTGTACTAGAAATGCTAATTATAGTAGTGGGGAAAAAAGAAATTGAAGACATTAGAATAGACAATGAGGAAACAAAGCTATTACTCTTTGACATTATGATATACTTCTAGAATTCTAGAGAATCAGTTACAAAACTAGTTGAAACAACAATTTCAGCAAAGCTGTAGGGGATAAAATAAATTGTTTTATATCATCTGCATTTTTGCATACCAGCAACAAAGTACATCATGGAGAGATAGAAAGCAAAATTCCATTGAAAATAATCATTGGAAAAAATGTGGAAAAAGTTGGCTTAGCACTACCAGATCTCAAGCTGTAGTAAAAAGTAGTAGTAATCAAATCAATTTGATACTGGTCAAGAGATAGATTGGTGAAATAGTGGAATGGATTAGGTACATAATGCACATTAGTAAATTACAAAGCAGTCTAATGTTTGATAACTCAAAAATCCAAGTTTCTGGGACAAGAACTCACAGCTTGACAAAAAGTTGCTGGGAAAACTAGAAAGCAGTTTGGCAGAAACGAGGTGTATACCAACATCTGAGATTTTATGCCAAAGATGAGGTCAAAATGGGTATATGATTGTACAGGGCAATACCATGAGGAAATTGAGGTAAATTTAATAGTTTACCATTCATATATGGATAAGGAAAGAATTTATGACAAAACAAGAGTTATAAATATAGAACACAGAATAGATAATTTTTATTACATTAAATTTTTTAAAATTGCACAAATAAAATCAATGCAGCAAAAAATAGAAGTAAAGCAGAAAACTATTAGTAATTTACATTGTGGAATTGCTACCCCATTGAAATTTATTGTTTTTAATAATGTTTAGTCATTTTATTATATATTAATAAACAATTCAGTATTTATTGGTTGACCCCCTTATTTTGTGAGTTAAATTGCCTTTAGTTTGAAACTCATATGTTTTTATTGGCTGTCAAATGAGTTAATTTGATCATTGGATGTTTGCATACCACAAGGAATTCAGATGGATATGCGTGACAATTATGATAAGATGTTTGTCACCATGAGACTTTCCAGGTTATTCTAGTTAGGGTATGTGAGTCAACTCTGTATTTTTCCTGTTGCTATGTATGGAAACCCGGGTCTGAATCAAACCAAGAAAAATTTACCCTCCATCTTTAGTTCAGATCAATCAGAGTATTAGATATGATTTGCATTTTTAGATAATTTTTGGTACCCTATATCACTGGCTACCATCTTAATTGTATAAAAGAACCTCTCTCTTTCAGATGAGAGCACTCCTGAGGGTGCTGAATTGAATTTATTATTACTTGCTCTTCAGAACTTTGTGACCCAGTTTCTCATTATTGAAGGTCCTTACTGCGAAAAAAGCAAGTTTCTTCGACACACCTATTTCTCAAATATTCCGGAAACTGAGTTAAATTTATAAAAATACATGTAATTCCCCAATGGATCATTTGTTAAAAAAGATATGAATAGGCAGCTTTCAAAAGAAGAAATCAAAACTATCAATAGCAAAATAAAAATGCTCTAAATCACTATTCTTTAGAGAATTGAAAATTATAACAACCTTGAGGTACCACTTCACATGTATCAGATTCGCTAATATGATAGAAAGGGAAAATGATAAATTTTGGAGGGAGTAAGAGAAAATTGGGAAACTAATGCACTTTTGATGAAGCTGTGAACTAATCTAATTTTTCTTGAGAGCAATTTAGAACTATGCCCAAAGTACTATGAAACTGTGCACCTTTGACCTAGCAACATTACTAGTTTTGTGTCCCAAAGAGATAAAAAAGAAAAAAAAGGCATATTTGTACAAAAATATTTATTTCTTCAGTCATTTTCAGTAATGCTCAGCTGTTCATAATCCCACTGAGGTCTTGTTGGCAAAGATTCTGGAGTGGTTTGCCATTTCCTTGGCCAGCTCATTCATAGATAAGGAACTGAGGCAAATAGGATAACGTGACTTGCCCAGTTTCACATAGCTAGTAAGTGTCTGAGGTTATATTTGATTTCATGAAGGGAAAATCTTTCTGAATTCTGGCCCAGCACTCTATTCATTGTATTACCTACCTTCCCCCAAAATAATTATATTAGCTTTTTTTTGGTGGTAAAGAATTTCCATTTGAGGGGATGCTGATTAATTGGGAAATATACTTTTTTTAAAAGTCTAAAAACATCCTTTATTTTACTTTTTTCCTACTCTTTACTTATTTTGGGAGTGGGGGATTTTATTTATTTATTTAATTTAGAATATTTATTATGGTTACAAGATTCATGTTCTTTCCCTCCTATAGCTGACACTCAATCCCACTGGGTTTTATATTTGTCATTGATCAAGACCTATTTCCATATTATTGATATTTGAAATAGAGTGCTCATTTAGAGTCTGCATCCCCAATCATGTCCCCATCAACACATGTGATCAAGCAATTGTTTTTCTTCTGTGTTTCTACTCCCACAGTTCTTCCTCTGGGTATGAATAGTGTTCTTTCTCATAAATCAATTGGGGAATATACTGAAAAAGTTGTGGTGTATGATTATGTTAGTATGACAGTTAAAATTGCTGAGAGGCAGTAATTCTGGATGTTAAATTAATGTATTAATTGATTAATACAAATTAATCTGGTCAAATGATTCTCTTTTTAACCCAAAGACCCCAAATTCCCACTTAGAAATCCCTACATAATATTTTTGGGTTCAACTCTTGGCCTCCTTTCTCTAATTGTTGAATAACCAATGTTAAGGTAGTCCATCAAAACTCTCTACCTCTCCCCATCCGCTGTGCGATGTTTGGTAGTCACCTTCTGTCCCTTGTCCTCCAACTACTAGGGAAAGAATTTTAGTTCTGTTGTGTCAAGACTGACCTTTGTAATGATTCTTAATGAATAATTGAAATATTAAATTATGCTGTGTGCAAGTGCATCTGGCATAAGCAAGTTATTTACGGAGCAAAACAATTCTCACCACCGTGCATATAATCTCTCTTTCCTATCTTATAATAGAAAATGTTCATTAGGTGGGGAATTTCTTGAAGCTCCTAGGAATGAAGGATTAAGGGGCAAGTCTGAACCTCAATTGAGAACTCAGGAATAGAAATAGTTCAATATATTAATAAATCATCTCATTAGAATACTATTATGCTATAAGAAAATTCAAGCAAGACAGTTTCAGAAAAACTTCAAAAGATTCATATGGTCTGATACTAATTGAAGGGAGAGGAAAAAAGAACATTGGTCATGGTGACAACAATATTGTAGAGATGATCAACTGTGAATGACTTAACTGTTCTTATTACTATAATGATCCAAGCCAATTTTTAGGACTGCCCTGTGTGTGTGTGTGAAATTGATAGAATCTGAACAGAGAAAAAGATATACTAGATTTTCTTCATTTTTATCTGTGTTTTCTTTGCAATATGACCAATATGGGAAAATGGTAATATGTTGTTTTTTAAGTCAATATTTGACCTTTTTAGATCCTTATGAATGACTTCATGGACTCTTTTTGAATTTGATGTCCCTGCTCTAAACTGATGTTAGTGGGGGCAGCTGAGTGGTTCAAGGGATTGAGAGCCAGGTAAAAAGACAGGAGATCTTGGGTTCAAATATGGTCTCAGACACTTCCTAGCTGTGTGACCCTGGGCAAGTCATTTAACCCCCAATACCCAGTATCGATTCTAAGATGTAAGGTAGGGGTTAAAAAAAAAGGAAAACACAAAAGAAACCATGTCAAGTGTAGGTGGTGCAAAAAAGCAAAAATATTCCTTCCTTCAAGGAGTTTATAATCTAATGGGGCAGGCAACACACAAGCAAGAATGTAGAAATAAGTTATATACAGGACAAATTGGAGATAACAAAAGAAGGATCAAGAATTCAGGTGAACCAAGAAGGGAAGTAATATGGAAATGAGGCTGTACTCAGACTGTGAAGAGCTTTAAAGGACAGCCCCAGTTTAAATTTAATCCAAAAGAACTTTATAATTTATTCCTTAGTGGGGAAGGGCATGTCAAATTTGTGTTGAGAAATCTGAGGGAAAGGGAATCTGAAATTATCATTTGACATGCTTGTAGAGTGGTCTGGTATTGACAAATATGTCCGACAATGTCTTTTCCTGATGAAATCATAGGTTATTTCCTTAGACTATTCTCTACCTGGGCATATAAGATCACATTTTTCTTAGTCAGTTCTTTACGCAGTGGCTAATGAGGAAAATTCTGAAATACGTCCTTGAGAGCAAATATGACTGATATTGATTTCAGACTTCTCTCCTTAATTTTTCTTTTTAGTTTCTAGGATGTGTTCGGGTTTTTTAAAGAAATACCAGGTCTTAAATGATGGTGCTGCTGAAACCTTGGAGCATTTACAAAATGAATCATAGCTTATAATTCTGAACATCAAATTCAGTGGATTTTTCCAAACTAATTTATTTGGTGAAGAGTGAGATTCTATAACCATATGAAGGCCTAAGTAAGTATGAAGAACAATGATTTAAGATTCTGTAAGTTACCAGGGAACACAAGAGAAGGTTACCCATCTGTCCCCATTATTACCCATATTTTATATGCTTAGTAGAAGTAACTGTAAGATAAATGACTATTCATCTGCCTAGAGTCTATGTAACTAATTTCAATAAAAGAAAAACAAATATTTTCAGATATGGGCAGAGAATTGGCAGATAGAACAGTGGGTTTTGAGATCTGGTTTCAAATCCTGCCTTTCCCACTTATATTCTGAATGACTGGTGGCATGTTATTTCCAACAATGGGCCTCAGTTTCACAACTGAGAAATTGAATGTTGCACTTGGATTCAGAGTTTTCTAATTCTAGATGTAGATATCTAAGGAGCACTAGCTTGGGAGTCAGAGTACCTTGTTAGTGGTCTTGTTTTGCCACTGTTTAGCTGAATGATCTTGGGAAAATTAGTAGTAGTCTCTCGGTAACCGAGGATGATGATTGTCTTTGTGCGCTTTCATCTATGATGTAGATGAGTGTGCACAAAAACAACAATGTTTGATATTTATAAGATGCAAAATTTTGCAAGATATGCTGTTGTATTTGTTGTTCAGTTACCTCAGCTTTGTGTGATTTCATGACCCCATTTGGATTTTTCTTGGCATAGATGCTGGAGACATTTTCCATTTTCCTCTCCAGCTCATTTTGCAGATGAGGAAACTGAGGCAAATAGGGTGAAGTGACTTGCTTAGGGACATAAAGTTAATTAGTATCTAAGGCCAGATTTGAACTCACAAATATGAGTCCCTGACCCCAGACCTGGCATTTTTTCCACAGTCTCAGAGTAATCATTTGAGTAAAAATCATATATCTTATATGGCTTTTGCATAGAATTACAGATAGTAAATGCTGGATAATACATTTGAACTCGACATCTGGAATGTATTCTATTTACAAGGTCATGCTACTCTTCTATGGACCTTGGTTTCCTTATCTATAAAATAAGAAAACTCGACTTGGTGAATTCTCATTTCCCTTCCACTTCTCAAATTCTCTTCTTCTGATAACAGTGCCACATGGCCCTACAATCACTTTTTTCGCTAACTTCTATGACACTTAGTAGCCTTTTGGATGAAGAATTGAATAATGATTTTGAGCAGGGAAAGACTTTAGCAATCATGCAATTCAAACTGCTACAAAACGCTCCAATGTAACCCAAATTAGGTTAAAATGCAATTCATGTTTAAGAAAATAAATTAAAATACTCTATAGGGTAGATACTGTGAAATTTTGCAGCTAAAGGGATCTATTTCTGTTTGAGTTTGATGCAACTTCTTTTTAAGGTATGAGAAAACTATGATCCATAAAACCAAAATGACTTGCCCAAAGTCTGACAGGCAATGTGTTTAAGACTTAAGCTGTCATATTCTTAATTCCAAAGCTAAAGCCCTAGCTAACAGATTGTAAAAACCCAGCCCCACCTCTATAAGAAGCCATGAACACTAGAGGGTCTGGCACATTTCTGGGGATAGGTAGGACAGAGGGAACAGTGAAATCTTTGGTCCTTGGGGCTCTCTACAGCTACTACTTCATCCTTCCCCATCTTCATCCCCCTCAAAAAATCCTGACTTGCACCATCTCTACTTTGGTGCCTCCTTGCCTGCTCATATACCCCACCATCAGCTACTACTACAAATTTCCGGCTTCCACTCCATCTCCACCTCACTTCTGAACCATGCACTTTATTAAAGACCAAATATTTTAATGGACTGGAAATGTGGTCTGAGCTAGTAAATTATGATCAGTACTTAGAAAGTGCTAATTATCTAGTAAAATAAATTGTAGGTAGAAACTTTGGCAGTGACAGTCATAAAAAAGGGGGAGTATGAAATTGAATGTAAAATAATAAAATCAGGTTTATTATTCCATTATGTTTCTCATTCATCTTGCTCAGTTCTAGAACTAGTTGTTATAATAAACACTGCGGCTTCAAATCAATCTACCACGCAGATACCGAAAGAGATATTTTAATGCTTATTTCCAGAAGTCCTTAATTTTCCATTAGAGTGTCTGTATTAGTTCAATGCTTCTCTGCTTCTTTATTAAAAGACAGCAATCTACCCTGGTAGACATTAGAAACAACACTATTCGGGTGCATGGGGTTAATTTTAAGACTGTATCTTCATAGAGAGATACATGGTACCCTGGGGAAAACATTGGCTTTAGAATCAGAGGACCTGGGTTTGCATGACCTTGAAAAGTCATTTTATGTTCCCAGACTTTGGTTTTTTCATCTGTAAAATGAGAGATTTGGACCACATAGCTTTTAATGCAGTTTCTAAATCTAATTCTATGAGCTTACAACTAGAATTCAAATTTGGGCTTTGCCACTCAATATGTGTGATCTCAGCTAAGTCTTTCCATCTCATTGAACCTCAGTTTTCTCATCTATAATTTGAATGGTTTACTTCCTAGCTTTGTGACCCTGGGCAAGTCACTTAACCCTAGTTGCCATGTGCTTACCCCTGTTTTTCTTTGAAAATTACACTTAGTAATAATTCTAGGATAGAAGGTAAGGGTTGTTTTTTTTAATAAATAAGTAAAATGAGTGGTTAAACTAGACGGACTTTAACGTCTTTTTTATCTCTAGATCTATGATCCAATAACCTGGTTTCAAATCCTGACTCTACCCCTTATTATATATGTGACATTGGACAAATCACAACCTCTTTGCCCGAGATTTCCTTATTTATACAATGATAATATTGATAAGATGCTCTCTCAGGTCTTATCCAGTTTTAAATGATTCCCATGCCCTTGAACTGTCACCATAGGTGATACCACTCACATCTAGAGGCTTCTAAATCTCAGGTGCCTGTTACTTATTTCATGAAAACTCAAGAATGGGGCTATTTGAAACTACCTCTTCTCTGTATGGTATCAGAAAAGGGGAGAAATTGGAGGAAAGTTAGACTCACTTTACAAAAGATTCACTTTCTTTTTACTAGACAAAAAAAGAGCTAGACTAGTAAGACTTACTAGAAATCTAACTGTAGAATTTTTACCATATTTTCTTTCTATATAAAGGAAGAGAGTGAGATTGATGAATTCTGAGGTCTCTTTCAATTTTAGGTCTATGAACTTATGACTTCCTTTGTCATCATACCTGCCATAGCCATTTTTATTCTACAACTTGTTCCTTTCATTGGATGGGGCTATGTACATGTTTTCTATTCAACCAACTCTATTCTCCCCATTAGATTGTAAACTCCTTGAGGATGACCATTTCTGCATTTCTTTGCATCTACATTGTTCATCAAAGTGTCTGTACACATAGTAGGTGCTTATAGAATTCTGGCTTATTTGACTTACTCGACTTCTTTAGCAATGAATTGGTTCTTAGTGAAATATGTTATGAAAGGACTATGGGGGATGAAGGCAATTGGACAAAAAAAAAAAACAAAGCTTTGGCAAGCTAAAGAAAGGTTAGGGATAAAAAGTAAGGTGTTAGGCTATAGAGGCCTGGATTGCCAGAACATTTGGAAGCTATGAGGCAGGGGAAACTCATGGTTCAGGAGCTGGACAAAATCACTTTCAGTGATTTCACCAAAGCAAGAAAGTGGGTGAGAACTCCAGTAAGCCTACAGAGTAAAAGAAATTATAATAACTACCATCGAAAGATCATTTTAAGTTTCAAGGAATGCCTTTATCACTATAGCCCGAGAGCAAGGTTGTGAGAACCCATTTCCCACTTTATATATTGTAAAATTGAGGTTCAGAGAGATAAAGATCTATTTAATTCCAAACAAATAGTGAATGTCAGAGCTGGGACTAGAAACTAAGTCATTCCAGGACCAGAGTTACTTTCATTCTATAACAAGGAATAGATTCTGAAATTTAAACATCTTTTTAGAACCATGTTAAGCGTGAATTTTAGGGTTGAGACTGAATATATTATTTAGTGGTCACCAGGGATATAAATTCTAAATCCCAATAAAATACTCAAGTCAGAAGGAAATTTTATAGTGGTTTATTTACAATAGAAGGAAGAAATTAAGAGTGAAGGAGTGAAAGAGAAAGGGGAAGATCTCTACTCCAGTCAATCTGAGCCAGGGGGAGTTTAGAGGCCTCAGTCAAGGGGCCTTCCCAGAAAATTAAATCTAGGTATGCTTCCAGCCACGAGGCCTCTTCTGAGATGAGGAGCCTCCTTGGAGTCTGGTGCCTTCAGAAAGGTCAAGGGAAAGGAGATTCAGCCTTATTACTCACCAAATGGTCATTCAGGGAAGCAGGCTGAATCATGCTCCACCAAGTCAAGTTCTACCACCAAAGTCCACAAAAGCCCCTCTCACAGGAAGTGATGTGAAATATAAAGGCAGTTCTTTACATCGCTTCCTGTGTCTCACATGTACCAATGGTGTCTTAAACTTGGCTTAAGACGGCCCACGGGGTCAGTCAGTTGTTTCTGATTTGTCACTTGTTAGCACAGGCAGGTCATAGACCATCCTCCACCACAGTTAATCCTTAAGTGGGGATGTATGAATTTCTGGTTGCTAAAATTTTAAAGACTAAGCAGGGTGGAGTTAATCTAAAATTCACAATCATGAGAGTACCTTGGTAAAATATGACCTTTCTGCTGGGACAGTATGCAATCCTTAGCTATGACTATTCCAGGACCTAATGGTGAAAACATGAAAAGGGGTGGATTAGGAAGGTCAGATCAATTTTAACTGCATAGTGGATCTCTAGATGGAGAAATCACATCAGACCTTGGTGTGCTTTATCAGCACAATAGATATGCAATAGATTATACAGAAATATGACTAAAATGTCTTTTGGTTATAGACAACCTTGTCAAGTAGTTTTTATAAGGATTAAGAACTATAGTTATGGTTTCATTTACCTAGGATATGCTCAGATGAGTAAAAATCCTCTACCAGTGTAGTCTGACAACTTTTGTGCAATATATAGTCTTAAGAAGTTACTTAGAATACTGAGAGATGAAGCAACTTGGCCAAGGTCACATCATGAGAATGTGAAAAATGCAGAATTTGAACACAGAATTTTCTGACCCTGGAACCTACTCTTTAGCCCCTACACCTGGACTTTTAACTTTAGAAATTCAATCAGTTGATCAGATAAAAATATTTGTTTAGTTACTACTATGTACCCCACTTTGGTGATGCAAATACTATCTATATCTATATCTGTACCTATATCTATATCTATCTATCTCTATCTATCTCTATCTCTATCTCTATCTCTATCTCTATCTCTATATCTACATCTATATCTATATCCATATCTACATCTATATCTACAACTACATCTATATCTACATCTATATCTCAATCTTTATCCTTATCTATATCTATCTATATCTATACCTATACCTACATATATATCTATTTCTATATCTATTTCTATATCTATACCTATATCTATCTATTTATATCTATACCTATATCTACATCTATATCTATACCTATACCTACATCTATATCTATACCTATACCTACATCTATATCTATATCTATATCTACATCTATATCTATATCTATACCTATATCTATATCTATCTCCTTCCCTCAAGGAGTATATAATCTCATGGGGAAGACAAACGATAAAAGGAAACCGAAAACTTGGATGGGAGTTAGGTAAAGTACATGGTGGAAAAGTCAGAGAAGTCACAGGTAGTGTAACCCTGTAAGGAATAACATGTTCTGAACTTATCTCATTCTTTAAATAGAGGTTTTAAAATTCATATGTCTGCCCTCCAATCAGAAAAAAACAGAAGGTGGCACAGATATGTAGAGTACTAAGGTTTATGGGAGCTTTCAGGATGATGAACTTCCTGGGTATGGTGGAATAGTTGAAGATATAGTATAGTCCCTATTCCATTAGACCATTCCAATAATAATAAAATAAAGAAAGAAGATTAAAGTTATCACTAGCTCTATTTTACACAGGAGAAAACTGGGGCCTATTCATGGTCAGTTACTCATGGTCATCTACTCATGAGTATCTTGTTCATAGTCACCTACTTATCCCAATAATACATCAGTGAAGGACTTTAATGGAGGTAGTATTTTATAAAATAAGACAAAACAAAAGCTTTTTAAAGGAGTTCATATTGTATGTAACTTTCCCTTCTACCCCCCCCCATATCCTGTGGACAATAGAGAATAGGGGGTTTTAAACCCATTCAGGTAGAGCATTCTTGAGTTTCCATGAAAGAGACATGGGGAGATGAGGCTAGAATAGCTCTTGCATTGAGCTAAAGTGTTTTGTCTCTGTGTGCACCAATTGCAATGATTAGCTCAAGGCAGGGCAAAGGAATGAATTGCCTTAGCAACTCTCCCATGCTGTTGCTTGGCTCCATTTTTAACACTGTGTATTTAAAATGTCTTTTCTCAAGTGGAAAGATAGAGACTATATTGTCTTCTCTCATACTTGCCTCCAGCTAACTGTTTTTAAATTAGACAGAAGGGAAATCACAGAGCCAGTATGTGTTAGACATGGGATTTGAACCAAGATCTGGGGAAAGCCAAGTAGGAGACATAATGTTTTAGTGGAATCTATACTTAGAAGGACCTGAGCTCAAGTCTCCTCATGAAAAATTAATGATCCAGGGCAAATCAGATGTGGGGAAAGCCATTGGGTATAAGTAAAAACATACTGAACTTGAAATCAGAGAGACCTGGGTTCAAATATGGGATGTCAACTATATAAATTGTGTAACTAGGAGACAAGTCACTTATTCTTTCTGAGCCATCACTGCCATTTTGGAATAATACATACAACATTCCTTGTGGCCTCTGTGGTTTAGTGGATAGGAAGCTGGCTTCAAAGTTAGGGAGGTGTGGGTTCAAGTCCCTTCTCTGACAACTTGTATATTGCCTGGGAAGTCACTTAACTACTCCTTAACTTAGAAAACTCTCCAAAATAGTAGGTTGTGTTTAAGGTACTCAACTCTATCAGTGAAGGAATTTCCCTGCTTGGAACTGTTCATTTGAATGAAACCTCACATCTAGTCCTAAATGGCTAAATGAATGAATATATGTTTAATATTGTGCTACCTACCTCACAATTTTGATATAGGGAAAGAATCTATTTTCTTTTAAAGGTACATAGAAATATAAATTAATATATCTAGAGTTACTCTAGAAGAAGAAATAAACAGAATGCTATGTCAGTCTAGAATGGAAGAGGGGTCCATATGTTTCATGGTTTCCCTCCAGTTTCATGGATAGTGTTGAGTCCCTTGGAGAAGTATGGATGAAAAATATAAATTTAGGTGTTCTTTTATCATGGTAAAAGCCTGTCTCCAAGGCCATTAATCTCTTTACAACAATTAGTCTTTTCTTCTTAGCACCGACCATGTACTCCAAGGAGGTATGAGATAGGCAGCTAAGTCCTGCATCAAAACATCTCTTGTTATTGTTCTCTTATTTCAGTCATATCCTGATATGGAAGACATCTTTGAGAACTTTTCATGTAAAGCTTCAGTCAATAAATGACTAGAGTGATTATTATGGCTCGACTCTGGACCACAAAGTTGGAAGGAGAATTGATTAGCAAAAATGGAACTCAAGATTTTTAAAGTATTTTCTTATTTTTGTTCAATCATTTCAGTCATGTCCAATTGTTCTTAACAAAATTTGCTTTTTTTTTTCAGAGCTACTGGAATGATTTGTCATTTCCTTTCTAAGCTCATTTTATAGATGAGGAAACATAGGAAAACAGGATTAATGGCTTATCCAGGATCATATAGCTAGTAAATATCTGAGGCTGGATTTGAACTTGGGTTTTCCTGACTCCAGGTCCAATGTTCTATCCACTGTGCAACCTAGCTTCCATCAAAATATTTATGGCAAACTTTTTGTGGTAGCAAAAATGAAACAAACAGCAAAACCCACAGATTTGTTGATTTAAGAAACATGAATCAATTGTGGTGTATTTATGTAATGAAAACAAGTATGCCATAAAGCATGACATACATTTAGGAAGTGAGGGAGACAGTAGAGAATATTTACGAACCGATATAGAGTTGTGAAGATAGAATTAACTCTCCCTTTGTCTATTTTTAGTTAATCAGATAAAGAACTTAAAGTACCCCTGCTTAACACTAAGTGAGAGAATACATGAGGCACTTAATGGAGAAAGCTCACACCTTCAAAGGCCACTGCCCTCCCCTGGGCATTGCTAGGCAAATCAGGAGTCTGTGATTGATTCCCATAAAGTGGGGAGCAACAAGAAGTGACATAGAGGAAACTGCTTTATAAAAGACTAGACCAAGGACTGATTCTCTCACTATGCATTGGTACACCAGACTGGAGGAGGTCTCTGCTTCCTTGGCTTTGGAGGAGACTTTCCCTGGATGCTCTGTAAGCTTGCTGGGTTGAGTTGCTGAGATTTCTGCCTTGGCTTAAAGGAGGCTGCTGTGGTGTTAAGCAGGAATACTTTAAGTTCTTGGTTTGATTAGTCAAAAATAGACAAGGAGAGAGTTAATCCTATCCTCACAATCCCACCCCCCTGTGATTCTTTGGTAGACTTATCTCCCCAATGAATCATTTAACAGTACTAGCTTACATGTCTAAAAATCTTCCAGTTAAAAGTACAGACAATATCATACTCTCCAAGAGGAAACCATAATAGTTGGAGATAAGGGGGAAATAGAAGAGAGAGAAAAACCAATGTTTGTTAGGCAGATTTACAAAGCCAACTGGGGGCAGTCCCACCTAGCTTAAGAATACATATTCAGAATAAATGATGTGTTCATCCCCCTTTACTTCAGTTCACTACATCCCAAAGTTTATTCTGGATCTTTTGATGCAGTGTAGGTCTCTCCATGGCACCTTACTCAAAGAGTTCATTTTATTGATTTGGGGAGTTAACGAGCTTCCCTTCCTGAAATTTCTCTGAAAAATTTCAAATCTTGGATTTTACGAAAACTGTACAGAGTGAAGTAAGTATAGAATAACGAATTACCTTGACAGTAGAGAATCAATGATGAAAACATTTCCATTCACATTCAAAATGTTGCATATGCTGTCATGAACAATTGCTGGCTCAGTTGAGTTTCTTTAATTATCTTTCTTTATATTCAGAGGAGGTGGGTTATATCATACAATTATGTTGAGAAATAGGCATTAGAAATACTTAAAAAATTAAACAATAGTGAATGAACATTTTTAAATCTCTTCTTTTATTCCCTAGAAATTCAACATTTCAGTAGTTGTTATTTATTTCTATTGTACTTCATTATATTTAATTATTTTCTTTGTAAATTCCATATGAGAGAGCTATAAATTGATGCAAATCATCTCCCAGGTCAATTATTTTAAATACCTACTTGGGGAGAGGTGCTTGGGTCCCTGAACTGATCTTTAATTTCTGTCACTTTATGTCTAGTACTCATGGATGGCTGATGAGTTTCAGAATTAATCTTTCTGAGTCTTTGAGTCTTAAAAGATTTCACAGCCCTGGGATGTATTTCTAAATTATTTCATTTAAACATTTGGGTGTTTCGCAGAAAGAAGGTTGCACTGAGGATTACCCAGAGTCAAAAGCCAAATAGTCCATTGAACAAAATAATACAAAGGAGAATGCATAAGTTTAAAAAACACGCATTTTGCAAATGCTTTTATCAATCAATATTAGTGAATACCTAGGGAAATACTGAGAGGAAGCTACATGGTACAATTAATAGAGTGTCAGGTCCTGAGCCAGGAAGACCTGAATTCAAATCTTGCCTCAGACACTCTGTATGATCCAGGGTAAGACATTTATACTGTTTGTCTCTATTTCCTCATTTGTAAAATGAGCTAGAGGAAGCAATAGCAAAACACTCTAGGATTTTTGCTAAGACAACCCCAATTCAAGTCATGAAGAGTTGGTGATGACTGAAATGACTGAAAAACAATAAGGAGACACTGAACAGATCTTAATTTGAGTTCTTTTTTTTTGGTTGGTTGGTTGGTTTTTTGCTAATTGATTTCCTAACAATTTTCTGGTCTAGAGTCAATGTAGGCATATACTGGTTGGAGATTTACTTGCAAAGTTCCCAAAGATTGAAATGAATGAGAACTTGTAATGTGAATGTATCATTAACATGGCTTAATAGGTTCAAGGGGTATTCCCTCCATTCCTTATTCCTAAATCTATTTTACCAAGAAATAGGGAGCCAAGGCCTATTTTAGATATTTTTTCCAGGACACAAGCCTAAGAGAAGACCTAGTTTCAAGGGAAAACAAAAAAGTAAGATTGCACAGGAATAAAAAAAAATGTGATGTTAACAAAGATCTCACTGGCACTTCTCCTTTTGTGATACATTGAAAGATTACTGGAATCAGAGGATCTGAGTTTAAATTTCAGTTCTTCCATTTCTTGTGCATTCCACCTTTGGCAAATACTTAATGTCTCTAGGGCTCAGTTGCCTCTTCTATCAAATTAAAGGACTAGTCAAGGGACATACCTCATTCCCATTCACTTCTAAATCTATGTTCCTATGACCCTGATCTTTATCTGTTTCTAGATATCTTTAACTCAATGGCTGATTCATGGATAGTGGAATGATAGAAACTAAATTTGACCAGAAAGAAAAGACCATTTTTGGACAAAAGAGCATTTAGGTGGCCACTTATTCTGTCACATGAGGGTAGCTCTACCAAGAAAGCCAGACTTAAATCAAAGTGTGAGTATAGCAAAGAAGAAAGAATCTTGGGTTTAGAGTTGAGAGATCTTGGTTTCAATCCCTTCTCATTTGCTCAACACTTGTATGTCCTTTGATTTCACTTCTCCCTCTGGACCTTAGTTTCTTCACCTATAAAATGATGTAACAATTCTATTATCCATCTAAGGTAGTTCTCTTCCTTCTCTAAATATATGATTATCTTCAAGCTACCAGAAATTGCCCTTGCATTTTTAAAGTTGGAAAGGATTCTTGCTTCCACTGCAAGAAGCCATCAGTGTACCGATTACTTGAACATTCCTATGGCCTTGTAAAGGCTTACCATAATCAGATGAAACACTAGTATGGAGAAGTTTCTAAATTCATGAAGAATAAAGTTAGAGCTTTTCCTTTGCTGGCCTTAGTGAATCAGTCATCAAGCTTTTATTTAGTGTATTCTATGCTCTAGGTGCCATGCATATGATATGATAGCTTGGGAACTGTCTTGGGTGAAATTGAGAGATGCTGAAGCCAGGATCTAGAGAAGATTGTGGCTGACAATGGGCAAGAAGGAGAAAGTTGAGCTTTGGATTTAACAATTTCCCCAGGATCCCTTTCAATTCTATCATCCCTCATGTTACCTTGCTTTCTTCTGACCCTTCATATATTCATCTAGCAATTCTCTGTGCCCCAAAAGCAACTCTTTATCACTTCCTTGTGGAATCCTATGATTTTTTGAGATTTAAATTAGGGGCAATAAGTTCTAGAAATAACCCAATCGCCAACTCAGAGCTGTATCAGAGCTTTGAAGACATTTTAGCAAATTTGAGCCTCCAGCAGGATCCCTATTGCCCCACAGCTTACATAGGGTCATCCAGCCTTTGGAGATATCCAGTGATGGGCAACCCACTGCTCTGAAGGCAGATTATAATGTCACTTATGGTGAGCTATCCTTATTAGGAAGTCTGTCCTGACATGCAACCTAAATTGGCCTCTTTAAATTTCTTACCTTTTCTCCAACCCCTGGAGCCAAACTGAACAAGTCAATTCTCTATTCCAGATGCTAATACTTTAAATCTATGTTTAGTGCTTTGGGACTTTAAAATGTTCTATAGATGCTAATAATTATTTAATAGTTAAAGAAAGGTTCCAAGTAGTTTCCCTTAATTATCCAGCTTCTATGTGAAAGTGGTCTCTCCCTTCCTTAAATTTTTGGCCCATTTTGGTTGGATCTTAGCTTTCAGTCTATTTGGGGGTTGTATCACTTTCATTAGATTGTGAATTTCTTTCTACTTGAAATCATTTTGATCTTTGGACCTATGAGATCCTGATCATAATAATAATAATTTAATATAATTTTATATTTGAATTTAAATTCCATTTAATGATGAACAAACAACTGTGTGCCCAGCACTGAGGACAAAAAGACAAATAGGAAAGTTCTGGCTCTTGACTTGCTTACAATATAAGCCTTGAGATCTAAAATCTGCAAAGATTGGCTTTTATAAAATACAAACAAATTTTTTCCAGATGGACTAAAATGAAGGAATTACATTAACAGCAAGAATAACTGCTAGATATCTTGGCCATAAGACATTGGAGAAAAACTGCCACTTGGGTCTGTTCTCTATACAACAAGACGTTCAATAATATCATAGAATGGGTGACCCAGAAAAAATGAAAAGGGATGATGGGCTAGCTCTCATTTTCTTTTTTTTTTTTTTTTTTTTTTTTAAAATATATTTTATTTGGTCATTTCCAAGCATTATTCGTTAAAGACATAGATCATTTTCTTTTCCTCCCCCCCCCCCAACCCCCCATAGCCGACGCGTAAGTCCACTGGGCATTAGATGTTTTCTTGATTTGAACCCATTGCTTTGTTGATAGTATTTGCATTAGAGTGTTCATTTAGAGTCTATCCTCTGTCATGTCCCCTCAATCTTTGTATTCAGGCAGTTGCTTTTTCTCGGTGTTTCCACTCCCATAGTTTATCCTTTGCTTATGAATGGTGTTTTTTTCTCCTGGGTCCCTGCAAGTTGTTCAGGGACATTACACCACCACTAATGGAGAAGTCCATTACGTTCGATGATACCACAGTGTGTTTGTCTCTGTGTACAATGTTCTCCTGGTTCTGCTCCTCTCGCTCTGCATCACTTCCTGGAGGTTGTTCCAGTCTCCATGGAACTTCTCCACTTTATTATTCCTTTTAGCGCAATAGTACTCCATCACCAACATATACCACAGTTTGTTCAGCCATTCCCCAATTGATGGGCATCCCCTCATTTTCCAGTTTTGGGCCACCACAAAGAGCGCAGCTATGAATATTTTTGTACAAGTCTTTGTGTCCATTATCTCTTTGGGGTACAGACCCAGCAGTGCTATGGCTGGATCAAAGGGTAGATATTCTTTTGTCGCCCTTTGGGCATAGTTCCAAATTGCCCTCCAGAATGGTTGGATCAGTTCACAGCTCCACCAGCAATGAATTAATGTCCCTACTTTGCCACATCCCCTCCAGCATTCATTACTTTCCTTTGCTGTTATGTTAGCCAATCTGGCTAGCTCTCATTTTCATAGAAAATTATCTCCTTCTGCTATACTAGAGAATCTTCAGAATATGAAGCCATGAATCAGAAAACTGAGAGAGACTTGTGCATCATTTCCTAACAGAGGCTTAGAGAAAGTGAACCTAGAAAATCACAGATGGCATAGGGGATGCTTTCCAATTCCTGAAGACTTTCCCAAAGCAGAACTCTCCAAAGCCTTCGTGGATTTTTGGAAGAGCACAGATGAAAGGGATTCATCAAGATAGTCTTGCTGGGGTGTAAATAGAGGCGGCCTGGCTCATCATCTCTGGCTGCTCTGGGCCCTCTCTTCTTCCTTCCCCAACTTGGCTTACAATGGTGGGACATTGCCAGTTTCCTAATATCCCCCAGGCAAACAGCTGTTCAGAAAATACTCCACTAGCTTGTAGCAACAGACTTCTCATGATGACTAGCAATGGAATTAAAGAGTAAAAAAAAACTTTACTTATGCCAAATAATTGTTTACAGCAACATAAACACAAATTTAAAACACCTAGTGAATAAGGAAACCATTTACCACTATCAAAGAGCATTAGGTGGCGTGTGTGTGTGTGTGTGTGTGTGTGTGTGTTTGTGAGTTTGTGTGTGTTTTAGGTATCTGAAGAGATTCCTTCCCTGAGAAAAAAATGGTTTAGATGAATATTGTTGAAATAAATCAGATAGAAAGAGAATGAATAAAATAATTAAAATCAAGAATGAATAGAAAAATAAGACATGCCCTGAAGAGAATGAGGTAAAGAAATACTTTTTTGTTTTATGAAAAATAAAAAGGCAGAGAAAATGAAATCTTAAAAAAAACACTGATGGAGAATAGATACATGGCTAAGTGGACTGAGAGGCATGTTTACGGCTGAGAAGTCCTGGGTTCAAATATGACTTGAGACATTTCCTAGCTATGTGATCCTGGGGAAGTCACGTAATACCCACTGCCTAGTTCTTTCTATTTTTCCACTTTGGAACTAATACACAATAGTGATTCTAAGCCAGAAATAAGGTTTTTTTTTTTATTAAACAATTAAAGAACAAAAAAGTTGAAGAAAAAGAGGTCTTTATTTAACTACATAAATAAGAGGGTAGGGGGAAGAAGAGACAGATAAAATCAAGAAAGAAAAGGAAAGTAAGTTCCACAAGACTAAAGCTAGGTAGAGTTTAATGTGCATTGAAAGAGATTGAGCTGAAATATATGAACTTATATAATGCTGATTTTACAGAGGAAGAGGGAAAATTCTAATTGATATTAGAGACAAATAGAGAAAAATATAAACCTAGATCATTACTTTAAATGCAAATGTATTAAATGATTCAACAAAATGAGTGACAGATTGTGTAGAGATATAAGCACTTGTTGTCTATATTCACACCCTCTACCACATGTTTTACAAATGTTATCTCATATGTTTACAAAAATCTGAAAATCTTTTGTTTACAACAAGCTACATAAAAAAGACATAGACAATAAAATAAATGGCTAGAAAATATTCATAGTTTAAATCTAAAATAAGCATGAAATGAATGCTATCAGACACTATCAGATGGCATACAAACATTAGAAACATTAGAAATATTGAAAGAGATCTACAAAAGTATATTTTGCTTAAAGGAATAAGAAAACAGGTTAGTATCAATTCTGATCTTATATAATATGATTGTCTTAATTTCTAAATTTAAAAATAAAACAATATATGATTTATAAGAGACATAGACATACATATACATAATAGAATAATTACAGGAGATTTCAATATTGAGCATTTTAAAAAATAATTTTAACAGAGCCTGTAGTACTAAACAGATTTCTAGAGAAATAAGAGTTAAAAGATTTTTGCATCCTTCTAGATCAGTGGTTCTCAACCTTTCTAATGCCGTGACCCCACAATACAGTTCCTCATGTTGCAGTGTCCCCAAACAAAAAAAAAATATTTTGGTGGCTACTTCAAAACTGTAATTTTGCTACAGTTATGATTCAGAATGTAAATACCTGATATGAATTGTGTATTCTTATTGCTACAAATTGAGAGGTTGAGAACCGCTGTTCTAGATGAACACTAATAGGTAAATATCTCAGAGCCACATGCAATTTTTACAAAATTAATCATATATTAGAACACTGTGATATTGCAAACCAATGTAAAAAAAAACAGAAATAAGTTCATTCTTTATAGACCATAATATAATAAATAATATTTATATTAATGATAATAAATCAAGGGAGCAGAAGCAAAAGAGTCAATAACAAAGTCCTGAATAATGTAGGGCAAGTAACAAATCACAAAAATTAATAATTATGTGACAAGTCATAATGATGAACCAGCATGCATCTTTGATATTCTAAAACACTGCAGGAGAGGGAAATTAAATTTGGAATTCCTGACTTAAGTTCTCATGGACATTGTTAAGTGAAAGGCAGATCCTTTCAATTTCCTACATCCATTATTCACTTTGATCATGTGATTTGTAAAGAAGATTCCCCAAAGGATACATATGTTTAATCCACAACACATAGAATCCCCAATATCAGACAAATGTCTTCTTTTGTTAGTTAATTCCACAGGGAAATACTCTTTGTATTCATTCCCACACAGGGAAGGTCTCTAACTTGCATTGGATATACTGCTCATTATACTGATAAATAAAATGTTAATTATACTGATGCAGATTATGCTATTTCCATGGAACTGTCTTTCCCCAATCAATCTCTTCCCATCTGGAGGCCAAATATGCCAGTGTCTTGAAAACACCAACTTCAATGGAAGCCATTGCCAATTTCAGAGAGCACATATCAAGCTATAGAATAGCAAGTCTTGCAGGATTTGAAAAACAGTTCTGAATCTTACTGCAACTCTTTACTTGCTAGTTCTGAACCTTTGAGTCTTACTTCCATGAGAGATTCTGTTTTCTGATGGACAAACCCCTAAGTAAAAATTAAAATTGGAAGAATTGTGCCAGGGCAAAGCAATATGGTGTTTTTGACTGATGAATTGATTAGAACATTGTTTTTTTTCACATAGTTATAGGAGAAGCAATTTGTGGATATCTCAATTCAATAAAATGTTCATAGTCCAGTTTCAATCTGTGAAAACATATCTTCATTTATCTAATAAAGCAGTATAAGAATTCCAAGAAAGATCACGTCCTAGACCGAGACTTCTACTTGTCCTCTTAGAACTTGGGAACACGGAATCATAGACAAAGATCTGATAACTGGCAATAATATTGATCTATTAAAATTTAAGAATAATAGCTAACTAACATTTATGTTATACTTTCTATAGATTAATTTATTCAATCCTCACAACAGCTCTGGAAGTTAGGTGGTATTATCATTCCTATTTTACAAATGAGAAAACTGAGATAGAGAAGGTACCTGAAATTTGCTCAAGGTCACACAGCTAGTAACTAACCAAGGCAAGGTTTAAACACATTTTCTTAACTCCACATTCTGTATTCTATCCACTATACTGTAACTGAATGCCACCATGACATATACTCAAAAGGACCAAATTACTGAGAATAAAACCAAATTGAAGATAGAGACTTCAGAGTAGATAGCAAAGCTATGTGGCTCGATATTAATTACATAACATCCTTGTCATACAATACAATTTTGAAATGACTGTGAAGATGCTTGGAGTGTCTCCATAGAAGATGAGTTTTAATCACAAAACTTTTGCTTGGTTACAGCAAGAAATAATTTTATCCACTTGAACAATCATTGGCTTGACATCAAACATGATGTCAATTAGATGATAACAACTTGTATTCACATAATTTCTTTTTTAAACAAATATTAATAATACTTAAAAATTTTATGATGTCAGCTACATTTCCTAATATATTCCTCTCTTCCTTCTCAGAAAGCCATTAAACAGAAGTGGGGGGAAATCTAACAAGGTTAATAAAACACTTTTAAAATGTTCAATGTTATCTTCAGAATTCTATATGCATTGCTCCCCATTCCTTATTCAATTGGAGAGAAGGGCTCATTTTATTTATCTTCTTTGGGGTCAATCTGGTTCCTTAAAATTATTATACATTTGGCTTTGATTATTCTGTTGTTCTTTCATTGCCATTTTCCTGATTCTTTATTCTTGTTAGCAGTTTTTATGCTAACCTCACAGGGTTATTGTGAGTGAAAAAAAATGCACAATATTGTGAAAATGTGAGTATTAAATTTTGGAATATTTTAGGGAAAGTTTGCAAACATGAACACACAATATTAAATGTCAATTATCTTCATCATGATGTCTTCTCATGCATCTTTGGGTTTATTGTATTCATCTTTTGTACAACTATTTCTCTCTCAACTCTATTGAATATAAGAAGTCTGATAATAGCCATAATACTAGTAAAAATAAAACATTTTAGGACACTTGAATTATGCAACCATTTTCCATTTCTATCTACCTTCATTGCCATCATCATCAAAAGTGTTTGGAATTTACCATAATTATTAGTACTCCCCATTTTATATATGAGAAATGCTGAGATCATTTCCCAAAAGTCAGACAGCCATCATGCTAAGGTGAAATTTGAATCAAGGTCATCCTGTTATAATGCCAGAATTCCTTTCCCTCTACCTCCCTGCCTGATGCTATTGATTTTATCTGTCACCTAAATCCAGTAGAACTTCATCTTACATTTTTTGCAAGTTTTCAGCCTCCATAGTATTTTTCTTTTGCCTCATGGTCATGATGGAAAGTACAAACACTGCTTTTAACATTTTCCCAGCAATCTTAAAACCTACCACAGCTTACACTTTATGTGAACACAACCTAGGATTTCATAGAAAACTTTCTCTGTTACATTATTATCTCTATGTTATCTGGACTTTTTTATTCTTATGACTCTAATTTTCAGCTCCATTTCATTCTCTTCTATTGTTTTCTTTACCATCCACAACAAAGAATCTCTGTTTTTTCACTGCCCAACTACTGTGTCTATTGGGAACCATGGTCACTGACTTAATATCACTTTGAAAAGTGTTTCTTTTTTCCCCTTGAGTTTTAATGCAGAGGAACAGGGAATGCATGAAGACAAGAGCTACTGTTCAGTGAAGAGGAATCACTCTTAAATGAATAAAGGAGATGAATTCATAAAATCTTCTGCTCCAGAAAATGACAAAAAATAATGGAAGTTTCCAGAGTTAAATAAAACCTCTGAAAAACTAGCAGTCCCCTGAAGAAAAAATTCCCTAGCAAAAAGTGAAGGTTTAGTGAAAGAAAACCATTGCAAGTCTTGATTCCCCATATAACCTCATTGTTTTTTGTTATCCTTTAATTTCCTGAACTGAACAAAGTGTCTTCAGTGTTCCATGGAGAGTTTCCAGTTTGAGGCAAGGTGATTTATGAAGTGTGACTTCTTCAATTTTTCTCATAGATTTTCCTCTTTATTTGATTGTTGATCCATTACTCACTTTGTGGACAGTTTCCTCACTTTTATAATAGAGATATCATTTGGTGACCCTAAGCACTGGTTCATGCTGTACTCACTTCCTCTTCCCTCCGTTCATAACCAATAAACTTTCCTCCTTGCAGTGTGGCCTTCCAAAAGTGTTGGAGAAAGACCTTTAGCATCATAGAAAGAATTAGAAGAAGCATTAAAGGCCTTCTAGCCCAACTTCCTCATTTTATAAATGTATAAACTGGGACAAGAGAGCTTAGGTGGTTTGTCCAGTCAACATTGTCATAGTAAAGTAAAGAGTTGGACTTCACCCCAAGTTTTCTGATCATAAATCTAGCCATCTTTTGAATGCTTCTTAGTGTCTCTAGGGATATTTGCTGGAAGAAGGCACAGGGAAGAAAGATGCTAATGCTGCATTAGCATATTTCTGGTCATGACTTTGAATTGGTGTGTGTGTGTGTGTGTGTGTGTGTATAAGTATATGTGTATGTGTGTATGTGTGTGTGTGTGTGTGTGTGTGTGTGTGTACACATGTGTGTCCATGGTGGGAAGCAGGGATGGATGATGTCAGAGAAAAGATAGTAGGAAACATAGGATGATAGTATAACCCAACCTTGGGTAAACATAATGTAGGGCTTACCACTAATTTCTGATGAGGGACATATATCCTATGAATGTGCACTTTTAACTTTCAGGGTAAGGATCTAAGCTCTGAGCACTGCAGGATCTAAACAGTGAGAGTTGAGAAACTTTACCTGCCACCAAGATGAAAGTCATAAGCCCATGGACTCTTGGACAAACATATTTCTGGCAAACATTTGTCTGTTCCATTTGTGTCTTCTTTCTCTTGGAGAAGACCATTTTATGAATCAACAGCCAACTGATATATACCCCTCTTATCATTGGACCATTGGAGTCCAGGTTTCATAAGCAATTGTGACACGAAACTGAGACAATATCAATGTGTGAGAGGAAAAGTCTTCCATAAAGAGAGAGACATTTGGAGTAGAAAGAACCTACTTGGCATTGATCCCCTTGGTCAGGTTGTATCCTTGAGGGATGGAATGTTAACCAATTATTAAATAATTCTGTTGCCAATGACTCAGAGAGGCTTGCATACTAGCCTCTTAACTGATGGCAACCATTCCAAAATCCTTTATTGCTTAGCACTTCCTCTTTGGGGTTGGGAAATTAAATTACCTGCTCTTTCCCAATTCATATTTGCATTTTCAGTAGGTTTTTTTTTCCCTTATCCTCTTCTGTTCTGGAGAAGACATCTTAGACTAGTACCAGTAATTGAATTATTCCTCAATAATCTGAGATGAGCATGCAAATGGAGCATCAGGAAGCTAGTCTCTGTACCCCATGATCCATGAGGAGATAAGTAATTCCAGAATAATGAACCTAAGAAAAACTGCAAAAAGAGAACATTTGGTTAGGGCCTTTAGTCTTCATAATTTCAGTCTATTAGTGGCTAAATAGCCACTTAAATAGAATAAGAAAATTATAGTTTTAAAATTAGATTAGAAATCAAAAGTCCTTTGGTATTGGAGTTAATTTTTAAAAGTATATTGTATTTACAGATTATATGTTAATATAATTATTCAATATTAATTTTTAATATTTTGTAATCCATGCTCTCTTTCTCCCTCCATCTGCCTTCCTGAAGAATGCAAGTAATATGATATAGTTTGTACACATAATATCATATATTACAAATTTTCACATTTACTATATTGTGAAGACGACATTCATATTACTTACACTAGAGAAAAGTTCATGGAGAAAATAAAGAATGGTATGTTTCCATTTGTATTAAACTCCTTCTGTTCTTTATATGGTGCTGGATATGCTTTATTTTTATTATGAGTCCCTTGGAGTTGCTCTGAATCCTGGCCTTCTCCATAACAGTTAAGTCATTCACAGTTGGTCATCATGCATTATTGTTGTTAATGTGCACAACATTCTTGTTCTGCTCTCTTCACTTTTATCACTTCATATCAGTCTTTCTAGCGTTTTTAGTGATCATCTTTATGGCTATTTCTTACGGCACAATAGTAGTTCATTACAATCATCTTCCCCAACTATTCAGCCATTCCCCAATTAATGGACATTCCTTCAGATTCCATTTTTTTGACACCACAAAAAGAGCTGCTATAAATACTTCTGTCCAGGTAGGTGCTTTACTCCGTCTTTAATCTTTAGGGATACAGACAGAGCAATACAATGGAATTGCTGGATTAAAGAATATGAACAGTTTTACGGCTCTTTGGGTATGGTTCCAGATTGCTTTCCAGAAGGGTTGTATCAGTTTCCAGTTCCAACAGCAATGTATTATTATTGATTCTCGGATTCTTAATCTACAATCCGTGAACTCCAAATATTTCTGTATCCTTTGATGGGAAAAAGACATCTTTATTTTAACTAACCTCTATCTGAAGTTTAACATTTCCTTTGATTATGAACATAGGCAACAAATATTAATCCAAGTGGGGATCCATGCATTTCTTTAGATTTTTCAAAGGGGTTAATGGCACAATAGAAAATTAGGAATCTGTTCTAGAATAACTCTTTTACTTTCTAGATGAGAAAGTTGTAGTCCAAGAGATTAAGTAACTTTCCCAAGGTTAAAAAAGGTACCACTTTACAGGTGGTAGAAGTCAGATAGGTCATGCCTACTTCAGAAGATTTGGAGGTAGATTGCTTAGAGGATTGATGGAAGGAGGGCAAATAAAATGTGGACCCTCCCTCTTCATACATTTATATATTGATGGAATCTGTGCAATGGACAATGATGAGAAGTATGATGGAGTAAAAAAGCCTCTAAATGTCAATGTTTAGCTTGGGACTATTTCCATAGCACTGGACAGAAAGGACTTTGAAATATAAGCAAAACACTAGTGGCCACTCCTATGTGCATAGTAGTCAGAGGACAATCATCTATCTCAGTAATAGAAAGGAATTCCACTCAAGAAGCAATTATATACATCTGTTATTTTGAAGTTCTTGCATTAGACTTGGGAGACTCAAACTTAAGAGTACTTGACCTTGAGGAACTCACATTCTATTGGGGAAAAACACGTAAGTAAATGTAATCACAAAATATGTAGAGAGTAATTTCTGAGGGTAGGGCACAGGTTTAATATGAAGGACAGCTTGTCAAAAACAGGACAGAAATTCCAAAGGGGACAATGGAAGAGTAGGGAAGAGTGGTAAGGAGGTAGTGAAGGGATGTGGCTGAATTGGATGGGTCTGAGGGGCAGGAATAGTGATCCACGAAATTTCTCCATATATATATATATGTATATATATATATATATATACATATATATATATATATATATGAATTTATGGTGCAGAATCACCTGGGGTTTTGCCATAAGCAATGTGTTGTCAAGTCCTGCACATGAGCTCAGAACTTCCCCCTCTCTTGGTCTCTCCATTTCTACTAGATCTCCCTCTACCTTCATTGATGAAGCCCTGTGTAATCATAAGGAGGTAAAGAACATTCACTGAAAATGTACTTTAAAGCCTATAACAAGCCCTGAAAAGAAACAGCAGGCTTGTTCATCATTCATTTCCCAAGCTACAAATTCTCACACCTGGGGGTGGGGGGGGAGTTGTGAGCACACTGTCTCTGTTCCCCTGGCTGCTTTTCCTCCAGGCTCTTCAGGCTTGGCAGTAGCAGAGGGATGTTCATGCCCTGTATTTAAACACAAACCTTGAAGCCTTAAATCTTGGAAGGTGCTGCATCTTGGCAGATATTCCTGCTGAAGCACTTGTAGAGAGCCTTGTTGATTTCTCTTGGTACCCAAATCAACAAGAAACCTCGGGTTGCTCGTTCCATCAAAGGGAATGCTGGCAACACAAATTTAATCAAACAGCTGAATGAAAATCATTGGAAAAGGTCCTATCATAACATCTATGTGGAATACTGGCATGACCTAAGCTATAGCTATCTTTGTCTATGTGTATGTGTATGTATGTGTCTCTGCCTCTTTTCTCTCCCTCTCACTAATTCTCCCTCCATCACTTTGTCTCTATATATCTGTCTCTATTTCAGTCTCTGTCCCTCCCTCTATTTCTCTTTCCTTCCCTCTCTGTCTCATTCCTTCTGTCCTTTTCCCTCCCTCTGTTTCTGCTTGCCTCCCTGTTTCTCTTTGTTTGTCTCCCTGTCTCTTTCTCCCCATTTCTCTTTCTCTCTCCCACCTGTCTCTATTTTCTGTCTCTGACTCTCCCTCCCTCTCTCCAATCCCTCTCCTTCCTCTCTCTCCCTCCATCTTCTTCTGCCCCTCATCCAGCCTTGACCAATAACGCAAATTCCAGTCTGTTTCTCTGAATTATTAATCTGTTTGTTGCTTTCATCAGTTATTTTTAAATCTACATTTTGTAGAATACTAGCCATTTGAATGAAACCATCAGTAGTCTTCTATAGTCTATGTATATTTAATTTGAGAAAAAACAAACACATTTCCTCAATTGTAATATAGTGATATATATATATGTATATACATATGTATGTATATACATATATATATATATATATATATCAGGTGATACAGGAGTGCTACTGAACAAAGCAGCAGCAGCATCAGGACCTGTAGCAGTGCTGACAGTTCTGAGAACAATTCAGATTTCTGTAGTTGTTAAAAGTTTACATACACTTTCCTCACAATCACCCTTTGAGAAAAGTCCTGATTAGTGGAAACAATGAATTCACTCCAAGTGGTTGCTTGCATTGTTGTTCACATTATTTGATGTTCTAATTAATTAAAATATGATAATTACTTCCAGCCCAATGGAAATATGTAATGTGAATGGAATAAGGCCACATCTTCAGGGAATTCATTATTTGCACTAATCAGGACCTGGTATTATTATCTCAGCATCACAGAAAACAGGAGAGATGCACTGACTTAGTGTTTGATAAATGCACTCGACCCAAATTCATCCCAAAATATCATTGTTGGTTTCTTGCATATCTTGCTTGATAAAATATGATTGTAAAGGGCTACATGTGCTGGTCTATTAGAATTGCCAAAGGAGATTGAATAGCAAGGGATGTGTTCCACTTTGTCAGTGCTTCTTGTCCTTCCGGTTTCCGCTCCAAATGCTCTACAGTGTATCTAATAGGTTTGGATCATATACTAAGTTTTCTGAGCGGTTCTTTTTCCACTTTGTGAGATTTATCATTTTGCATCTCATTCATTTGTCATGTTTTTTTTTAAATGGGCATGCACTGGAAATCAGAGATGTCTAGCACTTGGCTGAGTATGGCCTGTACCAGACTAAAATGCAATTGGAAATATTCAGGAAAGTAAACAAAATACAGTAGAACACTGCTTGGGAATATGGGAATATGTTGTTTTTTAAGACTTTTGAGATCCTCATGAATGGTTTTGTGGACTCTATTTGAATTGGATGCCCCTGCTCTAAACTGATGTTAACCCTGCCAACATCTTTGAAAAATGACTTATCCTAGCTGAGACAGTTTCTAGGCATTTATGCTCCTTTGGACAATTAAAAAAAATTACTGACCATTGATAGTGAAAGGATACAATGTTTACAAAATTTAATTTAAATTTTCTTTCTTCCCTAGGTTTTTCTTTTTTTGGGTAGAGAGGAGAGGGTGAGTTTATTTTTTTAAGTCAATTAGATCCTTCATACTCATGTTCAATGTCTTATTGCCATCTCTCTATCTTTGAATTTGATTACTTTTAACCTAACAACCATTCAATGATTTGACAACAGTTTTCAAAAGGCCTGATACAATTTCAACTAAATACTGACTACTAAGGTAAAGAATCATTGATTTAGCATTTCAAGTGAGCTTAGAGGTCCTTTAATCCAAAGTCCTCATTTTACAGGCTAGGAAACTGAGTCTCAGAGAGCTAAACACATTTGCACAGGGCCAGATAGGTAATTGTCACAGAGCAAGGATTTGAAACAAGGTCATTTGACATCAAAGCTTAAACTCTTTCCACTAACCTCACTGCTTTTCATCCTACATTTTTTTTGTGCTATGAATTGGTCCATACTCTGTACATGAAGTCTAACATACAGCAAGTGCTTAATAAACGTAAGTACTTACGAATTATTCAAAGTGATTTCAGGACCCACATAAACCCAGTAATTGATTATCTGGTCTTAGACTGAGCAGTTAATCCTAATTTAGATGTTTTAGAAGATAGAATGCTGGACCTAGAGTTAGAAAGATGATGGATCCAGCCTCAGATACCTACTGCCTGTGTTTCCCTGGCAAGTCATTTAACTTCTATTTGGTATCTTTTTGATATACACCATATTATCAAGAATATTCCTAATGTTTGATAACCAGAAACTGAACATAGTTTCCAGATTTGGTCCAATAAGTATATGCTAAAAAGGAACCATTGCATTCCGTTAGTGCCTTTTTTGCCTTAGTGAAATTCTCCCACCATTCCTATGGAGGCATAAGGAAGCCTCAAAAAATAATTTGTGTCTATGTCATGAGTCAACATGGAAAATGTGCAAGTCATATGCTGTTGGGCTTTCTGTCAATGAGTGTGGGCTAGTCTTTGACTAGAGGACACATGTTGCCCATAGTTAAGCTTTTTCTGCTTGAGGGGACATGGCAGAACTTGTGATTTGCTGCCAATATTTTGTCAAACCTTGGGCCACCTTTGTGCCATGTTGAAACATCAAAGGTTGATGTTTGAGATGGTACTCAATGGGGTGGATAATAAAACATGCCTTGCTGATGAATAACAAAGAAAAAGCCAATTAAGTTGTGAACTGTGAATAACTTCCAGAAGTAAAATATTACCCATTCCATATGACATCCAAGTATTTCTTGAACACTATTCTTTCTTCATTTCTAATCTAGGATTTAATTTGTGTAGAACTCCTAGGGAGAAGACATTCTCTATAGTTGCAATTGAACAACTTATCTGCAACTTTTAATGTTTCTTAATAATGTTTTAATGTTAATAATGTTTATAATAGCAAATAGTCTGGGAAGTCACCAAGAGAGTAAAAGATTTCTCTTTAGGTTCCATGGCTAGTACATATCTTGAGTCCTAGATCAGTGTTCCATCCATTATGTGACCCCGACTCTTTCTAATGTATATAAAAGTGAATAAGACCATCTAAGGGAATCCAACACAATCCATATATTTGTCTTTGTCTAGAAATATCCCAGGGATCAACATGAGATTACCTCAGAAAGTACAAATCATGTTTAGCTTAGGGAAGTACCACAATGATAATTTGGTCCCATCTGTTCATTTTTCATTTGTCCACGATCTTTTGTAGAGCCAAGAATATAGTTTTGGGACTATACTTGCCCACTGCAGAGAACTAATAAACTTGGAAAAAGCAAGAGAAATTCCTCTTAGCTATATGCCTTATCAGCACATTTTTAGAAAAGTTATTATGACTTCTTTTGTGGCAAGATGCAGAAAAAAACTGAATTTAATTTTGAGCTCCCATGTTGACTTCCCAGTGCTTATGTAATGGAGTTGTATTTTCTAAGTAAAAAAAAATAGATTTCAATTAAAAAAAAAGTTTACTATTGGAAACTCATGGAGAGGAATAAAAGGCAAAAAGGGTTCATATTTTAAGTCTTTTTAAAACATCACTGAGCAAAGAGGATGTAATTCTTTTTGACAACTGATCAGAATTTATTTTATGAGATTTTATTCCCAAATAGTAATTAAAATCCAGCCATTCACCTTCTACATTCCCAGTCTCCTTCATTTTTGAATATTGCTATGGTATATCCTAAACACAAGGCAAATTGTAATTCAGTTTTTCACTCTACAGAGTCCTATTCCATGGGGCCAAGCAGGTAAGTTTTCATTTCATCATACAGACAATAGAGAATCTTTGAAGGGTTTGGAGAAGAATGATATTGTCAGGTCTATGCTTTAGGAATATCAGTTTTGCTGTTGTAAGGGAGATGAATTGGAAAAGGAAGAGAGCAGAAGGCAGGATTCAGCTTTTGGGACTTTCATGCCAAAGTATGCAATGGAGGATGAAGACCTGAAATATAGTGGTGGCTATGTAAGTGGAGAGGATGAAGTGGAGAGAAAATTTATTAGGGAGGTGGTATAAAATGTGGGCACTGGAAATGAGGATGAGTGAAAACAAAAAGTTGAAAATGATTCTTAGATCATGAAATTGAAGAAGATATACAACAGGAGCTCTCAAGCTAGCTCTCTCCTTATCTATCACAGTTAATAAACAACTGAGACTTCTCTTGTTTAACTCTTACTCATAAAATGAATTAAGTTGATACAAAATAAAAATAAATTAACTAAAATAAATGAAAGTTAAGCTCTTTACTTATCTATATTCTTGGGGAGTTATCTGGGAGAGAGTATTTAAGAAATTTGGCCAAACACTGTCATAAACACTACACTGTATCAGAGTTGGGACTTCAATCCTAGTTTTTCTTGCTCTGAGGCCAACTATTCATTATTCTATGTTTCCTAGTCCTGTTGCTCAAGAAAACACATTCAATATATCATGGGGTGCGAGAGAGTACAGTGAATGGGGTATAGCACTTGTATTCAAGAAGACCCAAGTTCAAATTTGGCCTCAGACACATAGCAGTGATGTGAACCCAGTCAACTCATTATACCTCTTTATGCCTCAGTTTCTTTACATGTAAAATGGGGATAATTATATTAACATCTTCTCAAGGCTATGATGAGTATAAAACAAGATAGTATTTCTAATGTGATTTGCAAACTTTAACATGCTATATAAATGCAAATTATTAATAGTAATGATACTAATAACTTGGTTAGACTTGGGAAAAATTATGCATATATAAATAATATTATTAAGTCCATAGGAGGTATATTTCCATGCTTCATTTTTAGATACAAGATCTCATTGACATGCATGTTCCCTGCAACTCTTCAAAATATAACTTGTCAGTGCAAATATTAATATGGAAATAGGTCTTGATCAATGACACATGTAAAACCCAGTGGAATTCTGCATCAGCTACAGGAGAGGTTGGAGAGAGGGGAGGGAAAGAACATGAATCTTGTAACCATGGAAGAATATTCTAAATTAGCTAATTAAATAAAATTTTCAAAATGTAACTTGTCCATACCTTTTCACTGTCTGTGCCCCTTGCCCATGTATTAACAAAAGAGTAGCTACAAAAACATATTTTTTGTTCCAAATGGTGTCACATTAATTTATTGGACCTAAAGAATATTATAGTGACAACCCCTGGATGTGAGAATCCTAGATGATAACATAATGGCTCCCCTCAGGAATACTTAGGCCACAAGTTGAGAACTCTCTTATACAACAAAGGCTTTTTTAAGCGAATATTTCATAAGCAATGTAAAGGAAAATTGAGTGAGAGAGACAATTATCTTGCACTGCACATGCAGGCCATTCAGCAATGAGATTTGGGTCAGACTCATCATCATTAAAGGTATGTATATGTTTTCAAAACTGAATATACTACTTGGTCCCATTGTCAAGCCTTACGCTTTAATAGCATGGACCTAGTGCCACCTCCCAATTCTTATTTAAAGGTAACCTTTTACCTAGTAGTGTTAGGCATCTGAAAATAATTATCTGGTGCCTCGAATCATATACATATTAGATATCTTTGAAATAATCATGTCCAAAAAAGTCCTTTCAAATGCTACTTGTATTACCTCTCATTTTGAACACGTTATCCTCAAACCAAGGGAATTTTCCAAAGCATCATTAAAAATAATGAACTTTCCAATCTGGAAGGCCTAAATAATAAATAAAGCACTTATTTCCAGAGGATAGTAGTTTATTTCTAATAGGTAGAAATGGTTGGTTGTATTTAAAATGAAAAAGTGTAGTTGAGACCAAGTGGAGATGTGATAATTCATTCAAGTTCCTGCCTACTTCTCAAATCAAAGAAAACTACATGAATGAAAAGGCCTCACTGACTCTGCTTGGAAAGATTTGGATTGATGCATATTGTTAGGTAAGGTTATATTCCTTTTTGATGTAACTATTTTCATGTAATAATTTTTGCTTTAAATAGGCATTATGGAAAGGGCTCTAAAGCCAAAGCCCAGCAGATAAGCACATGAAGGATCTAGTAAATTCAGGTACTTGAATTCTGTCATGTCATTAGAACACATGTTTTGGGCATGGGATGAAGAAGAAAATAGTGAGTCAAATAATGAAAAGAAGGTGAGTGAGAGAGGAAAAGGGTGGGGGGAGAAGATGAGGAAGAGAGAGAATAAGAAAAAAGGAAGTAATTAAAGAGGAGTATAGAGAGAAGAAGGTTTTTTTTCTCCCTCATCTGAAGAGATCTCTAGAGCAGAGCCTCTGCTCTCAATCAGATAGAATAAGAAATCAAAGGCATAAAGTACATAAATGCAATGGGATATTACTGTGAAGTAAAAAAGTAACAAGGATGCTGAATCCAGAGAAGCATGGAAAGAATTGTGTGAACTGATACAGAATGAATCAATTGTAAGGAAACACTAGAAAATAAAAGCAACAATGTAAACAGAAAGAACCACAAAGCAATCTTAAAGAAATGTTGCAAAATTACTAAGAGAAAGAATAGCCCCAAAGAAATAAAATGGGAAGCGGCTCCCACCCTCCACTCCTTTGTAGGTGACACCTGTGGAAGAAAAAGGGAGGATGAAAATGCATAAATCACATTCCGATTCCTGTGGTCCAATTACTTCTTCCTGTCATGTCTGGCCACTTGTTATGTTTTATTCTTCTTCCTTAGCTCCCTCACTGCCCTTTAGCTCATTTCTTCCTTCTCCCTCTTTAAGAATTAGAAGGAATGTTCTCCATTTTGCTAGTGCTACAAGTAAGTAGAGGAGACATGCCACTGTTCCCCCCAACCCCAATGTGCATGCGGTGCACACACACACACACACACACACACACACACACACATATACAAATGCATACATCTGTCTCTTTTCTAAGTTAGTTTTACATTCAGATGATTCTACTTTTTTGATAATAGAAACTTTTGCAATCAGATCAACATTACTCTTTTGGCCAGACTTTTTGCCTAGCTCAGTCTGAGTATAGAAAGACAGATTTATTCTCTCCCTGTTCACCTACCAAGTAGAATAGTAGCAGGGATGATTAATCAACTTCTGTTCATAAGAATTGCATACTTAATTGATCTGAAGCAACCAAATTGAAATGGATTGACAAGAATTTCTTCCAGAGCTTGCCAGTTAATTTTGTTATAGGAAATTTTTCAGATATCTATTTTGGTATATTAACCAGCCTTCTCCAAAAATGGGGGGGCAGGTTTCAGTGTCTTTCACATAGTTGCTATAAAATATATGTTGCTTTTCAAATCATAGAAATATTATGTATCAAATTACATTTCTCTTTTTAAGTAGTAGCCATATACTAGTTGTTACTGATGTCATTTATTTATTTAAACCCTTGTCTTCTGTGTTCAAATCAATACAACATATTTGTTCTAAAGCAGAAGAACACCAAGGGATAGTCAATGCAGGTTAAATAACTTGCCCAGAGTCACTTAGCTGGAAAGTGTCTGGGGTTAGACCTGAACTCAGGGTCTCCATTTCCCAGGCCTGGATCTATCCACTGAGCCACTTAAGCTGCTCCCTGCTGATTTCATTTCCAGCCCATTTTAAAAATTCCTGGCCATGATGCCTTTTTTCATGTCTTATAAGGTTCTCTTTAATTTTATAGGACAAAATCAATGGGAGAATAAAATATAGTAATGTATATTATGTGTTACACTCAATAGTCATATAAATGTCAGCTGGTGTTATTATCACTATTATTATTCTCACTGAAGGAAAAAGAAAACCAACAATTCTATACTTAATGCTCATTGCCTACCTTTCATCAAAATGTCATTTGAGATATTTTCAAACATTGGAACCCTTAATTCTAAATATTTTTGCAAGATTCTGAATTCATAGGAATGTACAATAAATCCTCAGGAAAGGTCATTTTATTCTCATTTAAATGAAAATATCATGGCATTATATTTTAGGAAAAGACTATTTAACATCTAGAATAGGAGCCAAAATGGATGGTCCAAGTCCTATGCCTAAAGATCAAGCATCCTCCATGATGAGCTAGAAATGTTAAACAGAATTGGCCAGATCAGATGACCTAGATTTATTTTTAGACATTTGATTTTCATGAAATCTTGAATGTGAAATCAGCATATTTATAACCTAGTTTACAATCTCTGGCATGTAAGTTACTAATCTTCTTTGATTCAAGCTGTCCATACAAAATAGTATTATTTATGTAAATTGATATCTGAAAGGAATCCATTTTAATACATATTATTTAAAATGTCTTTGCTTATCCTCCTCATGATAGAGCACAAAGTATAAGGAAGAAAATTGCAAGTTAGAGAGAGGGTTCAAATTTCTTTTTTGGCTGGGATTTTGAAATGCCAGATTAGAATATCACAGAGAATGAATACAGAAAGTGTCAAACAAAGATACATAACAAACTCTGAGGTAGAGATCTCAAACCATAGGAAACGAAAGAGCAAATAACACCAAACTGAGTTCTGAAATTGCTTTACATTTCCTTTTTCTTGGAAAATGCTCCCATGACTTCAATGTCTCACCACCAATAATGCACATGGAAACTGACTCAACGAGGGAGTTTGATTGCTGAATAAAATTAATAATAGCTTATATTTATAGAGTGCTTGCTATTTTCAGGTAGTGTGCTAAATACTTTGCAATTATCTCATTGGATACTCATAATAACTCTGGAAGAAAGATGCTATTATTATCTCATTTTACAGGTGAGGAAACTGAGGAAAATGAAAGTTAAGTAATTTGCTTTGGCCATACAGAATATGTTTGATGTCAGATCTGAATTCAAGTTCTCCTGATCCTAGGCTCAGCACTCAATCTTTTGTGCCACCTAGTTGCCCATTTTGAGTGCTGTGTGTATACCTTATCATGAAGAAGTAGTACTAACATTACTGCAGAGACTTAGAGAAATTCATATCTCCTTTCTGGACAGCTATATTCTGAAATTAACTTTTGAGACTAAGATCATAGATTTATATTAGGAAGAAGTTTATAGGACTCTCCCACTCCCTTCATTTTACAGATAATGAAATGAAGGACCAAGAATTTCCATGGCTTATCCAGGGTCACACAGGAGTGAACCTAGTAGTGCTTAAATTTGGACCTAAATCCTCTGACTCCACTTAAGGGCTCTTTCTACACTTCTGTTTAATGATTTTAAAGTTCTCTCCTGGCAGAACCAGGAGAATGTTGTACACAGAGACGGATACACTGTGGCACAATTGAATGTAATGGACTTCTCCATTAGTGGCAATGTAGTGATCCTGAACAACTTGGAGAAATCTATGAGAAAAAAAAAACCACTATCCACATCCAGAGAAAGAACCGTGGGAGCAGAAACTCAGAAGAAAAACATTTGTTTGATTGTATGGTTCGATGGGGTTATGATTGGGGATGTGGACTCTAAATTATCATTCTATTGCAAATATATTAAATGAGCTAAATGTTATTAGAGATAGTCAATATGTTGGTTAGTTTTTCTTCATTGTTCTAGCTTTAATATGAGAGAAGTTAATAGTATATCTCCCTTGTTAAAATTAGGTAATTAAAAAGTTTTAGGTTAAAAAGATGTCAAAATGATGTTAAAAATGAAGACTCATTAGATCAGAAGCTAGGAGATAGCTTAATTTTTTAATTAATTAATTAATTTAGAATATTTTTCTATGGTTACATGATTCATGTTCTTTCTCTCCCCTCTTCTTTCTCCCCCCATAGCCAATAAGTAATTCCACTGGGTTTTACATGTATCATTGTTCAAAACCTATTTTCCTTTTATTAATATTTGAAATAGGTGCTCATTTAGAGTCTGCATCCCCAATCATATCCCCATGGAACCATGTGATCAAACAAAAGTTTTTCTTCTGTGTTTCTACTCCCACAGTTCTTTCTCTGGCTGTGGATAGCTTTCTTTCTCATAAGTCGCTCAGAATTTTTTTGGAGCATTGCATTGTTGCTAGTAGAGAAGTCTATTATATTTGATTGTTTCATATCTACCATCTTTCTTAAAGAAAATAGAGCTATGTTTCATAGTCAAGCCTATGGAATCAGTAGAGGTCACTGCATTGATTTGAATCCTGTTGTCTCTCAATATAGCTTTTTTATTATTGTGTTTTTTAAATAAATGTTTCTTGGTTGTGCTTACTTTACTCACCTTTGGTTCATACCCCCCCCAATTTATCTGAATTTTTCATATTTATCTTTTCTATAGCACAATTATATACCCTTACAACCATGCCATACATTTTATTCAATACTTTTGTAAGAGTTAAATTTGTAAGAGTAAAATTTTGACTAAATGTGAGAATTCTAAAGTAATATTGTGGTCACCAATTTTAAAATACTGTAGCTTAAGTCAAAATGACTTTTAACAACTTTATTTACAAAGAGGTGGAAAGAATGAAAGTGGAAAAATGTAAGAAGTTAGAGAATTGTCTAACCCAGCACCCTAAATTCTGCTCCAATGTCTGGCTCAGCCCTAGCAGGCCTCCCCAAGTCTGATCTCAACATGGATTTCCCAGTACTCCTCAGCCAGAGGTCCAGGTGATCTCTTCAGCCAGAGTTCCAACAATGCAGCCTCTTCGAAAGCCAAAGCAGGAATCTCAGCCACTCACCCAGGGAGCTGACACAGGATCCAGGGAAAAGACTCTTCTAAGCCAAGGCAGAGATCTCAGCCATTCACTCCAAACACCAGGAAGGAAGGAATCTCTGGAACTTAGTTCTTTCAATTTCAATAATCCAAGGCTAACTATAACCCCTTCTTTCCCCAGCTCAATCCCCAAACTATGACTGACCTCAGATATTCCAACTAGAGGGTCACTTCCCAGTAGTTCTGCTGCTGCAAATAGATAGTTAGTTCCTTTTCTCCCTGGGGCAGCAGCCAGGAACTCTCCTCTTCTGTTAGTGTTTATAGTCAGTAGCATTCCAGCTCTTCAGCAACATTGATGTATGTTTCCTCTCCACTCTTCTTCTCCCAAACCCACAGCCTGAGATAAAGCCAGTGTCTGCTCAGTTCAATTGGGTCCCTAAAGTCTTTTCCCTTATTCATTGTTCAACCCCCAGGTATTTGGTGAATGGGTAACTCTGGAGCTAAAACTATAGTTCATAGTCCACAAAAGGCTCCCAAGTCACATGGATTACAGATTTCCTTCAACATCTGATGCTGAGATATAGATTTCCAGGCCAAGAAGACAAGATTAGGCTGCCCAACCTGCCCGTATGGGTTGCAGTTCCATGATTCCTTGGTATTTGCTTCTAAGTGTGTACACCATCAGTTGATGCCAAGCAAGAAATGTCACAAAACTCTTCCAGATTATGCCTGATTGATCTGTTTCCCTCCTAATATTTTTCTATTTTTGCCATTTTTAGCATTAATCCTTTTGGAGTTATTTCTGATTGCTTATGGGGGAGTTTTAGAGGGTACAGAATTCTCATGCTCTACTCTACCACCTTCCTCACCTTGACAAAAATGAAATCATGTTAAAAATAGAGTGATCTGTAATTAATGAAAACATGCTTATACCTTGTGATCACTGCTTTCTTTCCTAAATATTCCCTAAACAATTCTCCAATAATCTGTTCTAGACTTTTAATAGGGATAATCATCAAACTCATTGGTGTGGTTTTTTTTTTTTACTGATTCAAATCTCTCCCCTAGTCTTTTATAATCACTTTATTTTTTGCACTTTTATCATTCTATGATTGTTTCCTATTTTTCCATGGTCTGAAAAATCATGACTCAAGAATACAAATTATATTCCTTTCATTAACGGAAGCTATGTTGCTTATACTTCAGTGTCCTATACTGAATAAAGATAGATGATCACTCTTTTACTAGCTTCCCATTTACTTTTGGTTTCTTTTCCCTATTAGTCATTTTTATTCTGTCCTTTCAACAATTGTTCCCATTCCCCTTGGGAACATTTAGTGTAATTATTTCTTCTCTAGGTTGTTATCCAACATCATTGCATTCAATTTGAATATTCATATTCCTTATGCCCATATGAGACTTGTAAATGTTGTAAACTTTCATCACCTCTCTCAGTTCATTTTTTTTAAAATCTATTTTAATGTTATTTTTTAAACCCTTACCTAAGGCTGGGAGAAGAAGGGTTTATAGTTAGCCTTGGATTATTGAGACTGGAAGAACTAAGTAGAACCTAAGAAATAACAAACACAAAAAATTCTGAAACCTGATGCATTCCTGCCATACTTTGAGAACAGAGCCTGACTCCAATATAAAGTGTATAGTTAAGCCTACTGATTTGTCCACTAAAATTTGAAAAGCAAACAGTAAGTCAAAGTTAAAGAACTTAATTATAGATAGCTATTATGGGGACAGAGAAGACCCAGGTTGAATTTCTGAGGACAGCAAAGTTAAAATCATTTATTTCTAAAATAGAAAGAAAAATGTCAAATGGACACATGCCCCCCAAAAAACTTTTGGAAGAGCTTATAAAAGATCTCAAAAAACATAATGAAAAAGCTTAAGGAAAAACTAGAAAGAAATCAGAGCAATACAAGAAAATCAAAAAAATTATAAAAGATCACCAAATTAGAAAAAGAGGTCCAAAAACTTATGGAAGAAAATAATTCAGTAAAAAGAATTGGACAAGGGGAAGCTAATGACTTCCTAAGATAAGAAAGGATAAATGAGCAAAATCATTTTTGTTTAGAATACCATCCTGGTAAATTGGGAGTATTTCACAAATATAATTTGCTTAAACTCTAGCAAAAAACTAGGCAAAATTTTTTTGCCTAGTGTTGCAGAAAATAGAGAGGTATGTTAAAATCTGTTACCAATAGATTTATTTAATGGTGAGTGGCCAGGTATACAGTTGTCATTAATGTTTTTATATCAATTTACCAAAAACAAGAAAAATGCCTTTGCTGACAAATATTTTGATCGCTGGCTTGGAGAAAGACATTATGGGAAGATAGCCATTTAGAAGCAGAAAAATGTCTAGACTTCTGTGAAAACTCTTCCACACCAATCAAATAAAAAGTGCTTTGAGGGGACAAAAAACCAAACCTAACAATAGGACAGAGCTGGGGGAGCCTTTCACTTGATTTAAATTAAAAGATATTCAAAGAAGTCTGGGTTTAAGAAAAAGGAAGAAGGACCCAGGACCCCTCCTCAACTTACTGTAATGAGACTCAGGTGGTTGGTGGGATCTTAGGATGAGGGCTCCAGCCTGGAGGGAGTGCATTGCTGCCAGGCTCAGGGCTCTAACCACAGCCATCAGGGAAGCAGCTGGAGGAGAGTTGCAGAGGGGAGAGCAGCCTAGTCACAGTAACTGCTCTCCATCTTGGATCTCCACTTCATGAGGTTTTGGCCTCAGAGCACATCCAACTGTAAAGATCAGCTCTACCCCATCTTAATGTAGTCTATCAATAGGGCAGATAAGATGCTATCAGAAGGCAGGGAAACTGTTTCTCCAAAACCCTTCCCCCAACAACTGAGCTGAGAGCTGCCATAAGAATCCTGCTATCTCAGATCCCAGAGTGAAGACTGCAACTGCAACAGAATACCTTGATAACAGGACAGGAAGAACAGCTCCCTTTGACCTCCTTACCTTCACCTACACCTTCAGTTCCTGCTGCTGGCTGGGGGAAGATGTGACCTCAGGGCTCATTAATACTCCATTAGCCTAATTTAGCCAATCAGCAGAACAGAGAAGAAACATCTCAGGACAGAATACTCCAAAAGCACAGATCCAGCAAATGATCAGAGGAGCAAGATTACAGCCAATTATGGGGGGAAAAATATGAGTAAACAACAGAAAAAGAAAAAAGAAATGTCAATTGACAGCTTCTATCTAGGTAACGACGTCTTGTCGCTGCGCGTGAACACCGACACCAGGCCACAACTGCACCTCCCGTAACAACTGGCATCCCATGCCCCATGTGCCACAAACTCTGTGCCTCAGCCTTTGAACTCCAAAGTCACATGAGGGTACACCGTAGATGAAACTGCACAAAGACAATAGTCATTCTTGATCACCGAGAGACTACTATATATATATATGTATGTAATGAGCAAAGAGGAAATGGAACAGAGGAAGACTAAGAAACACTAAGAAAAAACACAAAATCTCCAGAGAATTGGACTCAGGCTTTGGAAGAACTCAAAACATAATTCCATAAAACAATTAAGAGAGGCTGAAGATAATTGGGTAAAGAACTTAAAAATCAAAACAAGTCATTTGGAAACAGAGTCATATGAACTAAAACAAGAAAAGAGTGACTTGAAAGTCAGAATTGACTAGCTTGAAAATGAGACAAAGAAAGTTAAAGATGACCTACAAAGTAAAACAGACTAGAAGGAGAAAGAATACCAAAAAGTCAGGGATGAAATTTAGTACTTAAAAATTAGAATCCAACAATTAGAAGCAAATGACTTTACAAGACCACATGAGTCTATAAAACCAAATCAAAATAATGAAAAAAATTGAGAAAAATATGAAATACCTCATTGATAAAACTACAGAAATAGAAAATAGATATAGGAGAGACAAGAGTTATTGGGCTCCTAGGAAATCATGTCAAAAAAAAAGACTGGACATCCTTTTACAAGAAATTATTCAAGAAAACTACCCCAATACTATTTAACAACAAGAAGAAGAGATTGAAATAATCCACAGATCATGTCCTTCATTTAATCCCTAATTGACAATGCCCAAGAATGTTATGGACAAATTCAAGAACTACCAGACCAAGGAAAAGATATTACAAGCTGCTAAGAAGAAACCATTCATATATCATGGAACCACAGTTAGGATAACACAGAAGCTGGCTGCATCCACACTGAAGGAACAGAAATAATGGAATATGATATTCTAAAAAGCATAGGAACTGGGTCTACAACCAAGAATTAACTACATAGCAAAATTGACTATATTCTTGCAGAGGAAAATATGGTCATTTAATAAAATAGAAGACTCCCAAGCATTCCTAAAGAAAAGACTTGACTTAAACAGAAATTTTGATGTCCAAACACAGAAATCAACAGAATCACCAAAAGGTAATTAAGAAACAGGAAAAAAAATATATGGGACCTGATAAGTTCAAATGATTTGTATTCCTGTAAGAAAAGATGATATTGGTAACTATTAAATTTGTTATTATCCTCAGGGTAGCTAGAAGAAGTATGCTTAGAGGGTACAGTGACAAACTGCATAGGATGATATGTGTGTGTATATATATGTGTATGTATATATGTATATATATGTAAAACTAGGGATAAAAAAGAGGATAATACTAAGAGAATTGGAAAGAGATAAAATATGGTAAATATATATTGCATAGAGAAGCACATGGGGGGAAGGGGGAATAAAACCAATACAATGGAAGAGTGAAAGAGGTTGGAGACAGTCTCCAAGAAAATTTTAATTATTACAGTTGGAAGGGTCAGAAAGTTTCAAATGGAAGGAAAATCTCCAAGTTCAAATTCAATCATCATCATCATCAAAAATATCAACATCATCAACAACAACCATATCAACATATTCAACATCAACATCATCATCATCAACATCAACATCATTGACATCATCAACAACATCATCAAAATCATCAACATCAATAAGACCATCAATATCAACAACAATATCAACATCATTATTAACATCTAACTATCCATCTTTTCTTGGCCCAGAAAAGATTTTTGCTGGGTGGTCTAACCTAATAGCATACTATGCAGAGTACTGAATGAGAGCCAGAAGAGCTAAACTCTAAGCCTGAGTGTCACTGTGTGTCCTTTGGGGGTAAAAAGAAAGCCTTCTTTTTCCTAGACTCAGTTTCCTCATTTATGTATGAGTGAAGCTTACCTGGACACTGCATTGGGTTCATCAATTAAATCAAAGAATAAACCAGGTATAAACAGGGGGTGGGGGGCAGCTTTCTGTACCATGGTAGCAAAGTTCAGAAAATTAAAACTCCTGGTATAGCTTGGCCCCTTAAGTCACTGCATGACTTTGTTCCTTCTCAGGTTAGAGATAATGACTTGGTCAGCACCTTTTCATTTCTACCCCTAGGAGTTCCTTGCCAATGCAGTTTATGCTTAATATGTTCAAATAACACATTGATTCATTGCAAAGAACACAATTAAAATGGAATAAAATATTAAATAACAAGAGAAAAAAGACATGGGATTTTCAGATAATAAAAATATTAGATTAAGAGCTAATGCACTGGATAAGTGTCAGCACCCAACCTAATCTATATCTTTAGAAGATTAGAGTAAATCTCATGAGCAAACAGTTAATAGGAAGAGATATAATACCTGAGAATATTAATTAGGAAACACAAGTTGAAATAGAAGTTTTTAAATTTAAATTCTTCTGACTACAAGTTTCAGGTTTTAGTAAACTAAAACCTAAGTACCTGTAGTCAATAAAAAATGTTTTTTTTAATATCAAATTTTTTTTTTCTTTAACTTGATGAAGTTTAGTATCCAAGATTCGGAAGATCATTAGAGTTGTTTCAGTTGTATCTGTCTCTTTCTATCTCATTTAGGGTTTTCTTGGTAAAGATCCTGGAATAGTTTGCCATTTCTTTCTCTTGATAAGTTTAAAAATGAGGAATTTGGGCAGAAAATGTTAAGTGAGCTGCCCACAGTTACACAGCTAGTAAATGTCTTAGGCCAGATTTGAACTCAGGAAGCTGAGTGTTCCTGATTTCATGTTTATCATTCTATTCATTGTGCCACTTAGCTGCCCCTAGCCCAGTTGGACAATATCTGGAATGTTATGTTTAGTTCTGGCTCTTTGGTTTTAGGAATGACTATTAAGCTAGAAAGAATTCAAAAGAGATCAATCATGATCCTGAAGAACCTAGAGACTAGAACAAGGACAGATTGATTGGAAGAAATGGAAAAGTTTAAACTGGAGAAAAGCAGAGTTTTATGAAGGGTATAAGGAAGTTGCTTTCTTTGAGTGCTTGAAAGACCTTTAATTAGGAGAGGGATTATTATACTTGACCCCATAAGACAAATTTGGTGTTTTATGAGTGGAGTTTGAGAAGAAAATTTAGGTTTGATATCAGAAAACAATAGAACTACTCCAAAAATAATAAATTATTATTTAATAACATAGGTTATCCCTGGAGATCTATATTCAAGGGCTAGATAGTCACTTGTTGGGTACATTCTAGAGGGAGTGTATGCCCCAGGACAAATTAAACTATAAACTGAGACTCTTCAATGTAGAAAATTCTGAATTTTTTCAAATTCTAACTCTCAAGATCAATTCAAATTTTGTTATATTTTATGTATATAGTAGGGTATATTGGAGGATAAAAAATGAAAATTTAACTAATTATACCTATTTATATTTCTTCTTTTTACTTTTATTATGAGTGACACCCAAGACATAAAATTCCTGGACCCCTCATCACTTTCAAGTGGGAGTGTCATAAATATGAAATTTGTCACATAGATAGAATTTGGTGGTAATCTACCCTCCACCCCCTTTATATACCTTCAATCTTTCTGAGTTCCAGAAGGTGGAATACACAATGTTGTATTTCTATTCTTTACAGCAGAATTATTGCCTTTAGCACCTCAGGGGGGATATAAATCAAAGCCTTTCCAAGCCAGCAGTATTAGCAGGGTATTTGGGAAATGCTACATCCCACCATCCTACTGGAGTCCGCATATGGGTTTTTGGCTTCTTTAACTACTTTCTCCTTGTATGAGGTCAAAAACTTTGAAAGGAACTCATTTTGATTTGCTAGTTCTGTTTCTTTGAAGCAATCTGGCTCATGATACATAGACTGTGTCACCTGTTCACAAGCATAAATATAAGATAAAGACCTTCACATTGTCACTTCATCCTTCTTTTAATGATGAGTGGCACCATAGTATTTTGGCATTTCCTATGGGGACCTGTGATTTCAGTTGTTTTTCTGACAAGTATTTTGTCTACCTGTTTTTAACTCTTATCCAGTGAGATTTTGAAAGATAGAGTTCACTGGGGCAGCAGAAATAAAACCCACCAATTCTGAAAGTTGAATTTTTCAATACCACCTCTCATTATAGGATTATAGATCAGGATCTTAATGGAACCTGGACATGATTTAGGGAATTTCATCTTCCGAATCCATAACACAAATCCTGATCCATAGGTTCTTTTTTCCCCCTTTGGTTATTCATATTTAATTTTATTTAATTAGTTAATTTAGAATACTTTTCCATGGTTACATGATTCATGTTTTTTCCATTCCTTCCCCCCAACCCCCTCTCATAATCAATGTGCAATTCCACTGGATTTTACATGTATCACCAAACAAGACTCATTTCCATATTATTGATAATAATTGCAATAGAGTGATTGTTTAGAGTCTATATATCCAATCATAACCCCATCAGCCCATGTGATCAAGCAGTTGACCTGACACATAGGTTCTTTTTTTTTAAACCCTTACATTCCATCTTGGAGTCAATACTGAGTATTGGCTGGAAGGTAGAAGAGTGGTAAGGGCTAGGCAATGGGGGTCAAGTGACTTGCCCAGGGTCACATAGCTGGGAAGTGTCTGAGTCCATATTTGAACCTAGGACCTCCTGTCTCTAGGCCTGACTCTCAATCCACTGTGCTACCCAGATGCCCCCCCCCAATAGGTTCTTAATAGGTGTTGGTTGGTTAATTTGTAGATAAAGAAATTTGAGGCCAGAGAAGGAAGAACTTGGAATATCCCTCACCTGAATACTCACCATTTCCTTACTTCTGTGTCCTGGAGTCTTTAACATTGAGCTTTAGTGAATCTTTTTTAATCTCTTTAATTATTCATGATCCCCTGTAAAAGTACTTTGTGTTTGTCTTGGAGAAGGTTTTATATTTTCCTGTGGACCTATCATTTTCCTCCAGGAGACTGTATAGTCATTGGAAGAAAAGGCTGTTTCATTTCTGGAATGGTAGCTCAAGTGTCATGAAGACAGCAGATACCTAAACGATTGATGGTAGAATTAAATTAAGAATGGTGTATCCAAGGTTGTATAGTTAACAAGCAACAGATATAGGCTTCATATATAGGCTTTCCAATTTTAATTCCAGGGATCTTATGTGATTCCACGGGGAAAAAGATCTCCCAATTTTTGTCAATTATAAGAAAGTTCACATGTGGTAGACTAAGTTTACTGTCCTTGGGACAAGAACACCACACCAGTTTTGAAGTGTATGTGATTAAGTTCTTTCTGGAGGGTTTATGTAAGGATTTAGGTAAGAATCAAAGGGATTGAATGTGTAACCAATAGTTTAAGACATTTTGCAAGTTTTAATGTGGTATATAACATTTTATTTAATTAGGAATCTCATGTGGCTCGAGCCTGCAGTGCCTACTGTTCCTTTATAGAATGGCCAAAATACTTCTTCTAAAGCTTATTTCTGACCTTTACCCTCAGCAGCTCAAATGCCCACAATGACTTCAACTAAACATAGAGAAAATAGAACCACCTTAGGCTGCCCTTTAGCACCTGCACACTGACTCTTTCCCAACTTTTCAATAAGTATCACACCATGAACAATACATTCCAAACAAACTTTGCCCATGCCAACCTAACTTCTACAGAACTATGCAATGATCTGGGTCAATGTCAGTGATTGCTATGCAACCATTCATCCTTTTGAACTAAATCTCTGTCTTTCAAACTCTTTATCTTCTTTCAAGGCTCATTTCTTTCAGTTTCAGGTGCTTTCTTCCTCTAATTTTCCTAGATTACTTTGCCTACTTTCTCCCTTTTTCCCCCCATCACTATCTACCTGTGACGCTTCCCACATGTATGATCACTGATTTGGAGTTGAAGGAGTTTTATACACCATTCAGTTCAAACTCCATTTTATATATAAGGATAAAAGTGATTAAATAACTTGATCTAAATATGATGAGGGATCTAGAACCATGGTATTTGAATTATAAGTTGTGGAATCTTAACCCAGGAAAAAGAGAAAAGAGAAAAGAATTTGAAAGAATCCATCACCTTTTATGACATCAAAAATTATAAAAAAAAAACTTAAAAGAATTCAAAGGAAAAGAAAGGAAAAAAATCTCATGAGAACAATTGCCTTGTAGAAAAGAAGATCGATATAAAACATTAAGAATGAGAGAAACAATGAATACATATGATGGTAAAAGAAAGCAAAGAAAACTATAAATGGGTTGAAAGGGAAATGACAAAATACAGGTCCTAAAAATAAATATATATGTCCTGCAGAGGGTTTCAACATGGATAATATTTTCATTAGGAGAAATAAAAGGAGATCTAAAATCTATAAAGATGGAATTGAAATCAATAAGGGACGAATAAAGAAACAGATTACTTAAGAAAGTAGATCAATATACAGAGAATCTTAATATGATATTGGATTCACTGAGAAACACAGTTCTCTTTATTGAAGAAATGTCAGAAGTAGCTAAACAAAAGCAAAACAAAATTTCAAATAACAAAATGTTATTGTTGTGAGAATTTAACAAAAAAGGCAATGGAAGTATCAATTTGAACTGAGAGGTAACTTGGTACTTATTAATATCCCTATAAAATTTGATGAAAGAAAGGCTGTGAATCCCATTGTTTTGGAAAGTACATTTTTTATTTAAGAATAAAAATTTTAAAAATGTCATTCCAACAGAATCCATAGGATACTAATACAAATATATGATATGTCCAACCTTCCCAGTCATGTTGTTGTCAAGTTCCAAAATTATATGTATTATATTCAAAGAAACTCTCCTGAGAAAAACCATAAAAATGACACCAAAATACCAAATCTATGACCTTTTAGGGCCAACAAATGAGAGGTAATAACTTATTTAATAATGGAGAGAAAAATATATCAGACATCATCCAAAATTACTTACTCAGCAAAACTGAGCATGTATCTTCAGGAGAAAAGATTGTTTTTTTGCCCCCTTTTAACTCAAGGAGGAAATTCTAAACATTGTTGTGGAAGAATTCAATCTTTGAAAGGGTTTTTAAAATTTAAACTCTTCAATAATCCTATCCTTATTCAAGAAAAACAACTTTCAAGAAGATATAACTTTGTCCTATGGGCATAAACATTCTTAGAAAAGAATGTTAAAAGGGGGGAAAATAGCTAATATGGGATAGAGAAGATCCTGTGACTTCATTGGTATCAGAAGTTTCCAATGAGAAAATTCTCTTTACCTATGCAAATCAATAGACAACTGTCTTGAAACTATAGAGCTTTAGGGGGCACTTGGAGGGCCCTGAGAAGTACAATAACTTTCACAATGTCACACAGAAGCTATGCAGCAAAGGGAGAACTTTAACTTAGATCTTTGCATCTGTAAGTCTAGCTTTCTTCTATTTTATATTTTCTTCTCAGGGGAAACATATTTGAGGCATAAGAACACAGAAATTTAGATGAGATGAATCTGGTTTTGTGTCAGTTGCCAATAGAATAATTGAAAGTAGTGGGGATGATTTTCTGACAAAGCTGAGCTCTGAATAGAAAGCATTAAGAGATAAACCAGAGAAATATGATGATCTCTAAAGTCTCCATAGTGAATGGCAATATCAATATTCAATAGAAACACACTTCAAGACTTAAACACTAATTATATGAAGTAAAAGTTAATCAAAATTTAAACAAAACACATGAGGAGCAAGACAATAATAGTAGTAGACTTCAGTAAGTCCCTAGGAAAAAAATGTGTAAGTCAAAGAATATTAAATAGAACAGTTCAAAACAAATACAAGGCATGGAGAGAATAATGTGGGACAGTGAGGAATTGTATTTTATTTCATTTTATTTTATTAACTCATTCTTTCATTTTAGCATCCACAGCAACATTTGCTTTCTTTAATCCATCATTTCCCTCTGGATCCAGAGGAAAAATAAAAATTGTAAAAGAGTCACAATTATACTTATGACTCCTTTGATATCGCAGGGATATTGTAAAGTGTATGGGTGGGGTATTTATCATTTGTCCTTTACTTTGCTACATAAAGTAGTAAGAGGAAGGGGAATCTCAGTGGACAGCATGTGGAATGACTCATTTCAGGGGAGGAGAAAGACATTTCAGAACTTTATTTTTAATTTTAAAATGACATCACAAGGAATAAATCATAAAAAGACATATCTTGAACTCTTCTTTTAGAGACTATAGTAATAAGAAAAGAACAGGAATAAACAAATGACTTTGGTCAGTAGCTAACCAGAATAACTAGAAAAAATGACTTAAAGAAAATTTTAGTTTAAGATTTGAGTATAGATAAAATAAAGAAAAAATTATTAAAGATAGTAATTTTCATATACTGACAAAAACTTGTGGAAATATAGCTGAATCAATCATCATATGCAAACTGATTTTTGACTATTAAAAAAAATAAACTCTTATCTTTTGTCTTCAAATTGATACTAAACATCAGTTCCAAGGAAGGAAAATGGTATGGCTAGGCAATTGAGGTTAAGTGATTAGCCCAGGGTCATACAGGTAAGAAGTATCAGAGACCATATTTGAGCCCAGGATATCTTTTGACCATTTATCAACTAAGGAATGGCTCTTAATTTTTTTACAAATTTGGATTAGTAAACCAAATATTTGAGAAATGAGGTCTTTATCAGAAAAAGATGTCATAGAATGTTTTCCCCCAGTTTCCCACTTCCCCTTTTCCTTGTACCCACTTTCCATCTCCTCTTTCCCCATAAAAATTAGATCCAAGAAATATCTACTCTCACCATACCATTATTGTTTTATATGATTCTAAAAGCATATTACTTGTTGAAGTGCTGTCTGTGCCATAAGACAAAAAAAAAGAATCAACTTTTCTTGACAAAACAGAGTTTATCTCTATCTGACGATATATGCCATCATGTGAGTCAATAAAGATAAAATGATGAACATTTGCCTAGTATACATCATTATTAATATTTTGTCTTTCCACAGTATAATGTAAACTTTAGAACAGCAATAATTTTTGCTTTTCTTCGTAAATCCAATGTTTAGCACAGCATTGATCTCATGGAAAGTACTTATTAAATGCTTGTTGACTGCCTAACTGACACAAAGTAAACTGAGAAGAATCATCATTTTTAAAGAACATGGAAAAAATTAAAATCAAAGGAAAATGATATAAAAGGAAGTATTATTTATCAAAAGAATTAAAAATATTTTAAATCTATAACCCAACAATTAGGCATTAACAGGTACAGGACTTCTATAAGTAAAGCTACAAACAATTTAATAAAGGTAATCAAAATAAATATTGGAGTATTCATGAAAAACATAATATGCTAATAAATGGATCTAATCAATATGATACCTATATATGATATATGATATATATATATATATATACATGATAATCTAATAACAAAGGATTGCAAATAATGAAAGGAATGAATTTAAGGAAAAGGTGCTTTTCATTACTATCTTTGATTATATTATGAAACAATAATTTCAAAAATGTAATGCTTTCATTTTTTGAAAATGGAGAAGTAGGTTATAAAAATGTGAGTTAAAACCAAATATGTTGCTTAGGGTACTGTTTGGTTGAAACTAAAACAAATCCCTGCAGAATTTCATATTTCAATAAAATATAGGAAACTTTATTAGTTTGGTAGAAAACAAAACCTTAACCTATGGAATGGAAGGTTACTTATAAAGTAAAATAAATTTCAACTACATTCATGATATTAATTTAAAAGTCACTCTGTTGAAAAATAGGGGAGAATGCAAGGTTGTTTCTTTCATCATGACTTAGAAGAAAACTTAAAATAACAAAAAGTAGTGCATTTACAAAAAAAGGGAAAAAATCACAACTGAAAATAATGATTTTGCAATAAGTGTGTAAAGTAATAAATTAATGAATCCTCTTGAATATATCTTTTCTGAGTAAACTGACACTCCAAATTTACAAAGAGCTGATGCAAATGAAATATGAAGTATTTTTAGCCATTTCTTAATCACCAAGTTTCTGATTTGGAAAGTACCTAAAAGATCTTCTAGTCTAAGCTATATATCAACAAAATTATCTTTATAGACAGCAGCAGAAAGAAAACATTGTTTCACCAATTTCTTACAGAACTATAGTGAGATGGATATTGTCAAAGGTTATAATGGAGAAACAGTTTTCAAGACAATAATTGTATATTATTAATTTTGTCTTCATAGGCTTTGTGGTTCTTGCCTGCAATTTCAGCTATTAGGGAACCTTAGCTGGTGCATCCTTTGAGCTTGTGGATTCTGAATTGGATTGGACTATGATCTGATGTCATCCTTAAGAGCAGCATCAATGTGGTAAGCCAGACTTACCATGAACTATCCCCCTCTGAGCTCTTACTCTACACATTTCTTTATTGTGACAGTTTTCTTTTTACCCATAAACTTCTCTAGTACTTGACATCTTTCTATTTTGGAGCATCCCTCCTCCATGTCAGTCCATTTATCCAATTGACAAGGTCCTTCTGGAGGGCCTCCATGTTGAGCCCACATAAACCAAACTTCATTCTTTTTTCAGCTGTGCTTTTGACTCCAGATTTGGGGTATTTTCTCCTTTTCTTCTCATTTTATTATATTAACTTTCTCTGATAGCATGTAATTTCTGGAGGACGGAGACAAGTGACTTGCTTTTTCTTCTTGTTGTTGTCATATTGCTATTCCCCATACTGAGCACATTGTCCAGCACATAGTATGTCCTTAATTAATGTTTGTTGCCTGCCATGGATAAAAGCCTTATCCAAGGGTTGTCATGAATAGCAACTCCTGGAATTGGTACTGAATGTTGATCAATTTACAGTTGCTGTTACCATTATTAAAAACACCCATAAACAGAACAAAAAAACCCCAAAAGATTGACAAGCTAAAAATCAGCCTGACAACTGTGTTTGCTGATTTCCTAGGCTGTCAATCATGATTTCCTTTTTTGGCTTCATAAAAGAAAGTATTTCTAATAGTCCTAAAAGAAGCTGATGATTTCTTCTACATATTTTGCATGGATATCTGATATATTACAGATATTTAACTTATTTAATTTAATCAATTTAATCCTTCAAACCTCCCTGTGATTTAGAACAGGAAAAGGAGCTTAAGGTTTATGAAGCAGCTGGGGGAAATTAAGAATTAATTTGAAGGAAATATTCCAATGGCCCACACATGGGGGGTTGTGGATAGTTGTGGACCCAAATATCATTGGTCTGAAGTATGAGGGTGGGGGGTCAGACAACCTGAATATTGAGGGATTACCAATAGGACTTGAACAGTTATTGCAAGAATGCTAATGTAAATCCTTCTACACTGAGAATAGAACTGTTTATTTCCCCCCCTGGGGGGGAAAGCTGATTTCACAGGATTTGAGAGCACTAAATACATTATGAATTCAGTTCCTAAAGGCACCCTAGGGTCCAGAAGGAGTTAACATGTTCACATTCTAGAATATCCTCCCCAATTGGCTCACAGGGGAGATAATCTCACTGGCAAGAACTCTGTCAGCTTCCATATGAGCTTATACCACCTTGGGAAAGAGCTAATGTCCAGGAATATAGAATGATATGTCCAACTTACTAAAAAGAGAGCTGGACTATTGAGTCTATTTCTGACAGCCACATTTTAGAGGTGCTCTTGATTAGCTATATGTGGTCCAGAACACTGTGCTAGGTTGGTGACAGATTTTGAACATAAATTTTACGAAAGTTAGCAGAAGGAAATAAGTAGAGTTTAGCCCAGAAAGGTAAAGCCAAAGGTGTAGAGACATGATCATTGCTTTTAAAGTATCTAACAGGTAAGATTGTTCTGCTGGGCCCTTGGAAAGGCAATAGGAAAATATTTTTAACAAGTCATTTATGAATTAATGTAAGATTTAATTAATGTTAATTTAAGACTAATGCTCCTAACAATGGCAGTTATCCAAAAATGGAATTGAGACTTTAGAAAATCAGCAATTTCCCTTCCCTAAAAAGAAAACAAAACAAAACTTTAAAAAGTACTTTATAGACGGAACTCATGTCCAGAAATGAGTTGGATTAGAGGGTCCTTGGAATCCTTTCCAATCCTTGAGTTTTTGTGATCCTGGTTTTTTATCCCATGGAGGAACTGATCAGAATTCTAACATCTTCCTACTTCCATGTTTAATTCACTATTAAGATTTATCTGTTGCTCTCCTTCACTGAACTTGGCACATTTTTTTTCTACATGCCATTGTATGCCTCAAGAAAAGAATGTCTTAACTAAGACAGAGAGGATGAGAATATTTTCTTTTGAAGCTAGATGGTATTCACAGGAGGGCAACAAGAAGAGAGAAAGATCCTGCTATCAATGCTTATATTAACTAGATGTTTAGTCGGGGGGGGGGACATGAGGGTTGGCAGGAGGGGTGATGATTGTTTGTAGGTTCTTGAAGAGGTATTATTTAAAAGAAAGATTTAACTTTTACTGCTTAGTCCTGGAGGATATACCGAAAAAGTGGTCAATATTTAGATTTTTTTAAGCTTATTTATTTAATTCAGAATATTTTTCCATGGTTACATGATTCATGTTCTTTCCTCCCACCTTCCTTGCCCTCTCCCATAGCCTATGATCAATTCCACTGGGTTTTTCATGTATCATTGATCAAGAACTATTTAATGGTTACGAGATTTAAAGAGATACAGATTTCTGTTAAACTAAAGGAAACAACACTTCCTAAATATTGGAGGTACCAAATGGATTGACTAATTATAATATATTGCATTCATCTAGATATTTAAGATTTGCAGAGGGCAGCTGGGTGGTTCAGTGGATTGAGAGCCAGGCCTAGAGATGGGAAGTCCTAGGTTCAAATCTAGCCTCAGACACTTCCTATCTGTGTGACCCTGGGAAGTCACTTGAACCCCATTGCCTAGCCCTTACCACTCTTCTACCTTGGAGCCAATCCCCAGTATTGATTCCAAGATGGAAGGTAAGGGTTTAAAAAAAAGAAAAAGATTTTCAAAGAATTTTACATTTTTGTTGTGTTCAAGAGACACTGATCTCTTTGATATTCATAACATCTCTATTCCCTAACTCTTTTGTCTGCCTCTCATTATTGGAACTCTTTAATTCCTTCTTTATGCTTTCTGGCTTCTCTGCTTTCCTTCCAATCTCAGCTAACATCCTATATTCTACAAGGAACCTTTTGCTTTTTCTTTATTTTTTATGTCAATACCTTTTCTTTTGAGATTACCACCTGTTTCTTCCTTATATATTTTGTTTTTCTATAATGGTTTACATGTTGTCTCTCCTACTAGATTTCAAGCTTCTTGCAAGCAGGGGATGTCTTTTGTTTTTCTTTCTGTCCTCAGTACTTAGCAGAGTGTCTGGTACCAGTATGTATTTAATAAATGTTTGTTGATTGGACTTCATAAAGCCCATTCTTGTGGAGCCAGCAACTAGTAAAACTCATAAAACATGATTAAAACTTAATCTATGCATTTTGCATAAATGGACAGATGGATCAAAGACTTTGATCTGGACCAAATTGCCTGTCCTTCATTTGAGTATCAGGATAGCTAAGTTCAGAGAGAATCATACCTGTAACAAAAAAGTTTGTCAAAAGAGGAAGATCTTTCAGACACCATGACCTTCAAATAAGATATTGAACAGAGGTACATGTATAATTGATATCAATTTACTTGCCTTCTTAAGGAGGAGTGAGGAGAGGGAAGGAGACAACATGAACTCAATTTTTAAAAATAATGTTAAAATTGTTTTTACATGAGAATTTTTAAAATTATTGAGTAAAATTTCTCTATCTTCTCTCAACCCACACCCTCTCTATATATGCATGTACTCATTCTTGTGAAGATGTATATTTCTGATAATATCCAAGATTTAAAAAATTTTGTTTGAGAAAAATTTCAGGAAAAGAAGCTCACTAATTCCTTGAATCAAGAAAATTAAGTTGCCTGCAGAAAGCTACACTGTATCAGAAGATCCAGAATGGATTTTAGGATGACATGGATTGAACTGAAGGAAGTTGAATGTAGTTATTCTGAATGTAAACTTTTATGCCAAAGGAAACTGCCCCCAATTAGCTTTTTTGTCAATGTGCCTAGAAAACATTGGTTTTGCTATTTCTCTCTTCTATTTCCCTCTTCTCTCTAATTATTTTAGTTTCCTTTTAGAAGGTGCAATATTGTATGAACCTGTAATTAGAAGATCTTTAGAGGTATAAGCTGATTATGTTAAATGATCTACTGGGAGACTTGTCACCCAAAGGATAATGGGGGGAATTGTGAAGATGGGATTAACTCTCCCTTTGCCTCCTTTTAAATTTAAACAGCCAAAAGTGAAGACACCCCTACTGAACACTAAGTAGGGGAGGTTGACAAACCACTTACTAAAGTGAGATACACCTCCAGAAGCAATTGACTACCCTCTGGGCCATATTAAGCACATTGGAAGACTGCAATTGGTCCCTGTAAAGTGGAGGAAGGGATAGGAAGTGACATAAAAATGGACTATAAAAAATGAGGAACTTCCTGTACAAGGGGTTGATCTTCATCCTGAATCTTCAGTTTGAAGGAGACTGGTGATTCTAACTGCTTCTGGTAAGACTGCCCTTTGGACTGGGACTTCAGCTTAGAGCTATACCTTGGATGAGTAAAAAAAGCTGATCCTACTTTCCTGACTTCTGGAGAGATTAGCACCAGATAGACCTCCTTCTCAGAGGAGGCTGTGTGAGTGAAACTCTAGCTTAATTCATCACTGGGCCCTCCAGCTGATGTTAACGAGCCTTGCTGGAGTGAAGCCATGCACTGGAGCAATTATTTAGTGTGTTAGGTTAGATATCTTCCCTAGCCTCCTTTTACATTTCTCTCCTTTCACCCATTCCCCTTTTTTTGTAATAAAGCTGCTAAACAGTCATTTTCACTTGAGCTGTATTAATTTTTAAAATCACTGACCACATTTTCTCATTTTTAATCCAACCATAAATTTAATCCCTATATCCCTTCTGGAAGTCTGGCCAACAACTATGTATCATTTCTCAAAATAATGTTTTTAAATGTCTAAAGGAATGTACACAAGATTAAAAATGGAATCAATGATATTAAAAATGATTATATAAACTTTGAAAAAAAGGGAAAAATATTCACAAATCCTTGGATTATAGATGTCATGGTTGATTTTGTCTGTTGAAGGGTTTCTCCTTTTCCCTCAATCTGGAACATGAAACCACCATATCTGGAACATGAAACTGTATCCATTAACTTAAAAAAATTAAACCTTTACCTTCTGTCTTAGAATCAATACTGTGTATTGGTTCTAAGGCAGAAGAGTGGTAAGGGCTAGACATTGGGGTTCAAGTGACTTGCCCATGGTCTCACAGCAAGGAAGTGTCAAATACCAGATTGGAACCTAGGACTTCCCATCTCTAGGCCTAGCTCTCAATCCACTGAGCCACCAAGCTGCTCCATATTAACTTTTTAATAAGACTTCTTGATTAAATTTCTGTTGGGTTGTTATGATCGACTGCTACTATCTGTTACACTTTTTCTGCTTGGCAGTTCTTAGGGTTACAGATCATGCTCCTGATTTTGATGAAAGGACAGAAGGTTTGCCCCCCCCCTTTCATACATGGATTATGATGTATATAATTTCAGTCCTGAGTTCTCTGCTAGCATCTCTTTTCATTCCCTTTAGTCTTACAAGAAATACTTACTCTTCCTCTAGTGAACGTTTCATATCACTTTGCTTCACTGGACTTAAAACTGTTTTCCATTTATAGGAAAGTAAATATTTTCAGTTACATGCTCTTATTGCTATGACTAGGGAGTGAAGCTGATACACTCAGAATGATAAGATTGATATTTAGAATAACCTAAAAAGTCACTGGAATTAAAATGTTCAGATGTAGCTGTATGAATTTGAAGGGAATATTGAATATTCTTTTTTTCATCTTGGGAGAAAGTTGTCTTTGTGAGATTATTCAAGCATAATTGATTCTAAGAAGTAAAAGTGAAAGGTGATAGTATTCTTGGAATGCGGAATGAAAATGTTTAGAGTATGAAACAGCAAGGAAATAAATCATCAAACTAAAATGTAACTTCACCAAAATAAGAAAAAGCTTAACAACATGAAAATGAATTATTGATACTCTGTTTCTGGTCACCAAAATTCCTTTGGAGATACCAACATAATAGGATTACTATTTGCACATAGATTGTATTTTTGGAGTCCAAAAGTAGAAATAGACAGTTGTAAATCTCTGAATCTTCTATCAGATCTTTCTTCCCTCCATTTCATCCTACAGACTTCTGCCATTTTCAATCTCTACAGTTGTTGTTTTGGTGGTGGTGGCAATGTCTGAATCTATGACCTCAGAATCACAGAATCATAGATAATTCATGCATAGCTTAGACTTGAAAGGGACTGAAGATATCATTCAATTCAACATCATTATTTTACAAGTGAGGAAATTGAGGTATAGGGAAGTTTAGTGATTTGTCTTTGTCCAGGGTCACAGACTTAGTAATTGAGGAATGATTTAAACCCAGGTCTTCTTGATTCTAAGTTCGATATCCTATCCAGTATAATATCCTACATCTTAATTTTGTTGACATTGGGAATTCCCTATGAAAAAATCCCATTTAACATTGCAGATTAGCAATTGTTCTGAAACTGGTAGTTTTAGGGAATTTCTGAGGGCGTTCTGAGGTCAAGTGATTTGGTAAAGTATAACCAGACAGTACCAGGAAGGTCTGAATTTAGTTATTATATTTGTTCCATACTGTCTGTATGACTTTGGACAAGTCACTTAAACTCTCAATGTCTTCGGGAAAACCCTTAAGCCTGTCAGTTTCAAAGAAGATGCTAGTACAGGAACCTTCCTCATTCATGAATTCCTTATACTCACAGAGTCATAAGTCTTGCTTCTAGCCTAGTTCTTAATATTGTTTTTGGACTAACAATGTGATTATACTTCCTCTAATATTTTTTTTTCCTGCAGTGGAAAGTCCCAAAGTCATGTTAACTTTTACTCCAACATTATCCTTTCAATCTGGGGCCAAGATTTTGTTGTGGAATGAGAATGATTTCCTGGTAACTACAACCAAACAACATTTACTAGCTTTAAAAACTTTTTAGAAGTCAGCTCTATGTATGCCTCTGGATGCAAACAGTGTCCGTAACTGAAACAAAAGTACAACATTGCTCAGGAAGTCTCTACACAGCTTTTAGGCTTTCTGAGTTGGCTATAAAGGTAATAGAAGACCATTGATTTTCTTGACTTGAACAAAGAGCTCGAACACTCAGGAATACTATGAGAGTTCATAGATCATGGAATCATAGCACAGAAGAAAAGAAGGGCTCCAATACAAGAATCAGTATGTTTTTCCCAAACCCTGTATCTCTTATGAACTTCCCTATTTAAGTGGAGAACATTCCCATGAATCTTTAAAATTCCCAAAATACATTTTATTGTCAGTCTCTGTGTGTATCTCTGTCTCTTTCTCTCTCTGTCTCTCTGTCTCTCTGTCTCTCTCTCTGTGTGCCCCTACCCCCACACTCATAACTGTAGTTTAGGACCTCTTTAATTATTACCCAGATTCTTATAATAATAGTTTTTTATTTGGCATTCTGCTTCTTGTCATCTCTACCCTTGCAGCATCCATTCTCTATTCAGTTACTAAAATGATTTTCCTAAGATACAATATGACAGTATTATCAGCTTACTCAATGTACTCCAAATGGTTCTCTATTATCTCTAGGAACAAATAGGAGCTATCTGGAATTTAGTCCTACCCATTATTTAAGACCTTCCTACCTTTGTAGTCTTCTTAGGCTTAATTCCCTCTGAACACTCTATGGCTACATCATGTTGGCCTATCTCCTGCACCACCCAAAGTGCTTCACTTCTAGTTTCTTAGTTTTATTCTATTCACTTACAATCCTCTTCACTCCCATCTGTTGGAATCTCTGGAATTCTTGCAGAGGAGCCTCATAACTCACCTTTTGAAGGAAGGCTTTCCTATCACACAACTTCTGGGCCCTTCTCCTTGTCTGTTACCATTTAGTTGAGGTTTCAATGACCTATGTACATACCCAGGAGCTCACAAATGCTCTTTCACATTAAAATGCATCATTGGGAGGGCAGGACCTGTTTTGTTTTTGCCTTCTTACTCAAAGCTTTTATTACTATGCTTTTTATCCAGTAATCACTTAAGAAATTTGTTGATTAATTGATTGGTTCATCCTACCAGTAGCCACAACTAATACTCTAATAAAAGACATTGGAAAAAGCAGAATAGAGCAGCTATAGGGCTTTCTTTAGATTGGAGATTGAATGAATGAATGCTGGAGGTGGGAAAACAAAAACAAATAAGTACTTATTATGTACTATATGCTGCTAACCTCAATCTTAACCCCACTGTGCCAAATGTTGCAGGTACTGCTTGGAAAGCAAACTAGCTCCTGAGTTTAAAATGTTTTTATATTAAAAGGTGGAAGGAATTTTTAAAAGGAAATGAAAGTGAGTGAAGGGATTTATTTCTGGGAAGCAAAGAGGATAGTGAAGAAAAATGTAATGAAATTGATTGGCATGCCTTTTCCAGAAGTATTGGTTGTATTCTCAGAAGAAGAAGATGCGTGTGTGTGTGTGTGTGTGTGTGTGTGTGTGTGTGTGTGTGTGTGTGAAGGGTGGTGCATGGGAGTATGTGTCTGGATTGGGCTAGAAGGGGGGAGGTTACATTAATTTACATTCTAATAAAGAAGACAATATGAACATGGACATGCATATTGCCTGAAGCAGTATCACATGATGAGAGCTAGGAGATTCCTTATTTGGCTTGGACCACTATCAATCAGGACATCACAGTCATCCTGCCAGAATACCAAAACTGAGTGGCTTCCCTTACCTAGAATTAGTATCAACTGCCAAGGAAGTCAGCTTGCAGCTCAGCCCTCCCAATTCCCATCCCGGCTTTGTTTGTGCCACACAGAAACATTTGTTTAATTGTTTTATTCCTGATAGAATCTGTCAAAACCCCAAGACTTTGTACTTTGGCTGGCACTACCCCCCCAAAGCCTACTTTCAACTCTCACCATTTTCATTCATTTTTAATGTGAGTTAATTTTATTTAATGGTTATAGCAGCCAGTTTACTAACAAATACTTACTTTGTTCACACATCTCATTAATTAAAGTGTCTCCATCTATCAGCCACTGGGGAGTGAGTCAAAACTGCAATTCCAATTAGAAAGGACAAGTCTAACTGAACAAACAGCAGATGATATTAGAAGAGGAAAGTACCTCTCTCTTCACAAATTGAGAAAAGATAATCAGATACTAAAAAATAAAAATGAAAGAAGTTGACCATGTTATAGAGCTAGTTAGTTGCACAGTGGTGATTAGAATGAAAAAAAATAAAATTTAGTGATGTACAATATCCTAGAAGTGAACTGAGAAAGACATGAGAAGGGAAGAAGCATTTATCAGTCATATACAATGTGTCAGAAACCATGCTAAGTGCTTTTGCTGGCTCGCTTGATTATCAAAAAGAAGAAAATGTGAGATTTTTGACCACCATTTTATATTTGGGGAAACTGAGTCATAAAGAAGGGTCTTGTTTTTGTTTTGTTTGTTAAATAAGTTGGCCAGAATCACATTGTTATGAAGTGTCTGAGGTCAAATTTGAACTCTGGGTTTTCTGATTACAGTTCCAGTGCTCTATCTGCTGTGTCACTCACTTAATGACCATAAGCATTTGTAAAATGGTCGCAATAATATCTGAAGAATCAATGTCCTAGGACCATGATGGCAAACCTATGACACATGTGTCAGTGACATGTGTAGCCATTTTTGATGACACATGCTGCATGCAGGCTCAGTGTACCTCAGGACCCTTGAACTTCTTGGGTAACTGTGAGCCCCCAGCTGTGGCTATAGCCATGCCCCAACCTGGCGGGGGAGGGGAAGAAAAGGGGGAAAGAATAGGGTCACTCCAAGCACTGGCCTTGGGGGCAGGGAGCAAGTGGCAGGCAGTTCCTACCAGGTGGCTGGGGCAAGTGGGGCTCCTGTAGGTGTGGGGAGGAGGAAAGCAAATGTGGATTGAGCACACATGGCCAGTCAAGTTGGCAGGTGGAAGCCTCTGTTCTCACAGTGCCCCTGGGCCAGCTGGCTGGGGAGGGGTGGGGTGGGGCCAGTCCTACAGAAGACTGGGCAGGGCTTCAGTTCACATGCAATGGAGGAGTGCCTTACCAGACACTTTTAGCACCCTGAAAAACATAGCAATGGCTTTATTCCTAATTTTTCCCTCTGTGTACATTTGTGAGACCTTTTATTCTCAGCATTAGATAATATCAAAACCAACAAAAGGAGCAGATTGACAGATATAGTTAGTAGCACTTGCTTGGGCTTGAAGTGTTCAAAATACCAACCTTCAATTGAAGATTTAGCCAATGAAATTCAGCAATAAAAACATCACTAATAGGCAGGTTAGTTAAAGAATCACTCCTCCCCCTCATTTATCTTAGTTCATGGTACCCCACACAAGTTAAATAATATTAAGTCCAACAAAAGAAATGGACTGACAGATGAACAAAGAAGTCATTAAACAGGTAAATTAAATAATTAGTTTTTGTCCTATTAAATGCAGTTATATATTGCGATTATGCATTTTTGTTATGTAAACTAAAAATATCACAAAATTATGGTTTTTTTCTCGAAGTGACACACCACCTGAATTATGCTTATTTTTTTTGGAGAATTTTGACACACCAGCTCAAAAGGGTGCCCATCACTGTCATAGGATTATTGTGGAAATCAAATGAGATAATTAGCTTTAATTATTTTGCGACATTTGGAGTTATATGCAAATACCAGTCATTATTATTGTTAACTGTCATTATCACTCCCAAATTGGATGTCTAAAGGGAAATTGATAGAAGGAGTGTAGTACAGCAGACAGAGTACTGGTTTTAAAAATCAGGAAGATATATATTAGAACTCCACCTCAGAGAGTTTTTGTGTGACCTAAAGCAAATCACTTTAACCTCTTTGTGACTGTTCTCGCAAGGGATTAGACTAATGATTTCTAAGGTCTCTTTGAGATCACCATCTCAGATCCTGTGAGTAAAGTTTTCCAAACTCCTGATTCAGTACTCCTGTCACTACAAAATTGTCCCTCTCTCTTTATGACAGAGATTCTCAACCTGGGTCTGACTTCCAGTATTTTTTAAAAATACTGATTATGCCACTTTAATATAATTGGTTTCCTTTCTAATTCTATGCATCTTAAGCACTTACAAACATGATTTGGAGGAGTTTCTGTCACCAGGCTCCCAAAATCAATGACTCAAAGTCAACGTGGAGAATCCCTCATTTCTATCCTTTAAGATAAAGACAGGCAGGAATTTCAGATTTTGATCTGGAAATTACCTCAGATACCATCATTTAGAGTTGAGAAATGTGAGGTGAACTATTTAAAGGTCCCTTGTGTAGCAATTCCATTAGAGAATGCTGCCATAGTAAGAGCATTACCAACTTCTTCATTTGGAGCTTTTTCTCCACTTGTATCACAAATGAGATAATGTAGTTTGAGATTAGATAATATTCTTTAAGAAGATACTTTATACTTCCCAGTCCAGGACAAGAAGTAGAATGTTTGGCTCCTACAATGTAATTAAATGACAAAGACACATTATTGCCTGCAAAATGATTCTCCAACTCCTTTAGAAGAAAATTCACAAGAAGAAGGATGAAGCTTTGTTATAGGATATTCGTGAGATCAATAAGCAATTTATGGAAGTTGTGCAGAATCATATTCAGATTTACTATTACTAAAGGCAGGGGTCAAGAATTTATTTATTAAACAAAAATATTTTATCTTCCATATTAGAATCAATATTGGTTCCAAGGCAGAAGAGTGGTAAGGGTTAGATGGTGACAGTTAAGTGACTTGCTCAGTCACATAGCTAGAATATGTCTGAGGTCAGATTTGAACTCAGGACCTGATGTCTACAGGCTTAGTTCTCAATTCACTAGCTGCCCACCAAACAATTTCTTAATTACACTAGTTCTAAATGGGAATATTTTACATCTAGATCTGGTAGATTCTTTTTCCCTATGTAAGTCTTCAAGAAAAAGCATTATGACCACTTATCAACTATCATGCAGTAGTACAGTAAGCATTCTAGTTCATCCAAATAGTCTGCTTGACTTTTCTCAAAGAAAGCACTCCAGCCATAATGGCTAGAGTGTTTTCCTTCTTCAACTCTATCTATTGAATCTTTAGTTCATTTCAAGACTCAGTAAAAAAATCAACTTCTATTTGAATCTCTTTTGTGTGTCTTCCCACCTATTACTCCTTCTCTCCATCCAAGTTACTATATATCTGTTGTGTAAGTGAAAAAAAATTCTCAAATGACAGTAACATGCTCTATGCAATCTGGCCCCTCCTAATATTTCCTGTCTTATACTTTACTCCCTTCCAAGTACTCTACAATTGAGCCACCCTAGTCTACTTGCTTTTCCTCCCAGAGGATACTTAATTTTCCATATCCCTGATAAAGCACTGGATGACCAAGTGCCTGACATACCTTCCCACCAAACCTCTGCCTCTTACAGTTGATCTATTCCTTTCTAATGCGATACAAATAACAGTTTCTGCAGAAAGGGTATTTTGGTCCACTAGCTGCTAATCACTTCCCTTCCAAGATTACTTTGTATCTGGTAGGTTTCTATCTTGTACTCAGGTCATTTCCCTCATTAGAAAGATGGCTTTTTCATGGCAGTGACTATTTTAACATTTGCTACATAACTTCTGTGCTTATTTTTAATGTATCTATTAATTTTAATACCTTGGTTCCTGATCTAGAGTAAGTATTTCACAAAACGCGAATTGGCTGACTAATTTTGTATATGCCTCTATTTGTGCCTAATGCAAAACTTTTAGAAGATAGGTTCAACAGAATCGGTTTTTATTTGGCCTTTTTATCTCATCCCTATTCTTTGGTGCAATACTTATCACATGACAAGCATATCAAATGGATTGAGTGATCAATGGTTTTAGGAGGGGCAAGTCCAAATAATGGCTTTCCAATTGCCAGATTCTGTCCTTTCTTTTTCTATATAGGATAAGTTTAAAAATATAACGGGAAGAAAAATTTCAGATATTTTGCAAGATAATCTAACCTGCTTCTAAACTATTTACAAGATAATGCCAATCAACTTGAGAGGTGATAAATTACATTTGTAAAAAAGATGAGATTTCATTTTTGTATCATTTTACCTGTGCCACTGATTTGTTCTCAAAAGTATATTTCAGATTCATTCTCAAACTCATTTTAGTTCATTTTCTATTTGGAGCTGTAGCACTTGAATCTTAAAATTTCCTTCAAAGTCTATATTGAATCCTACTTCCTCCAGAAAGTCTTCTGAGGCCCATAAATATGAGTCAAACTCCTCTTCTGCCCTTATTCTTTGCTAAAATAGTTTCCAAATTATTGAGTATTTTGGTCATTTCAAGTTGGAAAGAGAGAATAAAAGATAGAAAGGGAGGAAAAAAAGGTTCAGGGAAGAAAAGAAACAAAAAGAGAGGGGAAGGGGAGGAGACTGAAGGAGGGAGGAAGGAAGGAAGAAAGGAAAGAAGGAAGGAAGGAATGGAGTGTTGAAAACTGTTTTTTACCTATATTTGGGGAAAAATAAAATAAAAAATAAATGAAAAAATTCCTCAAATGGAATGAGATGCTTTAGAAGGTAGCAAGTTCTTTGTCATTTCATGACATTTCATAACTCACATTTTAGGTATTCTCTTCCGGGCACTGGAAAACTCATTCAATCTGTTAACATTCATCTCTAGAGTCGGATAACCTTGAGTCCAGATTCCTCTGCTGATGTTTATGAACTCTTTGACTTGGGCAAATCATAAATATTAATTGATTGACTTATATTTCCTCCCTGTACCTCCATTTCCTCCTCTAAAATGAGGGGCAAGGACTAGGTCTGAAATTTCTTCCATTTCACTAACTGTGATATAGGATATTTCTGAACCTGGCACACAGTAGGTGTTTAATAATTGCTGACTTTAAAATATTAATATTAATAATAATACCTATCTCATTGAATCATTTGTTAGGATAAAATTATATATATATATGCATATATATATATATATATATATATATATATATATATATATATAACACTTTTCAGAGGTTAGGATTCTTTAAAGATTTCTTATTTGGGGAAGGAGATTTGACATGTTTTTGCTTAAGAGTCAAAATTATTTGGGGGTTTGTGTTGGGAGGTTGGGGAGTAGGGGTTTTAGGGATACCGTCCTTAAAACAAAAGTCATTTTTAAAATAACAAACCTGACAATTAGCATAGTGGGACAACACCAGATTGACACTAAGGAGGCCTGGAATCTCATTGCAGCTCTATTAGGAACCTGCTGTTTCATGCCAGAACTCTAGCATTTCTGTAAAATGAGGGTATTGTAGAAGAACCTGCATAAAGTCTTTCTTCCTCCCCAACATTCTATAGATCACTTTTTATCTTCATGACAATAATAATAAGTAAAATTTATGTGGTATTTTATGGCCTACAAAAAACATTATAAATATTATTTGTACCTTCACAACAACCTTGAGAAGTAGGTGAAATTGTTCTCCTAAATTCTAGGGCAGATCCCTTCTGGTTTGAGACATATCCTTTTATGATTTGCAGAGCTAGTGAGTTTACTGGACTTGCTACCATAAAAAGGGTTCAAGTTCCAGCATTTCCAGTTATTACATATTTGACCCTTCAAGTTCCTCTCCAGCATTGGTAATTGAAGGAAAAGTGAATCAATAGAGTGAGTATAATACTATCCTATTAATTCAATATACAATTTTTAAAAAGGGAGATAATTCATTATCCCATATGCAATTTTCCTGTTCTTAATGTTCTTCCTATGACAAAATATTCCTGTATGTTGATGAGGTTAAGTTCTTTATAAATTTTTTTCCAGATGACACATTAATAAAATTTTAATATTCACTTTCTGACATTTTGCCATTATTATTCTCTGATTTCCTCCCACCACTACCCTCTTCCCAAGAAGGCAAGTAATATGATATTAATTGTACCTCTTTTATCATATAATGCATATTTCGCTATTTGTTATGTTGTTAAAAAGAAGACATGTATTGCTTTTATTAGAGAAAAATTCATGGTGGATACAAAGTGAAGAATGGTATGTCTCAACCTGAATTCTGAATCCATCTCTTCCTTCTATGGCAGTAGATACCCTTTTTCTTTGTGAGTCACTTGAAATGTGCCTTGCCCTGTTGAGATTAGTTAAGTCATTGACCATAATACATTTTTGTTGCTGTGTACCATATTCTCCTGGGTCTACTCACTTCACTTTGCATCACTTCATTTAAGTCTTTTCAAGATTTTTTTTAATCATCATGTTTGTTATTTCTATGGCATAATAGTATTCAGTTATAAGCATATACTACTCATTTAGTCATTCCCCAATGGATGGACCTCCCTTCAGCTTTTGGCTGTTTACCACCACAGAAATAGCTAATATAAATATTTTTTCTAAAGATAGGTTCTTTTTCCCTCTCTTTCTTCTTTTTTTTTTTGAGGGATACAGACCTAGTAGTGATATTGTTGGTGTAAAGGATGTGCATAGTTTTGTGGCCCTTTGGGCATAGATCCAGATTGCTCTCCAGAATGATTGCATTAGTTCACAGCTCCCTCAATAGTATATCAGTGTTCCAATTTTCCACATCCCCTTTAACATTTTTCATTTTCCTTTTTGTCATGTTAGCTGGTCTAGTGTGTGTGAGGTGATACCTCACAGTTGTTTTATCTTGCATTTATCTAAGAGTGATTTAAAACTTTTCTTCATTATTAAAGATGGTTTTAATTTCTTCTGAGAATTTACTGTTCAAATACTTTGATCATTTGTAATTTGGGCAATGCTTTTTATTCTTATAAATTTGACTCAGACTTCTTCTATGTGTGAGAAGTAAACTCTTTGAGAAAGCCTTGCTTATTAAATTCTTCATTAAAAGGAAAGGGACATTTAAGTTAACCAAAGACAATCAATATACAACCAGGGATTTATGGTATTTGGGGTGTTCAGGGAGGGGTAGGATCTCTGGTATGGAGGGCTTGTCATGCCCTTCTAGGGCAACTCTCCAGCCTCTGACCCCCACCTGACACCCAGCTCTCACTTGTGGCTCCTAGCAGCTGCTAGCATGCAGCAGTGGCCACACCCCGGGCAACGGCTTCGACCCGCTGACTAAACCTTGTCAGGGTAGCCATCGGGTCATCATGGACCCCTGGTGAACTAGGGCTTTACTCACCCAGCATGTGAAGACTGCTTTGGCCGAACAGATGGAAGAAACCAACAAGAAGGTTCAACAGCTGAGAGGGCGACGCAGCAAAGCACTGTGGAGTGCTTAGGGTGTGTTGGAGCACAAAAGACAACACGGCCATCCAATGCAGCTGAGGAAGTCTCCAGGTGTAACAATTTTTCATGCCATTGGACCCAGGCTTCCAATGCTGAAAGAGTGGTACTGTCTCTGTGCATCGACTTTTCCACTTCAATCTCCTTCACGTACAAGTGTCTTTGTGCACACTCATCTATACACCATAGATGAAAACGCACAAAGACAATTGTCATCCTCGGTTACTGAGAGACTACTACCATATGGTATGGTAAACAGAATAAATGGGAGAGAGAAATGAAGAAAGAGGATCTTGGCAAGGAATAAAAGTGGTTGGTGTTTGCAGATAATAAGACAAAAAGAAAAATAATTCCGGAATGCTTCTCTTTCATCTTTTTTATGTAGAAGGTATATAAAGAGTTTTGACCATAAAATGTCCCCAAACTTCTACCTTGAGAATCTCATAGGACATCAGGATCCTAACATCATAGATTAAGTGCTGACAAGGACCTTAGGGAACATAATCTGCCTTTCTTATATAATGAAACTGAGGCACAGAATTGTTATCAATAGAAAATAATAAAGGTTAGATAACAAGAAACACAGAAAAATAATAATATGAGTCCTAGACTATATAATTAATGTATAGCATGATCCTATTCTACAACATCTGAGAAATAGGTGTAATGGCTGACAGTGTTGATGAATCTAGAGTGGCATTTAGAAGGGGAGGAAGGGAAAAAGGGGAAGGAGAAGGGAGAGAGACAGAGACAGAGAGACAGAGACAGACAGTGAGAGAATCAGAGAAAGAGAGAGAAACAGAGACAGAGACAGAGACAGAGACAGAGACAGAGGCAGAGAGATAATAGCAACAAATGTCATGTGATCTCAGGCCTATATGATATGATAAATAGGGGAAAAGTGCACAAAGAAAATATTTTGGGGACAGAGTGGGCTATAGTGATCAATTTTATTTCCCTTCTTTGAACAAATATTCTTTCATGAAACATGACAATCTCTCTCTATATGAAAATGAGGATCAATCAACCAATAAGCAGGTACTCAATGGAATTTTAGACTTAACCTAATCCAACTCCTTCATTTTGTTTATAAAGAAATTGATGCAAATGGATGGTACAGGAGATAGTCCGTCAGGCCTAAGGTCAGAAATGATTAAATTGAAATCTGACCTGAATTGTTCATTAGCTGCATGACTTTGACTATATCATTTGATTTCTATTTGTCTTCATTTTCTCAACTATAAATGATAATAATAGTATCTGCTCTCTAGGGTTCTTATGAAGATCAAGTGAAATAATATATAATATATATATATATATATGATTAATTTAGAGCATTTTTCCAGGATTACAAATATCATGTTCTTTTCCTCCCTTCCCCCTCCCCCTCCCATATCTGACAAACAATTCCACTGGATTTTACATATGTCTCTGGTCAAGACCTATTTCCCTACTATTGTCATTAGCACTAGGGTGATCATTTAGGGTTTATAACCCCAATCATATCCCCATTGACACATATGATCAAGCAGTTGTTTTTTTCTTCTGTGTTTCTACTCCCACAGTTTTTCCTCTGAATGTGGATAGTGTTCTTTCTCATGAGTCCTTCAGAATTGTCCTGGGTCATTGCATTGCTGCTAGTGGAGAAGACCATTACATTTGATTGTGCCACAGTGTATCAGTCTCTGTGGAGATGTTCTCCTGGTTCTGCTCCTTTCCCTCTGCATCAGTTCTTGAAGGTCTTTCCAGTTCACATGGAATTCCTCCACTTTATTATTCCTTTGAGCACAATAGTATTCCATCACCAACATATACCACAATTTGTTCAGTCATTCCCTAATTGAAGGGCATCCCCTCATTTTCCAATTTTGGCCACCACAAAGAACAGAGCTATGAATATTCTTGTGCAAGTATTTTTCCTTATTACAAATGAAATAATATTTGTAACACATTTAGCATAGTGTCTAGGAATTAGTGAAGGTTCAGCAAGCCTTCTTCTCTTCCTTCCATCTTTCCTTCCTTCCTTCCTGGCTCAAGATGAACCAAAAGCTACTCCCAGTCTCCTGGCCAAAAGCTCCCTGCCAAGCTCACTCCTCCCTCACTGCCTCAAGCTCCTGTCTCATCCACTAACTCCAAGGGCTGCTGGAGCCTAGTCAGGCTGACTTTGCTTCTCCTACAGAGGCCACACCCCGTGATTTCTGCATTTTCTCCTGATCCTTACTCCTGTTGCCACACCTACCTCAGTGCCAGCTGGTGAGTATAAGCCCCGCCCCCCCAGCCTCAGCCAATGTGGAATGGAAGTTCTTTTCTCCACTGGGCAGCTGATTGCCTCTTAGCCTCTACCAAACTCTTTGCCTGGGCAGGGAGGATCCTGGCCCTCTTTCAACAACCTCCCAGGTCCCTCCCTGCCTTACTTTTGTCTCTCTCCGACCCCACCCAATTTTGTAGTTACATCCTCCATTTTGGATTCTGGAAATCCCTAAACACATCTCTTACTCCAAAAACTCACCCCTAACCATGCCTCTAACTCCTCCCTGTTGTAGTGCTGCCTCTTGGCCACTAGAGGTCAATATTGAACACTGATTTTTTCTTTTTTTTTCCTTTTCTTTTTTATCTCTTTCTTCCCTTTTCCTGCTTAGCTACAGTAAGTGTTTGCTGCCACCAGAGGTGATCAACAAATAAATAAATTAATTTTTTTTTCCTTTTTGGTGAATGAAAATCCAACAAAATCATAAAAAACAAAATAAGGTAAATACCCTTCACCTTATTCTACCACAACCCTTATAATAATAATTAAAAAAATAAAAATGTATATTATTTTTTGATCAAAATGCTAAGCATCATAAATGCTACTTTGCATGAAAGTCTGTTTTTTGCCCAATTAGGGACCTTTAAGATCCCAGATTAACTCCTTCTCCTCATAATCCTATGTTTTTTACTTTTTCTGATTTTCAATATCAAGATAAAAATGCTACTATACAAGAGATTAAAGCAGAAATGCAGGCCGACATGCAAAATCAATTGGACAATTTCAAACATTACTTATATGATCTAATAAAAAGTGCTGATCCCATAAAAAACAAATCCTGAACCACTAAGAGAGATTAATCCTATTTCTCCCAAAATGGAGACAAGACACCCCTCTCCTATATATCAAGTACAAACCTTTCTCTCTTGTACTCTGCAACATCCCTTTCATGTTCTGCAACTCCTGGCTAATCTTACCTCCCCTGATTCTTATACTAATCCCCATCCTATCCTGTCCCATCTTTCACCCCACAACCAATCCCAGCCCTAAGAAATCTCATTCTCTTACCCATGTTGTCTCAGTATCCCCACAGTCAACTTCTAAGGAACCACAGCCATTGAATGATTCCTATGAATTTCTTTTCCCCTTAAGAGAAGTGCACAAAATAGGACCCAATGGGGATGTGGTAAACCTAAGACACCATATATGTAAACCTCACATTTCCTTAGACTTATAAATGTTGGAAATTTCACCATTGGGATATTTTATACTTGGAAAATTTCTTACTGATAGTCTATTGGAATGGGAACCCCATTGGCATGGGAGGTTCCTTCTCTTCCCTTCTTAAGATTACTTTAGGACAGAAACCCTTTGCTGAACAATGGAAAGGACTTTGACCTATGCTTAAGCATAGAACAGGAATTTCTTTGAGTCTTGATTGATTTTAGGACTGATACAATGGAGATATTTGGAATAAATCTCCACCCTATTCAGTCCTAATAGGATTGAGTAAGGGCTGCAGCCTAGATCAAAATTTAATTATTCCAATCTCTACCATACTCAAGTTAACAGGATTTAGAAAGGGCTGTAGCAAAGGAGTAAAGATTTAATCATTTGAAAATATGACCTTCAACAGACATGTGCAAAAGCCAGAAACCTCTGGGCGGTCCTGGGTTAAGCTAGAGCCTCCATTGGCATAGGGAAATTGATGAACAGTGATTGGTAGATGGGAGAACTGAGGGGAGGAACTTGGATGGTTTCCTTAAAGATAGGGGGTCTGAAGACTCCAAGGGGAGAGGAGTTTTGGTCGGGGTGGTTCCTGTGGGCTCTGAGAAGGCTTGCTCTGAAGGAAGCTGAAGGTGGGGGCCTCTGAGACTGTTTCTCCATTTTGGACACGTGAGTAATAGGGACTGATCTCTTTTCTTTGCCCCAGCTATCTAAGGGCTTGGGCCTTTTGGCCCAGCCTAAACAGAAGGGGTATTTAAGCCCTTTTCCCTTCTCTCCCTTTTTCTCTCTCTCTATCTCTAATTCCTTTCTTACTCCTATTGTAATTAAACTCCAAAAAAGGCTGACGGCTGACTTGAGTTTTTCATTTAGGAAATACATAGCTGATTCCTTGGCGACCTTAAATTAATATATATCAGTCTTTTAAAGTGATTCCCTTGTTACATATACCTTTTATTCCTCAAGAAATTAGAGAATTAAAATATAATATATCTCAATTTAAATGTGAACCTGTTGTGGTGACCATGAAGATGGCCGATATTTATTATCAATAAGATCTATCCTATAAGGATATGGAGAATTTGCTCAATACTTTTCTAAGAGAATGTGAGAAAAATATGATTATCTGTCATATTAAGAAGGTCTGGGGGCATGGAGCAGCACACTGACCAGCTCAGGATACTGAATGGGATTATAACCCGAGGCCCATTTGCAATTAAATTGATGTAGGGAGGCCATTATAATAGCAATACAAAAATGCTCTGAAGATATGGAAGGATAAACCAAATTTGAAAGCCTTAGACAATCTGATGATGAGAAACCCTTGCAATTCATGCCTAAACTCATTGAGCTTGGAAGTCGGTACCTAGACCCTGAAATTTCTAAAGGCAAAGGTGTTAAGCAAATAAAGCGACCCTTTGTTAACAACTCTTGCAGGGTGGTCCAGAATTATTTTAAAATGAATTGCCTACAGAGGCAACAGATGAACCTTGAACAGTTGAGGAAAACTGCTGTTTATGTCTTTAATGGACAAAAAGAAAAACAGGAAGAGATTAATAACGTCATAGAAACCTTACAAAAAGAAGTCAAATCTTTGAAGGAAAGTTTTGATAAACAAGATAAAGGGCATGATGCTCAACCAATGGTACTAATATCTCTCCAAAAATCTGACTATCAGTCCCCTACCTGCCACTTCTGTCAGAGGAAGGGCCATGTAATGACAGAATGTAGGACTTTGTTCCAGGCAATAAAAAAACAACAACAATATCCATTGTAAAAATTATCAAAGAAACAATTATAGAAATAATAATTACAATGGTCATTTCAGGAATCGTAATTTTGGACTGATAAAAATTATAGGAATATAAATCAGTCACCTGACAACTCATACCAAATTACCCTATAGTAGTATATTTCAAGTGGAGCTCATCCCCAAACCACACAGGGTGCTACTGCCCCTCAAGGAGGAGCCCAAGTAACTGCCCAAAGATTATAAAGGTGTACAGGGGTGGGGGTGGAGGTTGGGAGCACAAGAATCGGAGGATACAACCTTTGATTTTCTAGGCCCTGATGTCTTAGTGCCTTTTGTCCCTATCCACTGTACCCTCCCCCCCCCATTCTGATGAGTCCCATGTAATATTATAGGTTGGTAACACCTATTATGATTGTCTTTTAGACTATGGAGCTTCCTGGTCTATATTGAAAAGTACACCTGATGTGGATTGCAGTTCCATTGGCTCAATTAATGTTGTGAGGGTATAAGGGACACTCTTAAAGGTTCCCAAACTTTCCCCTAGAATACTGTCCATAAGACTTCTTAGTGTGAAACACTCTTTCCTCTTGATGCCTGGCTCCCCCATAAGTTTGCTGGGGTGAGAGCTATTATGCAAGGTTAGGGCCACAATAACGTGTTCTCCAGATGACTCTATCAGTGTAACTCTCCCTGTACTTCTTTCAGAAGTTCATGAGACAAAGAATACTCCTATTTTTGAGATACCAACTGATATACCTGAGTCTCTCTGGGCTGCATCATCTTCTGATGTTGGCCTACTTAAATCAGCTATCCCTGTCCAAATTAAAACAAAATCTAACCCATCTCCTTCCTTTCCAAAGTACCCCCTTTCGAAGGAGGCAATTGGTGGTATTACACCTATAATAAACTCATTAATTGACCAAGGCATCATAATTCCCTGTAAATCTGAATACAATATGCCCATTCTGCCTCTTAAAAAGCATCTCTATTGCTTTGTCCAGGATTTGACAGCTATGAACAATTTCATTATAAAGAGACACCCTGTATTTTCTAATATAAATACTATTATTTCTTCTATTCCTAGCACAGCTACATACTTTATAGTAGTAGACTTGTGCTCAGTTTTCTTTTCTATACGTATACATGAGAACTTCAGGCATATCTTTGCTTTACCTGGAAGGGTTCAAAGAGGACATGGGCTCATTTGCTGCAGGGTTTCATGGACAGCTCTACATTGTTCACACAATTCTTAACTGCTGATACAGATGCCATAAACTTTACTTACAACCTTTTAATTCAGTATATAGATGATTTGCTCTTGGCTTCAGGATATCACGCACCTTCTTTTAGAGCTACATAAGAGAGGTCACAAAGTCTCTAAAAACAAAGTTCAGTGGTATCTCCCCAAGGTACAATATTTAGGCTTCGATTTAACTCCTGAATCCTGTTTAATTTCTCCCAAACATATTGAAAATATCCAAAAATTATGTGCTCCTATCACTAAAAAAGCAATTGTGGGCAATTCTTGAAGCAATAGGATTTGTTGTCAGTGGATCCCTTACTATGGGAAATTGACTAAGCCTCTTGTAGAACTCATGAAAAACTCAGTACCTGAAACATTTAAACTGGAAACAGAACACCTGACAGCTCTTTCAAATTTAAAACAAACTATCCTGTGTGCCCCTACTCTAGGCATCCCAAATTATGGTAAACCATTTACCTTCTATGTCCATGAACATAAAGAGGTAGCTTTAGGTGTTCTCACTCAACTTTTGTGACCTGCTCAATGACTGGTAAACTATTATTCAGCCCAGCTTGACCCAGTAGCTGTTGGAGCACCTTCATGCCTTAGAGGAGTAGCTACCACAGTTTTATTGGTAACCAAATCTGCCAATCTGGTATTGGGATGTCCTCAGACCATAATGTGCCCATATGAGGTTGAGGCACTGTTATTAAGATATATGACACAGACATTTACTAAGCAATGGATTACTAGGTATAAGATAACCTAATTGAATAATGTACACATCACACTAAAATGCTGTGGAGTTCTTAATCCTGCAACCTTGCTCCCTGTTTTGCCAACTGCAAGAGAACCTTACACAATTGTACATCTTTATGTCCATCTTTGATAAACCTTGTAATGATTTACTGGACACCCCTTTGGATAATTCAGATTTAATATTATTTATAGATTATTCTTCATTTAAGAGGGATGTTGTGCAATATACAGGAGCCAGGGTAGTTACTGAATTTCATACCCTGTGGTCATCTGCCTTACCCTGAAATGTAAACTCACAGGGTGCAGAAATCACAGCTTTGAAACATGCCTGTATCATTGCAAAGGATAAAAGAGTCACAATGGCCTAGATCTTTCTCTTTAAGAGAGAAAACTAAGCCAGTTTTTAATCACTCACCACAAGATCTTTTCCAAGCAAAACTCTAGTGTTCAGAGACACCCTCCAATTCAGCTTTCAGAGGTGAACTAAATCAAACTACCTTGAACTGGTTCAGACAGCTCCTTTTAAAGATAAATTTCTCTTGTGTCACCTCCCCTAAATTTTTACGTCTACCAATCACATTAGACACTTTTCCTAGGACAGCCCATTCTTTGTTTTTAGTTCTCACCTTCTCTGGGTAGATTATATCTTCTGAGTACTTCACACCTCTTTGTTATGCTTGCCCCTTGCAAGTTGCCTGATCTTTTAGTGATTAATTTGACCTCCATATGTACTTAGCACCCTTTTGTATTAGATCTAAAAATAGACCTAGCTTAAGGGATTTTGCCTCACTATAAGTATGGGTTAAGTACTTTTTCATTGTTCAGTAAGGAGTTTACAACTTTATCTTCCCCTAAAATATGCCTAAGTATGGGTGGAGTAATATTAGAGTTCCCAATACATTCCTGACCAAGTACCTCTATTGTTTCAATGGGGAATAACCTTAACTATAACCTTAAGATAATGTTCCAAGGTAGAGTCTGAGAAAATTTTAAGATTCACACTTGTAAGGCAACATGTATACTACTTAAAAGAAGAAACTCTGTATTAGTAACCTATATTAACCTGATATGCCTTTTGTAATATTTTGTGCCTTTTCTTTTTTTTTTGTATTTCTTGAATGTATCATTGTTTTATCTTCATCATTTGCACTCACATTGTTTTTTTTTTAATCTTATTTGCACTCACACTGTGGATCATATCAAGTCTAAGAGGAAATGAATCTTATTTTCTGAAAACTAGACCCTATACTTTGCCTCTATAACTTTGAAATGTACACATTTTACATTCTCTTTTCTTCCTACATGTGTCCTACAATACTTGATACTTGATTTCTTTCTTCTTTTCTCATTTTTTGCCTTTGAAACTCATGGCACTAGTATTAGAAGGATTTTAACTGTTTTACTTTCTGTAATAGAATAAGCTAAGATGTCTGTTTACCCATCATATAAAAGCATACCCAAAAAGCTTTGGACTATGGCAACCTGTCACTAGTTATTTAAATATTATGAGAGTTTTGCTTGATGACTATGTCTAATACAAGGAGAAATGGATCCCAAAGGAGCACAGTACTTGACCTGCAATGTACCAAATAAGAAAAAAAAGGTAAAAGTAGACAAGTCAATCCTACTGGAATTGATAACATACACAAAAAGCTCAATGACTTGATCATGCGTGAGACTTGAGGTTGAGGGTATTTACCATGTGTTAAAAGCAGGACTTCCTTGTGCCAAACTCTATATCAAGAATATAACATTGATTGTTCTGAATCCATTATCCCAAAAAAGGAAAGAAAAAGGTTGAACTGGGGAATTTTATTTTCCATTTCTTTGGAAATTTAGTCTCCTTTTTCTATTTTCTTTCATGATGTGACAACTTACTGTAGTCCAGACTGCTAAATTTAGTGAATGATAGTTGTTGCACGCTTATGGGACATGGATCATTATAAGAACCTGTTGTGATTTGTGAAATTTTTTCATCTTTTTTTTTCATTCTTTCCAGAATTATTCTTTCAAGTTTTCTTTTGATATTTTATATTTCACTTACAGATTATTTTTGAAATTCTTTTACTTCTTTGATATTTTTGATACTTGATTCACATACCTTATGATTCAACCGTATATCCCTGTGTAATTCCTACTTGTATCCTTGTATCCTCCTCATGGGGGGAATATAATATTATTTTCCTTAGGGGGGACTCTGTTATTGTTGTGAACATTGACTTTAATTTAAGCCTAATTTAGAACAAGAGCCGACCTCCCAAAAATCTAGAAGGTGACATGAAGATGACTGCAGAAACCACACGGTGCACCAAAAGATCCAGTTGAACTTTGAGATATGACAAATTTGAACTTCAGTTGGGGGGGGGGAGGGTTGTAATGCTTTTATTTTGAATGTATACTCTTATGCCAAAGGGTACTGCCAACTAATTTTCTTTTTGTCAATGCACCTATTTTTGATTTTGCTACTTCTCTTCTATTTTTCTCTTATCCACAAATTATTGTTATTTCCCTTTAAAAACTGTAATATCTGTATATACATCTAGTTCAAGTTATGTTAGTTATGTTTTCATGATCCATTGGGAAGACTGATCTCCCAAAGGATCACAAGGGTGGGTGTATTATTTAGAATGTGTACCCCAAACTACATTTCCCACAATCCCCTTTTCCTTTTCCTATATGTGCATCATTTACTTTAATTTGGTATTCGGTTTCAGTTTTGGCCATACAATTGCTCTTCCAGGCTAGCTTTAGCTGAATGCATATGGAGGTAGGGAGCAGTTGACTAAAGATGCTTTTCTCTGGATTTTACTTTCCCTTTGCTCCAATTTGATTTTCATAAATAGTATTAAATATAATACCTGGAGTATTGAATATTATTTTTATTATCCTTCCTTCCTCCCTTCTCTCCTTTTTTCCTTCCTCCTTCCTTCCTTCCTTTCTTCTCTTCCTTCCTTAAATGGCTTATCCAAGATCATTCCGGTAGAGAGAGACTCAATACAGGATTTGAAGTATTAAACCCCAAATTTCTTTCTGTGGCATCAAGATAACACCTAATCACTTATCTGTGATAATTTATTTATCAATAATTTTTTTCCAGTCAATATGAGAAGCACACAAAATGAGATAGTTTTCAATGAAATCATAATCAGTTCCAACAGAGGTATCATATATGCCCTAGGATCACACATTTCTCTAATCAGATTGTGTTCTCTTAAAAAATAATCCTTCACTGCAATTTGTATCTTTTTTCTCCAGGAATCTATCCAACCTCATTGAAGGATGCCAAATTAATCTTTGCGTAAAAGGTCAGTTCATACCCTTCTGCCCTGACCTGAAGGAGTATCACAGCATACTGGACAGCAGGATTAAGGTGTTCAAGCTGCATTGAAAATGAGCTCTCTGTCTCTGAACTGACTCTCCATTATTTTGGTTTTTAATTTGGAGACAAAAAACGATAGCATAGATGCCCACTAATTGATATGCCTGAGGTTTGGGTGATAACAGACAATATACTTATTAATTACCTGCTGGCAGTTCACAGTGGGATCATTAATAGCAATGGATGTCACACTGGTAAATGCTGACAGTTTCAGATGTCTTGTGACAGGGTTTCCATCCCAGACCCCATTTCTACTGCTTGAGTATGCAGAGCATGAGAGAAATGAAGGAAACTTGTTTCTACTGGATTAGATTCCATGGGGTTGTATATTGATGGATGAAGTCATTCTTTTGGGCATGTCTTGAGCTAGCCCATATGACACCATCAAAGATAATGAGAAATTATATCTAATATATATGCATACATATGTTGGTATGCATATGTAATCCTCTTTCACTGATATCTATAACAATAAGCTAGCATTTTGTTAGTGCTTTAAATTTTAAAAGAGATTTATAAATAGTATCAATTTCATTTATGTTCATGATAACTACCAGATTTGTGATACTATTATTATCTTACATTTTATGGGTAAGGGCACAGAGGCTGAGGATAACTTGCCCACATATAGGGATTAAAATTAATGGTTTGACTAAATATATCAAAACTATAAATAATTATGGTGGTTGCTAATTCAAAGTATTATTGCTCAAAATCAAAATGACTTTAATATCTTTTATTTACAACAGAGGTGGAAAGAGTGGTAGTAGAGAAATAGAAAAGGTAGAGAAGATATTTAGGCTATCTAACTAAACATTGCTCTGGTACTTGACTTGGCCAGGACCTGTTGAACATCACCTGGAATTAAACTCTCTCCAAAGGTCAGTAAAGGAAAAACCAGCTATTCACTCACCCAAGTTCCCTCCAAGGGACAGGTCAAGATGATGACTCAAGCTGAAGATGACTCCTCAGCCAACCTTCTTGAAGCTGACTTCCTTCTTGAAGTCCAACTCTTTGAAGCCAACATCCTTCTTGAAGTTGACTTTCCTAACCCCAGAAATTCAGGGACTTTTATAGTGGCTGCTTGTCCCTTTCCCCTTTCACAAGGATCAATCACAGTTTCTAAATTGTCTAGCACTACTCAGAGGGCAGTGTCTGTGGGATTCACACCTCTCATCCTCTGAAAGTGTAAACTCTTATCAAAGGCCTCTGAAGGTCATCATATGAAGGTCAATTTCTCATCAAAAGGTTCATAGATTCCTGGTTGATTGAATTTCTAAGGGTGTGAATTCTCTAAGTGGTTTGAAAGCTCTTCCACCTAGTTCAAACTTTTGTTGATTCAATGAAAAAGTATGTTAATTCAAAATAGGAAAAGGGAATAAAGGATTCCTTTTATCAAATGTGAACTCAGAATAGGCAAAAGGAACAAAGAATTCCCTTTTCACACAGGGTCAAATATATCATTAAATATCTGAATTAATTATCTCATATGGGGTTTCCTCATCAGATACTAGAATTATTTGTCATTTCCTTCTCAAAATTCATTTTATAGATTAAGAAACCGAAATGAACAGGCTTAAATGCCTTGCCTAGGGTCACCCAAATAGTAAATTTTTGAGGTCAGATTTGAACTCAGATCTTTTTGTTTTTAAAATCCTTTTTGTATTCTTCTAGTAATTCATTCTGGGTCTGAGTTCAATTCACAAATTTGCATTTTTCTTTGAAGCTTTAGATATAGCAGTTTTGACTTTGTTTTCTTTTTCTGAGTTTGTGTTTTGATCCTCCCTGTTCCTTAGTTAATTTCTATGGACAAGTTATGTGTTTTTGGTTATTTACTAGTTTTCCCAGCCTATTTAACTTTACACTAAATTTGGAATCTACTCCTAGAGTTGAAGGGAATTATCTTAAGTGTCAGGATTTTTGTGTAGCTATTTACAGAACTAATTTTGTGGGCCTGTAAGTTTTCAGTCCTTTCAAGATGGTAAGATCTAATGAGAACTACATTTACTATTATCCTAGCCTGCTCTGGTATGTGAGTGATCACAAGCACTGTGTCCTGCCATGGAACTCTGACCAGAATCTTGCAACCCTGCAGCTCAAAGTTCTGGTGTGCTAGTATTCCTCCTTGCCCTGGGTATATTAAGCAGGACTGTGATCTGAATCTATGTATGTACAATTCAACAGAGTCCTACATCTAGTGCCAGCAACGGGACCCTTATCTTCTGTGGGTTAAGAGCTCTGGATGATACTGCCGCTCAATGTTTCCCCCCAACATCTGCTACTCTTGAGGGCCAGACTGGCTTATTTGGGGGCTCTAGCCATCACTGCTGACTTATTGAGATATGCCCTGCTGCTGTCTTTCTGTGGAGTTGCCTGTGCTATACTGTGCTCATTCTCACCCTAGTGTTATGAACTTTCCATCCAACCTTCAAAGTTGTCTTTGGTGACAAAAATTGCTTAACCCTGTCCTTTTGTGGGTTCTGTTGCTTAGGAATAACTTTTAAGGTATTATTTTAAGTTGTTTAAAGGGGAATCTGGAAGAACTTCAGCAAATCCATGTCTTTTCTCTGCCATCTTGACTCTGCCCCAAAAGAAGAAAAAGAGGAGAGAAGTGAGGTCAGACTTGGAGGACATTCTCAGTTATTGGGCATGATGGGCATGACCAGATGAAGATCCAGCAAAGGAGACAGAGAAAGATTAGTAAGACATGTATGTAAAGCACAAAGAAAGAGCAGTGTCATGAAACCAAGACTATAAAAATTGAGAAAAATGCCATTACATGCTAATTAATTGGAAACAGAGAGGACTATTTCAGTTGAAAGATAGACTAGAAACCAGAATACAGAGAGTTTATAAATTAGTGAGAAGAGATGAAATGAAGGTACCTAATGTACATGGCCTGCTTAAGGAGTTCAGAGAGGAAGGGAAGAAGATATAGAGGGAAAAGTAAGGATTATTTTTAAAGATAAGTCGGAGGTATAAGAATGTGTCTAGGTAGCTGAAATAGAACCAAAAGATAGATTGAAAATATAAGCAAGGGTGGAAATGGTAGTGAGGGCAATTCGTTGGGGCAAATGGGAGGGAATGGGATCAAAGGAGCATATACATATACTTCCCAGCTGTGTGACCCGGGGCAAGTCACTTAACCCTGTAAACCTTAAAATTTCTTAGACTTATAAATGTTGGAAATTTCACCATTGGGAAATTTCATACTTGAAAAATTCCCTATTGATAGTGGGAACTCTATTGGAATGTGAACCCCATTGGCATGAGAGGTTCCTCCTCCTCCCTTCTTAAGATTACTTTAGGACAGAAACCTTTTGCTGAACAATGGAAAGGGCTTTGACCTATGCTTATGCATAGAACAGGAATATCTTTGAGTCATGATTGATTTTAGAATTGATACAATAGAGATACTTGGAATGACAGAACCAGTTCTTGGAAAATATAATTTCCACCCCACTCAGTCCTAACAGGATTTAGGAAGGGCTGCAGCAAAGGATCAATATTTAATTATTTGAGAATATGACTTTCAACAGACATGTGCAAAGCCACAGACCTCTGGGCGGTCCTGGGTTAAGCTAGAGCCACCATTGGCACAGGGAAGACATGGACAGTGATTGGTAGATGTGAGAACTGAGGGAAGGGAACTTGGAAGGTTTCCTTAAAGATAGAGGGGTCTGAGGACTGAGGGTGGTTGGTTTGAGAGGTTTTTGGTCTGAGAGGTGGTGCTTTTAGAGTTGACTCTGAAGGAAGCTGGAGGTGGAGGCCCCTGAGACTGTTTCTCCATTTTGGTCATGTGAGTAATAGGGACTGATCTCCTTTCTTTGCCTCAGCTTTCTATGGGCTTGGGCCTTTTGGCCCAGCCTAAACAGAGGGGGTATTTAAGCCCTATTCCCTTCTCTCTCTCTCTCTCTCTCTCTCTCTCTCTCTCTCTCTCTCTCTCTCTCTCTCTCTCTCTCTCTCTAATACCTTTCTTCCTCCTGTTTGTAATTAAACTCCATAAAAGGTTGACTGCTGATTTGAGTTTTCATTTAGGAATTACATAGCTGAGTTCCTTGGCGACCTTAAATTAATATATATATATCAATCTTTTAAAGTGATTTCCTTGTCACAACCCCCATTGCCTAGCCCTTACTGCTCTTCTGCCTTGGAGCCAATACACAGTATTGACTCCAAGATAGAAGGTGAGGATGTAAAAAAAGGAACATATACAGGAGTTAGCCTTGGTAAAGAGAAGGATCACTTCTTCACAAGGCTCAGAAGTGAAGAAAGATATTATGGAAGAATATGTCTGAGTGGTGCGATATAATGGTAAAAAGGAATGTTATAAGGGAATTGTCCTAGTTTTTCAGTGAACTATGAGGGAAGGTCTTCAATTGAGAGACTAGGAGAAATAAAATGACTAATTATGTAACTCATACAGCAATATTCATCATCTTAATGCATTTTATAAATGGTGTAGGTAAAACCAACATTTTTTTCCTAGAATATATGCCAAAATGGTAGCTAGGTGGTGAAGTAAATAGAGTCACCAGCCTTAAATCAGCAAGATTCATTTCCTGAATTCAAGTTTAGCCTCAGACACTTACTTGTTAGGTGACCCTAGGCAAGTCAATTAACCCTTTTTGCCTCAGTCTCTCATCTGTGTAATTATCTAGGAAATAAAACAGAAAATCATTCCAGTATCTTTGTCAAGAAAACATCAGATGGGGTCATGAGGAATTCAACGTGACTGAACACTGAATCAAAATAAATGTCTACTTCAGCAAAACTTAATGGATAGTTTGGTCAAAAATTTACCAGATAACCTGAACAATGATTTCCTCATTACCGGAGAAGAGATTCATAATATGCTTTATTTCATTTATTTTTATATTCATTATTTTGTCTAATTTTATTAATATTCAAACTATCTTCACAAGCCCCACCCCCCATTCAAAATAAGCAAATGGCCACTATATCTTTACATATGCAAATGATGACATTTGTATCAGATTGAAAGAGGCAAATGTCAGAAATTTAATTTCAGGACCATCAGGTCTCTCCATATTCCGTGACATTGCCTCCCTTCCTGTATATTGGCTGAAAGGCAAACACCAATCTTGTCTAATGACAGATTTCTCACAGCTAAGAGCTGACATGGCAGTTTTATTTTCAGCAGCTGTGACTAGTAAGACATGAGGAGAAATAGATCTTGCATGACTTCAGTGAAGCTAGGCAGCTTTTGGGCCCCATCTCTGAATTTGCGAGGGAAAGCAAAGCAATCACCTAGAAACTTAGCTGACATTTTTGGTTGTCGTTAAAAAAATTCTCCCCTTCTCCAAATTGAGGTCAGGTCTAGGTTGCAGGTTTTAATATATTCAGGCCTTCGTCCAATATATAGAAGCCAAATCAGCTTTAAACCAAAAAGGCAGAACTAAGAGCAACGAGTGCAAGTTTCAAACAAGGAGACTTTTTGACTTGTTTTGTCAAACTCAACATTAAACTGGTTTTCATGATAGTCTATTGAAATATAGCATCTAGGTTCTTTCTTGGATCATGGCTTTGAGATAATCCAATAAATCTTAATTTGTTGATTCTCCATCTATGTTTCAGGTCATTTGGGATTATTTTTTCTGATGAGATATTTCATATTTTCTTCTTTTTCTTCTTTTGGCTTTTTTTTCTTGCACAAACAACTCTTGCTTTTGTATTATATTTGACTTTACTTAAAGAAGAGTGAAAGAATTCTCCATGTAAAAATAGAACAACTATGTTACCTTTACTATATTGTCCTCTTTTGTAACAGTTAAAATTTAGGGAAACTGAGGCAGGTAGAAATTAGTTTCTCTCTGTAAGGAGTATTATATTTTAGAGGTTTATTAAAGATTAAGGATTAAAGAAAAGACAGGATAAGAAACACATGCCTAGGCCAGAGAGGCCTAGACAAGATAATCTCACATTATGGAAGAGACACATCTGCTCCAAAATGGAAGTCCAAAAAAAGAGACCCAAAAGCCTTTGCAATCAGGTTAAATACCTTCTCGATCTTGGCTCACCTGAGAATTCAGTGAGATTACGAAGCATTTTGGGGAAGTGGAGGAAGGACTTGTGGGGATTGAAGTCCAGAGTTCAAATCCATTTTTTACATTTTCCCTCCTCTGTCCTGCCCCTTCGCTCGGCTCTCTGCTGCCTGCCAATCCCCACAAAAGAAATAAAAAAAAAAAAAAAAAACTCTTCAAGGGAAAGAAGATATATGGAGGGAAAACCATCACTCTAGTATGGGGCTTGGCTTGAGATATTTGCCCACCTCCTCTTACCTTCATGTGGGGCTGGCCTCTGTGTATTTGTGTGCTTCGTGTGTCTGTCCCTGGGCCCATCCTTTCCTGACTGTGTCCATGTCTGGCCCTCAGATGTTTACCCTGCATGTCCTTCTTTTCAGTTTTAGTTTGGCCCCATGTGGTTGGCCCCAGCCCCCAATATGTACCACCTCCTACCCTTGATTCTCTATTCTCATTCTCCTTATGTCCTTGATCCATGTGTCAGCAACATCTCTTCACACACTATGACCCTTTTCTTGTCTTTTCTCTTTCCCATGGCTATGGGCAAATGTGTGGAATGTAAAAATAAATGATTTACTTAGAGATCTGTGAAATGGAAAAGTAATAGCCTTATTTGTTTTGTAGTCATTAGCTTTTACTTGACCAATTCAAATTTTTAACAATTACTTCCTTCAATGATTTTTTTACCTCATTTTTCATTTAACTAATTCTTTTTCTTCAGAAAAGTATTCTCAACAATGAAATTCAGTACCTCTTTTTTTATTTGGCCAATTCTGGATATTCTTTTTCTAGGTTATTTCCTTTAGTATTCATTTATAATACTGTATCTATTCCTCTTCCCTAATTGGTTTCTTTACCTAATTTTCCCTCCATCATTCTCATTTGATTTTGAATATATTTCAACTTTTCCAGGAATTCTTTTGTGTGTGAAAAATTTACTTTGAAAATATTTTGAGATTTTGTTTAGAGCTGTTTTGAAATCATTATCTTCTTTTGAGTTTGTATCTTGTTCTTCTTGTTGTCTTAGTGGATTTTTATATTCAGATTACTTTTTTCTGTTTTTTGATTATTTTTCCACCCTGTTTTTTGCTTTTGAACTTCATGTTAAAGTTATTCTTTAGGGGACAGAAGGGTGGCTCAGTGGATTGAGAGTCAGACCCAGAGACGGGAGGTCATAGGTTCAAATCTGGCCTCGGACACTTCCCAGCTGTGTTACCCTGGTAAAGTCACTTGACCCCCATTGCCTAGCCCTTACCACTCTTCTGCCTTGGAGCCAATACACAGTATTGACTTCAAGATGGAAGGTAAGGGTTTAAAAAAAATAAAGTTGTTCTTTATTCCCAACATAAGAATAAATGCTCTCCCAAGCTTCAGATTTTTTCACATTGATTATTTCAAAGCTAGTTCTTGGGATTTGGAAGTTTTCAATGCTTCGGAGGTTATTTGATCTATGGAGATATGTGGTCACTACTTTCTAGGTCTATACTTTGCTCTTTACCTAGGAAGAGACCCTGATTCCTAGTATTTATAATAGATGTTACTCTTCTAGGACTTCTTCATTATCAAAACTTTTCCTTCCCTCCCTGAAACATTGACCCAGAAGTGTGTATAGACAATGGAGTTGCCTAGTATCATCTAGTCTTACATCCAGTGATAGCACAGGGAAGCTCCGTAATCTCTTTCTGATCAATTGCCAGGTCCCATAACTATCTCTGGCTTCCGAGCTCTGGAAGTGGCAGCTGCTTTTCTCACCACCATCTAGATCTACCATTGTTGCTTCATTCACATCATCCCTGAGCATTGAATTACATGCTACAAATTTCTGCTTCCAGCATCCTAAGTTGTCTTGGAATGGAATAAGATTTCACCCTGACCACTTGTACGTCATCCTATCACTATTTGGGGGGCATTATTTCATAGTGTTTGGAGGGAATTGTTGGGAGAACTTAATTAAGTATTTCTTCTACTCTACCATTTTGACTCTGCCCCGCTAGGTAAGTTCTTTATATTATTAGATAATAAGCAATATTTTTATTTTTTTTCTTTCCTCTATATTATCATTTTTCCTTTCTTAATAAAAACCTATTGATACTTTTATGGCATTACCAAAATGTCACAGTAGAAGCAGGGAAGCTCAAAACCACCATGAGAATGCTCTCCAACCTATCTAAAATAATACCACAAAACAAATGCTAGAGTGAAAGAACCAACAAGGAGATGGAATGAAACAACTTTCATGTAGACAATAACTCTAAAGGTAGGCAGACAGTGTCTGGGTCACTAGGGTCAGAGAGGAGCACAGCCAGAAGTAGGTTACAACAAGGATCAAGGAGGAATCTAATACCAAACCCCGACCCCTACCCCTCACCTACTGTTTCAGGTTATAAACCTGGACCCAAGGCAACATCCAGACCCTGAGACACTGACTAAACCAACAAAAATCCAACTCATTACACATCCTCTGGAGTTATAAGCAAAATTGGAGTAAGGTCTGGAATTTCAGACTAGGGTAGTCTGTACTTGCCTTGATCTCTGTAAACCCAGAGTCAGTTGAGAAGCCCCAGCCCAAACTTGCAGTGAAGACCTGAATTCCAGTTTGAGGCAATCTATGTGGCCCTCCAGTCAATATAAATTAAGATCTAGTGCCCTGGATCCTCAAGAGAAGAGAGTTCCCAGAGTGTTGGTCTGTTGGATCCCTGACCTGACTATCCCTTATCAAAGCTCAAGGCAAAACCCTTGGGGAAGACAATTCACAGTGTGGCTGATCTGAACAAAACCAAAGTAAGATAAAAACCCCCATTCCAAGCCTGAGCCTAGAATTTGAGGCATCAGCAATCTCACTAGGAAGAGACTCTCATAGTTAATTATACCACCTTGGAAGAACTAAAACTTGCAGAAACCCAGAAATAAGGCTAAGGGTAGCATCAAGATAAAACTAAAATTTAAGAGAGTGCCTAATCCTCTGGAGAACAGAGCCTACCTTGAAAATAATAGTGAAAGTCAAGAAAAAGGCTGAGCAAATGAGCAAACCAAAAAAAAAACCTAACCATATAATTTTTTTTAAATTAAGTTTATTTAATTAATTAATTTAAAATACTTTTCCATGGTTACATGATTTTTTTCTTTCCCTCCACTTTCCCATATCTGAAAAGCAATTCCACTTGGTTTTACATGTGTCTTTTATTAAGAGCTATTTCCTTATTATTAATATTTTCACTAGAGTGATCATTTAATCATAGAAAATTTTTTATGGAGACAAAGAGCAAAGCACAGAAACAGAAGGGGACAGTGAAAACAAAGCAAACACATGAAAGGCTTCAAATAAAAGTCTGAATGGGACTCAGATTCTGGAAGGTTCAAAAGTATTTCAAAAATCAGTTAAGACGGGCAGAGGAAAAAAGGGGAAGAGAAATGAAAATAATGCAAGAAGAAATGGGCCAAATGAAAAAGGAGGCTCAAAAGCTAATAGAAGATAATCATTCTTTAAAGCAATTATAATTGAGGAACCAGAAGCTAATGACTTCATGAAAATTCAACAAAAAATAAAGCAAAATCAAAAGAATGAAAAACATAAAAAATGTGAAATATCTCACTAAAATATCAACTGACCTAGAAAATAGATCCAGGAGATATAATTTTAAAATTATTGGACTACCAGAAACCCATGATCAAACAAACAAACAAAACCAGAACATCTAATACTAGAATTTATCAAAGAAAACTGCCTTGCTATTCATAAAAAAAGAGAGTAAACTAAAAATTGAATCAACCTCCAGAGCAAAATGTCCAAATTAAAACTCCCAGGAATATAATAGCTAACTCCAAGAGCCTCCAAGCCATGGAGAAAATATTGCAAGCAGTTAGAAAGAAATAATTCAAATATCATAGAACTACAGTCAGGATTTTACAGGACATAGCCTCCATATTAAAGTATCAAAAGGCATGGAATCTGATATTTCAGGTGAAAAATCTAGGTTTACAAGACAGAATCACCTATACAGCAAAACTGAGTATGTTCTTTGGGGGGTGTGGATGGTCAAGATTTTAAACCATTCTTGATGAAAAGATTAGATGTAAGTAGAAAATTTGATGTTCAGACACAAGACCCAAGAGAAAACTAAAGAAAGAGAAAATTTAAGGGTTTTAATAGTCAAATTATATGTATTTCTACATGGAAAGATAATATTTATAATTCTTAAAAATTTTTTTATCAGTAGTAGAGCAGTTGGGTGTATGCATAGACAGAGGATGTGCAAATAATCTAATTAGGATGGTATATTCAAAAACGATCAAAGGGTGAAAAATAGGATTGCACTGAGAGAAAAGAAAATGGACAGGTGGAATACAGAAAATTATCTCACCTAAAGAGACATGAAAAACTTCATTGGGCTATGGAATTCTATCTTACCACATAGAGAAATAGGAGGGGAATAAGACAAAGAAAGAGTAGTGGTAATAGGAGGGGGGAGGGAAGTAGGTGTGGGTGATGAAAAAAAATCTCCGAAGGAAGGACAGAGTGAAAGGAAAAAGAGAAGAGTCAAAAGGGGGAAATAAAGTGAAGGGGAATACACAGTTGGTGATCATAACTGTGAAGGTGAATGGGACGAATTTACCTAAAAACTGCAAGCAGAGAGCTGAGTGGATTAAAAACCAGAATCCTACTGTGTGTTGTTCACAAGAAACACATTTGAGGCCTGGTGACACACAAAGAGTAAAGGTAAGGGTCTGGAGAAGAATTTACTTTGCATCATCTGAAGTAAAAACCATGAGGGAATAATAATCATGATCTCAGACAAAGCTAAAGTAAAAATAGAATTTGTTAAAAGATATAGGGAAAGAAAATACATCTTGTTAAAAGATCTTATAAACAATGAAGGAATAACAATATTAAACATATGCAACAAATGGTATAACTCTAAATTTTAAAGGTGAAATTAAATGAACTTCAGGAGAAAATAGACAACTTCTCCATTTTAGATCTAGATCAGTGGTTCTCAACCTTTCTAATGCCATGACCCCGCAATACAATTCCTCATGCTGTGGTGACCCAAAACCAAAAAAAATATTTTGGTGGCTACTTCAAAACTGTAATTTTGCTACTGTTATGATTCAGACTGTCAGTACCTGATATGCATTATGTATTCTCATTGCTACAAATTGAGAGGTTGAGGACCGCTGATCTAGATAAATCAAACAGAAATGAAAAAAAAAAAGAGTGAATGGAATCTTTGAATAGTTAGAACAAATAGATGTCTGAAGAAAAATGAATGGCAATTAAAGGAATATACCTTCTTTTCAGCAGTCCATGGCTTTTATACAAAAGTTGACCATGTATTATAAAAATTGATTGTTTCAAGGCATAAAAATTTCACAACAAAATGCAGAAAAGGAGAAATTAGAAATCCATTCTCTTCAGATCATAATGCAATGAGAATTATAATCAATAAAGCTCCATGGAAAGACAAATAAAAATAATTAGAAACTAAATAATCTAATGCTAAAAAAAATTAGTCAAAGAATAAGTTACAGAAACAATCAATTATTTTACTAATGGGGATAATGGGGTGGCTTAGTGGATTGAGAACCAGGCCTAGAGATGGGAGGTCCTAGGTTCAAATCTGGCCTCAGACACTTACCAGCTGTGTAACCCTGGGAAAGTCACTTAACCTCCATTGCCTAGTCCTTACCATTCTTCTGCCTTGGAACCAATACACAGTATTGATTCCAAGATGGAAAGTATTGGTTTTAAAAAATAATAATTCTATGAATGAAAATTGTTAATTAATGAAGAGACAACATATTAAAAATTATAGGGTATAGCCAAAAGAGTATTTAGGGGAAAGTTTATATCTCTAATGTTTACATCAATAAAATAGAGAAAATGCAGATCAATGACCTAGGCATGCAACTAAAAAAAACTGGATAAAAAATGAATTACAATCCTCATTTAAAGACTAAATTGGTATCCCAAAGAGATAATAAGGAAAAATACTTGTACAAAAATATTTATAGCCATGCTCTTTGTGATGGCAAAAAAATTGGAAATTGAGGGGTTATCCATAAATTGGGGAATGGATGAACAAATTGTGGTATATGATGGTGATGGAATATTATTGTGCTGAAAGGAATGATGAACTGAAGGATTTCTACATGAATCAGAAAGACCTCCAGGAACTGATGTACTTTGTGGCAAAATAAAATATAATAGACTTTTCTACTAGTAGCAATGTAATGATCCAGGATAATCCAGAGGAATTTATGAGAAAGAATGCTATCCACCACCAGAGAAAAACTGTGGGAGTAAAAACACAGAAGAAAAAACATATGATAGATCATGTGGTTCAATGGGGATATGATTGGAGTTTTGGAGTTAAAAGGTCACTCTATTGCAAATATGAATATTATGGAAATAGGTTTTGAACAATGACACATGTATAACACAATGGAATTGCTTGTTAGAGCTGGGAGGGGGTAGGGAAGAGGAGTGGGGAAAAATGAATCATGCAAACATGGAAAAATACTCTAAATAAATAAATTAAATTAAAAAATACTAAATTGGAAATCCTGAAAATTAAAGGAGAAATTAATGAAACTGAAAGTAAAGAACCATTGAACTAAGAAATAAGACTAGAAGTTGATTTTATGGAGAAAAAACAAAGAAAATAGACAGAAAGTTCATTAATTTGATTAGAAAAAGAAAAGAAGAAAAACAAATAATCAGTAGTAAAAATGAAAAAGGGGAACTCACCACAAATAAAATAATAATGTTAATGAAGTTGCAGGATACAAAGTAAATCCACATAAATCATCAGCATTTCTATATATTAAAAAAAAAAAAAACAGCGGCAAGATTTAGAATGAGATAGTCCATTTAAAATCACTGTAAACAATATAAAATGCCTGGGAATCTACTTGCCAAAGCCAATACAGGAATTATATGAGTAGAATTATAAAATACTTAACATAAATAAACTCAGATCTTTGATCTGAGCTAATATAAGAAGAAATATTATATATTTTATATAAGTGAATATAATTATTATAACATAATAAAATTTATTTATTTATTCAGTGCCATTCCAATAAAACTTCCAAATAGCTGTTTTATGAAACTAGACAAAATAATAAAATTTATCTGGAAGAACAAAAGGTAAAGAATTTCAAGGGAACTAATGAAAAAGAAGTATGAAGGAAGGTGGCCTAGCAGCACCAAATCTCAAACTGTATTATAAAGCAGCAATCATCAAAGCAATGTGGTACTGGTTAAGAAATATGTTGGTAGATTAATTAAGTAGATTAGATACACAATATACTGGGGTAAATGTTCTTAGAGACCTAGTGTTTGATAAACTGATTAGTTTACCTGGCAGATATTTGGAGAAGGGAAGAATTTATGACAAAACAAGAGAGATAGATAGATAGATAGATAGATAGATAGATAGATAGATAGATAATTATACTACATAATATGAATAATTTAGATTATATTAAATTTTAAATTGAGTCATCTTTCATATCAATGTATTTATTGCTTTATTGGGGGGTTTTGGTTATGTATGAGCTTGCTCTTAGAACAACAACCTACATTGAAATGTATTTTGAGTGACAATAAAAATGAAATTAAATAAATAAAAACTTGTTGCATCTTAACCTATCTTATAATTTTCTTAGTTTTTTTTCTAAATGTTATTTTTCACTTAGATAAATTTCCACGTATTTTAAATATCTCTTAGTAATACTTCTTGTCTCTTTTTAAAAATTTATTAGGCTTTCAAGTACTGTTCTTAAGTCCCTTTGTGCCATCCATATGAATTCCATTTTTGCTGGGATTTGATCATTATTAGAGACAACAGGGTAGCTAAAGGAGATATCTGATCATTAATGTCACCACACATGCAATTAGATTTCATAGTTTTCATAGCTATTTGTCATTATTTTAACCCAAGAGCTTAGAAGTGAATTAAACTTATATATTTCAGGTTAGAAATAAGCACAATTTTTTTCCTTTTTAATTTTATATGCAAAAAACCCCACTTGGATTTGTTTCCTCCCTTTTTAGATTGCAGTTCCATCTCTCCTTTGATGGAGTGTCTATTCTCTGCCTGGCCCTGTAACTCTGTCATAGTCACCTAAGCCAGAATGAACTCAATAGATCCAAAAAATGGATATATTTCTTCTTGTATTTTTCAAACCTTGGATGAGTTTAACAAATTTTAACCATGATGCCGCATCTTCCTCATATAATGTTCCACCAAATAAAATCTTAGAATCATATATTCATATGAAAAGACATTGGAGGCCATTTATTCCAAACTCCATATTTTACAGATGAAACATGCGAAGATCCAAAGGAGAAATGATTTGTCTAAAATTACACAGCTAGTAAGTAGTAGAGGTAGGATTTGAACACAATTCTTTTTACAAGTTACCACTAATAAACTTTGACTAACATCATTATCTCTTGCCATTGTATTCTCACACTGAATATACTCTATGGATTTAAACAGTTTACTCTCCTTTTGTCCAATCACAATCCATAATCCAGTAAAGAGACATGCACCAAACCTCCCTCACTTTCTAGTGCCAGAGGGAATATATTGATGCTGTCACAAAAGCCATCATCAGGAAGGTGAGTGGGGAAGTTCCAACTAATGTGACAACGCTGGATCTTTAATCCCCAAGATTTTGCCTTCATCTGAGTTTCTCAAATTCAGCACAGTATCACAGGAGTTAGAAAGATGGGATTTTTCTTGCACAAGGTTGGACAGGGAGCCTTAAAGCCCTGCACAATTTCTGACATTCAACTGTTCCCATTACCGGCTTTGTTTCTGGTCACCCATAATAGAAAGGTCCTTAAGCTAAATGCTTTTTTTAAATGTATATTTGTGTTACAGGTTGACCTTGCAGGAGGAACATTCATGTGCATTTGGATAAGGTCTTTGTTTAAAGCAATACTATTCTGACTGAACCCATTTTTATATTTCTGATAATGTTCAAAAGTTGTACAATAGGAAAAGTTTAAGTACAGAAGTTGGTGGAAACAGGTCTTATGAATGGATATTGGATCTCGTAAATCATAGAGAAAGATTTAAAGTTGGAAAGGGACACACAGACCAATTTGAACGCCATTATTTCCCAGAACAGGAACCTGTCTATGAAAGAGGGGAAGTGATTGGCTCCACATCATTCAGTTTTGTGACTTTTTTGAAACTGTATAAAATACTGAAATAGGAAAACTCATGTTCCAAGAGGGAAGGGAACAATCTTTTCTTTTATTACTAATGTCTGGAATAGTCTTGGATATTTTTTAAATCAAATAGGTCATTTAACCAGTGTCAGGAACTTCTGGGGGGCCCTTCTGTCATTTAAGATTAGCACCTGCTCTGTAGCTGTATCCTGAGAGTCTCCTGGAGCACTTAAATACATTGTTTAGTGTTACCCAGTCAGTGTGTGAAATGAGCTGACTAAACCCGTTGTCTTTGAATCCAAGGCAACCCCACTAAGTGGCATTAACTCTCTTTTGACACACAATAGGACTTTAATACATTTTAAAGTGAATTATATTTGAGGGTATAATCAATTCCAAAATCAAAGTTAAAAATAATGATGTTTTTTCTCTCCGATGGAGTTATCTCCTAGGGTTGAAGGTCCGAGAAGTATCCTGAGTCTCTTTTGACCTGTTTTCTTTTTTTTTCAGCCTCAAAAGGAATCCCTGCTCTAAGTGAGGGAGTAACAGACACATCAGAAGTTCATTTGGGTGTATAGAGTCTCTAATAGCCATTGTAAGTGGAAATTAGGGTCATCAGGAGAGTCCAAGACAGGATATATTAAGAAAGAGTATTTTACTTTCTTCCCCTTAAGTTCCTCATTTAACTTCAATTTACATTTGACTTAGATTCATAGCAACTAATAAACTCAAATTTCCCAGCAATGATCTTTAACACTTGACATTTCATCAGCATGGAATACTCTGAGATTTAGTGACTATTTTCATTTCAGTCAATTACTAAATATCTAACTTAGAGAGAGATTAATGATTCATTTGGAACAGAAAGGCAAAGATTCAACAACTATGACATTTTTGCCCCTCCTGAAACTTCAGAGAATAAAACTATAGAGTCCCTGCCTCAATAATGTTTGAGCTATATGACTTTTCCGTTCTCTTCTAGTGCAGAAATGGGAGGAGTCTGTGATGAAATAATTCACTTATAATAAGGAATGAAAACAGCATTTTCCATCTATGGCTTGATAACTTAAAGTACTTGCATTTAAACTGTATCTAGATACTGAGAGTGAGATGATAGATATTAGAGAAAATAAAATGATGTTGGCCAAAGCAAATTCATTTGTTCCTCTACCTACATCTATTTCCATGAGGTCAACTTGAAAACGATGTGTGGCAATTATTCAAGGCTGCCTATTTCAACCTCATAACAATCCTCTGCAATTTGAAGGTCAGGGACTATTTTCTTCATTTGACAAATGAGAAAATGAAGGCTCTTAAAAGTTCAAAGAAGATTTGAAGTCAATAAATAGAAGAAGTCAATACACCACTAGAAAATCCTGATATCTTAATACTCCAGGATCAGACTCTTTCATGGCAATGTAGACATACGCAGGCCCTCTTTGAATTTCCTCTGCACATCCTCGTTTCAAAAGCTGATGACAATATTAATGATCTGTAGAAGAGAGACAGAGCACTTTAATTCTTAGAGCTTTAGTTTTCTATCAGATGAGAATAATTGTAGTATCAATTTCACAAAGTTGTTGGGAAGTTTGATGGAGAGAATATAGATAAGATACCTAAACAATTCCAAAACATATAAATGGCAAGTTATTTTGTTATAGGAAAGAATAGCTCCTGAGAGAATTAGCCAATCACAATAGTCACTATGTAAAATTGCAAAAAAATTCTCCCAGGTCTTTTTGACTTAACATAATATTCTTTTGGTGGGAGGAAATAGGAAAAACACTAAATACGTGTAGGCATAAAGGTAAACTAAGAATTTCAATATGGTTAATTAAATATTCTTAACAAATTTGTGGATTAATGTCCTAGACCATGGCTATATTTCCATGGTGCTTTGTTTACATTGCTTTAATTAATCTTGCTGACCTTGTCCCCTTAATCAAAGACAAGAGGGGAAAGGGAAGGGGACAAACATTCATCACATACCTACTGCATGCCCGAAATTGTGCTAAGCACTTTCTAAATATTCTCTTATTTGACTCAAATGTCCCATCTGAGCCTTCCAAACATTTATTTTTATCATGTGACCTTTTGCCTTCCAGATCCTAAGATTATCTATTATATAGTCCATTGGCTTAATTTACAAAAATCCCTTTCAGCATTTTAACTTACTTAGTTGCCAAAGAAACATTTATTAAATGTCTACTACACATGAGATATGGTGCTGGGGACACAAAGAGAGGTAAATGTCAGTTACTGCTCTGGAGGCACTAATGGAGGGAGATGAAATATATAGAAATATATGAATAAAATGTATAGAAATACATGCAAATGCACTCTGTACACGATACATTATTATAGATCAACAGAATGAATTAGCAAGGTGGTTTAATGAATACAGGAAAAGACCTAAAGACTGGAGGTCTTGGGTTCAAATTTGACCTCAGGGACTCCCTTGTCTGACCCTCAGCAAGTCACTTAACCTTCATTTCCTAGCCTTTACAGCTCTTCTGCCTTACAAACAATACACAGTATTGCTTCTAAGACAGAAGGTAATATTAAAAAAAAAAGAAAGAGAAATCAAAGAGGCGGGAGAACCAGAAGAGAACAGTGTCATGAAAACTTAGAGAGAATAAAATATAAAAATGGAAAGAGTAATCAAGAATGCAAATACCTTGCAAAAAGGTTGAGAAGGAAGAAAATGGAAAAGACAGCTATTAGATTTGACAAATAGGAGATCAATATTAGTTTGGAATAAAATAATTTTGATTGAATGATGAAGTTGGAAATCAGACTTTCAAGGCATAGGAAGGGAGCAAAAGGAAGAGTGAGAACATCTCAGACTGATAGCTTTGTCGAAGAATTTAGCTTCCAATTGCAGGAGAAATATGGAATGGCAGTGAGGGCAGATGGATCAAATTGAGTTTGTTTGAGAAAGAGAGAGACATGGACATGTTTGTAGGCACTAAGGAATGAGCCATTAAACTGAGAGAGATTAGAGATAAATGAATAATTATGATAGAGGGAGCAATTTGCTGGAAGAGATAGAATGGAATGGGATTGTTTGTGCATGCAGAGAAGTGAAATAGACTATAATTACAAAAGGTATCTAAGTGATGTCATATGGAGAAAGAGGAAGGGAAGTGGGAGCTCTCAATTTATTGCTTTAATTTTTCAGTAAAATGAATCAAAATTTGATTTGTGTTAAAATATTTATTTTCTTTGAAGTCCTTTTTTTTCCCAATTCAAATTCTTTGCAAACCCCAACCCTCACAGCCATATTGATTAAATGTTCAGTATGTTTCTAGGAATTACAATAATGAGTAAATATTTTTCCAAACATTTGAAGTACTGAATATGAATTATAACTATAGAATAATGATACATATTAAAATAGTTTTTTCTATTTATTTGTAAAAAAATATTGTCTGTTTTTTTTTTTATTTTGAGTACCAAATACATTCCCTCTCTCCCTAATTTTTTTCCATTCTCTCTCCTCTCTCCTGGACAACAAACAATTTGTTACCAGTTATACTTGTTAAGTAATGCAAAACATATTTCATCTTAGTCATGTTGTGAAAGAAAACACAACAAAACCCCCCAGAAAAATAAAGCAAAAAAATTTTGTGTATCCATCTGCATTCAGTCTCCATCAGTTATTTCTTTTGAAGTGTAGAGGATTTTTCATCATAAGTCGTTTGAAATTTTTTATCATTATATTGCTGAAAATAACTAAATCATTTACAATCAATCATTGTAGAATATTGCTATTATTATGTACAACAATCTTCTGATTCTATTCACTTCACTTTAAATTCGTTTATATAAGTCAATAAGAGGCATCTTAGTATAGAAAAATAGTTCTGGGCTTGGGGTCAGCTGATGTAAGTCCAAGGTTGATCTGGCATTAAAATTTTAAAGAAATTGGGTAAGTCCCTGTACTTTTGTTTTCAATTGTTATATCTAAAATAAATTCTGACATATCATTTGTGATACCTGATGTTCATTTCAACTATAATAATCTTCTATTATTTTCAAAATCTATGGATTCCAAAATCAGTTATAAACATAATCACATTTCAGATTTGTAGGTTGCTTTGAGTCTTAGAAAGCTCTTTAGTCACAAAAAACCTTATAAGATTAGGGTCATTGTCATTATCTCTTTTTACTAGAAGAGGAAACTGAGACTCAGAGAAGCTATAACAATCAAAAGGTTGATTACCTAGCAACTGAGAGATCTGGGATGATTTCAAGAAATCAAGAAAGATTTATTTAATATTTACTTGATTCAAATCACTACTGAAATAGAAAAATCGAAAAGAAAATATAAAATTCCTGACCTCATGGGACTTAAATATTTTACAAGAGGAAGTATATCTTTACATAGATAAAGAAAATTTAAAAATATGCAAAATAAGCTACTATAAAGCAGTGGTCATCAAAACAATATGAACTGGCTAAGAGACAAAAAGAGTGGAACAATGGAATAGGTGAGGGATAAATGACCTCAGCAAGCTTCGTGTTTGATAAACCCAAAGACCCCAGCTTTTGGGACAATAATTCACTATTTGACAAAAACTGCTGGGGAAATTGGAAAACCAAATCAGGTTTAGATCACCATCTCACACCCTTTTTTTTTTTTGTTAGTTGTCTCTCAAACCGAGGATGATGATTGTCTTTGTGCGTTTTTGCGCACAAAGACACCTGCGCATGAAGATTTAAGTGGAAAAGTCGATGCACAGAGACAGTCCCACTCTCTCGGTGTTGGAAGCCTGGGTCCAGTGGCACGAAAAGTCGTTACACCTGGAGACTTCCTCAGCTGCATTGGATGGCCGTGTTGTCTTTTGTGCTCCATCACGCCCTAAGCACTCCACAGTGCCTTGCTGCATCGCCATCTCAGCCGTTGAAACTTCTTGTTGGTTTCATCCGCCTGTTCCGCCGAAGCAGTCTTCACATGCTGGGTGAGCAAAGCCCTAGTTCACCTCACACCCTATACCAAGATAAATGACTTAATCATAAATAAATTAGGTGAACATAGAATCATATACCTGTCAGCTCTTTGAGAAAAGAAGGAATTTAAGATAAGGTAAGAGATAGAGAACATTACAAAATACAAAATGAATGATTTTGATTGTATCACATTTTAACAATTTTGTACAAACTAAACCAATGCAACCAAAATTAGAAGGAAATCAACAAACTGGGGCGGGGGAACAATTTATAACAAAACTCGGACAAAGGTTTAATTTCCCAAATATATAAAGAACTAAGTAAACTTTACAAAAAAAATCAAGCCATTTCCTAATCCACAAGTAGTCAAGGGATATGAAGAGGCAATTTTCACATGAAAAAATCAAAACTATCAATAAGCACACGAAAAAGTATTCTAAATCCCTTTTGATTAGAGAAGTTCAAATAAAAAACAATTCTGACCTATCACCTTACACCTAGTAGACTGACCAATGTGACATCAAAGGAAAGTGATAAATGTTGGAGGGGATGTGGCAAAGTTGGGGCACTAACACACTGCTGATGGAGTTGTGAATTAATTCAATGATTCTGGAAGGCAATTTGGAATTATGCCCAAAGGGCTTTAAAAGAATGTCTGCCCTTTGATCCAGCCAGATTACTGCTGGGTTTGTACCCCAAAGAAATAATAAGGAAAATACTTGTACAAAAATATTTAGAGTTGCACTCTTTGTGGTGGCAAAAAAAATTGGAAAATGGGGAGGGGGTTGTCCATCTATTGGAGAATGGCTAAACACAATGTGGCATCTGATGGTGATGGAATACTATTGTGCTGAAAGGAATGATGACCTGAAGGATTTCTTTGTAAGATGGAACTACCTCCAAGAATTGATGCATTGCAAAATGAGCAGAACCAGAACATTGTTCACTGAAACTGATACACTGTGGCAAAATCAAAAATAACAGACTTTTCTACTAGCAGCAATACAATCATCCAGTACAATCCTGACGAACTAATGAGAAAGAATGCTATCCACAACCAGAGAAATAACTGTGGGAGTAGAAACAAAGAAGAAAAAAAAAACATATGAAAGATCACGTGGTTTGATGGGGATATTATTGGGGGTTTGGTGTTAAAAGATCACTCTATTGCAAATATGAGTAATATGGAAATAGGTTTTAAACAATGATAAATCTATAACCTAGTAGAATTGCTTGTCAGTTCTGGGAAGGGGGGAAAAAAAGGAGGGGAAGAACATGAATCATTCAACCAAGGAAAAATATTCTAAATAAATAATTTTTAATATGCAAAGTAAGTGTGGGAACAGAGAGCGAGAAGTGATGGCAAAAGAATGAAGAAGGAGGAGAACAAAAAGGTAGGAGATAAAAGAGCAATAAGAAGACTTATAATTTGGAAGAAAAGATAGAGTAAAAATGTAGAGCTCAGCCATTAAAAAAGATTTCCTATAGGATAGTGATTCTAAGAACTGCTTTACCAAAAGCAGGATTCTGTGAGAAAGAGGCAATGAAAGTGAGCATTGTGGGCATGGGGTACATAGCTTATTTAAAAGGATAGAAAGAGATGGAATACTAGTGTGATGCTATCCTACTCTTTGAACTGTACCACAGTGGTTGCCAAATCCACCAAATTCATGTTTGAATGTATCCACCCAAATAAACATTGACTTCATAGAAATGATCATCCTCAAAGCTATTTTTGAAACATCTTTTTCTGAGTAGCCTTCAGATCCAATGTACCATTCCCACAAAAAATCATCAGCACCTTCAATTTATCATCTAGGGTTCCAAAGGGTGGTGTGGTGGGGACTGGCCCACAGCCCTCCCATGAAAGGAAAGATAGAATGTTGACCTTGAGGGAAGGACTGGATCCAAGGAGATGGATAAGAAGGCAGACACACACGCGATTTTTATAATAATTGAGCTCCACAGAATAAGCTCAGCTACTTAGCCTTCACTAGGACATGAACCAGCTAAGTAACTTTAAACTAACATAAGGGAGTAAGCAATGAACATGGAGATTAGCTGAAAGAAAAGCCACGATCCCTTACAGCCTGGGCTGCAAGTATGGATCAGTCCAGTTTGAGGAGAGAAATCACCAGTCCCTTAGAGCTGGTACTCTAAGCACAGACCATTTGAGGATAGGAGATTAAGGGGAAAAGGTCTTTCAGAGAGAGCTAGAGAGAGAGAGAGAGGAAGTTAAAGTTGAGCTTGGCCAGAGGCCAAGCTCCAGGAAAGACAAAGACAGGTGAGGGGTGATAAGGTAAAAAGAGCTGGGTCTCTGTGGTCCCTCATATTTATTCTCATTGATATGCAAATGTACACAATACATATTGATGACTACACAGTGGATTGCCATTGGTCAATTGTAAATTACGACAAGGTATAGGTGTGGTTTGTCTCAGCCAGGTGATCACAAAGAAACCTGATTTTGTGCCTAAACCTGGTGGACACTGGGATCAAGGGTCAAAGGCTTTACTTGCCATGCGCAGGACTAAGCATGCTCTCTCCTAAGACAGTCTTTACATTTTAACTATTTCCCTTGACCATAGATAGGTGTGGACTGCTACATGTTGGATGATGTGACCGAAATCTTGGAAGACTAAACATTTTATCTGATCATTAGGAACCCTGAAAACACTCCAAAATAAAAATTATGTACAAGAGATAAATTAATTACAGCTATTTCAATATGCTGACACAAAGAACCTTGCTAAGTGACATCCTGGTGAATTAATAAGAAAAAGAAGACTAAACTCTAACTTCTAACTCACTTCCTCTACCACTGTAGACAACTCAGGAAGGCTGTCATAACATGACCCACAGGCTTATGCACTGGGATTCACTCATCAATTTTGTTTCAGATGCTGTGACCTTTTCTAGCACACTTTTTCCCTCTACCACTGTGTGATTGTAATCAATAGAACTCAATTTTTTCCTCCACTCCTGCAGAAGATATGAAGTATGTTCGTCAATAAACTTATGTGTCTGGTAGTGTGCTAAGAGGTATAGACTCTAGGAATATAAGAAGCTTGCTCATTTTAGCACGGCTTGTCTACAGTAGTGCTCAGCAAGTCAATTAAAGGGAGAAAAAAGAAATCTGAGATTGGTCATCAGCAGGAATGAGTGGCTCTCCACTGGGCCCAAAGGAAAGGAGCCTGGTATCCAGCTTAGATCAATTTTGTCAAGCTTGATGTTCCTTGGGATAGGGGACTGAGGCTAGATGAAAGCGAATTCCTCAGAGTGGAAGGAGGCTGAGATGACTTTGAGCTCTCGCATTCAGGGGTTACATTGTCAATGGGAAAGGAGTCTGAGTCTGAATTACAAAGAAATATAAAAGAAAAAATATTGCACCTACCAAAAAATATTGCACATTGGTAGAAAAAAAGTCAGTCATAAGCCTTGAACATAAGTAGATTAATCAACATGAAAGCTATTAATAAGACAAGGAAATATGGTCTACAGATCCATCTATCAAGTCCAAGTATTTTGAAAAAAATATTTCAAGACTAAGGAAAATTAATCAACACATGATGAGGCAAAGGGCCCTGTGGGTTTGCACAAAAGCATGAAACAAAAACAAGATGCTTCTGAATAGTTTTTTTTTCTTAAAAGAATAAGAATAGTGAATGCAGAATTAATGAACTAGTAAGCTGAAATAATAGATAATATAGGGAGAAAACAAAACAAAACAAAACAAAACCTCGAGTCTAAGGTGGACAATCTGCAAGAATCAAAAAAGAAAATAACTTATTTAGAGCATAAATATACAGAGATAATAGATAATCTGAACTAAAGGAATCCCAAAGTGTTAACATTTAAAACAAACCATGATCTCTCTATATAAGCATACTGGTCTCAAAGACAGGATGTGAATAGTTTTCCCAGAAAACCACATGAGCACAGACAAAAATCTGAATAAAATGGGAAGAAATCCATACCTCATAAAGTCAGAAATCAAAGTATCAATCAAAAGAAACCATAGATTACTGATTGACTGCAGAAGAAGAGTCACTTGGAGGGGAAATAAAGCTGCAGGTTCCATAATATTTAATGGCTAAATTTGGCAATTTCAATGACAAACAATTCTGCGAATGTCCAGGAGGAAGAAGGGAATAAAAAGCATAAACATTTAGAATAAAACATGATATCCATATAAGCACATTGATCTCAAAGACAGGATATAGAGACAACTTCAGAATTATGGGTCCTGTAAAATAAAACACATGAACACAGACACAAACCTGAACATAATGTAAAAAATTCATATGTGGAAATTCTATCATCTATCTGTAATATCATCTTTAATATATTGTTTCCCCTATTAGAGCACGAATTCTTTGAGTACAGGAACCATTTGGCCTTTGGTTTTTGTATGTCCAGCACTTGGCACAATATTTGACTTAGAGAACATATTTAAGAAATGGTATTTCATTCAGTGGTGAAATGAATGCAAAAATATACCACTAAATATTATGTCAGTAATATGTAATCAAAAAACCAAATTAGGCTGTTTATGTAATGAGTGAATGGGACAACAGCTGGATTACCCAACTGCCTGATGGGCAATGACAAGAGGGTGAATGGTTAAGTGAAGTTTTCCTGTTTACTGGGTGAAATTCATAAGAGAACTCATGGGATTGAAGTCACAACATAGGGAAAAAAGAATATTAATGCAAGGAATTGCCTGATGGAAATACATGAACCAGCAATCAACTTTGCCAACTCCTCCCTTTTTTTAAAACATGCTTTTACTCTGGGCCACTTTTGGTCTCCCTGTGAAAATCTTTTTTATTAATGCAGAAATGATTTCAATAAAAGATTTTATGTTCTGGATTGTGCCCCTCATGTTTGTTTTTCATCAGGTTCTAACCATTAGCATCTCACTTAATGTCTGCATAATTTAAAATGCATAATTTATTTGACACAATTAACTGAAAATTACTGTCTACCTCACATGGAAAGCCATTTCTGTTTGTTTTTAAGAAATGACAGCATCTCTGCCTGGTGTAAACTATGCAATTTTGATGGGGGCATTTGTTTTAAAATATTGCAATCAGTATAAAATTGGTCATTATTTCTGGGAAATGACCCATTCAATATTAAATGCAAATGTAATCTATTTATGTTCTCTGATGTTATTTTTGAAAGAGTATTAATGAGCTATCACTAACGGTCAATAGCAACTGTGTATAATAACATTAATAGCCTGGATGGTTGTTACTACAATAAAGAACAATTACCTCTGGGTAAATCATTTCCTTCAACTACCTAGATACTTCATTGCTGAGAGGGTGCAATCTGTTGTTGACAAAAGAGAACCATAAGAATCTTCAAATGCTGTAATTGGCTTCTTTTTTTCAGAATCTTGAATATTTAAATCATCTCACCTGTTTTTGTATTTTGTGGGGGATTTGAATAGGTCTTATTTTCTCTCAGAGCTAGAACTAAAGTAAAGTCTCAAGGATTTTTGCCACAGGGAAGGGAATTTAGATGAACTTACATAAGCAAAGAAATACAACAGCTTTACTATTTGACACAGATTCACAAAGTAATTTATTAAAAGTAGTGTATCCAGTATTACCTTCATTCTCTTCCTTATCTTTGTCATCATTTCTTGAAGTTTTGCCATGGGTTTTAGATATCTTATAGCTTCAAAGAATACTACCATTAAAATTCAACAATAATTAATGATCATAAATACTTTGCAAAACGAATCTTTGAAAACATTTTGGCATTATATTTCATTTTATTCTTATTCTTATTTATATATTTATTATATATTATATTATTATATATTATATTATTTATTTATTTATTATTTATTTATTATTATATATTATTTATATATATATTATTTATTCTTATAAGTAAACAATCCCATAAAACCAACCCCCCAAACATACACCTAAACAAACAAATGATAAATCAAATGTTTTCAACTGAATTTCTATCCCAACAGTTCTTTCTCTGGAGGTGGAGAGAATTCTTTTTCACAAGTCCTTTGGAATTGCCCTGGATCATTGTATTATTGTTAGTAGCAAAGCTTATCATATTTGATCATTCCTCAATATTGCAATTACCATGCATAATTTTCTCCAGGTTCTGCTTACTTCACTCTGCATCAGTTCACGTAGGTCTTTCCAGCTCTCTCTGAAATCACCCTGTTCATCATTGCTAACAGTTCAATAGTATCCCATTTCTAACATCTTCCACGATTTGTTCAGTCATTCCACAATTGAGGGATATCTCTTTAGTTTCCAGGTTTTTGCCACCACAAAAAAAGCAGCTATAAATATTTTTGTACAAGCAGGTCTTTGCCCATTAAAAATGGAGAATTTCAGTATTTTCTGCTAATACCTCTAACAAGTGGTAGCATAGTTTGAGGTCTACCTTTTCTAAACAAAAATGTTGCTATCATTAATTCTGATATACACGGCATAAAAGGAAGAATAGAGCCAATACAGGAAGACCTCATTTTATACAAACTCAACTCACACAAATTCAGGTATACATGATTGACAATAAAAAAGTAAAGGCAGAAAAATATGTAAAACTTACAAATAATAATTCTGTACTAAATATGTGTCATTTTCCCAAGAGGTGTAAAGTCTTGCCGCAGCTTGCCAAATCATGCTTATTCTCATTCTGAGAGGCATTAGTGTGAGCCATTACATTGTTTTACAACAAATATTAGCTCCCACATCAGCCTTTGTCTGGGGTTCTCACTTATGACATGCCATGTCCTCATAAGAACAGGGCTTCTCCTCTTTTCATTAATGCTCCCAAAGTACAAAAGTAGTTATGCTGGTAGCTCTGATAAGCCTAAGAAAACTCATGAAGTGCTTATTTATATTCATATAAGAAATATTTATTAAATAATGCAGTTTGCTATTTTGTGTATTTTCCAACTAATGTGAAGTATCTTGGAATGTACTGGTTGACTAACATGATGTCCTAATAGTACTCATTAATTTTATTTTATTTTAATTTTATTTTTATTTTAATAAGTTATTTTTCAGGCTCGCTAAACTTCTGAAGCCAATACTTCTTAGACTATCCAAGGTAGTGGTGGTAGAGGGGCCGTGAGGACTTATTTCTGCTTTCTTGAACTTTCTAGATCAGAAACAGAATTAGAGAGTAATAGTGTGACTAAACACTCAAGAAGGATCCATTTCTTCAATATATTCCAAGATCTTGTGTTTGTAAAGAAAGTTCTTTCCTGGGAAATTGAAACACATCATCTACTTTAGATCATTTATACACATAGTGCCCTAGGGAGATAATGATGATTCCTTTCCGGGCTCAGCAACATAATGGAGATGAGGGGGATTTTTAATAGGTTCAGAAGAAAATAAGGAAGAATACAATTAAATGTTTGGAAAACTGGTAGAGAAAGGAAGTTAAGAAATCTTGGAAGAAAGAATTAGTCATCAAGCAGAAAGAGAAGGAAAGTGTTTGGTTCTCCTTCATATACTTTTCATTTTCCCTGAATAGAGGGGCTTAGAATAGGGGCAAATGAAAGCACTGGCTCCTATCTCAGATTTTTACTTTAAACATTTATTCCTATTCACAGTCATTGGATTTGATTTTTTTTTTAAAGGGAGAGTGGGGAAAGTGTTAGAATTTGGACAGTAGGAGCAGTGTTGAAATTCTGGAACAATGCTTAGGAAATCTAGGTCCCTTCTCCAGCTCAGAGGAGTTCAATCCAAGAAGGATGGAAATTATTTAATGAGGAAACAATTAGTATTGGTGTAATTCGGGTTAAGTGCAACAGTATTTCATGTGATTTTTTTCCATGTTTAGCTATTTAATTGTATGGATCTCTCTTTTCTGTCTCCAAGTTCACTATATCTCTTTTAAGTTTTTGAGCCTAATCTTATCCCTAAGACCTGGTTGAAAGGAGACCTATGGCAGCAATATGATTCTGGATGGATATTTCTTATTGGAATAAATAGGGTCAAGGTATTTATCTTAGCATTGTATATTCGGAAGGTACTCTCATGAGGAATAGTCAATTAGGAGGTGCAGTGGATAGAGTGCTTGGCCTATAGTCAGGAAGACATGAGTTCAAATCCATCCTCAGATACTTACTAGATGTGACCCTACACAAGTCACTTACCTGTGTGCCTCAGTTTTCTCATATGTAAATATGAGATGTATCAGGAAATGGTAAAGAACCTCAATATTTTTGTCAAGAAAACCTCAAATGGTGTCACAAAGAGTCAGACATTACTTAAAACAATTGAACAACAACTTGTCAAGAAATTCATGAGCAGAGAGGGGAGGCACGGTGACAGGAAAATCAGTGAAGATCAGTGGAGGCAGAAATCTCAAATATTTTATCTACTTTGAATCACTCATTTGCACAGCCTTTTAAAATCAAGTTTGTGTCTTTGTGTTATGATACCTATTTCAATTACTTAGCTGCCTAAACATTGATGACTTGCTTATCTTTTGGGGTTCTGGATTATCCTTTGAATTGCATTCTAGGATTTTGTAAACTATTACAGTCCACATGTCTGAAATTCCATTCGTCTCCATTCTTTATCACTGCCTTCTATGGCATCCCATATGCAGTAGGGAAGTTGTGAAGATTATATGAAACTATATACATATTTTACAAACTTTATAAAGGTCTCTCTGTCTTTTGGCCTCTCTTTCTCTCTCTCTCTCTCTCTCTCTCTCTCTCTCTCTCTCTCTCTCTCTCTCTCTCTCTCTCTCTCTCTCTCTTCCTTTGTAAATTTTAAAGTTCTTTACAATGACATATCCAAGTATCGTTGTTATCTGACTTAAGAACATGGTTTTTATCCCCATAATTTTTGTTTTTATTTTAAATTTTGTGTTTAGTTATTTTTCAATCATGACCTATTTTTCTTGACTCTACATGGGGCTTTCTTAGCAAAAATTTTGGTATGGTTTTCTATTTCCTTCTTCATCTCATTTGAATAGATGAGGAAATTGAGGCACATAGCGTTAAATGACTTGCTCACAGTCTCACAGCTAGTAAGAGTCTGAGGCCATATTTTAGCTCAGGAAGAGGAGTCTTCTTGACTGTAGGCCTAGCACTTTATCCACTGTGCCACGTGAATCTTCACATAAGAACCTTTATTTCTAGCTCTCTATTAAGTTTGAACCCACTACTTTTTGAAGTCCCTCTTCAACTTCTGGAGAGAGCAACTAGAAAATATTTTTTCTCCTACTTTGCCACTGATCTTGATGCATAATAGCCACTATGCTTTTTGAACCAATCCAGGTAGGCTTCCTCCAGAGAAGACTTATGATAGGCATTTAAATGAGAAATTCTACGTGTACATAAAAATTCTCTAATTAGGAACAATAAATGCTACTACATTTATTACATTAGTCTTATTAACTTGCTACTAATTGGACTCCTAAAATTTAGACTGCATTTCAGATTTACTTAAAAAACATGTGAATGACCAAATTAGGTGCCCAATCATCACCTGTCATGTCAATTAAATCCATGCTATGAAGAGATCAAACAAATCTACAAATATTTATGAGACACATTTTTGTCATGTTGATTTTCTTAATAATTATATAAAAAGCAAAGAGAAGCAATTAAAAGTTCCCATATATTTTGAAATCTACAAATATCATTATGCTATAACATGAGAATATTTAAATTATTCATACATGAGGACGTCTTCAACAGATGATCAGTCCTCTGAATTTCCTGGCAGAAAGGCCGGGGTGATAAGATATACATCATCAGAGCAAGACTGAGACTTAGCACACTGCAGAATTGGGATCCTTGATTCAATTACGAACGAGCTACTCATTTTCTCTAGAAAGAATGGGGATGCTGGGGCCCATCCATTCTTTTTAAAGTTGGGAAATTAAAAACCATTCATTTTGTTTCCAGCTTCCATTTAAACTAACTTTCTTGATGCAGTTAAACCAACCATGGCTCCTGTAATATTGGACTTCTCAGAAAGAGTGTACATTCTTTTGTTTGAATCTTTCTAAAAAAGCAGCATTTCCCTTACACTGGAATTTATTCTGTTTCATATACTTAGATCTCTAGAATTACATGTCATTCCAGAACTCATAATTACAAAAAAGATAAAAAAGAGAGATAAAAACTCATAGTTCTGTACCTGGCACTTACTAGATGGTATATAAAGCTTATTCTCATTATCTTTCCCCAGCAGGGCAAAGGTGAAGTTCATTTTGCTGAGTGCTATATAAATAAGTAATCTGGCCTCTGCCACTTATTAGAAAGACCTTGACAAAGTCACCTGAAGTCGCATTTTTATCTGCATCATTATGATGAATCTTTTTTTTTTGAACATTATTTTATTTGGTCATTTCCAAATATTATTCATTGGAAACAAAGATCATTTTCTTTTCCTTCCCTCCCGCCCCCGCACCTCTCCCATAGCCAACACGTGATTCCACTGGGTATTGCATGTTGATGAATCTTTTAACCTTTGGTGGTACAGTATAAAGTTATTTATGGTATTTTATTGCCATTTAAGAAATTCTGAAGTTCTGAATAACTTACCTCTTCAGAATATTAATATATACTGAAATACTATATTTTCTCAAATATAACAAGCATTCAGGCCCCACTAGAAGCAAAAATTCCTCCAAAGATTTCAGTTTTTTGAACCATAGTCTCCTCATCTGTCAAATAGAACAAATAAGATCTGTTCAATTTACCATACAATTGTTGCAGTGAAATTTTTTAAAAAAGACCACATATGTGAAAGCATCTGGAAAATAACAAAATGATGAAGAACTTTAAAGAACCATTGCCCTCTTTTCTTAAAAACAAAATAGAAATCAGGCAAAGATGATCAGTGGATCTTGACAGTTGGAAAGGTTAGCATTGTTTCTTCTATAATAAAAAGTAGACTCTGTGAAATTGAAAGAACAATAAAGAAAGTAAGATGAAAAACTGGTTAACCTCTACAATGAAGAACAAAAATAACCCCTAATCTTTCATAGACAAAATAATATGACTGGAGTATTAAAAATGAAGGAAAATGGTTTTTGATGATAGATCTCGGTTTTTATGATGCTACACTAATATATTATCATCACAAGCAGTCCGGGTGAGGCTATGACATAGAAAGATGTACATGTGGCCATAAAATACATAACCCCAAAGTTTTCTAGGGAATTTTTCTTTCTAATGGATGAGCCTAAAAGTCTTGCCCCATTTGAGAGAATGACTTATTTTAGCATGTATTGGCACACTACAAACAATTATTCCAGAATTATAGAAATTAACAGATAGAGCAATGCAAGATTTCTTATACTCTACAACAAAAAGATAAGAAGTTTATCAAAAATATGAAGATAAAGATGCTTTGGTAGATTCGTAATTCATAAAATTTGAACTCCAAAAAACCAACAGATTATATTTAAGCCTAGCTTGGGCAAAATTAATTACGAATGCTATTCTTAATATTCAATTTGATTAGAAAGTTTTCAAGAACAATTAAAGAATGCCTAAAAAGTCTTATTAACTTGCTACTAAATCTTGCAAAGCAAAAGCATTTATCAAAAGGACAGCATGTCGTATCTACATGTTTTCCTTTGGCTATCAGAAGTTGGTCCATTGTATAAGACAATAAGATTAATTATATCACTTTGTACTAACCACAGTATATGGATGGCACTGTTGTTGTGGGATACAAAGTCAAGGTAAATTGGTCCCTGACTTCAAGGCATTTACATATCAATAGGGGAGAAAAAAAAAACATCTGTATATCCCCCTCCAAAAATAATTGTCTTAAAGTGACTTGGGAGAAAGACATCTAGGTGGCACAGTGGCAGGCCTGGAGTCAGAAGGCTCTAGGTTCAAATTTGGCCTCAGACACTTTCCAGCTGTGTGAACCTGGGCAATTGCTTAACCCCAGTTATCTAGCCTTTGCTGCTCTAAAGCTTTGGAATTGGTACTGGAACAAAAGATAAGGGTTTTTAAAAATAAACTTATTCAAGAGTTCTTTGAATAGACTTTCCCCTCACATTATTCAAAATGTGGCTCAGTTGTAAAGAGTTATAATAATATCTCTGTTGTATGTCTCACTATAGCAATGAAATACTTTTTCCCTAAGTTGTGATTTTTTTACTTGTTCCAGTCCATACCAGTATTTATCCCCTGTGCAATACAGAGTTACTCCTGATTGCTTCTGCTGGTCCTTTCTTCCTTGCATGGATAGTTCCAGTTAGCTGCTGGTGGTAGCCAAGCAATTGAAAACTCTTTTTTTTCCCCCAAGTGTAGAATCTGAAGCCCAAAGATAAGAGTATATAGTGGATTAATGACAACACTGGATTTGAACACACATTCAAAAAAATCAGCATTATTTCTATTGAATAATTTTACTTAATAGAAAAACAGCTAGAAATGTCAATATCTATATAGAATCATTTAAATATACATAGGATAGAATGTGTGGTATAGAGGAGAGAGTTGATCAAGAAAATAGGAAGACCTGTGTTCAAGACCCACCTCTGTTCAACATATACTTGTTCAGTGACTATAGACAAGTTGCTTCACTTCTCTACCTACTTCTGTAGAAATACAGGTATCCCTTTCACATCCTGATATTAGGATTATGATGCTCCCACAATCTAGAAAATCTGCATAAAAAGTTTTGGCCTTTCCTTCATATCCTAGAAGAAGCATAATTTTATTTTTCTTTTCTGGGCTGTTTTCCATATAAGAAATTGTGTATATTTATGGTATTAAAGGTTGAAATATGTTGAGATTAATTGGTACTATACAGACGTTTTAGCATTCCTACATTTTTAAACTTTTTGTGACTTCTGTTAGCTTTTTTGTGTTAACTTCCCAACAGATTCCATTTAATTTTAATTACTTTTCTTTAATTTTTTAATTGCCAATCCATGATATATCAAAATATAGAGAAAGTTGTAATGTGGAAGGGATACTTGTATAAATTACAGAGAAATCTTTGATCTGTTTTGATAGATGGAATTTTCCAACTTAGGAGTTTGTCATACCAATGATATCATAGATCCTATCCTTAACCCTTTAAAAAATTTCTCAAGCCAGCTTCTCTACTTCTTATCTCTAAACTAATATAATAAGACTTAATTTCTAATATCAGCCTAATACCCAAAAATCATTACTATATGTAACTGACATTAAACAATGGCAAATATGCAGTGATCTTCCCGAAAGTGATGGTAGATTCCAAATATTCTAAAATTCTATTGTTTATGCAAAAATAAAAAAAATCTAACATGTAGTTATGGAAAATGGATCATCATATTAACATATGCTTTTCAACACTTAAATAGATTGGCTCTTAGAAGGAGAACAATAGAGACCAACTGGGTTGTAGAGGGTATAAAGAGCTGACCCTGGCATCAGGAAAACTCATCTTTGTAAGTTCAAATCTGAACCAAGACACTTTCTAGCTCTGTGACCCTGGGTAAGTCACTCAACCCTGTTTGCTCCAATTTCCTCATCTGTAAAATGAGAGGAAGAAGGAAAAGGTCAACTGATCCATTATCTTTGACAAGAAAACCCTAAATGGGATCACAGAGAGCCAGGAAAGGCTAATTGACTAAATAATAAGAATAAAACATAGTATAATGTATGAAGCAGAAGGATGCATATATTAATGAAAAAAGCATTGAATTTGACATCATTACTTTAGCTATATGTCTATGAATAAGTCACTTGAACTTGTTGAGTTTCTACAAAAGACAGATGACCATACTCTGAATATCTATCCACTAGAGATATTGTGAGGTTCATATGAGTAATGTATATGAAATTCTTTTCAAACACCGTGTAAATATAAGCTATTTCTAATCCATTAGGAAACTTTAGGCAGCCTATCTATTATTTATTCTTTGCTCTTGCTGTTATTGGTGTCTAAGCTTATGTTGAGAAATGCCATTATTTCTCACAATAGAAGGATTGGATGATCACACAATCAGAGATGGAAGGGACTTTATAGATTGCTTTACAAAGGAGGAAATAGTCTCATAGAAGTTAAATGATTTACCCAGTGCCGTGCAGGTAGTAAATGGAGAATCACAGTGTATCAGAGTTCAAAGAGTCTTCACTGGTTTCTTAGAGCAACTCACCTCTGAATAACTATTTTCCCTATAATGTATCAGATGAGCTATGCTTCAGCCTTTGCTTAAAAATCCCCAGGTAGAGCTACCCACTACTGACTTTGGGACTGCTCTAGTTTTTTTAAATTGTATTGATTTATTTTGTTTTTTACAATAATGTATTTTCTAGTAGATTCTCCTTGCCCCCTCAGGAGCAAGCCATCCCTTACCATGCATAACAAAGAAACAGGAAAATATTGATAAACATGCCAATGCAGTTGGAAAATATATGCTACATTCCTAGTCCATTGTACCACATGTCAACAAAGTAGGGGGCATGGCATGCTTTAGTTTTTCTCCGTTCAGTTCCAAGATTGATTTCAATAACAAAATTAGTTTCCATTTCCTTTAATAATCAACTAAAAAGAAGTTAATTAAGTACCTACTATGCAATCAGGAACTGGTAAATGTTGGTGAAACAAATAAAATGAATAAACAATCCCGACGAGGAAGGAGGTTACATAATTGTGGTTATCCTGTGTTCTTGATTCCAATCACTTCACTTTGTGACAGTTCGTAGACATCTTGTGACTTATTCCTTCTCTTTGTGGTATAATGATGACATTCCCTTGCTTTCATGTTTCATAATTTGCTTAATCATTTTCCTTATCTGTGGGTATTTGATTAGTTTTTGGTTCTTGCTATTAAAATATTTTGGTTTATAAATCCCTTTCTAGTTATCTTTGCATTCCCAAAGGTGAGAGTCTAGCAACAGAATCTCTGGGTCAAAAGGTAAGAACATCGTGAAGTGAGGTAAACTAAGTCATTGACCAGAAAAATCTGTTTTTTCCTGGGAAAGTAGAAATAAGAATTGAGCTTTTCTGTGAAGGTCAGTCAGCTCAGAATAGTTCGAATCCATGAGAAAATAACTCCCTTAGTGCCAGCAGCTGGGATAAGATGAAAGAAATGCCTTGTACCCCACGCCACTGACCAATTTACCATCTAGACGGTAAGGCTGCTTGCTCCATCAAGATTATGTCTAATAATGAACATTGTTTGCTTTGTATCTTGTACCCTATAAAAACTGCATTGTAACTTCAGTCCGGAGCAGCTTTTACTAGGAAGGTTGCCCTGGCCAGTTAGGTATCCATTATTAATAAATAGTATTGGTTTCATTAATTGAACTTCTGTGTGTCTGAACTCACTCCATGAAGTGCCCCACTTCAATAGTGGTCTCTTTGTTACCCTCTTTCTAAATTGTTTTCCAAAATCATTCGACCAACCCAAAGCGCCATTAACTCTCCATTATTGTACTCGTCTTTCAATAAATCTTCCACTATCAATAATCTCCATTATCTTCATCTTTGCTCATTTGCTAAAATCAAGATTTTCTTTGCTTTGATTTACATTTATCATATTATTGCTGACTTGAAGCACTACTTCATACAGTAGTTAAGAGTTTATAATTTTTTTGAGAATTGTTTATTCGTATCTTTGGACAAGCAAATCCTACCTTCCCCATGAAATCTCCCCCCGGTTCATAATTCTAGTGGCTTCTCTCTGTTCATTATCTTCAGCTTATTATGTAGTTATCCTTTTGGTGTATGTTTAAAATCTAGAGCCAAATAAAAAGCCTCCTTTTAATCTTCATATGATTTCATTCCCTGCCTCTCTACCCCCTCATCACAGAGCCTTGGCATCATAGCCTAGTCTCTTCTCCCAACATAATCAGGCTATTTTAGGGAATGAGATGGGAAGAAGAATGAGGGTTAGGGAAGAGACTTGAACCTAATAAGCAGTGCTCACTCACTAAGTTATAAAGCCAAAATTGATCAAGAATCTTAAAAAAAAGTCCATTTTAGACAGTTTTGCTTGCCTTGCCTTTTAATAAAGATGGACTATTTTAAATTCAAATCCAATAAATGTTCCAAGTACGAGAACAGTGCCCCCATAAAGTGGCTTCATCTTATCAACCAGAATCAAACCCTGGCTCATAAAATTCAATAAGTACCTTGTCCATCACTTCGGCAGAATATGTTTTCTCATCATCAGATAAGAAGAATCCAGCTTTAGAGTGGAAATGAGAAGAAATGAATTTTATCCCAGCTGGTTGTTGGTTGACTTGAGGCATGCATTTGACTTGTTTGAACCTCAGTTTCCTCATCTGTAAAACAGAGATATCCTTGTTCAGTGACCATACTGTTTGGTCAGGAAGCTTAAATGGAATAAACTATGTGCCTCACAGGAAAAGTTTTTAAAGAATTTTTGATATTTTTTTGTCTTATAGATATATCAGAGAAAGTTTTACACAGTGAATGGAGAGATGGCCTGAAAGCCAGAATGTTCTTGGTTCAAATCCCACCTCAAATACGTATTGGCGGGAGAGTTTTTCCTTACCTGGGAATAACCTAGAGTGATCTACTACATCAATCAAGTGTCAGATTTTTCCTCTCTATGATTGCCTATAGAGCATGTATATATTGGGCCCCAAAGGTCATGACTTGACAAGAAATAAGCATACACATGTAGAGAGGTACATACATATATAACATGGGTATGTATATAGATACATAGATCCATAGGTCCATAAACAGAATAAAATAGTTTTTCTCCAATAGTCAATACAGGAGGAACCTATATAATTCCATTTAATTTGGGGCTTAAGAGAATGAAAGCTATTTCACAGAATTTTAGAGCAAGTAGAATGGAAACTCCTTGTGGGGAGGCATGATTTAATTTTCATCTATATCCTGACTCACCAGCATGGCTCCTGGAACAGATATGGTTGTAAAGAAATATTTTTTAGATTGTTAAAATAAAGTGAGGAATATCTTAACAATAGTTAATCTTCTGAATCACTGCTTAACCTCCAATCTTCCTCTCTTCTCCCTACCTGTTCCCTATGGCAAAAATAATAGTTATATTGAATTTTTGAAATCTCAAGGAAACTTTCCTTGATTTTTTTTGTCCCTAATATTGTGGTTATTATAATACTGGCTTCATTTCTCTACTTGTCTGACATTCAAAAACAGCTCAGCTTCTTCACCATTGCTTCAGAGAGCTCAAATTCACTTTATTATCCTTTTTCTTCTTTTTTTGCTCATTCAAACAAAAAGGAAAAAAGTGGGGAAACAAATGAACTATTTCTTCTGAAACTTACGGATTTCTCCTGCCTCCGAGGATTGCCTTTATTTCTCTCAATCTCCTTTAGTTTTCTTCATCTCTTTTATGTCTGATTTCTAAAGCATTTATTTTTAGGTTATTCCTCATTTGCTCAGCCACTACACCAATGCACACACGTGTCCTAGGATTCTTTTCATAGTGGCACGATTACCTGTATATTGTAAATGTGTTCTTGCAAAATATTAAACAATACTGGCAGCAATTCACAATTCTATAGTTCATTAAAGGCATAAAGCAATTATCTTCTGCCCTCCACATAATTCTGAGAATTAGGTTGTTGTCTACACCTATGTTTACCGCAGTGCAGGCAACGTCTATGGAGGAAAGTCTCTCCAGTATAGATGGGCAACTCATCTATAACCTCAAGTATTAAACCGTTTCCTGAGACACCGAACAGTTCCCTGACTTATCCTAGCAACCAAATCATAGTAGTATGATACTACTGGACATAGTGGCTAGTATATTGGCTGTGAAATGACTCTAGAGCTTCTGCTTAGGAATACTAAGCTTCTTTCAATTAAACTGCTTTGTCAAAAGTAATAGTGCATGCGTGCATGCGTGTGTTTACCACATCTGTGAATTTCTGGACATCATGGGCTTCTGCGGTAACTCCAGGGCTAAAATTCAAAGTCAAAGAAAGTTATCTTTAGGGTTTAGAATGTAATTTTCTTACTCAGGCTCACATAAGCACACATATTAATGCCTCCACTTAAAATATATCAGAGTTGAGACTCAGAGAATTTAAATGATTTTCCTAAGGTTAATACATTAGTAAAGTGTTATACCTGGGCCTTGGAACCAGGGCTCCTGATTTCAAACTCAAGGCTGTTTCCATTATTCTCTGTTTTTTTCAGTAAAACCGCTTTTCATCAGGTCATTATATATATATATATATATATTTGATATGTAGGGACTTTTGCGGCAATCACTTACTTTCTGTTTTTCTTTATAAGATAGCTATTCCTATAAAGAGACAAATGACATTTTCCTAAACATTATCTTTCTCTTGATCTCTAGTACACTGCTCTGCACATGGAAGGCACTGATTCTGTATTAAACACACACACACACACACACACACACACACACACACACATAAAGATTCCTCTTAATTATTCATTACTCTCCTAAGACTGATTATAATAGCTCTTCTTACTCCTCCTCCTCATCCAATCATACCCTGGTGTATTTCCTTTAGCTTTTATTCTTATTTTTAAAAACCCTGAAAATAACCTAACTCCTTTTCCTATCTCCTGTTTTCCTTTTTATACCTCTCCTCCATAACAAATTAGTTGTATTAGACTGCATCAGGCCTTCAATCCACCGCCCGAGGCCACCCTGACAGCTTTAGTCGATTATAATTGGCCATTACCATATTATTATTAATATTATCAATAATAGTTATCACAGCCTGGCCCATACAAGATTTAGTTTATTCATGACAGTCTTTAGCTATCAATATAAGTTTAAAATCACTTATTACACCTCCATTCCAGGACTGTTAATATTCTCAGAAAATTTTCTTCCAGCCTTTTCATTGTTCCTTCACCTGTAACTCACTTGTTCCCCAATATAGTCTCATATACTAGAGCAGTGATGGCAAACCTATGGATTGGATGCCAAAGATGGCACACAGAGTGTTCTCTGTGGACACATGCCTCCCTCCCGCTTTCCCCCAGAATTTGTTAGTAGAAAGGCAGAGGGACTTGGGTGGGGTTTCTCCCTTCCTCTTCTCCACCATGTCTGATGACATTTTTTCACTTTACCTGCTCCTCTGCCCAATGGAAGCATACAGGGAGTAAGATGGGCAGCTTACAGACTGTAGAACTAGAAGGGAGCATAGTGCTCTGGCTACTTGCCTCCCCCTCTCTACACTTACTGAGGACATTCCTCACTTCACCTGCCCCTCCACCCAGTAGCCCAATAGGAATGCTTTCTCCTTCCCTTGTGTGTGGTAAAGGGGGAGGCAGGGTATACCCAGCACTGCATGATGGGGAAGGGCATGGCACCCAGTCTCTGGAAGAGGCAAGCATGGCACTAAGTCTGGGGAGTGGAATGGGGGTGGGACCTGGCACTCCATCTCTAAAAGGTTTGCATCATTGTCCTAGAGGGCTTAGTTGTTGATTCCAAACTACATCTGTGTTTCACAGAATTCAAATATGCCTGGCATGAGAATTTAGCTAAAAGTATTGTTTTGATAGCTCTGATCACTTTTAGACAGGGAATATAACTCCTGGGCAGCATCTATTGGTATGTAGTAAGATGAATAGGCTACACTGGTCATTGTGGCATATCTCCATGCTTTTGGTATGCATTTCATAAGAGAGTTAATATTACCTAAAGCAAAAACAAAGAAATCTCAGTGTTGGACCAGACCTTGGGAGTCTTCTTATCCAATATATAATTCCCAAAGATTCTTCTTCCTAGCATCTGCAATGAGATATGATACAATTTCTGTTCAATGGTCTTTGATGGAGGAACCTCAATAACTAAGGGAATCCATTCTATTTTTAGATAGCTCTAATGATAAGAAAATGCTCTCCTGCCTTATTCCTTTACATCAAACTTGACTTTTTCCTTTTGTTACTGACATTCATTGGTCTTGGTTCTCCTATCTGGGGCCAATCAGTCTCATAATGAAGTTTTTACCTTTTTAAATATTTCACTTTCCACCTATTTCTGTTTTCTACTCTGAAGTATTCTGTGGTATGGCAAAAACTGGAATCCTGTCATTATATTTCTTAATGAATAGTCCTACTTAGACCCCAACAGTATTTATCTGAAGCTTTATAATTTCTACTCAAAGAATCCACAAGTGCAGTCTGTCCACAATGGGAACAGTGAATATTGGTTCTGCCATTTGGAGAAATTAAAATAATAGCACATTCAAGTTATATTTTCTGTTATTTTTGCAGCGGCCTCTATTTTATTTTAAATCAAACCAGAAGCATAATAGAAAGGCTATTCTAGAGTTAACAAAAAGCAAAGATCTTGGAAAATATTTGCTTTCTTTAATCCTTTCCTTCCTTCTTTCTTTCTTTCTTTCTTTCTTTCTTTCTTTCTTTCTTTCTTTCTTTCTTTCTTTCTTTCTTTCTTTCTTTCTTTCTTTCTTTCTTTCTTTCTTTCTTTCTTTCTTTCTTTCTTTCTTTCTTTCTTTCTTTCTTTCTTTCTTTCCTTTATAGCTTTTAAAATTACTATACAATAACTATTACATTTTTAAAGTTCATTAATAACTGAAGTAAAAGAACTACCTAAACCACCCAGCCTGCTTGTGAAAGAACAAGAGGGAGGGACTAGAGAACTTGTATAACAATGATGTGACCACAAAAATGTGCACAAAAGGAAAAGCATTCTGGGTAATACAGAAAGGAATTATGTATAATTTTGTTTTAGGGGTTCAAGAATTTCCAACTATATACCTTCTTTCCTTCTTTCTTTTTTCCTTCTTCCTTTCCTTCCTACTTTCTTTCTCTTCCTCCTTCTTGTTTTTGTTCTTATTATTGTTATTGTTATTCTTGTTCTTCTCTTCCTTCTCTACTTGGTCTCTCCTTTTTATTAATGCCTTTCATTATTAAACCATTATTTTCTTCCAATACACTCTCGAGACTTCAGTTTGGACCTTCCTCTATGTTAAAATAAAACTAACTAGCCCATTCATCATAACTGATATGTATTCAAGAGAGCAAAGAAGATTATCCATCTCTCCAATAAGAAGAGAAATGATGTATGCATTATTTGTCCTTCATGTGTAAAATGGATCATCCCACTTAATCAGAACACCTTTTATTGTATATTTCATTCAAATTATCATAATCATTATGTAATTTAGTCTCTTGGTTGTTTGTCTTTCACCTTACATTGATTCTACAAGTCTTCTCATGTTTATATGAAATCCTTATTTTCATTTTTTCTTAAAATATGATCCATTCCATACCAATAACACTTTCCCTTTCATCATTTTTCAGTCACTGGGAATAAAGATTCATTCCATTTTTTTATACTTAAAAAGTTTGTACTATGAACTTTTGAGGACATAGCTGTCTTTGGGCTTCTTGTAATATGCGTTAAGTAGTAGCATTTTTGTAAGACTATATAGCAAATATAATGATTTTTCTTGCATAATTTCAAATTGCATTTTAGCCCAGATGGACCAATTCACAGATCATCCAAATGTGTTAGTTTCCTGTCTTCCATAGACTCTTAAACACTTACTATTTCAGTCTTATATTATCTTTGCTATATGGATGACTATGGAGAATTATTTATTTTCATTGAAAAAGGAATTATTTTTATCAGGATATCTATCTGTTCTTAACAATCATTTTCCAAATTAAGTGGTAATAAATGGATTACGTTATGACTAAATATTTACTCTAGATAAATTTTCAGTTTTTTTAGAAATTACTACACTTATATTCTTTAAAAATTATAATTTACCTCATAGCAATTATTAACACACAATAAATTTCAAATTTGGAGTGAAAGGCTGAGTCTAATATTTAAATATGACTTACAGGGAGTGTTTTGTACTTTGAGTTAGATATTCTCATGAGTATCTCATTTGAGTCTAAACTCAACTATGTGAGTGGTTGGTGAAATTACCATCCCCAAATAGGTGAAGAAATTAAGATTCAGTAAGATTATGTGATTTACCCAGGTTTATAGAGTTAGTTATTCTAAGAAGGAGGATTTGAACTCATCTCTTTCTGAAACCAAGACCAACATTAATATGATTTTTTCCTCATTGCTACAATACCAAGAAGAAAAGACAAAATATTTGACTATGGGCCACATTTTCCCTTTAGATAATACGAAGGATGTAAATATTTAGTAGACATTTTTTTCTGAATTGCCATCATTCAAAATTGTGATGTTTGATATTGCATTTGGATCCCAAGGGGACATAAGACAGAAAAATTTATAAGGATTTTATTCTCATCATAAAATTGAAATCTCTCTCTTTCTGAGTCTCTTTGGATCTATCTCCTGTTGTCCTGTCTCACTGCTTCTCTCTAATTAGATCTCTCTGTATCCATTTCTTTTTGTAACTGTGTCTCCCTCCCTCCCAAGTTCTTCCTCTTTCTTTGTATCTCTACCTCTCTTCATCTTTCCTTCTTTCTCCCTCTCTCTCGTTACCTTTCTCCATACTTCTACTATTCTCTCCTTTCCAGTTTTTTTCCTCTTTATGTTGTTTCTTTGTGTCCCCAGAAACTAACTCTGGGTATTTGTACTTTTTTAGATTGTATGAGATGCACTATCCAAAATTATTATATTTTCCTGGGAGAGCAAAGGAACACGCAAGCTTGTTCAATTTAAAATTCACTTAAAATACAGAAAAATGAGAGGACTGATGATTTGCAGCCCCAAGACATCCAATTGACTTCATTTATCGGGCTCAGCTGGGTTTCTTTATGTATTCTCTGTCCTCAGGTTGCTGCTCCATTTGAAGGCTGGGAAGTCAGAACAGAGATATGTGGAACATGAAACCTTTTTGATGAAGAGGTATTAGCCTGCTTCATGCTGCCCACCCCCTATGCTCAGCCGTTAAAAGCTGCCTCCAGAACAAAGAAAGGCAGATGCTTTTTACTACATTACTCCATATTCCAAAGTTTTAAATTCAGTGTACCTATGGGACTCTGTGCAGTAACTTATGGGACAATGAGGTCATGTAGATTCAGCTCAAATGGACATTTAGTAGTAATCATAATAATGGCAACAATAAAAGTAATCATTAGCATTTATATAATGACTACCATGTCCCAGACATGGTGCCAAGTTCTTGGTAAATATTTCATTTTATCCTCATTAACTACCTTGGGAAATAGGTGCAGTGAAAGTCCCCATTTCACAGCTAAGAAAACTGAGGCAAACAAAGGTTTATCCAGGTCACAGAGCTAATAAATGTCTGAAGCCAAATTTGAACTCAAATCTCTCTGACTCCAGTCCAGGCACTCTATCCTTTGTACTTCTAGTCATCCAGTTCCTTGTCATATGCCCAGTGTAAAAAATGGAGATTTGAACCCCAGACTTCAATCCCCAAAAGTCCTTGGCAGTTCCCAGAATTCCCTATAATCTCACCTGAGTGCAAGAACACAATTTTTATTTAAATGGCTCTCTGCCTTCCAAGAGCCTCTCTTCTTCCACTTCTAAGCTCATGCCTCTACCTGGCAGGCAAGATGTAGAGTAAGTGGCTGTAAATGGGCTATTCAGCCCTAGACATGTGCTTTTCTTACTTTGTATTTTCTTACTTCCTTGGTTTCTAATAATCTTAATAAACCTCATAAAAATATAACACTTTTTAGTAGAGGAAATAATTTAACTGTTACACCAGCATTATTGAAATAAAAAATGAGAATCACTACTTTTTTTCAGGGTAATTATATTCAATTGCTGATAAAGGAATCAGACAAATTAGTGCAAACAAAATATTTTAAAGGAATATAAAACTATTTCAAACAGTGAAGGTGCTGATAACTCTGGGTAGGAACCAATGTTTCAGCTTGATTTGAAAACAGTTCTCTGGGATTTTATCAGTAAGAAATGAGGAGGAAACATATTTCAGACACAGGTGAACCAAATATTTAATTGAATTAAATGAATGGAAGAAGGAGATGCAATGCCATATAGTAATAAAAATATTATTAAAATAAAACATGGTAGACCAGTTTGGATGGGAATTTTATGAAGTTAGATGATGAGTAAATGATCCTAGATCTCTCAGGACCTTTCTAGGTTCATTTCAGACCTGCCTCTACATGAAGTTAGCAATTCCTAATCTCCCCACTTGTTAGCATTCCCTTTCTCATAATATTCTGGATTTTTTTGTATATCTTCAATATTTTATATGAACAAGTCTTCCTTATCCAATGAATGTAAGATATTTGGTAAAAATTGTTTTCTTTCATCTTTGCATCTTCTGCACTGAATAATTCTCAAGTGGCAGCCATGTTTGGGGAGTATATAATGCCAGGCTAAGGGGAAAGTCATACTGGGAATTTCTTTTGTATGTGAGTTGGACTACATCACCACCTATTAATTCTTAATTTCCATGATTCTGTAAAAGGCATTGGGGTGGCTAATGATCAGATGAGATATCATCTTGGTAGCTATGTGGAGGATAGATAAGGCAGCAGAGAACCTGGTAATAGGGAACATAGTTCATGTTGACTACTTTAATACAACTGGTAATATGTAGTAAGGTCAAAGTGACATGAGTGGAGAGAACGGGAAGGATAAGAGAATTGTTCTTCAATCAGAATTGAGAAGACATGGAAACCAATTGGCTATGAAGATGTAAGAGAAGATTCATGATTGACTTTACTAGTTTGAACCTAGAATAATGATGACAGTTACAGACACACAAAAATGCTTAAAGGTGGGATGGGCTTTTCAGAGAAATGAGTATCAATTCTCCCCTGGATGGAGTTGTTATTTGGACAAGAAACACAACTTGACCCATGATCTATGCTTTGGCTTTTTCCAGTTTCTCCTTTTACCTCTCTCTTGACGTGACCTTTTTTTTTTTGGTTCTGCACTTCTCCACTACCATACTTACTGTGCTCTCAGACTGGAAATGCCCCTGCCTCTGTAGCCCACTGTTCTACTGAGTTCCTGCCTAGAACCTTTATTTGAGGAAATGTCTAGATGAGTCATGACTCAGGTCTCTCTGTGGATTTGCTGAGGCTTTTTAGAACTTTTCATCTTGCTCTGGGAATGTATGAAACTCCTCCTTCCAGGGAACTCTACACATAAATACATTTTCAGCCCCTTATAATATGTTGTCTTACTCTGAAAAAGTAGAATCTCCTAGAGGGTAGACACTGGCTTTTTTGTTCATGTTCTTGCAATCCTGGTGCTTGCCATCATGCTTTGCTTTTAATTAGTGATGAATACATTTCTATTTGTCTGTTTGTCTGTCTCTCTTTCTCTTTCTCTATCTTTCTGCCTATCTCTCTCTTTCTCTATCTATCTATCTATCTATCTATCTATCTATCTATCTATCTATCTATCTATCTATCTGTCTGTCCATCTGTCTGTCTGTCTGTCTTTCTGTTTATTTACTCCACACTATTATGGAGCTCTGTCACCTGGTCCATTCTCATATGTAATTGTACAATCTCCTACAAGCAATCTAGGCAAAGGATGTTTCTTCATTTTGTTATTTCTCCATAGTTCCTCTGACAAATGAATAGGAGGAAACTAAATGGCAAGATTTCAGATAGGAAGGATGATAATATAAGCAGACAATGGAACTGTGATTCTGTCTTATTCCTGAGGCATAATCCCCACCTCTATACATAATCATTTCACTGACATAAATTCCTAGGAAGCAAGAAAATGGAGCTAATTTGCTTAACTAACAGGCATCTACTCATTAAATATGAAAGAAAAATAAAATAAATAAATAAAAATGTTATACTTGAGAATTGGGCATATAGGTAATTTTTTTCTTTGCAGTAATGTTTATAACATTTATTATGATGAAGAAAGAAAGAAATGCCCTTGCTAAGAAATATTTCCCTTCTTTTGAAGCTTCTTGGAATGTCTAATATATACTTATTCTTCCATATATCCTAGAGGCACTTAGGCTTTACAGTAAGGTATACTTGATATATGCAGTTCCCCTTTCTACTTTACCTATAACCATAAAATATTCATCATGTTTCTTGAAGCATATATTCATTCACTTTTTAAAGTATTGCTTTGTCCTTTTGCTACCTCGTATTTAAAGAAGCCAGTTGAAATTTTGTGATAGTTTTGACTCCTATAAATACATGTATTTTTCTTTTTATTTGTCTCTAGAAAGATCAATGCCATGAATTTAATTTCATCTATAATTTTAAAGCAAAATAAACCATCTTACAATATGAATTAAGATTTGCTTTTTTTTCCTCTTGGAGGATAGAAAATGGTAGACCTCAGTGTATGGTTCAGTCTTTAGGTAATTCAAAGTGATCAGAACACAAGCAAAATTAATCTCAAATTTTATTGTTTTTGTGTCACTTTCAGCACCCTAAAACTGTTCTGATTTCCCCCCTTATTTACCATGAGCAGAATGCACCAAAATAGCCATTTTCCTGAGTGTAGGAATGTTTATTTGTGACTCTGCATCACTGATGAATAATGTTGGAGTCCTGGGTGAGAACTCACTGTGGCTTCAACCAAAAGACATAAGTATAGTCTCAAGGAGCAAGATCTCTGACATATATGATCATTAAAATGAGTTTAGTGCCAGGGAGAAGTGGAGAAATGATAGCACTTCTGAGCTCTCTCTTAAAGGCACTAGGTTAGGATTTTAGAAGCTGTAGTTTTGTTACAGAGCCACTACTAACAAGGGTGACACAGGCTTTTTCAGAGAGTTATATGTTGAAGGTTTCAAGAATGACAAGTATCCTGATGCCATGGTTGTGGGAATCTGAAAGTGCATGTAAATTGCTTTGTAATATTGATAAAGATTGAAAACCAGAAGAAACCTAAGAAATCACCTTTACAAATCCCCTCATTTTATATTTTAAGAAAAGGGATAATATAATGACTCCTAAAGTCTCTATTATTACCTCCTTCTCTGCTTTGGGTAATTTATATTGATTTAAAGGGAGGAAGACAATCATACTCACTTTAAACCCTTAGGAAAATTCTTGAGATTTTTGTAGAAGTTTGTCCAACCCTCTTGCTCAAAATTATATATTTGTCTTTAGTTAATTGCTGTCTCTTTGTGGTAAATGCAGATTAATGCAAACATTTGTTTAAAGGAATGTTTAATGGTTCCTAGGTACCAAAAAGGGAAGCTGAGGGAAAAGCAGATCATTTCTTAGGATCTTCTCCAATCCTGGGGGACATGGATAGAATTGGTTGAATCATCTTATTCATGATCAGAGAAACCTGAAGAATAACACTGTTTTCCTCATGCTTTTAAAGATGTGACCAAATCCCTCAAATAATTGGAAAAGTCTCCTTACTTCTGGTTGACTTATTGATGGATATACTCAAGAAGTTTCTACCAAAGATCACTACTTTCAAGGGGGAATTGGCAATTAACAATCAATGGACCATCTTACTTCAATACAAATCCAACAAATGAATGAAATAATGAAGGAAAAATCATGTCTTAAGAGCCTAAAATGTGTCAAATACAGGTCTTATGAATACAAAGGAATATTTGCTCTCAAGTAGTTTTTATCTTGAAAGAAAAAATATATTTGGGAATGTAGTGATCTGGAAATGACACTTTGGTCCAGAAAACTATGGTATTGAATGAGGCCACAAAGGAATCTAGATGGAAAAAAAAATATAAAAAATCATAGAATTGATATGATCATGGTTCAAGACAGGAAAGAGAAAGTAGTGGGGATGTTAGGGCAAGAATGCTGTCATAATGATTAGTCTATCTGGATTTGCCTTATCATAAATATTGTTAGTTTACATTATTCTAGCTGCATTCCTAACAATTTGAATACAATTTAAAAAAAATTCACAACTCATGAATGTTTATAAAAATGCAGCAAAAGCCCTCAGCAAAGCTTGAATTCATATACAAATTTCATGACTTACATAATCATTAACAGTTGGTATTTGGAAAAAAACTTTACCAATATCACTTTACCGTACACTCAGTCACTGATAACACCAAGACTATATTAAGTACCTACTGTGTTCCAGGCACTTTTTAAAGCACTACAGAAAGAAAGAAACCATCAAAAGGCAAAATGAAAAAAATTCAGGCCCTTTCTTCAAGGAGATAGCAATCTAAGGATGAGATAACTGGCAATTTGCTATGTACATACAAGATATAGACAGGAGAAGATGGATATAACATTGAAGGGAAGGAACTAAATTAAAGAGGAGTGGAAAAGATCTCTGAAGAATATGAGATGTTAGTAGAGACTTGAAGGAATCCACAGAAATGGGGAGGAAGAAGTGAGGAGGGAAGAAGTCAAGGAATAGGGTACAACCAGTGAAAATGCATCAGGTTGGGATATAGAATATTTCTTTGACATAGAACAAAGAAACCAAGGTCTCTGAATTTTAAAACATGTGGAAAAGAGTAAGGTGTAAGAAGCCTGGGAAGATAGGAAAGACTCTGAAAGTCAGAGGATTTTATTTTTGATCCATGAGGTATAGGAATCCCTAGTATTTACTAAATGGCTGTGGGAATTGATATGTGATGTTTCCTTCCTTGTATCATTAATTTGCTTGATTTGTATGTAAGAGGGTAAGTCCATTGATTGTTGATTGATCAATTTTGCCTTGAACTTAGCAAGCTCTGTTAGGTAGAAACTTCTTGAGTGGTCCAATCAGTTAGAATGGAAGATCCTTTTCTAATTGAATGAGGGATTTGGCCACAACCTGAAGACCAGGATGAAAATAGTAGCTGGAGTCTTCAAGTTTCTCTAAGCAGAAGAGTAGGACTGTGCTACCAGCTATACTCATATCTACAGGAATAAAGGAAGTCCTAAGAAATAGGTTGCTCTTTCCCAAAATCCATTTCCCTTTACAACATCAAAGCCTAGCTCAACTGCTATGAATGCTTTATACTCTTTAATATAAGCAATATTCTTTGTCTGATAAAGTTCATTGGGCACACAGAGTATTGTGCAGAGAATTTACAGATTTTCACTTATCATTTAAATTTTAATTGGTATTTTGGGGGAGAAGGGAGGGAATACAGACCTAGAATTTCACTTTGTGAAGAACTTTTATCCACATGTACAGGTTATTAACTCCTATAAAATTTACCGACTCAGTTGCTTTAGGCACTGATAGGCCAAATGATTCGCCCATGGTCATGCATCTTAATTCTGGTTCCTTCCCTCTATTAGCTCTTCTTTATCTTATATAAGTCTATTTTATTAATCATTTTCTTTACCTACCTCTCTATGTTTGCATGCTGTCTCCCCAATTAGTTTGTGAGCATCTTCAAAGCTGGCACATAATGATCCTTTCAATATTTATTTGATTGATTGGTGTGCTATTGCCAGGCAATACTATTTCTCAGTTTGGATCCCAAAGAGATTAGAAGAGCGGGGAATGATGCATATATACAGAAATATTTAAAGCAGCTTTTTGGGGAGAGGGGAAAGATTTGGAAAATGAGGGGATACCCATCAACTGGGGAATAGTTGAATACATTATAGTATATGATTGTAATGGAATACTATTGTACTGTAAGAAATGATAAGTAGGAGGAACTCAGAGAAACTTAGAATTACATGAACTGAAGCAGAGTGAAATTAATACAACAAGGAGAACATTGTACACAGTAATAGGAATACTGTACAATGACCAACCATAAATAACAGCTATTCTCAGAAATATATTGATCCAAAACTATCCTAAAGGACTCATGACTAAAAATACAATATATTTCTAGAGAAAAAAGAACTTAGAGAGTCTGAATCCAAACCAAACTTTTTTTTACTTTCTTAATATTTTTTTTTCTATTTGAGTTTTCTTCCATAAAAGAATTTATATAGAAAAATGTTTTACATGATTGCACATATAAACTCTATATAAGATTGCTCACCATCTCAATGGGGGTGCAGTGGGTGTGAGGGAGGAAGGCAGACAATTTGAGACCCAATATTGTTTGAAAAATGTGGGAAAATGTTTTTATATGAAATTAGGAAAATAAAATAAAATCTAACTTAAAGATAACATCACAAGATCTTGGAGGGAAAGCTGTTTACTATCTTTATTATTAATGTTTTGAGGAATGTCATCTAAAGCACAAAGCATAGTTTTTTAAACATCTTAGCTACTCAAAAAGTACATAATGCAGTCAGATTAAGAATAAGGAATTCTCAGAGGTCTTATTGTCAATTTCCCACTGACCAAGAATCTCCTCCATAATATTCCTGGTAAGTGATGAACTAGTTTTGCTTATAGACGTCTAGTCATGTGCAGAACCATTGTTTTTCATGATCATATTCGTGTCCCAGTGATTCTTTTCTCCTGAAAAGAAATTGGCTCCTATTCCCATGCATATATTTAAAGATGTTCAGATTAAATATTGTTTTCATCATATTTTTCTTATTTTTTCTTTTTCCTTGTTTGAATGACCATCATAGATAATGTGGAGGTGATTCTTGGTTCTCACGAGCTGAGGCAAAGTAACAAATATTTATTAGGCACTCACTTGTGCTAGATAATGTGTTACACCCTGCGGACACAAAAATATAATAAAAACAAAAAGCAGTACTTTCTTTTAAGGAACTTACATTTTGATGGAAGAAGATGAGAAATCAAAGGTGACTGAAATGAGAGGGGCTTAGGTGAGAGGGGGAAGATTACCATGGGAAGGGATGGTATTATTGGAAGTTCAAGAGTGGAGGCAGGAGAGCAATGAAGGTTGGAAAGCTTTGAACTTTCCCAAAATTTTGGCATTCAAGATTAACTCATAAATGGCTTGGTGGAGAGATATTCTAGAATAAGAAGGATAAGCAAAGTGGAGGGAAGGGTGAATACTACAAGGTAAAAAAGGTCTCAAATACTGAAAGAAATTCCAAGAAATGGTAGCAGTTGAGACATGGTGATAAAGTCCAGAAGCATAATCAAGAAGGGAATATTAGGTCAAGTGGGTTCCACCAACCAAGAAAAATTACATATATGCCCCACAATGGCCTATATGATTGTCAGAGGCTTATTTTGGATAAACTAGATGTTCTTCCTTGTTGCCTACTATATTTTGAAGATACTAGTACATTGAAGGAATACTATTAGGTATGACCTTTGAAAGCTTTTCTTAGTTTTCTCTGGTGAGAAGATTGTTCCAATTATTCCTATCTTCCTGGTATGAATTAATGCTTCTGTCAAAGTTGGTGAATTCCTTTTGTATTTCATCTAATCAGGAAAAGAAAGATGATTTTTGTTGAGAGATATTTTTCTTATTCTTTTCTTTCCACTAACTATTTTCACTCTAAAACTAGAGGGATGGGGGGGGGGGTGCAACTGGGTAGCTCAGTAGATTGAGAGCCAGGCCTAGAGACAGGAGGTCCTAGGTCAAATCTGGCCTCAGACACTTCCCAGCTGTGTGACCATGGGCAAGTCACTTGACCCCCATTGCCTAGCCCTCACCACTCTTCTGCCTTGGAGCCAATACATAGCATTGACTCAAAGAAGGAAGGTAAGGGTTTAAAAACAACAACCAAAACTAGAGGATTGGAAATCTAAACTAGGAAGAACTTATACAAATAAGACTTCATTAGAATCCTGCTATATTCCTTCTTTTTGCTATGGAAGTGATTATGGGAAATAATAGAGACAAAATTCTACAAGAGAAATAGTATGGGATGTGGAGACAAAAGATCAGAACTTTAGTGCTACAAGTTATCTCAGAGACCATGAAGTCCAACTTCTGATTTTACATATCAAGAAATTATGTATTGCATAACTAATGTTATTCTCAATGCCATTGGCTAATAGGATTGTCCATGTATTCCAGGACCTTAATTTTATAGAAAATCAGACCAATACCCACAAAGGTTGAGCTCTTTGCTATAAGTCAGATTTCAAGATCAAAGTTAGGATAAGAATCCACTTCACAGTCAATGACCTAGGCACTTCATCTTGATGTCCATTACTAGAGGCCTTTTGATAGAAATTGAATTGCTATTCCTTAAGGACTTTGTAGTACTTTTTCCTCTTAAATTAATTATCTTCAGTGCCTTCTCCAACTTTGAGATTCAGGGGTTCTCTGAAATTGAAATGACTATGTATAATGTATAATATCATAGCCATAAATTTAGAGCTGGGAGACAGAATAATTGATTCTAATCCCTCTATCACCCATGTTGTACCTGGGTGTATCACCCAGATGAAGAAGCCCAGGTAGGGAGAAGTCAAAGACCTTCACATTTCATAAGGCCAGGATAAATTTGAAACAACATTCAATAACATGTTTTGACAACATCTCCACATTGCTCTACACCAGTTAGAAAGCAAATCTTGGTTTCCTGTTTCTTTAAAACTTCCATTTAACTCTAGTAAATTTAATACTGAATAGTTTTTCTATATTTACATCCCGGGCAAGAAAGTGAATTGTTTCATTTATGAATCGTGTTGCCAGGCCATAGTATCGTTTTGATGTTCTGATGTCCTAATCTTACCTGTCTGACTACTTTAGGGACTATTTGTCTCTAAATATTTTGGGTAACTTTAGCAAGAAAGAACATAAATCAAACCATCCATATAATGCTTTAAGTTTATCCTCCTCTATTATTAAACATGCAAAAGCCGTTGCTGTCACAAAATCGTTATGACATTTTCCACTTATATACTTAAAAGGGACAGAGTTCATAGTTTTGAGTTGTAATTTCAGTTAAGCTAATTATAAAATATCATCTCAAAAGCAACTTAAAGGACAGATATTAGAGGCTGACTATAATTCTGTCTTTAGGGAACATTCTACACTACTACTTTCTAATGAATTCTTCTACATAGGGAATAAGGGCATAAAAGATGTCCTTGTAGGGATATCAAATAGACAGTTCTTAGACCTGAGTCCTTGGAGACTCATAGATACATTTTTAGAAAATAAAAGTATTAGGTAAAGATGTGTTTTTAGTAATCACTTCATCTTAAAAATAAGGATTGATTAAATAGAAATGCAAAGCACATTAGAGACTCTAGCAAGTAAGAGAGGATAATCTTTCACCTTCCTAGTCTTCTTTCACAACATAATTAATATTTTTAGTCAATGGGATCTTGTTTGATTCATGGAGAATATTATGATTATGATAAAAAGTGTAATTAGTTTTTTAATTAATGTGGAATTGAAAATACTGGAAAGGTGACACTCAGTGTTGCATTTTTCCCAAGTTGGTGAGCTAATTGGACCAGAAATTTTATTTTCAAAAGTCAATGCAGCATTATAATTTCTGATCCCATCTTTGAAGGATGATTATCTATAGATATTTTATGTATCTCAAGGGAATCTGCATACCAATGAGATTTGGTTTTCAAATGAGAAAATTGAAAGCTATATTTCTGGTCTTGGAGGACAAACAAAACTTTAAGTAATGCAGATTTCCCCTATAAATCAATGAAAAATCAATGGTTTTGTTTCCATATGTACCTTCTTCAAGATGCTATTTTTTCAGTCATGAGAAAGTATGTTCTCATTTAGATAGACTATTCATGGATTTCTGGAATTTTCTGAGTAATTTTAGCATAAATATTTTCAATTTATTTCTCAGCAGAGCTATTGATTCAGTTTATATGAACTACATCAATCAACATTTTAGGTTATTCTTCAATCCCTATTTTCCAGAAGTTTCACCATAGTGCTTTATGGTGATTTTGTGAAGATTCTGGATTATCTAATGCTACATAAGTGAAGCATAAGATTTGATAAGTCTCACCATATAAGAAAGGGAGCTGTTTGCCTTTCTCCTGGATCACTGCTTCTTTATGGGTAGGCACACCGTAACTCAATGAAACTATGATCTATGTCAGTGATTAGCAACCTTTTGAGCTTGGTGTATCAAAATTTGCCCCAAAAAAGCATAAATTGGGTGGTGTATCACTTTGAGAAAAAAACATAATTTTGTGATATTTATAGTTTAAATTGTAATATATAACTATTTAATAAACCAAAAGCTAATTATTTAACCTACCTGCTGAGTGACTTCTTTGTTCATCTGACAGTCAGTTTCTTTTGTTGATCTTGATATTATTAAACTTTTGTGGAGTGCCTTGAACTAAGATAAGTGAAGGGGAGGGGTAATTTTTTAACTAACATGCCTATTAGTGACTTTTTTGTTGCTGAATTTCATTGGCTAAATCTTCAGTTTAAGGTTGGTATTTTGTACACTTCAAGTCCAAGCAGGTGCTACTAACTTCATCTGTCAATCTGTTTCTTTTGTTGGTTTTGGTATTATTTAATGCTGAGAATAAGGTCTCACAAAAGTACATAGAGGGAAAAACTTTGAGTAAAGTCATTGCTATATTTTTCAGGGTGTTAAAAGTGTCTGTTAATGGATTCCAGACTCTCCTCCATTGTATGTGGGCCAGAGCTCCACCCAGTTTTCCACCTGCCCCCCCCTGCCCCTCCCTGTCCTGCCCCAGACTGCTGGTCCACATGGTCCTCTTTTCCACCCCTGTGGGAACCACGGAGCCACCCCACACCCGCCACCTGGTGCTCACTGTCCAATGCTTTCCCCCACCCTTGTGGCCAGTGCCTGGCTCAGCCCTTTTGCCTCCCCCCATCCCTTGCCCAGGCCAGGGCATGACTTCAACCACAGCTGTGGGTGTTTGGCTCCTTGGAGCCTGAGGTGGATTGAGCCCGTGTGTGGCCATGTGTCATCAAAAATATCTACACATGTCAGTGTTGATGCACATGTCATAAGTTTGTCATTACAGATCTATGTTAAGAAGAGTTATTGAAATAAACAGTTCATAGTAGAGACTTCTGATAAAATGTATGGAAAAGGGAATGGTCAAGGTCCCTTGGATCTTTGAGAAAAATCACATGGATAATATTAAAATGATAAAATATATGACCCTGGAAGATGATTTTCTCAAGTTGCAAGGTGTCTGCCACACTACTTGGGAAGAGAGGAGGACAATTACAAGTAGCAGCAGTAATAATGAATCAACCAGGCCAAAGCTCAAAGGAAGCTCAGAAGAGGATGCATTTGGTGGTTAAAAAAATACCCAATGATGGAAAGATCCATATTGCATAGGAACCTGGAATATAAGAACTACTAACCAAGGCAAACTGGATGTGGATAAGAATTGGTGACTTTATTTCAGATGATCACTACTTTTATTAATGTGAACAAGAAATCCTTAGAAGAAATAGAATATTTATCATAGTCAATAAAAGGGTAATAAAACATTATTGGTATTTTAAAAAATGAAAAATAATTGTATCTTTTTGATATTCAACATAACAATAATACTGGGATGCACTCCAACCACTGATGCAGAAAATGCCCAAGTTAATCAGTTCCCTCAAGACCTCCAGCATCATTTAGAAATAATGATACTCCACCCCCCAAAAATGTCACATTCATCATAGGAAATTAGAAATCTAAAACAGAAAATGAAAAGATAATTGGAATAACAGGCAAGTTTGAACTTATATTACAAAAGAAAGCAGGACAGAAATTTGTCAATTTCAAAAATCTGAAAGGCGACTCTACATGTGTACATCACAAAATAGTCAATACTGAAGTCATATTGATTATATACTTCATAGCCAGAGATAGAAAAAGCTTTATATAGTCAGTTAAAGGAAGACCTGGAGTTGACTGTGGCTCAGATCATGAGCTTCTTATTGCTAATTCAGATAAATTGAAGAAAGTGTAGAAAAACCATGGCTGTAAAAGTCTGACCAAAAAAGCATCCTTTATGATTATGAATAGGAAGTGATAAATAGTTTTAAAGAATCAAATATGGTAGAAAGAGTTCTCATCTGAAGATCTAAAGATAGATATTTTCAGTATTGTACAGAATACATAAATAAAAAAAGTATCACAGAGAAATAGAAGAGCAACAAAGCAAAATGAGTGTCTGATGAAGCTTTACCAATAGGTGAGCAAAGAAGAAAAGCAAAAGAAAAAAGTCATCCATCTGAAAGAATTCCGGAGAATTACAAGATGTAAGATGATTTTCTAAAATTAGTAATGTGAAAAAAAAGGAAAATTTACAATTGGAAGTAGAAGATAAATCTATAAGAAAATTAGAAATATCAAAGGAATATTTCATGCAAAAATGGGAACAATAAAAGACAAAAATGGTAGTGACCTAATAGAAGTATAGGAGATTCAGAAGTGGCAAGGATATCCAGAAGTAGTATGCAAGAAAGACTTTAGCAACAATGATGGTGTGGTTACTGTTCTAGAGCTAAACATCCTGCAGCATGATAACAAACAGTGGCACAAGACAAATTCAGTGTGGTCCACAAGTCTCATAATTAACCATTTGCTGTCCTCATCTCCTTATTTCCTTCAGTGGAGAGTTTCTTTCATTATGATGGTGAGAGTTCTTGAGTCCACATGATATAAAAATGTGTGGAAGGAATGGGGGAGTAAGAACTGGACAAGAGAAGACTCATCAGAGACAAGATATCTAACTTCAGGAATTTAAATGGTTCTCATGTGGATAAAAGAGCAATGATCTTACTCGGACACATGGGGAAGAAATAGAAGCAATGGGTGGAAGTTACGAAGAGGACAACTTAGGGTTAGGTTTAGGAAACAAGCTTATTAACATTTAGAGATTTCAAAAACTGTAATGAACTGCTTAGAGATTTGGGGGTTTCTCACTCACTTGATATCATTAAGAGGTAGTCATCTCTATATTGAGTAGGTTATAGAGGTGATGCCTGTGATATATCATTTATATTATGCTACTATGAGGTTCCTTCCAACTCTCAAATTCTGAAATTTAATATTTTATGTCTATACATTGGATAATAAATGAACTATTCTTTACTGTCATAGGATTCATATATAAATATATATTAATGTAGGAATATCAGTGTGGCATAATGTAAAATAGTATTACATTCAGAGTTACAGCACTTCAGATCTTCAATATATTACCTTTTACAACTTAGGACAAGTTATTCTTTCCCTTCCCAAATCAGAGTTAAACTTACACATTTAGATTACTCTAGCCCATTTCCCTCTTAAAATATCATGATTCTAATGATGTATCATAATCATTTTCTTAGAGGAAAAGGGCAAGTACTAATAGTATGTGTGAATTTAGTAGTTGACTGAAACTTCTATATGGATTTTAAAGTGTTTTCCTTAATATTTCTTCTCTCTGTTCTCTAACTGCTTCTAGCAGCATTCCACCTAACCCATACTTCCATTTTACCCTTTACTGTTCTCAGATGGAACTCCAGCATTGCCAAAGAAATCAGAATATCCAAGCTCTAAAAAAACATATTCAAAATTTTTAAAGTGTAGTAAATCTGATTAAGTCAGAAAACTTAATTTTACATAAAATTTCAAGTCACTGACCTTGAGCACTAAAATGTCCAGGAAAATCTCATGCTGTGTTTGTAAAGTGTATGGGTCTGTGAGAACTGTTATTCATGTCTTGTGCCATTACTTTGGCTTCTGATTTCATAGCTATGTTCCAGATAAGCACAATAGTAGAAAAATAGGTGGATAACTACTCAGATTGTGGATTTTTAACATAAAAATATTTGCTATACTTTTCCCCTCATACTAGCTAAGGTCCTAAATTATTTGGTTAAAACAGAAGAGATAATTTAGAAGACAATACATAGAAGAAAGTAAACTAATTCTCCTCCCTATTTTATATTTTAGAATGGAAAATTGAGGCTAGAAAAGGTTATAGTAGCTTGCTCAACGTCTTAAAGGTAGTAAGAAGCAGAGTCAGTATATAAATGAGATTTTCCACTTCTAAATCCAACATACTCTACTCCATCATACTGCTTCTACACCAGTTGAGTTAAGCCGAATTTCTTCCCAATCTCACATGAAAGACATGATGTCTAATAAGACAGACTACCCTATAATGATATAGTGGTACACACATGGCTGTCCCAATCCACCAAGCCTTTTTCAAGAAAGAATTGTATGTACTTTTTCATACTTTGAGAAATTTGCTAGACTTTCAATCAATTGAAAGCATTTATTAATTATCTATTACCTGCCAGACACTATTGATACTCAGGGGAAAATGAGTCAATCTCTTTCCTTATAGATTTTATAATTATAATAAATAAGGCAATATTTATATAGCAAAGCCTACATATATTTGCATCTATAGTGATCCCTCACCTGTTGTGGGAGTCACATTCCGGAGACCCCCATGATAGGTGAAAATCTGCAAAGGAGCTGTGTTATATTTATCTTATTATTTACATATATTGTAAGATTTTATAAACCCTTCCCACTCTCCTACAAACCTTTTCCACATTCTTATTAACCTTTCTTCTTCTTTTATGAACCCTGAGCCAATCATGGCCCAGATCTGTGGTTGGTTGCCTTTCATTCCATCAGCCAATAATGTGCCATGTACAATCTCAAGTTGGCAGACCTATGCAAGTGGTAGTGGAGTACTCCATAAAATACCACGATATAGTGAAAACTCCAAGATACAGAATTAAGTATATATATATATATATATATATATATATATATATATATATATATATATATATAAGAAAACCACAATACAGTGAAGCCATATATTGTAAGATTTTATAAACCCTTCCCACTCTCCTACAAACCTTTTCCACATTCTTATTAACCTTTCTTCTTCTTTTATGAACCCTGAGCCAATCATGGCTCATGGCTCAAATACATATATGTTTGAAAGGTAATTATTTTTGGGTAAGTCATTATTATCCAGGAAAGTCATGATAGCTCCCATTTAAAATGTAGCTTGTAAATCAAATTTTAAAGAAACTGATAGCAGAAATTGAAATTTCAGTGATCTCGTCCTATATAACTATATAAACTTGATGACATTGTGTTGTAAGGGGGTTAATCAATGTGTCTCAGATGGGGGAAGATTTGAGTCATATCCAAACTCAGATGCTTACTATTTGTGAGACCCTGGGAACATCATTTAACCTCAATTTGAATCAATTTCCTCAATTTTAAAATAGGCAACATTAAATAATACCATTTGATTCATAGAGTTGTTGTGATGTTCAAATGAATTTTGTTTGTCAAAATTCTTTGTACAGTGACTGACACAGAGTAGGTATTTAATAAATCTTTGTCTCTTCTCTTCCATGTAGAGTGGAGTAAGATGCGCAATATCAACCAGTATACATAGATCTACCTTCACTAGGTACACTCATTATATATGTATGTATATGTATAAATGTAAATAACTTCTATTGAGGGCAGAGCTAATAAAGCAGATAATATGTAGCAATGTAGCTCAGCTCTTTCAACATTCTTCTGCAGATAACTTTAAAATAATACCTGAAATAAACATTTGGAATAATAGAGTCAATAAAGAGTCAGGGCAAGACATTTTTCCATTCTATTCTAAGGTCTGAACTATGTGTTCAGACCAGAAGAGCAATGATCACACCTATCCCCTGATCACACCACTTTGGAAGAACCAGATACTTGGCAAAAGCCCAGAACTTATTCTGAAAATAGCAACACACAAAGGTCTGAAGCTTGGAACTGTCTCCCTATCTCCAGATAAGCAAATATAATTTTAACATAAACTTTGAAGTCAAAAAGATGAAGAAGAAGAAGAAAGAAGAAGAAGAAGAAGAAGAAGAAGAAGAAGAAGAAGAAGAAGAAGAAGAAGAAGAAGAAGAAGAAGAAGAAGAAGAAGAAGAAGAAGAAGAAGAAGAAGAAGAAGAAGAGGAAGAAGAAGAAGAAGAAGAAGAAGTAGCTAGAATATGACTTAAAGTAAAAAAAAAAGAATTTGACCAAAGAAAGGTTATGTGTATATAAAAAGGGGCTGGAAGGAGCAAGAAACAAACTCAGAAAAATGAGAGTAACATGAAAATGGATACAAATAAAGTTTCAAAGAAAAAAAAAATGTGAGTTGGACATAAACCCCAAAAGAATTCCAGAGAAATTTTAAGAAAGAAGTAAGGGTGGTAGAGGGAAAACTAGGAAAATGAAAATGATGCAAACATATGTGAAAAGAGAATTAACTGCTTGGAGAAAAGAGACAAATAATATTTTTTAAAAGACAATTGGCTTAGTGATTAAAGAGGCACAAAGTTTCACTGAAGAAAAGAACTAAAAAAAAAACACAATGGGCCAAATTGAATAGGAAATGCATAATTTCATTTAAAAAGAGAACTTAAAAACCAGAATTGATCAATTTGAAAAGAAGGCATAAATATTTACTGGAGAGAACTCCTTAAAGAACAGAATAGTCCAAATGTGGAAAAAGAGGTGAAAAAGAATATTAAAGAAAATAATTATGAATCTGAGATATGGAAGAGAATGACTTCATGATATATCAAGAAATAAGACAAGTAAAAATCTTGAAAAAATAGAGGAAAACATTAGATATCTCATTAGAAAAACAAATGTCATGGAAATTGCTTAAGGAGAAATAATTTAGGAATTATTGGATTGCATGGGAACTATGATTAATAAAGGAGGCTAGACATTATATTTCAAGAAATTATGGAAGAATATTTCTGTGCTCTTTTAGAACAAGAGATGAAAAAAATGGAAAAGAAACCATTGATCAGCTTCTTCTTTTTTTTAAATTCACTTTAAACATTATTTTATTTGGTCATTTCTAAACATTATTCATTGGAAACAAAGATCATTTTCTTTTCTTACCCCCCACCCCCTTCCCACCACCTCTCCCATAGCCGGCGCATGATTCCACTGGGTATCACTTGTGTTCTTGCATTGATCAGCTTCTAAAAGAGATACCAAAATTAAAATTCCTGGGAATATTATGGTCAAATTGCAGAGTTCTCAGATCAAGGAAAAATGTTGCAAGAATCAAGAAGGAAACAATTCAAATACTGTGGAAACACAGTTATGCTCACATAAGATTTAGCAGCTTCCATGTTAAAAAATGGAGTGTTTGGAATATGGTATTCCAGCAGGCAAAGAAATTAGAATTATAATTAAAAATAATCTACCTATCAAAATCAAGTATAATTCTTTAAGACAAAAATGGAGAGTTAATGAAATTTAGGACTTTTAATTATTCCAGATGAAAGGATCAGAGGTGAATAGAAAGTGTGACCTTTAAATACAGGACTCAAAAGAAGCAGGAAAAAATGAAAGAATAATGAGACTTGAAGTTAAATTGTTTATATTTCTACATGAAAGATAATACAGGGAATTACTTATGACTTTATAATTTGGGGTTAGTTAGAGGAAGTCTATATAGAGAAAGGACATGGCTGTGAGTTGATTAAGTTGAGATGATCTCAAAAGAAATGAAGAAGTGATAAAGAGACATGGAATGGGAGAAAGGGGAAGAGATAGGTAGAATGGGGAAAATTTTCTCCAATAAAAGAGGAGCATAAAAGCTGGAAGGAAATGCTTTAATCTCATTCTCATAATAATTGTTTTTCAAAGAGGGATGAATTTATACATAAGTGTGCAAACAAACACACACACAAATTCAGTTAGGTATAGAAACTGTCTTACCCAATAAGAAAATAGGAAAAGTTGGGGTAACAAAAATGGGGGATAACAAAATGAAGGATGGATTAAGGGAGACAATGATCAGGAATAAAACAGGCTTTTGAGGAGGGACAAGTTGAAAATAGAGAAATGTGAATCAATGGAAGAAAATGAAATGGATGGAAACACAGTAATCATAACTTTAATGGAATGAGCTCACACATAAAATGGAAACAAGCAGCAGAATGGATTAGAAAAGGACAGCTTTTCACCTGAGTTCAGTGGTTTGAGACACAACTAAAGACAAGAAGTCTCGGTTTGAAATATGTCCTCAGTTCCTTTCTAGCAATGTGACTTGGGGCAAATCACTTTATACCCATTGCCTAGTCCTTACCACTCTTCTGCCTCAAAATCAATATACAGGATTAATTCTAAGATGGAAGGTAAATTGTTTTTTTTTTTAAAGGCAAGTGTAGCATCATAATCTAAAAGTAAAAGCCAAAATAGTCCTAATTAAAAGAGATATTGATTTTCTAAATCTAAATCTAAATCTAAAATCACAATTTTCTAAAAGGTACCAAATACAAGAAATAATTAAAAATATTGAAGTACATTTCTCTGATAAGGGCCTCATTTCTCCAATATATGAGAGAGACAAATTTAGCAAAAAAGAGCATTTCTCCAATCCATTAATGGCCAAAGGATACAAACAGGTAATTTTCAGAAGGAGAAAACAAATATAACTCTGATAATATTTAAAAAATCTACTCTAAATCAGTATTGATTAGAGAAACGCAAAATAAAACAACTGAGGTATCATCTCATATCTATCAGAATGACATATTCTTTAGTGGATTGGAGTAAATTGATATGCTAAATCACTATTGGAGGAGTTGTGAACTGATCCAACCAACCATTTTGGAGAAAAATTGGGAATTATTCCAAAGAACTGCAAATATCTGCCTAGTCTTTGATGAATGATATTACTAGATTTGCACACCAAAGAGATAAAAGAAAAAGGAAAATAACTTTTATGTACAAAAATATTTATAGTAGCTATTTTTTGATGGCAAAGAATGGAAATTGAATAGATTCTTATCATTTGGAGAATGGTTAAACAAATTGTGGCATATGATTATGATAAGAATTATTGATCTATTACAAATGAAGAGGAGAGTGATTTCAAAAGACCATGGCAAAACCTATATGAACTGAAGGAATAGAAGTGAGAAGAACTGGGAACTCATTGCATATAGTAAGAGAAATGTTATAGAGATGATCAACTGTGAAAGACTTGGCTACTTTGATCAATATGGAGATCCAAGAAAACTCTAAAGGAGTCATGATGATAAAATGCTATCCATCATAAGAGATAAAAATGGAGAATTTTAAATGTAAATTGAAGTATATTTTCCCTTTATTTTCCTTACTTTTTTGGAATATGTCCAATAAGGAAATATATTTTGAATTTGTATCACATTGTTTCACTTCTCTGTAGGTGGGGGAGAAGTCAAACAGAGGAAGAGAATTTGAACTAACTCTTTAAAAAGAAAAATATGTTTAAAATAAATAATTTGTAAAAAGAAAAAAATACAATTGTTTAACAGTTTAGGAATTTCCAAATTTTGTTTTTTAAAGGGATAACATGGATTTAGAATAAGGAATAAGTTGTATAGGGATATGTGAGGAGAAAAAACTTGGGTCTATATTAATTTCTGTCCAGATACTTCAGTTCTATGATTATGGAAAGTCGTAAAACCTTTGCTGGGTTCAGATTTATCGTCTCTAAAATAGAATCATACTTACAGCATCTAACTTAGAAGATTATTGTAAAGTATAGACGAGGTAATTTAAGTAAAGTTTTTGGCCAATTTGAAGCTTCTGACCTTTGCCATTTCTTGCTTCACTTTTCTGTCTCCAACATTTACATACTTCTTGATATCTTCCTCTGAAAGGTTCCAGTCTCCCACTTCACCATTTCAGAGTTTCCTATGAAATGAGAAAATAAATTATTTTGACTCCACTGAGCTCTGTTATTTGTTAATCAAGAAGATTTTGGTTTGAATGCTCGCCTTACAATATATTAACCTTTATGACTTAGAACAAGTATCTTGACTTTTTTGTAGAGCTTTCCAAAGTGGGCATAACCTTCTTTTGGATATGATGAAATCCTTGATTTCTCATGATCTTTACATAGAGAATTTGGGTGGCAACTGCATACATTGGCAAATGGATATATGAGCAGGTATGACTTGAACCAGAAAGACTTGATGTTATTTCTACCTCTAAGACTGTGATTCTCTTAACCTTTTAATTTCTATGCACGTAAAATCAAGAGACTGGAATAAACACGCTCTAAGGATCTTTAGAACACTAAATCCTATGATCCTGTTTTTTGTTGACTGGCCATAGGAAAGGCAGAAAATGAAGCAAGGATATTAGCTTTAAGTCAATGTTTTTGAACTATTTATCATCTGATGCTAAGAGCTTTCCCCCTGAAAGACAAGAGTGATCAACAAGGAGAAGCCAAAAACCATTGGTTAAATCAGAAAACCAAGACATCTATCTGCTTGACACACTAATCATGTAAATGAACCCCTTGCACAGTAAAGGAATCAGACATAAAAATAATACCTCCCTTCAGCAGGTAAATGAATTTGGCATAAAGGGTAGATATATGATGACACAGATATTGGACTTTGGTGCCCTTGTTTACTGTACTGACAGCTAAATTGTATTCTCCACTGCTGTTAAACAAAGCCTGCTCACATGTCTTTAATCTCCAATTATTCCACTGCCCACTACTGTCTGTCCCCTGGGGAGGGAGTGCATGAAAGAAAAAAGTCACCTAGATAATATGGGTTTGGAGATTTATTTTGGAAAGCTAAAGACAAGTTTATACGCTTCCAAAGAGTGAGCAAGCAGAAAGGGGCCTCATTTGCAGTTATCTGTAGACAATATCCTTTCTCCCCTCACCAAGACTTTTTAACAGGTTTTCATTCTTTTCCTAAAATCCTTTTTGAAGCCTTCATTCAAGTGTCACCTCCTAGAAGAGACATTTCCTGATCTTAAACTATAAAGAATCACTTCTCTAAAATATTTTATATTCATTATGTAGGAACATTTTATAATTACTTCCATTTTGTATGTACTTTTTGCTTGTGTTCATCTACTCGTCCATTTGTGAACATAAACTCCTTAAAAATAGAGATAGTTTCATTTTCTGGATGCTTTGTATATCATTGCCACTTTATAAATGATTGTTGAATGAAGAATGGATGGATCGGATTGGGCTTTGTTTATCCCATCAATGGATTTTTTTCCTCCCCCTCATGAATTATGGGTAGTTCTTTCATCCCAACAAAATAATCTTTCCACTTTGAATTAATCTTTCATTTGGCAAATTTGCTTGTCTGTGCTTGATTTCAGTCAGTAAACATTCATTAAGCATCAACTGTGCCAGGAATTGTTCTAAGCACTTGGGATGCAAAAGGAGATAAAAGACGGTTTCTGCCTTCAATAGGTTTCCAATCCAATGGGGAAAGTAGCAAGCAAACAAAAATAGACAAATTATATAGAAGTTAAATTGGAAATAACAGAGAAAAAGTATTTAATTTTGGAGAATTAGGAAAGACTTCCTGTACAATATGGGGGATTAGTTGGAATTTAAATCAATAATTTGATGTATCATACTCTACAATAGAAGTTAGGGAAGTATAGAGACTGAAATTCATTTTATAAAATTTCTCATAGAAAATAACTGAAATATCACATATGCCTCAGCTTTTGCCACCAACAAGCAGTGATCTCATTGATATGAACAGTCTTTTCTTTGGTGGACATACAACTTATTTTAAACTTTCATAGTTACTGACTGTTAGAGAGTTTTAAGATACTTTAGAAATCATATTGATCATAGTCCATATCTAACAAAAAACCATCTTGTCCTTATCTCTGACAGTCATTTATTATTTTCTTAAAAACAACTGGAGAGGAGAGAAAATCCACCATTTTCTAATGTATCCCATTCCACTCTGAAATTATTGAAATTGTTAGGAAGTTACAGTTTTTGCTATTGTTTTCCCTATTGTCAAATATACATTTTCTTCATTGCTATTGAAGTCAATGACTCTGAGTTCAGTTCCTGGTTCTGTAAACTGCTTATTCTATGATCCTGGAAAACATCACTTGGCATCTTTTAGGTAGGGCTCAGTTTCTTCTTCTATAAAGTGAGGAGTTTGACAAAATGACTTCAGAGATCTGTTGCCTTCCAGCTTAAATTTAAATACTGCTTTAAAATTTGAGAATAAGTACATATATACATATACTTGTATGTGCACATACAAATACATATCTGTATAGTCATTTGATACAATAACCTTATAAAGTAGGTGATATTATTAATCCCACATTATTGATAAGGAAACTGAGACTAACAAAAGGAATATAACTTACCAAGGATCACATAGATTGAAGTAATATCTAAAATACTTCCTGACTCTTAAATCCAACACACTTCACTGAATCATTTAACTGCTTCTATGTTTTCTTCTATTTTGTCAGTCTTTTCACTTTGCTTTATTAATTCTGGCTGTTTTGCAAGATCACTGGTTTCCAATTGCCCAATTCTGGTCATTGAGGCCTGGTTTTCTGCTATAATCTTTTGATTTTCCTTTTCAGTTTGGTCTAACATGCTTTTCGTGGCTTCTAGTTGTTTCTCCAATTGGAGGTTCTTGTCCTTTAAACTGTTAATTTCTTTTTGAACTATTTCCCACTTTTCTTGCCAGAAGACTTCTATCTTTTTGGTAAGCTCCAATTTAAATTCTTTAAGAACTTGTGGACAATTTCTATTTTTGGAAGGTTTTGATGCATTTATTTGTATTTCCTCTTCTGCTATTTCTTCTGTAGACTGGATTTTTCCTCCATAAAATTTATTCAGGGTCAATCCCTTCTTGTTTTTCTTGGTGTTGGGAAATTGTTCCTGGGCACCGTTTGCTATCACTATGGTGGTTTTCCCTTCCCTTTCCAGTCAGAAATCTGAGTGAGGAGGACAGGCTCTCTGTGTATGGAGCTAAGGAGCAAGGATTTTGCCTGAGGCCACCTCTCATCTCTGCAGCTTCCACTGTGTGCTGCTCTTCTCTGTGCTATCTCCCTGTAGGCACCCATGGTCTGTGCTCTTCAGCCTGCTGGCGTTTCAGGTCTAGCTGCTCTCAAGGGTAGGTCTTTGGTGGTCTTAGTCAGCAGCCAAGGGCCTAGAGGTGTCGCTCACTCACTCTAGTGGTGCCCCACACTTACTCACTGATTCTAGTGTGCACTGGCTCTGACTCTTTAGGTGGGATGGGGTAGGATAGGTCAACTTGCATTTTGGTGGAAGCTTTTTCACCACCTTACAGTGTGGAAATGCCCAAATCCCACATACCTTAAATTCTGCTCCCTACTTTAGAATTGCTTTGTTCATATGAATTTTTTTTTTGCCTTTTGAGGTAGTTTATATTGGTAGGTATTGAGGAGAGGAAGAGTCCTGTGTCTAGAGGGCTGCCATGTTTACCTGGAAGTCTCAGCTGCTTCTAGAAGACTATAATATTTTTAAACACCCATGTTCCCCTTTCTCATTCCATCCTCTTCCTATGCTACCTTTTTATAAGGAATCCTTTGAGTGGGAAGAATTATCATCAGTAAGAAAGCAATTATCAGGGAAAGCTTATAAAATTTTTCTTAAATCAAAAACATCAGTAATGCATCCTAGAATAAGAGCACTTGACAGTTAATAAGAAGTCAATGCTTCTTTTCCTTATAAAGGAAATATGAGGGAAAGAAGTCCATTGCTAATGGGGAAAAAGACATGGAAAAACAAGAATGAAGCATCTCATTTGATATGGAAGAAATTACTTTTTAATGATTTTTCCCTATTAGCTATTATAGAGACAAGAGCTAAAATCTAGTCAGGGGAACAAGAAGTAGGATTTGTTACTTTTGAGATGTTTCACTCACATATAAGTGAGATTATTTTAACATTAACACTGAACAAATGGAATAAGCAAATGAGAAGCATCTCAGTGAACAGAATCACAAAACATGGAGGCAATGTGAATCACATATTTCTTGTGCAGGCCACCTGAGCTCCTTATTTTAACCCCTGCTCATAAAGATGAGTTATTTCTTCAAACCCTGACAACATTAAGAATAAAACTGAGGATTCCAGGATAATTGTATACTGCCATTGATCCAAACCCCCAAAGCTTCATAGGATTGCCAGCAGAGAATTCATATAACTAATTTAAGCAGCCCATTCAAATACAGAGAATAGGAATCACATATGACCAAAGGTTAACTCGGGTTCTTGTTTTGAGAAGTTCTTTTCATTCATTTGAAGAGAACTCTAAAGTTAAACTTAGGAATTGTGTAGCCTCTTTGCTATATGTCCAGGAGGCCCTTGATTCTTAACGACATAGACACTATGACCAACTGATGTGGGGATGCCATTCAGGAATCCGGTGGGAAGATGGGGACTATTGCTGATGCAGATTGAATGTTGGGATGCTGGTGGGAACATGGAGAACCCAACGACCTCAGGACCCTTTGAGACTGGCAAAGTCCAAGGAAGAGTGTGAAGGAGGGGAACTTGACAACATTGAAGCTGAAACCTCTCTTCCTCATTTTAACCCTGTCCCCAGGCAGGTCTTTCTCAGAGATATCCTCGAAAATTACATGTTCCAGTGTCTAGAATGCCATTCCTTCTCTGATGACTTATGGATGATTCATATAAATGGCCCATCTGAACAATTGCTTTTGGATAAGGTCAAAGGCCATTTAGCACATCATCCAAACACCATTTTTGATCACTTGATTAATTCAAGAAAGTTCTTACTTAAAGCATTTAAGTCTCAAATGGGGTAGGGGTGTGTTGGCCTCACTCATAGATGTACAATTTGTCAAGATAAAGAAAATGGCTGCATTCTGAACTTGTAGTAAGGAAGGCATTCACTTAGATCTAGTTTCTGACATTTAACCTACCTGATCCTCAGATTCTGCAACTATAACATGAGAAAATACTATCTATAGTGTATATCTTTTTTAAGGTTTTTGAGGTTCAAATTACATATTTTATATACTTTTAAAACACATCACACTACATAAATGTCACTAATATTATATTGATCTATTAATTAATAAATCAGAAAATATTGATTATGTGCAAGATATCAGAAGAAGCAAAGTAGAAAAGGCATAGTCATGTCTCAGAGGCGTTTAATGGCAACCTCAGGAGTTTGGATTTGCACAGAAGTTAGAAAAGATGAAAGTATATCAAGACAGCAATGCAAGAAACACTATAAGGCCTAAAAATGTAAGTAAAACTAAAGTATAATTTGATGGATTGTAATGATTTTAAAGGCTAGACTTAGAGAATAGGCACTAATCGATTAATTTCAACTGCAAGGGAAGTCTCCAAGGAAGTGCCCCAAGCATGTGGATTCAGCCTTGTGCAGCTGCTTTTCATTATTTAACTTTAACACCAGTGATTTGAATAAATACCTAGATGGCATGGAGTGATCCTCAAACTGTCAAATGACAGAAAGAGCAGCTTCCCCAAATAGCTTGACAAGTAAGATTATTGGGTTAAATGAAAAGGCGTAACGTATAAAAGAGATAAATATGTTATTTCATTTTTGAGTTCAAGAATTTAACTTTACAACTTCAATAGGGGACAATATGAATGAGAAAGACCTGATTAGAATCCAGATTGTGAAAAAGATATGGAGTTTTGACTGATTTGCTAAGTCAATATGAATCAGTTATGTGACATGGCAGCCAGAATTTTTTTTAAGTGATTCAGGTTTCTATTAAGAGAGGTGATGCTTCTAGAAATAAGGAGATATTAATTCCATTGTAGTGCATCCTTGATAGATTAATTCTGGAATATTTTGCTTTACTGTGAAAAGCATATTGACACAAAGAGACAAAATAGTTTGCTGATAAATTATTTCCAATTTAAAATATGTACTTTAGTGTTAATAAACACTTAAACAGGTAGGTGGATGAGTAGATTGAGAGCCAGGACTAAAGTCAGAAGGTCTTGGGTTCAAATTTGACCTCAGACATTTCCTAACTGTGACCCTGGTGGGTAAGTTAACCTCTATTGCTTAGTCTTTAACACTCTCTGCCTTAGAAACAATACACAGTACTTATTCTAAGGCAGAATGTAAGGGTTTTTAATTTTTTTTTAATTTTAAAAAATATTTATTGACTAACTAATTGTTAAGTCTCAGTACATCAAGAAGTAGCAAAAAAGACTCTTTAGAATCTTTAGTTCATGTTTTATGACTATCAATGGAAGGAGTTGCTTTCATTCAGTCTGGAAAAGGGAAGACTCAGATGAGGTGGAACAAGACAAATGTATTTAAATATTCAAAAGGAAATCATGGGACAGAGAATTTTACCAGTTTTTATTTAGCTATAGGCAAGGCCAGAAGAAATGACTGGAGGTTTCAAAGAGGGCAATTTAGGATCAATTTATGGGAAAATATTGAAATTAGAGTTCTCCAAAAGTGGAATAGGCTGTCTTTGGGAGAAGGTAGATTCAGTTTCCCTAGTTACATTCTAGCAAAGAAAGGGCTACAATATCATAAATGTTTGTTGTTTTTTTTTTCCATGTACCAGATTTCCCAATGGTTACTGGCGAGTCTTTCAAATGTGAAAATTTTGATTCTATTTTTTTTTGTCTTTGAATTACCACTATACCCATTTAGGGAATAGAGTACAGCAGTCCTTTGCTATATGATGGTTCATTTATTGAGGCTTCCCTATATCAGGTTTTTAAAAAAATATTAATTCTGGAATATTTTGCTTTACTAATTCTGTATCATGGAATCTTCATTATATCATGGGATTTTGTGGATGAACCCCATACTGTGCACAATGGAAATGCAGTAAACCACTATCACTTGCACAAGTTTGCCAACATGAGATTGTACACAGCACGCTATTGGCTGATGGAATAAAAGGCGACTAAACATAGTGCTGTGTTCTGTATCCTGGGTACAGATTGGCTTAGTGACTATAGCATCAGTCTGTTTGTTCTTGCTCACTGTACCCATACCTTTCAGCATCTCTCCTTGTCCACTTCACATTGATTGTGCTGTGCATAGTGTTGCTCTGTTGTGTTGGGTTTTTATGAAGTTTTTATAAAAGTTTTTATTTCAAGTCCCATGCCACCCAAACATTCTGAGCTTTCTAAGGCTCAGAACAGGCAGTTAACCCAAGCACCAGAGGAAGATGCTTACCATCAAAGAATAATCAAATAAACATGAAGCAGCTAATTTGTGGATTTTCACCTATTTTGGAAGTCTTATGACTGTAACTCCAGCAAAAGGTGAGGGATCAAGAGAAAGATGCACAGAGAGAGACAGAGACAGAGATAGAGAAAAAAGAGTGAAATTTATGAAATTTATGAACTCTCTTGACATTAAGTAATTAGAACAATAGCAACTGAGGCAGTTTAATCTAGACAAAAGAGCATACAGTTTGGAATCAAAAGACATGATCTTGAATGCTAGTTTTCCTTGTTTATTTCCCAAGTATCTTTGGCCAACTCATGACCTTTCTGAGACCTGGGTTTCATCCTGTGTAAAATTTGTGTGTTAGGCAACTTGTCCCAGTCTTAAATTAGATACATCTTAGAACTCATTAATGAAATGTATCGAAATCAGTCAAGCAAAACTAGCTAATATATAACCAAAGTGTGACAATATCTATAAACCCAAACTTTACTATTAGGATTACATTGTTGAGCATTGCCTTTTTGTTTTATTTGTGGCAGTCCCTTCAGATAAATTTTTTGTTTCTATTTATTTCACGTTAGATCAGTTCACAGAATTGTCTCATGCTCATCTTTATCTTTCATACTTTGCATCTAATACTAAAATCCTATTAATTTCCATTTTTGTGCCACAATTTTAGGCAACATCAAATTTCTCAGTAGATAGTTGGTTCTTTGTTAACACAAAATAGGCTAATGTGATAGTTTGGTAATCACATACATTTATTTGAGTTTCTTAGGAGGCATAAAACTAAGAGTTAGAATTTGGGGTCAAAGTACATGCACATTTTATTCATTTTATTTTTTATCACTTCAAATCAATTTCTACTATGGTTGGATTGGATTGCCCATGCATACTTAGTGTTTTAGTATGACTGGCTTCAACAACCCTTCTGAAATTGACTATTCCCTTTATTTTTTATGTTTGTCAATTTCCTAGGTCTCCCTTGCTTTATCACCCACTCCAACTCCTTATTTAAATCCTCTGTAAACATTTAGGTCTTTCTGGCACTGTTCTCAAAGTGTTCAGTACCTTCTTCATAGTTTTCCTCTATTCTCTAGCCCCTGCCACCAGATTTGGTACCTCACTAGACTGCTTTGCTATTGCTTCTATTCCATGAAAAGGGAAAATACTTGGATAAAACTCTCCACCTGGATAGGGGATGTGTGAATTGCTAGCACTGGAAGAAAAGGAGCATATTATATTTTTTTACATCTTTGCTGTAAACTGTAGGTCAGGTGGAATAGCCAGACCATTCTCGATTTGCTGATGTTCTTAGTTTACCAATCAATAGACCACAAAGGTGGTCTCTTCAAGGAGAAAAGGGCCAGTGAGAAGGGAGGATCATGCTGACACTTCCCATCACCTTTTTTCCATTCAAACTTAAGGTGTGTTGACTTTTGATCTCTAACTTGATTTGGCTTCATGGAACAAAGTCCCCAATCCCACTCAGATGGAGGACAGTGGAGAATTTTGGAATTAATAGCAAGAGATGTCCTCCACGATCTAGGAATATGTTCATATTTTAGGGTATGTTCTAGTTCTAGAAACAGAATGACTGTTCTTCTGGCCATCCAGGCTGAGATTCTTAGTTATCAAAAACTTTTTTCTTTCCATCCACAGTAAATGATAAATTGCCAAATCTTCTTTTCCCAACTTCTGCCACATCAATCCTATTTTAAGGTTTTCTCTATTCATATAGATGTTTTCCTTAACCTGAAATAGCCTCCACATTGTATTAAAAAAAAAATTCTAGAACACTGGATAGAGATCTTGGTCTGAAGTCAAAAAAGTCTGATTTTAAATCCTGCCTCAAATACTTCCTGGCTATATGACTTTGGTCAAGACACAACTTCTGCCTATCTCAGCTTCACCAAATATAAAATTGAGATGATAATACCTACTTCCCAGGGTTGTTTTGAGGATGCAATGAGTCAATATTTATGAAGTGTTTAGCATTATGTCCCCTCTCCTCTTTAAATCATCTTCCACAGATACAACAAATTAATGTTGCTAAAACACAAATTTGACCATAATATTCTGCCAACCTTCAAATTCTCCAATGGTTTCTTGTTGCCTTTAGGAAAAAATGCAAATTTCTCAGTTTGCAAACACAGTCATAAATATTTTCACATACAAAGACAAATAACTTGCTTATTTGTACAAACTTCCAGCCTTAAGATATAGACATGTTTGTCTAAGATCCAAATTAGGAACATGGATCTTCCCCAGACTCTGCAATTTCTTTAAATACTCCTATTCCAATACGTGGTTGCCAGAAGCTGCTAGGTCTGCAAGAGGAAAAGTAGATGGTTTGCTTTGATTAGAGATGCTCTGACTTTCTCTGAGTGTATCTGCATAAAGGAAATAAGAGAGATAGATTATTAGCTTAAAAACTAATAAGGAATAAGCCAAAGCAGATGGTGGGGATGATGAAGGATCCAGGCGAAGTTAGACACGGCTCATTAACCACAATTTGTGATCCGTTTGCAGATTTGTGTGAGGAAACACTATAACCAATAAAATGCTTAATCAGCCCAACAGGAAAAGGACATCTTCAAAAGCCCAGCTATGCAGTGAACAGAGCCCTGGAAGCTTCCTTAGATTTAAATAACTCTGGAGGCTGTTTTTAATAGTACTTGGGACAGTGGCTGAAACACAGTAGATGGAAGACAAGTGCTGGTTGACTGACGATTTGGGTTCTAAAGGTTGTAAACCTCTAACATGGTCATAAGGAGCTTGAGTTTGTGTTCATCTTGAACATGAATTCTCTATTCCTTGTGACGTAGAAATCATATGCTTCATTCACCAAGTCAAGCTCATGTTATGGGACATTTCTTGATTCCCTAGTACAGATGGGAACAGCCCAGAGTCTTCTCAGATCCATTAGAACTGTTTTTTTCTTTTTTTATGCAAAATTATGTCCTAAACACAGTATAGTGGCTATATCGCTATCCTGCATATTTCAGTTTGTCTCAATATTATATCCATTTATATGGAGACACAGGGATATCTGTAAACACACATTTACCTGTATGCATTTTTATATTTATATTTCTTTTTTTTAATTTTTTAAAACCCTTACCTTCCGTCTTGGAGTCAATACTGTGTATTGGCTCCAAGGCAGAAGACTGGTAAAGGCTTGGCAATGGGGGTCAAGTGACTTGTCCAGGGTCACACAGCTGGGAAGTATCTGAGGCCAGATTTGAACCCAGGACCTCCCGTCTCTAGGCCTGGCTCTCAATCCACTTAGCTACTCAGCTTCCCCCTGCATTTTTTTCTATATTTCTATATGTGTTACATATAGCATTTATTTCAACATCTATGGAGGTATGTCATATACACACACATATATAAATAGCATAGAATTGGAGGAAAGCAGACATTTTGGTATCTAGAAGATCTGGGTATAAGTACTGGCACTGATACTAAATCAATATAATTCTCATTCACATATTTATTAATTATTTCTATCATTTGTTTTCTGACTTCATTTCTTAGGATTTCATTGTTAAGATTCCAATCCTTTTCCTACATGAACTGTAGCATTTATAATTTATAATTATATGTATATACTTAAATATATATGTATACTAAATATGTAAGATTACATACTATAAATATATTATAAATCATATACTATAAATATTATATGCTCTAGTATAATTTTACTGCATTATGGTCTATAAATTATATATTTACATTTTCTTCATTTTATATTTGTTTGAAAATGTCTCACAGATTTTAAAAAATATTTTAAGAATAGAATCTCAGTTATATGATTTACTTCTTTCTCCCCTTTAAACAGCCAAATAAAAGGGAAAATGAGAACTCTGAGGACACACAAATCTATAAGCAATAATTTCAATACTGGACTCTTAAAGAAGGCAGCAATTGGAATAAAATTTCACCCTAAAATATCCACAGCTGTCCAAACTTGCTGATAGTCCTAATGGTTTTTGGATACCACAAAAGGATTCACAGTGATTTTATGGAGGCGAGTTTCAGTTAATGTCTAGGGATAGAAAGGCTCAATTAAGTTGGGCATGAAAACTCTTAAGGATGAATAAAGAGTGTGCATAGGGATTTGTTTCACTGAAAGCTTGTATTATAATATATTCTACTTTGCTTTTTAATATACCTTTTTTTTTAAGATGTGTGGGAAATCCTTGGTTCTTATTTGGCCTTTAAAGCAAATATCGGCAACTTAAGAAAAGCAGTTTGTATTAAAAACCACAAAGTATCTACAAATCCTTATGCCATTGTACCTAAATTTTAATTCATTTCTTTTCGGAGATAATAAGGTTTTGAAAATGATTCTTATTTTAATTCAGGAAAAGGCAGGAAAAGTGAAACAATACACTATTTTTAGTAACTGCATTTGACAAGTAAGGATCTTGACTCTATCACTTAAGACCGATGCAGTCTGGAATGACACACTAAAACTCTCTGAAATTGATAGCCTATGAAATGAGGAAGTTGAATTTGGTGGTCTCTATAGACCATGACAACGCTAATCGTGGGAACCTAAATAACTCATTTTCTAAAATTTGGAAGATATCTTTGGCCATTTAGGTCAAACCTAGGAAGGATATTTAAAAAAAATCCCTGGAAATACCAATTGAGAAATTATGCTGATTTTTCTTCAGGACTATCTGTGAGGGGAACTCTACTTACCTCTCTAGGAAAATAATTTGACTTTTGAATTCTATGATGTATGAATACCAATGGAAAGAATTGCATAATTAACTAAAGAAAAGAAGAGATGGGAAGTATGAGTTGCATTAGCAGATAGAATCCTATGATCCAAATCAGGAAGTCCTGAGTTCAAACTGAATCTTAGATATTTACTGGTCAAGTCATGTAACCTCTCTCTGTCTCACTTTCCTCATCTCTCTGTTGTTGTGAGGATCAAATAAACTAAAGTATGTAAATAGTTTCATGAATATTAAACCACCATGTAAATGTTAACCATTATTATTATCTATGTATTATCAAATATTCTAGGGGATGAACCTTAGTACATAGAATGGGTCCCCTGAGGCAGTCTTGTAGGATATCATGGACTAGAGTCACACAGGACAGGCAGACATCATCGCGTGATGATATCATGAAGTTGACGTGCACATCAGTAAGATGATAGATTCATTGAAGGGTAGCGGTTACCTGTACCAGGCTTGCTTGGCCCCAGATCTCACTCCTACTTTCGAATCCGGTCTCAGCCACTTCCCAGCTGTGTGAACCTTGGCAAGTCACTTGACCCCCATTGCCTAGCCCTTACCACTCTTCTGCCTTGGAGCCAATACACAGTATTGAAAGTATTGAAAGATTTGGATATCACCAATCCTGTGTATCCCATTCTAAAATGAAACTTTGTCTTTACCTTCATTAATAGATAATCCTTCTTGTTCTTCATATGCTGTCGGTACTTCTTTTTGCATCAGTAGCACATTTCCTTTGGAGTCAGAAGGGAAACAGGAAGGTCCTTTATATCAACCACAAATTAGTTGGAAGAAAGACTGTAATCAAGCAACTAGTGAAGAAGCATTGAGAAACACCTAGCTATGGGTCAGGTTCATGGCAAGGAATTATCAATGGAAAGAAAAAGAAGTGAAACCATTCATGCATAATGAGCTTCAAATGGAATGAAGGAAGACAACATGCAAATGAAAAAATAAATACAAATGCCATACAAAATAGAAACGATATATTGGGGAATAGTTATTCACATCTGGTGAACAAGTATTGTTTCTGCTTAATTAGTCAGCAAGAGAATGTTGAGAACATTGAACCCATGTAGGTATATTTACTTATTATGTCAAAGGTGGTGGGGAGATAAAAATGTTATTTCTAAGTCATATAAACATAATTTTCTGGGACACAGAAAAAGAGGGTGTGATGTTCCTGAGAGTGAAGCATCAATCACCTCAATAAAGTCCAGGGCCATCGATGGCCTTCAGGATCAAATAAAAAATATCTGCTGTCATCCAATATCATTCCTAAACTAGCTACCAGCTATCTTTTCAGTGTTCCTATTTTTTAATCATAGAAGAATTATACAAAAAATACTCATATCTCCAATAATCAGGAGAGTGTGGTTATTGATCTAAAGCCAGACATCCTGCAGAATGAAGTCAGGTGGATCTTCTCAAGCATCGTGAACAATAAGGCTGGTGGAGGAGAAGTCCTTACAACTGAGCCATTTAAAGTCTTAAAAGAAGCTACTGTTAACATGTTGCACCCAATAAACTAGCATATCTGTAAGACTCAACAGTGACAGAAGGATTTTGGAAAAGATCGGTTTAGGGCCCAGGCCTAAAGAAGAACAATGACAAGGAATATTCACATTACCAAACAATTGTCTTAATTTCATGTGCCAGCCAGGTTATGCTTCAGATTTGGCTAACTAGGCTTCTGCAATATATGAACCAAGCAATGCTAGAATAGGCTGGTTGGCAAAAGGGGATGAAGAACTATAGACTAACTATAGTCAGCATTCACTGGATTATGGAGAAAGCAAAGGAGTCTCAGAAAAACAAAATAAACCATCTACTTTTGCTTCATTGTCTACACTGAAGCCTGTGACTGTATGGATCACAGCAAAATGTAGCAAGTCCTCAAAGAGATGAGAGAGCCAGATCATCTTACTTGTCTCCTGAGGAATCTGTATGTAGGCCAAGAAGCAACATTTACAATCCAATGTGACATAAATAATTGGATTAAGGTCATAAAAGGTTTATGCCAAGGTTATATACTGTCACTTTATTTAATTTATATGCAGAATAAATCATGCAAGAAGACAGACTAAATGAATCAAAAGTCAAAATTCAGGTTTCTGGGAGAAAAATCAACAGATTCAGAAAAGTAGATCTCACTACTCTGCTAGTAGAAGTGATTAAGAAGGATTAAGAAGCCTCTTGATAAGGGTGAAAGAAGAGAATTTATTTTTATTTTTAAGTACTTTTAATTTTTTATTTTTGGGGGGCATGTATATTTTAAATTTTATTTAATTGATTAAGAAAATTTTTCCATGGTTCCATGATTCATGTTCTTTCCCTCCACTCCTTCTAACTCCCACCCCCCCAGCTAATGAGTAATTCCACTGGGTTTTACATGTGTCATTGATCAAGGCCTATTTCCATATTATTGATATTTGCACTAGGGTGATCGCTTAGAGTCTACATCCCCAATCATATTCCCATTGACTCATGTGGAAAGAGGAGAATTTAAAAGGTGGCTTGAAGCTCAACATAAAAAAATAAATAAAACCTAAGACCATGGCAACTAATGCCATCACTTCCTGGCAAATTTAGGGAGAAGAAATGGACGAAGTGTCAGATTTTATATTCTTAGGCTCAAAGATCACTGAAGACAGTGACTACAGCCCTGAAATTAAAAGATGCTTGCTTCTCTGAAGGAAGACTATGAAAAATCTGAACAGTTTATTAAAAAGCAGAGTCATCGCCTTGCTGACATAGGTTTGTATAGTCAAAGCTATGGGTTTTCCAGTAGAAATATATGGCTGGGAGAGAGGAACTAAAGGAATGCTGATCACCACAACACTGATGCTTTTAAATTGTGGTGCTAGAAAAGACTTTTGAGAGACTCTTGGACATCCAGGAGACCAAATCGGACAATACTTAAAGAAATTAATTCAGACTACTCACTGGAATGTCAAATACTGAAATCTCAGTTTTTGGTCATATACTGAGAAGATGAGGCTCATTTGAAAAGACCTCAATGCTGGGAAAGGTTAAAAGCAAAAGGAAAAGAGAATGGAAAGGATGAGATGGACAGTGTCATGGAAATAATGAACATGAGTTGGGCAGACTTTTAGAGAAAGTGGATGGCAGAAGGATCTGATGGGCTTTGGTTCTTGTGGTCATGATGAATAAGACATGAATTAATTACTGAGCAATAATGACACACTATATTGCTTGACATAGACTCTTTGTTTCATTGATTTTGGCCTTCTGGCTGCTCCTTGAAAAAGATCCTCCATCTAGGATCCAGGCATTTTCTCTGACTGCCTCCCATTCCTGGATTGTTATCCCTCCCTATTTCCACTTAATAGGTTCCTTGGCTTCATTTTTAGCAAGCATTTATTAAGTGCCTAAAATTAGACAGGTAATACTCTAGGCCCTGGTGATACAGAGACAAAAAGAATCCATTCCCTTTCATCATACCACTTTACAGACTTTACAATTTCACTATTTCTAAAGAATTCAAATTTACTATTCATAGAACTCTGCTGTAAGACAGTGATGCCATTAGGAGACACTACGTTATGCACAGCTATTGCTCCCATACCTATAGTTTTTGTATAATTGTTCTGTATATTTTTTCTGATTCTTCCTAGGGAATGGAAATTGTTCTGACAGTAACAGAATATTTCAATCCTTTTTCATTTGTTGCTTCTAATTTGCTGAGATTGTCCCTTCATCTTCAAGTTAAAAGTCAATATCCTTAGGTAGACTTGAAAATTGTTTGTGTATTCTTGGTTCCAGTCAAACTGAATTACTAGGCCTGGAACTATCCATCCAATCTCCCACATATATGCATTTATGTAAGAATGAATTCTTTTTTTTTTCTGGCATGCTGTTACTATTTATCTTGCTTTGTTTCCTTCTTTCAAAATCAGTTCAATGACCCTCTATTCCATGAAGTCTCCTTTGGTAGTACTTGACTGAAATCAAGTCCATTTCCTATTATATTCTGTACTATAATGATATAGGTATTTGGGTATTTTCTAACATTGTGAAGTGATTTGGGTTTTATAAGTTTTAATTTTTCTTAAGCAACAGTGAAAAATAGAACATCCAAATAATGGAACATTATTTTATTTATTTACCCTGAAAAGAGGTTACTTGGGTTTTTTTTTTTTCTGGGAAACATAGCTTTGGAGTATTATTTTGTCTTCAAGTTAATTTCAGATCATTGAACATAACTTCAAAGGAATCACAGACTAGAAAGAATAATTACTCTTCCCTGCTAAGAAGCCTCACTGTGTAAAAAAACAAGATTTTAATCCAGATTGTTATACCTGGAGACAGACTTCTCAAAATTATTTATGTTAGGGGCATGGGAAATTAGGCTCAGAATAGAGCAGTGACTTGGTCAAGGTCACAGAACAATTCTGGGTGGAGACATTGCTCAATATAATATATTTATTTTCATTCAAAGATTTATATCTGTATGGGTATACATCACAGGTTTACTTTTGTGGCTTTTAAGTCAAAAGGATGTTAGCTATAGTCACAAATAGCAGTTTGGAAGAATAACTCTATACAAATCACCAATGTCGTATGCCAATCTGGGGTCCTATAGATAGACTCCTTATTTGTGGACTATCTAGATGGATAGATGGCTGAATGAACAGCTAGATAGACAGACAGACAGACAGACAAAAAGACAGAGAGAGAGAGAGTTGGATAGATAGAAATAGAAAGATAAAGATAGATAATTAAATAGATGAGAGATAGGAATATTTGTGCTAGATAAATCTACGAATAAGTCAGCCTTTATCCCGTCTTCAAAATAATTTTTGTAAGTCCCTGGAACTGTTTTAGGGTTATTTATTTATTTGTTTCTTTGTTTTATTTTTGATGTCATTTCTTTTCCATCTCCAAAGTGTAGGAATTTGCTGATCATTTTTGTTTGCTTTTGCTCAGAATGTGATTCTATTCAGTAGAAGAAACTATTACCAATATTAATATAAATATTACAATATCATTATTTACTTTTGTATCCATTTATCCATCCATAAAACATGCTATCCATTCATTCATGTGATGTTGCCATTTACTTCAAGTACTTAGTATATACTTAGGATGAATCAGTCTTTGCTAAGGTCAGGCAATCCAAAAGAAGAATATGGAAATGTATTCTGCTTTACTAGTTGTTAAGTTGTTTTGATCAGGTATCACTTTGTAACCCCATTTGGGTTTTTCTTAGCAAAGGAATTGGATTAGTTTTCCATTCACTTCTCCAGCTCATTTTGCAGATAAAGGAACTGAGGCAAACCAGTCTAAATGACTCACCCAAAGCCATATAGCTAGTGTTGAGTTATTGGCCCTGGGGATGAGGCCAGATTTGAGCCAAGAAAGGTGAGTTTTCTTGACTTCCACCTTGGCATTCTATTCACCACACCACTTAGCTGTCTTGATTTACTAAGTAATTATTAAAAATCACTCCCACCCCTCAGTGGGAAAAGAAGGTAGAAAGAAGTAAGTGATAATTGAAAAAAGAAATAAAAAAAAACCCGAAATTGCCAATGAACACAATCCCTGCTATCAAGGAGCTCACATACTAATGAAAGAGACAAATGTAAATACCTAGGTTCATATAATACACTTTTTATGCAAAAAAAATAGGCAAATATTCTGAAGCAGGAAGGCGGGAAACCCTGAGAGGACCAGGGAAGTCATTCTGCCAAAAGGAGCATTGGGGCTGGGTCTTCAGGGAAGCCAGAGAAATGAAAAGATGGAGATGAAGAGGAAGAATATAGGCATGAGACACAGCAAGTGCAAAGGTAAAGAGTGAGGAGACGGGGTGTCATGTGCAAGTAATAGCAAGTAGGTCAGTGTCATTGGATCACAGAACATACTTAGATATGGTAAAGTAATAATGGATTCATTATAAATCAATAATGGATTCAACTGTGAAGAGCCTCAAGAGCCAGATGATGCTACATATCATGTTGGAGGTAATAGAAAATCAAAGGAGATTATTTAGTCAAGGGATAATGTGGTCAGAGCGGGGTGATACCTGTTTTAGGGAGACCAACTTGCATGATATTGAAAAAGTCCAGGTGAGAGATGGTTAGTGCCAGCACCAGGGTGGTAGCTATCAGAATCAAGGGATGACATAGAAGAAAGATGTTATAGAGCTAGAGAAAAATAAGACTTGGCAATTGATTGGATTTGTGTACAAATATTTCTTAGTAAAATGCTGCAGATTATTCCTATTATTCATATTTCTTTCCATTGCTTTAGATTACTTCTGATTCTGATCTTTCCAAAATCTTTTTCTTCTCTGACTTCTATTAAGATTACAACTTGAGGAGAAAATCATTCGTAACAAGATGGACTTTAGAAGAACCATTGGGCTGTCTGGAATCAGAAAAATAAAATTAAAATATTTTCATTAATTCAGGCCAATATCCTTTTCTTGGATATGTGTCCATTCAGGTCACTGCATATTTGTGGCTTATATCAAAGCCACAGGAACTATCAAAGTAATTTAATGACCTTCCCATATATCCATCCATCCTTGTATGAGCCAAATGGGTTTCTCATCTGTTTTGATATTTAAGAATAGATGATTAGACCAATACCATGAACTTCCTGCAGAAGGCTTGAGGGTGTTTATCTATTGGTTCAGTGAGTCCAATGTAATCTGAGAAGTAGGCCACTTGTTTCAAATAGGAAAATCGGGGGTTTTTTTGGAATTATTTTCATAGCATCTTCTCTGAAACTTGGAAATATTATCAATGAATCTACATGTTCACAGTAGTGCTTTCATATTCTAAAATCCTTCTAAACAGCAACTTTTTATTTATTAAAAATACTCTCTTACTTTATGTCTTAAAATCATAGCTGTGTATTGGTTCCAAGGCAGAGGGGTGGTGAGGGCTAGGTAATGGTGGTTAAGTGACTTGACCAGGGTCACTTAGCTATGAAGTTAAACAGCAATATTTGTAAAGTTACTAAAACCAGAAGTCAGAGTCTCTGTTGGAATCTATTCCTATTTCCTTGACTCACAAAGACGAGGCCTCACTGAACAAAAGGAAATTATACAGGCAAAAGAACATGACCATTCTACAATATGCACTAATTTTTAGCCATGGCACATATTTGGATCTTTAGGAGGAGATAGACTAGATTAGTTATTGACTACCCTGCTTTCACTTTAATTTACTAAAAAAAATATTGATTTATCTAGAAATAAAATCCCTAAAGTCTTGTCCTTACTAAATAAATTAAGGAGTAGAATCTGTCTCCAGTCCCTTATCCCTAACATACCTGGACAGACCTGATCTGGAACCATACCATCATGAACCAATCCTAGTTCTTTCTTGCCTTCAACCTCAGGTATGTGGCACTTTCAGAAAAGATGAAAAAGATTCATGTGTTTTCTTTGCACTTACTTACCTCAATAAGATACAAAACTCAATGTGGGCACTCATCTCCACTCTTTAATCTTAACTTCCCTCTTCTGAACCCCCCCCCCCCCCAGTTAGCTGGTAGTGAGGCAGCAGTGGGAAGAAAAACTCACATAAAATTGAATTTTACTCTAAGAAAATGTGATGGTCTAGAAGAGACTAGACTTCAAGTCCATATATATTTTGATTGGGTAGTTATTGATTTCTCTGTTCAGTGAGAAGAGGCACTTGGGAAGTCAAATATATTTAGAAATTTGCTTTGTGGGTGATTTTGCATTCAGACTCAGATGGACTAAGTGTACACTTCCATGATCTATTTTCTTATTCATTTTTTAAACCCTGGCCTTCCATCCTAGAATCTATACTGTATATTGGTTCTAAGGCAGAAGAGCAGTAAGGGCTAGACAATGTGCATCAAGTGAGTTGCCCAGGGTCACACAAATAGGAAGTATCTGAGATCAGATTTGAACCCAGGACCTCCCATCACTGGGCTCTCAATCCACTGATCCACCCAGCTGCACATTCTTCATATTTTTAATGAAAAGAGAGGAGATAGACTAGATAATATCTACACATTCCCTGAATAGACTTTACTTACAATGAGTTCATAATTTGAAGGTTGGCGCTGTAGGGACAAGCCTGCCCAATCTGAACTGTTGTTTCTCACTGTAGTGCGGGGAGCCCCTATGAAGAGAGGCAAAGGAATATAAAGATTACTTTTGATGAACTTTATTGACTCTCACAAGGAAAGAGAAGAACTTTGATTACTACTGGGGTTCTTAGTGTCTGATCTTCATGATGATGGTGGGCAACACTGGGAATTGGAAGGTGGGATAACCACACTATGGTCAAAGGCCAAGAGTTCCTCATGGTTAACATTTATGTAGATTTTTAGATAAGTGCAATGCAATACAGGTCAGTTATAGTAAAGGTATGGCCTACTAAGGAGTGAGAAATGAGGAGCAAGAATATAGTGAATTTAGTCTAGCATGAGGCTTACAAGGTAGGAATTTAGTGCCAGTCTCTGGATTGATTAGTCTTGGAAGATACACATCCTAAGAATTGAAACAGTACCAGTCAAACCAGATTTTACCAGCTAATATTAAGCATATCTGTTAAATCCAGAGCCTTATTATGTAGCACATTTGCTGCCCATGTAAGAGTCCTGCAATGCCATGCATATTTAATTCACTTTGAATAAAGAAATAACCAATAACTTCTTTGCATCTCAGTTAGTTATCATGATAGTTAAGGATAGTGACGCTTTACATAAGTAAAAGGATCCAAAACACATTCTCTCTCTACCAAGATGAGTGTCCTAAGGTGAGATACTCGCCCTAGGGATTTGGGGATTGAATTTCTCAGTAAATAAATTACTTTTTAGTAAATTGATGTGAAAGCAGGGTAGTTAAAGATCCAAAGATGTGCCTTAGCTAAAAAATAGTGCATACTGTAGATACTCAGTTTACCCATCTGTAAAATAAGTATTGGGATTAGGTGGTTTTTCTACAGGGTCATTCTGCTCTTGAATTTTCTGAGTATAGCCAATAAGTAAATTAGACTTGAGAAATTCTATTCTATATTCATCAGGACTAAAGTCTATTCAAATGTGTCATTAAGCTTTTCCCAATTTTGGAATAATGATGATGATGATAATGATTTAACATTTATGTGGACAGCCAGGTAGTAAAGTGGATAGAGTATCAGATCTAGACTCAGAAAGATCTGAGTTCAAATATGGCCTCAGAAACTTAGTAGGATGTGATTCTGGACAAGCTACTTTTTACCTTGTTTACCTCAATTTCCTCATCTTTAAAATGAGCTATAGAAGGAAATGGCAAATTACTCTAATATCTTTACCAAGAAAACTCCTAAAAAGGTTCACAAAGAGCCAGACAAGACTGAAACAAGTGAATTATAACAAAATATTTACATAATGATTTAAATTCAAAATGTTTTAATAATATCTGGCTCTAACAATTACCCTAGGAGATAGATGCTATTATTATCCCCACTTTGCTAATGAGGAAACTGAGGAAGACTCAGATTAAGTGTCTGAAGCAAATTATTTGTACCTACAGTTCCAGAACTTTTTTTACTGTTCAAATATCTCTATTCCTTTAGTTTTTAGATCTAAAGTTATTAATAATTTTTTTGCATGTCATGGATTCTTTTTATTTCAGCAGCTTGTGGAAATATGTGGATTATTTCTTAGAATCATCTTTTTAAATGTATTCATTCTAATATAGAGGTTTACAAATGAAGCCAATTATTGAAATGCAGTTTTAAAAAGTATTTTAAAAGCCTGTCACAGAAAGCAAAAATCCCAGGCCTCAGGTTAATCATCTTTGATTCAGATAATCAAATGATGGCTAATCTTAGTAGTTTTTTAATCTGTTTAATTACCTGCAAATTTGTTGGCTTATACTTTGAAAGACATAAAAAAACAAAGACAGAAAGTCACACATTTTTAAATGTAGAAAGGACCTCAGTGGTTATTTAGATTGCTGGAGAGATGAGGTTACTGAAGTCCAGTGAAGTCTATTGATTTGCATAATAATATAAAACCCTGGCAGGACTAGGGAGATAAGACCCCAGAAATGCTGTCATATGGTAATCAGGTGAGAGTAGGACATCCATTATTCTTTGTAATGTATGTTCTCAGAGGCTAGAGGAAAGAGCCTGGGGAGTGGATGGGATGGACTCATACCTGAATCTTGCCAGGCTCCTGATAATTCCCTCTTCTCCATCTTTAGAATGGTGCATTTTCTGAGGGGTTCATAATTTGCTTTGGAGCTAGAGTATATTCTGATACTTTTCTAGTTGGATTTTTATTGCCATTGTTTTCGGTGTAGCTGTAGCAATATTTATTATCCTTGTTGTTCTTGTTTATTCAAAAATATTTTGATGCCAGTAAAGGACTGTCTCATGAATTCAGAGGATTCTGGAGTGGGTGTTAAGGTAGGGGTGTTAAACAAAGCAGTCCTGTTGGCTGGCAGCATGGCCTGAATGCTTCTTGGCCCAGATTAAAATGTAATTGGGGAATATTTAGCAAAATAAATATAAGAAAACAGAGAAATTTACATTTAAAAATTAAATGAATATGTAGCATGCAAGTATCCTTATGTACTGACTGATGACTTCCATTTCCATTTCCCTATGAGTTTGACACCAAGGTTCAGGAAATTTAAATTTGAAACCCATTACTGTGCTTGCCAATCTTGCTTAATGTTTTACATTAAAAATGGCCTTACTTTTGCTTAACTGCAATATCATACAGAAGCCACCAAGTGTTGACCTCATGAGCTCTTACTTGGATAAGGAAAAGGAGAGTTTGGAAAAAATGCCAACCCATTGGCAAGCCCCCAAACAAAAGGAAGAATCGTCGCATTAATATAATTTATTGATTTGATGAAAGAATGTTAAAAATCTCACTTGGGAGAAACAATGTCAGAATTTTGCTATATCAGTGTCATCATTAGCACTATTTCTAGTTGATAGCCTGGGCTTGTTCATAACAATTAGAATGATAGCTGAATTTTCCTATTGTGTCCTTTTTTAGTTTGTCTTCTCACCTCCTACATCCTCTCTTTTATCTCTCTATTTTGCCTCCTCTCTCACAGATCTGTCCTCTTGGCTTTCAGCTGGCTCTCAATTTGAAATGGGATCTAGTGGAAAGTACTAGTTTCATTCATCAACAAGCCTATCATCAATGGATAACAATACAGCCACTGGAAAGGTCACAGAATGTTGGTACCTTCCACTGGAATATTTGTACTTCCAGAGGTGGATCTTAAAGACATAAGAAAACAAAACAAAACATTAACATTCATCCAAATAAATGAATCTCTAATGCGAAACAGCTTGGCATAGTGAAAATAATTGTGGTCTTGGAGTGAAAAACCAAACCAAACCAAACCAAAACATTTGCCTTAAGATTTTACCTTTGGTATTTTTATAGCACCCCCTTCCTTCTCTGTTTATCCTATTTGATTTTCTACAAAATGAAGGTAATGGACAAGATTTTGGAGGCTCCCTCCAATTATATAAGTTTGTGGAATTTTAGATGGCATGCCATAAGATAAGAGAAAAATTGAGTAGTGCCCTTCAGATTAGATTAAAAAATTGATGAGATTCTTTTTAATTACTGAATTGTGTTCCATGCTATTTGAGTCTTTTCAAGTCTACGTTTTAGATAATCATAGAAAAAATATTAGAGGGCAGCTGGGTAGCTCAGTGGATTGAGAGCCAAGCCTAGAGATAGGAGGTTCTGGGTTCAAATGGGCCTCAGACACTTCCCAGCTGTGTGACCCTGGGCAAGTCACTTGACCCCCATTGCCTAGCCCTTACCTTCTGCCTTGGAGCCAATACACAGTATTGACTTCAAGACGGAAGATAAGGGTTTAAAAAATATATTAGATTTGCAGGGATACAGACAACCCCAAGAGAATTATGACAATGAAAAGCTATTGACATCTATTGAAGTAATTGACAGTGTAAAAATAAAAGGGGGACTGTAAGAACTAATATAGCAATGGATTGATTATTGATTATAAACTGATTTTAGATACTCTGCTTGCTATGCTAACAAAGTATGTCCAGTTTATAACAGTGAAGTGAAGTGAAGCTCATAAATGAACTTCTCCTCAAGGCCAGGCACAGGGACACTAAAGAGATTTTTGTTATAAAGACATGGTATTTATTGAAATATATAAGGATAAAAGGATTTCTAACTCTAAGGGATTCTAACTCCACCCAAATAAAACTCCCTGGTTCTGCAGGGAACTGTTTCTCCTGTGTTTTACAAACTATACTAATCCTTCCTGATCTGACTAACCCAAATTTTCCCTATTCTACCATAAACTATACTCTTATCCTTATAATTCATCTCCAAGTTACAAAAATAAAGGCTAGCTGGTTGAGTCTCAACAAGAATCAAATTAGGACTCTGAGCCTTAGCAGACTAAGAGTCCGAACCAAAGACCAGGTCTTTCTTTGGTCATCTTAGAGTTAAGCAGTCCATAAAGACAATAATAGATACCCAATACTGTTTTCCAAGTTGGAAAAAGAAAACACTTAACTTCTTCATGCCTTTACCTCAGACAGTGAGAGAGAGAGCAAGAGAGAGAATGAGAGATAGAGAGAGAGAGAGAGAGAGCGAGAGAGGGGGGAGGAGAAAGAGAGAGAGAGGGAGTGGCAAAGGTATTACCTCCTCTAAGCCCTCAAATCAAGAGTCTCTGTGTGTCTCTGCCAACTGCCAGAGATCAATGCTCCTCCTAGAGAGAGTAAATGTCACAGAAAAAAATGTTTAACTGTCAACATTTGAAATTAACACTGTCTCATATATGCTTCAAACTCCAATTCTTTCTCAAGCCAGCTTCTCTACTTCTTATCTCTAAAGTAAGAAAAGAATACTTATTTTCTAATATCATCCTTATAACAGTCCGAATGTATATTGAAGCATTCCATTCTTCACTATATTCCCTGCATGAATTTTTGTCTATTGTAAGAGATATGGGTTTTCTTTTACAACATGATGAATATAGAAATACATTTTGTTTACCACATGTACAATATATATCAGATTGCCTGCTGTCTTAGTAATGGCTGGTACTGGGAGGAGGGGAGAGAACATGGATTGTAAAATAAGAATTATTAAAAGATGTATTGACATCTAAATATTTTTTAAAAGAAAGAAAACTGAATTGAAAGGCAGAGGATAATGTTTTAAGAGTGGACTCTCATTTCCTCCCCATTGTATCATGAACAAACCATTTGAACTCTCTGGAACTCAGTTTCCTCATGTAAAATGAAAGAACTGAGATGGAAATCTTTCTTTCAAATATAAATCTATATTTTCTATCCCATCCCATTTGTTCCCATTCTATCCGATCCCATTGAATTCTTTCCCATTGTATTCTAGTGTAATTTATCCAACTCTAGTCTTAAAAAAAATGTTATTGTCCATCTAATGCTAAATGTTGGTCCAGAAATGATGGAGTTGTAAATACTATAATATTTAGAATAGCAGTTACAGCTCTTATCCTCTGTAGCAGTTTAGAACAGTCTATTTCAACAAGAGTGGTCTAATCAAACCCTTCGAAACCCGTTATGGTTTACCCTTTATGTTCTCTTCTATCCCTATGAAGTCTATAGCAATTAGATAGTATTTGGATGAGTGGCTTATTGATGTGCAAAATCGAATGTTGATCTAATTCCTGATAAGATCATTTAGGGCTGATCATTTCTTGTAATGCTCTCTTAATCTGCAGCTGGGAAAATAAAATCTCTTAATGAAACTTGTCAACATTATAAAAATCAGTAGTTGAGTCAATATGACATGGGAATCACCACCCTAATTATCTCTCATTAGATTGGATACTTGAATTTTTCAAAATGGACAGCTTTTTCCCCCTTCGGCAAATTGAGTTTTGTCAGTAAAATTCATAATTGCATATATTGGATTCCTGCGTATTCAGCATAAAAAGTCACTGGGCTACTAAATTATTGCAAAATGCTATCTTGATAGAAGCAGATTACTAGCAAAACCTCATACTAGAATTAAAATAAAAATCATTCTTGGTACTAGAATTTGAAATTGATTTTGCTTTTCTAGACTTAAAGTTTTCTCCTTAACTACAATAAGTAGCTGCAGTCCTGGTTTCCCCAGTTATAATTATCATAAAGTGCAGACAATTAAGTGAGTTGGTGCTTTCCAAAGATATGCCTCTATTGATCTAAGTTCTTGAAGCCGTCTCCAATTTGCCCTGCTTGGTTTTAAAGCACTGTGTAATAAATCATGCTCTAAATGAGCTGTCCTTTTTAATTACTTAATTTTGCTGCTGCTGGGTCACATTCTGATACATTTGCTATCACCAGGGGCGAAAAATGAAACTGGAAGTGCCCAGGTGAAGTTATTTTGCAGGAACTACTTTTCTTTTGCTTTTCTTAATTAACTCCAAAATGCACTTGAAGTTTAGCTCTCAGGAATGGATCATAGGATCATAAATTTAGAAAGATAAGCTGGACATCATTGAGTCAAAGCCCCTCACTTTATAATTGAGAGAACTGAGATGGTAAAAGCTCAGAAGTATTGCCACTGCATACAACTGATAAATTTCTCAAGGCTGAATTTGTACTCGGCTCTTTCAGACGTCAATTTTTTGAGATTCAAAGATGTGAACAGGAGCATAGAAATGGATCATTATGGAATTAGGATTTAAAACTTCAAAAGATCTGAGATCTCATCAGTATGACTGTTCTTTCCATTGGTGAATATTATGACATTAATTCCTGTTTGACCTTTTCTACTCTCAAACATGCAGAGATGTCCTTTTTATTAGTTCACTGCATTTTGCTGAACCAGACATTTTTTATATGTAAAAGGAGAATAAAACAGGCATAACAACTATCTCACTGGACCATTTGGAACTTAGTGGATATAATGTATAGTCTTCTCTTTGAAACCCAAAAAGCACTATGGAAACTGAAATGTATACTTCTACTACTACTACTACTACTACTACTACTACTACTACTACTACTACTACTACTACCACTACTACACTACTACTACTACTATACTACTACTACTACTACTACTACTACTACTACTACTACTACTACTACTACTACTACTACTACTACTACTACTACTACTACTACTACTACTACTACTACACTACTACTACTAGGGAGACAGCAGAGTGGCACAGTAGATAGAGTATTAGTTCTGGAGTAAGGAAGATCTGAGGTAAAATCCAGTCTGAGACACTTACTGAGATAGACTCTATGATTTTGGGCAAGTCATTTAAGCTCTGCCTCAGTATCCTCAACTGTAAATTGAATATAATATCACCATATCTCAAGGTTTTTATGAGAATCAACTGAGATAATATTTGTAAATGCTTGTCTACATATATTTATAATAATTTATCATTATACTTATGATAATGATTTTTATCTTTTTTAATTTTAATTGAATTAAAAAAGAAATAGTTGTGTGTGTGAGAGAGAGTTATATTTCTATTAGCCTAAAATTTAATCTTTTGAGTTCTAGTAAGTAAATACAGGAAATCTGTTATTTTCTAACTAAATAAAAATATTTTATTATAAGATTAAGCAAATTAATTGAATTATTATGAATAATGCCATCTCTTTTTATGATCACCATCTCACTGTTTTTTTAAATGAGGATCAGATATAAATGGCCCTGAGGGCATTTGCTATTCCAATATTAGTCCATGTTATAGTCAGTGTTCTATGGAATATGCAATAAGTGGATAATATTGAGGCTTTTTTAAATTGAATAGAGATAGTAAGATGTGAGCTCAATCTCTGATGGGACATTGAAAGCATCTTTGTTCAACTGAGGTGGCAGAATGCTACAGAGGACCTCTGCTATGTCTGTATATTTTGAAAACTTCTTATTCCATGAAACTTAAAGATTATGTCTGTAAGACTTGGCTACATTCATTATAATGCAATTATTTTTTCTTGTTATATTTTTTATTATTATCTCATTTTCATATTTGTAATGGAATTCACATACAAACTGCCCTATGGAAAAACAATCTATTCCACTGTCTTTTTGCATTTAATGTTTTATAAACTATTGTACACATGGATAAAATGATATTTTTTCATGAAATAAATTGGGAAGTTGGCTCATTATCTGGAGTCACAATAGAAATATTGTCAGGACAATAACTCTAACATAATGAGCTATATAATATCTACCCACTCTGTTATTTCTTTTTATTATGTTGCTTTTATCATTATCATTATTATTAGTTTTTTATGGGTTGGGTTCTGTAACTTGAAATCTTTTCAATAAGTATCCTTCCAGGTGTTGATGATATGAAAAACTAACTGTAGGTAACTGAGTAGGTTGTAATCAAGCTCCCTGTCTGCCATATTTGATTGTTGACATCTCAATGACATTTTAAACTCCATATTGCCAATATCAATCAGTGCATTAAATATATGCCTAAAAATATCTATGAATATTAAATTGTACACAATTCCTTTTTTGGTGAAATTTCTTTTTTGACTTGGAAGACTCGGTCCATTCTATTGATGAGAGATAAATATTTTGGGGAGCCAATATTACAAATATTAATGGTTATCTTAATTGTTATCATAGATTCTCCACAGTAAATTCACCTAACATATTTAAGATTTCCTAATCCTCCATTAGATATATTTTAAATCTACATTTAATGTCCAGTGAAAATGCAATATAACATTCATCACTTCATTGAAACAAGTCTTGAACAAAGGTCTACATGGAAGTCTTCACTTTAGAAGAGGAAGTAAGTCTTGTTGATGTTTCTGTTTAAGGCAGACATTGTGATACTGTGTCAAGACACAAGACACTACAGAGACTCTTTGATGAGATACAGAACTATTAAAAAGATATAATTGTAGTAATTCTTAGTAGATAACCTAATACATAAAAACTATCTATTGCCTTTACCAAGGCATGCTATTGCATTGGAAGCTCATTGAGCCCATACATAAATCATGGATGCTAAGGACAGGCACTGAAATTGAAAAAGGATTTATACATAGAATCAAAGAAAAGGAAGAGGGCAGACTTTGTAGCATTTGGATTTACCCTTTAACAATGTGTCAGATGTGGAACAGAGTACATAGGAATATAAAAAAGTGAGGTCCCAGTGTATTAATGGAAATTGGACACTAGGCACAGGTGTCCAATGTTCAGTTGATCAATCAAACTCTCTCAGAATTGTTAGCAGAGAAAATCAGGGACTAAGCCAATCATGATCAAGAATATTTTTCTTTAACTTCTCTACTAAGTGGGCATTGGGCCTGTATCTATCATGGGGCACATATCACCTTCAAAGAAAGTATATCCCAGTTTTGAATTTTAAAGAAACATTTCTATTATATCAAGCTATAATCTATTTCCCTACATATCCCATATTTCTCTGTGTATTGTGTTCTGGGACCAACTAAAACAATTTAAAATTTCTACTGGTGAATGCTTTCTCTTCTTAGAAACAGAAATTATATCCCCTTACAGTCTTCTCATCTTCAAGTAAGGCACATATAATTCCTTCAATACACACTTGTATCGTAAGGTTTTACATTCCTGTTCCTACTCTCCTCATATCTTTTTGAATGTGTTCTAGTTGGTTGAATTTCCACTTAAAACATGTCCTTATAATTGAATATAGTATTATGTGTATACTTTGACCAAGAAAAAGTAAATTGGAAATAGAAGAGTTGTATCAATGAGGAAGAGGGCTGTAGTAATATCAGTTAGACGTAGAGATGTTTGGGAAGTGATGAAAACAAATGATTGATACAAATAAGAACTGTTCAACTCAAGTTTATCTTAGTTTTACCTGGAAAGCAGAATGGTGTTGTTATTTTAAGGTAGAATAGAGCATGCATAGCTAATGGAGAGATGATGACCAAGATAATGGCAAAGATGTTAGAAGAAAATTTGCTGTCCTTAATAAGATCAAGCCTCTCATTACAGAAGAATTACATTTTCATGGATTGAAAAAACATGGAATTTTTATTGCTGAGCCAATAAAAGATTTTGGGAAGATTTTAGAGAAGGAGGCAGGTACCACAAGATTAGAGGACAAATATCTCAAGTATTAAAAAGTAAAACTGAGATTTAACATCTCAGAAAATGCTAAACTATGATGGTAAAGGCATTGAGTGACCAATTAAAAATGGAAATGTGTTCACAAATAGTCAACATGGCTTCATCAAAAACATATCAAGTGAAAACAACATCTCCTCGCTTTGCTCAATTAATAGACTGTTAAATTCAGAAAACGAGACATTATTTTATAAAATTTAATGGAGAATTTGATGATTTATCATGTTTTCTTATGGAAAAAATATAGAAAGCTATGAGCCCTGATATTACAGGCAACTAGGTAGTATAGTGACTAGACTGCCAGCTCTGGAATCACAAAGACCCAAGTTCAAATTTGGTTTTAGACACTAAACAGCTATTTGACCTTGAACAAGCCATTTATGTTTCACTTTCCTTATCTTTAAAATGAGTATAATAATAGAACCTCACTCCCAAGGTTGCTGTGAGGATCAAATGAAATGACCCTAATGTCCTTAGAATAATATATATCATTATCCTTATTATTATTAAAACAAAAATATAGATTATTTTGGTGAATTATTTGACTCAATTGCTCAGTGTCAACTCAGAAGGTAATCAACAGGAAAATAGTCCAGTGCCCTTCACTGAGCCTTTTAATATCTAACCTTTTTATTAATGACTTAGAGGCATAGATTACATGAATACTGAAGTATGTATCTTCAGTATGAAATACTGAATTAATGGGAGATGAATAATTGGGAGCAGTAGCTAACACCCAGAATGTCAGGATACAAAAGCCAAAAAACAAAACAAAAAAAATTCTTGGCATACTGGGGCTTGGTCAGACTGAAGAAGTAATTTTAATAGGGATAAATGTTTTCACCACTCATTAAAACAAAACAAAATATCTATGTTATAGAACCATAAACTAGAAGGTGTGCAACTAGATTGCACATTATGTAACAAAAATGCAGTGGGATTTAGTGGACTGAAAGCCCAATATGAATATACAGTTTGACATGGTAGCCAAAAAATATGATGAAATCTTCATAAAGTACATAAAGAGAGACCTAATATCCAGGGGCAGAAGTTTTTAGCCACGTGGTTTTCTGCCCTTTGTTAGATGACAATTAGAGTAATTTTTTCATTTACAAGTACTGCATTTGGGGAGACATTATTCATGATAGCATCCAATGGAGTTCAACTGGAATGCTTAAAGACTCACTCCACTTGATGTCCAGCTGAGGGAACTATGGAAATTGAGAAGACAAAGAAGAGACCTGAAAGATTCATTCTGGTATTTGAAGGGCTGCTTCACAGAAGGGAGACAAGGATCCAGGACAATTCTGAGGGTCTCATGAGAAAGGACACTATCCCCATCCAGAGAAAGAAACACAGAAGTAAACAACTGCCTGATCACATGATTCAATGGGGATATGATTGGAGATGAGTAAGACAATTTTTAGGGTTTTGACTTAAAATCTAAAATAAATGGTCGCCATGGAAAATTCCCAAATATGAAAAATACCCAAGTCAGCTAGGGATTTATGGAGATTTTAATTAATATAAATGAAGGAATTAAGGGTAGGAGATAGAAAGAGAGACAGACAGACAGACAGAGAGACAGAGAGAGACAGAGACAGAGAAAAACAGAGAGAGAGAGAGAGAGAGAGAGAGAGAGAGAGAGAGAGAGAGAGAGAGAGAGAGAGAGAGAGAGAGAGAATTAATCTAAACTGCTCTGGCTCAGGCTGTCAACCAGTACTTAAAGGTCTTGGCCAAAGTGGACTCCCTGAGCCTAAGAGAGAGGGAGTCAGTCTTATCACTCACCACAAGACCTTCTCCAAGCAAGCTCCAGGCCTCCACTGCATCTCCTAAACTGAGTTCAGAATCCAATTCCCACACTGAACTCAATTCAAGTCTGAATTTAATTGCTTCCTGACTTTTTATCCTTTCCTTTTAAAGAAATTTTCTCTTATGTCACCTCTGCTAAATGTTCACATCTACCAATCACAGTAGACATTTTTTTCCAGAACTGCCCATTCTTAGTTTTCATCTTCTTTGGTTCTCACCTTCTCTGGTTAGATTATATCTTCTGAGTACTTCACACCTCTTTGTTAAGCTTGCCTTTTGTAAGTTACTTGATCTTTTTAGGTATTAATTTAACCTTTACAGGTACTTAACACTTTTTGTATTAGATCTAAAAATAGACCTATCTTAAGGTTCTAGCTTTAGTATAAGGTATGCGTTAGGGACTTTCATTGTTCACTCAGGAGTTTATAACCTTATCTTCCCCTAAGGCACTGTCTGAGTAGGGTGGAATAGTTTTAAAAGTCCCCAATACATTCCTGATTCTTGTTAGACCAAGTATCTCCATTGTTACAATAAGGGAATAGCAAAACCAAATCTTCTAAGGTACAGTCTGAGTAGTTTTTAGGATTCACAGATGTAGACTCTAAGCGATCACCCTCATGCAATTATCAATAATATGGAAATAGGTCTTGATCAATGACATATGTAAAACCCAGTGGAATTGCTCATTGGCTGTGGGAGATGGAGGGTAGGGAAGGAACATAAATCAAGTAAGCATCAAAAACTATTCTAAATTAATTAAATAAAAAATTCAACCAAAAAAATTAAAAAATAAAATGAAAATTTAAAAAAATCTAAATAAAAAAGAAGAGAAATTAGGGTTCTTCTTGGCTCCACAGGATAAGAATTCCTTAGTCTCAGAAGACCAATGGGTAGCTATTGCAGAACCTTCCTGAAGGTAAAGAAAATCATTCTAATTAACAGAGTTGTCCCAAAGTTGAAAGGGTCTCTCCATCAGAAGACTAACTCTGCTCTTGATAAAGACTTGTAAGAAGTGAGGGGATCACTTTTCTGAAATGATGCAGAAGGGCTACTCATAAAGATTGGTTGAGATAGCCTCTGGGATTCCTTCCATCTCTGCTTTTCTGTGATTCTGTGGCCCACATAGACCACATCAAATATCACTCTGGTGAACCTGGATTAGACCTGAGGGCTCCTGCATCCCTAGGAAGCTTTACTCCATGATGATTCGTTTATGGGATGTGGTTGCTTTAGTTACCAGGATTTCAAAATATTTTACCACTCAGCAGCTTATTGTTTTTTTCACTCATGTCGCACAAGCAAATAGACATGTTTTATTAGGAATTCACAGGCAGCAGAATGCCATTAGCAAAGAAACACCTGCTTGCCTGCTTCTTGGGCTCTCTGGGGCCTACTGATTCTGGCTCAGGTGAGCTCCTCTCACTGGTGGCTGATACTAATTGTGCTCAATTCATTCCATAAACAACTGATTGCTTTCTGTAAGACAAAAAGCTGTGGAAATGACACGATATTTTTGCTTCTTTGTTTTTCTCGGGTATTAATGGAGTAAAGAAAAATAATTACCCTCATTTCTTCCACGGCTTCCCTTCTGAATTCAATCACTCAAAATAGATTGCCATTTTCCTCACTGTATATTCTGGCCCAATATAATGATACTGTTGATGATAACTCACAAATATACCAAGTTCTCTCCTTACTCCAGCTCTGTGAAACATCTCCCTCTGACAGTTATTCTCCAATATTTTCATTGTGGTTCAACCTACAAGATGACAGGTTTGGAGAGATACTAGTTAGAGTGGAAACTCCTTTCACCAATGTATCTGAAAACTTGTAGCTACGTTATGGTCTCTGAACACTGCTTATGGACCAGAGAGGTTAAACCATTTGTATCTGGGCACACAGCATGTCAGAGATCAGGAACTAAACCCAAGATTTACTGACTCTAAGGTCAGAGCTCTATCTCAAATGTCAAGCAATTGTTTCTATTCCTATTTCAATTGAGGAGGAAATAAATTCAGTGACCCCTGTTCACACAGTAAGCAAGTGCCTGAATTGGAACTTCCTCCATTATTTTTTTCTGATTGCCGGGTTAATGGTGTTTTGTTTTTTTTTCTGTTCTAGAAAGCTTAAATTGAATGGGCATTCATTAAGAATAATTTGTATATGAATGAATAAGTGAATATATGAATGTGTGCCTGAATAAATGAATTAAAAAGAATTTCTTAAGTAATCACTCTGTGACAAGCACTGTTCTAAGTGCTCTTGATACAAATACAAAACAAATATTGTTCCTGCCCCTCAAGAAGTTTTCTTTCTTAAAGAAGAACACACACACAGGAGAGTAGTGTTCAAGAAGGGTTAATTTGGTATGGAAATGTATAGGACTACGTAGGGGCAGCTAGGTGGCCTGGAAAGAGAGCTAGACCTGGAGATTGAAGTCTTGGGTTCAAATTTGACTACAAACATTTCTTATCTGTGTGATGCTGGTAAAGTCACCTAACTCCAATTACCTAGCCCTTCAAGCTCTTTTATCTAGGGAACTGATACTTAGAATAGATCAAAATAGAAAATAAGGGTTAAAAATGAATAGGAATGGTCAGTAGAGCCTTAGCTGAATTGATGGATATACCTTTTCCAGGTACAAACAGGAATTAAATTGATAAGGAGATGGGAATAAATTTCAGTCTAGATGGAGCCAGCTTTCATTAAGTAAGGCACTTGCTAAGTAGGTGAGGAGAGCACTAACTCAAGATGGAGGCATCCTCCACAGAACCAAACCATGAGGATATAAAAAAGATTTCTGGGCCTATATTCAGTGAACATCCAGTCTTCACATGGACTTGTCATTTACAAACTGTAGGCCATTACAATGGAACCCATTAATTTGCAAACACATAATAATACTTGATATTTCTGGAATCATCCATATGTCTTTCTTGTACTTCAATGAAGTAGTGACTGTAGTTATCATTATCCCCATTTCAAAGATGAAGAAGTCAAGGTTCAAAAAATATTGTGACATCCATAGTCACATAAAAAGCATGGATTCGAAATGGATCTGAATCCAGGCCTTCTGATTTCAGGCCTAACTTTTACTCTAGCATATATGTTCTTAATAGGTGGGGTCTAAGTAGAAAAAGGATTACGAGGCCTCAGTAGATGATCAACTATTTATCAAAAGGAAAGTCCTGACAATTAATTTGTTTATTGTTCAACAAGTATTTGTTTCTTTCTTCTTGTTCTTCCTATCTTCTAAAACACAAGTGAACTGAATAATGTTAGTAGCTCATTTCCTGTCTGTTCCCCTTCAGTGACTATCAGACACTTTCTCCTTTATGGGCTGTGATGCCACCAAAATACAAAATCTGAAGTGAGATAATGTTCGTAACTACTTAGCACTATGATTGGCAAATAGGATGTACTTAGTAAATGCTCTTTCCCTTCCCCTTGAACCTTTACGCATCCCGCTTCACCTAGCGATGGCTATGAGGTCTCAGTTACATTGCTGTGAATTCTAAATTTGATGATGGAGGAGTTCATACTGCTGATATCAAAAAAAGACAACAAATCTGGAAAACAAAGAAGTATTTCCTGTTGGAGAATGGAGAAGACACAATTTGGAGTTAGAACATTTGGATCCAAGTCCATTCCTCTGTTCTGGGAGCAGACCCATAATGCCACATACAGATTAACAATAGGATAGGAAAGGCAATGCGAGTATTGTAGACAGAGCCTTGGACATGAACACAGAGGGCCCAGGATTTAGTTTTGCCTTGAATATTCATTGATTGGCTCTCTGACTTTGAACAAGTTATTTCGTCTCTAAATACCCCCTTTTCCTCTACAATAAAATGAGACTATTAGACTAGAAGAGTACCCAGGTTCCTTGGAGCTTTGAAGCCCACATTCTTATTCTTAGCTATTAATTTGATTGGAATTTGCTTGAAGATTACCCACTTTTTATTTTTTTTGAGAATATAAGATTTCACTAAAGGACTTTCTCCCTGCTGATCTCACACACCACAATACAATTCTGGTTTTTTTCCTCTAGAAAATATATAAATGTACCACCTCTGAGCTCAGTGTCCAGACTCTTACTTGAATTGTCTATAGGCTTCAGCAAATGGACAAAGAGGTCCATGATACAAACCAGGGTAAACACTTCTACTTTGAAGGATTCTCCTCATCCTTTTCAGGCATGGGTACACTTAAAGTCTTTCAAAGGTTTTGGGGAATAATAGTGAGAAATACATATACATACATACATATATATATATATATATATATATTATTTGTGTTTGTTCCTGTTTATAGTTGTAAGTAGAAGGGCATCAACAATGACTTTGGGATCTGGATTTCCTTTTTTTAATCTTTTATCTTCTATTTTTGAATCAATACTAGTTATTGGTTCCAAGGCAGAAGAGTGGCAAGGGCTAGGCAATGAGGGTTAAGTGACTTGCCCAGGGTCACATAGCTGGGAAGTGTCTGAGGCCAGATTTGAACCTAGGACCTCCCATCTCTAGGCCTGGCTCTCAATCCACTGAGCCACCCAGCTGCCCACAAGAGATCAGATTTCTTCAATAACACTCAGAGATAAAAACAAAGCAAAACAAAACTCTTATCTCTCTAATTTCAATGCTTAACACAGTGCCTGGCTTGAAATATTTACTTTAATAAATTTGCATTAAATTGAATCCAATTATTATCTTTATTTTAGTGTGATCTATTATTCAATCTAATTGAATGATTATTGATTAAGTGTCTAATATTCTAGCCATTATGATAGATGCTGGCGATTCAGGCAAAAATGAAAAAAAAAAAACTGTCTCTGCCTTCAAGGATCTTCTGTTTTACCGGGAGGAGAGAGTATATAACTTCAGCAGATGAATTCAGAGAATTTGAGATATGCATTGATAGCCAGTGGTCTCAGGGAAATATTCCCAATGTAGGAAGTGCCAGAGATGGGTTGTGAAGAAATTAAGATTATTAGGGAGTATGGAGGATAAGTCACAGGGCTTAAAGTTAGGGAGACCTGAGTTCAAATTCAGTCTAAGGTACATACTAGGTGTGTGACCCTAGACAAGTCATTTAATTTCTTTTTGCCTCAATTTCCTTTCCTTTAAAATGAAGATAATAACATCTACCTCATTAGGTAGTTCTGAGGGTAAAATGAGATTACATTTGTGAAGTTCTTATGACTGTCAAAGCACTTCTCAAATGCTGCCTATAATTATGTATGAATTTTTGCTAAGGGGTCTACTTGGCAGAGGTGAGGAAGGTTATTGATTTGAAAACTGACAATAGACACAATCCTTTCTGACGTCCTGTCCAGTGACCAACCCTCTGCAATACAATGCTTCTCCAGAGAAAGGTTGGTAGGGTCTACTGATGGCGACTGGTTACCCTTTATCATAGGATTATTGGAAGACTTAAAGCTGTAAGGACCTCTAAAGATAATCTAATCCAGCTTTTAGATTTTGCTGATGAGGTAAGAGAAGTGTATAGAAAATAAGAGACTCACCTAAGGTCACACTGATTCAGCAAATCGAAGATGTGAAATTAGGTTCTCTAACTCAAAATCCGGAACTTAATCTACACATCCACAAGCCCTAAACAGCTCAGGGCTTTGGTACAGTTTATTCCAAAGTTGCCCATGAAGAGGGCTCTGATGGCTACTTGATACTTCTCCCTAGCTCTGGGAGTCTGAAGCTCCCAGACACTTTATGAAGTTCTGAAATGAATTTTATGAAGTTGCTGAATCTTCCCAATAATGATCACATTAATTTTAGCATATTTTAAAACGTACAAGTGCTTTCTCCAGAATCATTCTTTGGCATAGGAACATGGATCCCTTAAATAACTGCAAGGTGCCTTAGAGATCATCTTGTCCAGAGTTCTTACACCATGGTACTTGAATGAAATAAAAGCTATAATAACCACAATCGGTTTTCTTTGTAAACAAGTATTTTATTTTATACATTGAAAAACCATAGACTTCAACAGACTACCAAATAGATTCATTAAAATAAATCTGTCTTAGTCAAGCATTTTAAAAATTCCTACTATATTCCAGGCACTGAGATAAGCTCTGCGGTAAAAGGAAAATGCTCTCTTTCTTTAAGGAGTACACAGCTTAACAAGGGAGAAAAAATGCAAAAATATATACACACATGCATACATCCATATAATATATCACAAACATTAGTTGTTGGTCCAGTTCAACTCTTTCATTTGACAAAGAAAGCAATTGGGTTAAAGGAGGTGAATTAACTTATCCAAGGACACACAGACTACAAGTGAATAACACTGGATTTGAACCCAGATTGTGAGTTCAGATTTTCTGGTCTTTCTTCCCATTTATTTATTTTTTAATATTAATTTAAAAACAATCAGTTCCAAATCCTCTCCCTCTCTCCCAGTCCTGCCCTATCCACTGAAGGCAAATGACATATCAAATATTTCCTTATTGGGTATGTGGTTTTTCCTCTTCACGGTTATATTCTCATCCCAGGCTCACCAGTCCCTTGCTGTGTGAATTTGTTTATAACCCAATTCTCCTTTGGGCCTCTTTTATCGCCTGTTATAGAAGGAGGTTGGCTTATTTGGGGGGGGGGGATGGCTTTATTTGAGCATTCTGCTACATCAATGACCAATATGGAAGTGTGTTTTGTGTGATAATACATGCATAACCCAGAAAAAACAAAGGCAATTAATTCAGGTAAATTGGAAGGATCTCCCAGCCCTCATTTTCCTTCCTCTGTAGGGCCTTTCTAAAGGGAGTTGACAAATGGGCATAATGCAGGGAATGGGCTGACCTCACTCAAGTGACTCATTGTATAGGCAAATACAAAAATGATTATAAATATGGTGACATTTCACTTACTTTTAACAATATAAAGCAGCAGAAAGGAAACACCTTTCCTCTCACTCCTGGAAAATTGGAAGAAAAATTCCTTTCTAATAGTAAGGAAAGGGTGGCTGGATTTCAGCTGGCCTTAGTAATCAGGAGACCACCTCCAGTTGTTCAGGACTGTTAGGGAGCTTTGATGGGCAAATGAGGTGAGGGCATCTTGATCTGCATTAACCAGCCCAACAAAAAGCGTTGTCTCCTTATTTTCTGACTATTTCAAAGCTTTCTTGGGAAGAGAAAAAGCCTCAGAAAGATTGATAACAAAGAAGGGGGAAAAAGTTCCAAAGGTGCTTTCAACTAATTGCAAGATCCTGAGATATGCTACACAAAAGCCTGTGGAAAGATAAAGCTTTATTATCCAAACAGTCATATTCTGATTATGATTCTAAGCAGCTTGTCACCTCAGCACCCTTCTTTGTGCTTTATGCAGCCTCTCCTTCTGGGCCGCCCCCACTTTTTAATCAACAGTTTGAAGCTGGCAGATGAATTTCTGTATTCCCAGACATATAATGGAGAGTAATTCTATATCTTTGTGTTTTAAATAGTGATGGGGTTAGTGAACAATAGACCCTCTTAGACATGCCGTGCCATAAACCGGCTTGGGATCTGGAATGGGGAGATGGGCAGAAATAGGAATCTGATTAACTAGACTTACATTTCTGATTCTGGGGTCAGAGGGGCTCAGTTCCTTATAGAGGCAATGTGGCAAGGAGAACAGAAGATGATTTTGGAGTAAAGAACCACTGGTATGAGGTTCAGGTCAGATCATTACCAGGGATGTTCCTGGTCCCATCTGAAACTCAGTTTACTCAAACAAAAAATGGGAACACACTAGTCTAATATATATCTCTTATATGACTGTTGGAAGAATCAAATTAAATTTTGTGTGTAAAGAACATTTGAAGTCTAAAGAGTGTCAGCTAAAGTTAGTGTTGAATCTACTACTTATTGCTTGTGTGAACTCAAGCAAGGGAGGGGGCTTTTTTTGATCCTCTGCTGTTTCCTTATCTGTGAAGTGGGGTAGAGGATCCAATAAGATCTCCTTACTTTCTAGATGGCATGAGTTTTAGTTAATGTTTGAGATAGAGAAACAGCTATCAAGAAAATTCAGTGTGATCTTTTTTTTTTTAAATTTTATTTTAAATTTATTTTTTTCACTTTAAACATTATTTTATTTGGTCATTTCCAAACATTATTCATTGGAAACAAAGATCATTTTCTTTTCCTTTCCCCACCCCATTCCCACCACCTCTCCCATAGGCGACACACGAATCCACTGGGTATCACATGTGTTCTAGGTTCGAACCCATTTCCATGTTGTTGGTATTTGCATTAGAGTGTTCATTTAGAGTCTCTCCTCAGTCATATCCCCTTCCCTCCTGTAGTGAAGCAGTTGCTTTTCCTCGGTGTTTTTACACCCATAGTTTATCCTCTGCTTGTGGATAGTGTTTTTTAGATCCCTGCAGATTGTTCAGAGACATTGCATTGACACTAGTTGAGGAGTCCATTACCTTCGATTGTACCACAATGTGTCAGTCACTGTGTACAATGTTCTCCTGGTTCTGCTCCTCTCACTCTGCATCACTTCCTGGAGGTTGTTTCAGTCTCCATGGAATTCCTCCACTTTTTTATTCCTTTGAGCACAATAGTATTCCATCACCAACATATACCACAATTTGTTCAGCCATTCCCCAATTGAAGGGCATCCCCTCATTTTCCAATTTTTGGCCACCACAAAGATTTCAACTATGAATATTCTTGAACAAGTCTTTTTACTTATTGTCTCTTTGGGGTACAAGCCCAGTAGTGCTATGGTTGGATGAAAGGGAAGACAGTCTTTTATCACCCTTTGAGCATAGTTCCAAATTGCCCTCCAGAATGGTTGGATCACTTCACAATTCCACCAGCAATGAATTAATGTCCCTACTTTGCCACATCCCCTCCAGCATTCATTACTTTCCTTTGCTGTCATGATAACCAATCTGCTAGGTGTGAGGTGATACCTCAGAGTTGTTTTGATTTGCATCTCTCTGATTATAAGAGATGTAGAACACTTTTTCATGTGCTTATTAATAGTTTTGATTTCTTTATCTGAGAACTGCCTGTTCATGTCCCTTGCCCATTTGTCAATTGGAGAATGGCTTGATTTTTTTGTACAATTGATGTAGCTCTTTGTAAATTTGAGTAATTAAGCCTTTGTCAGAGGTTTTTATGAAGATTGTTTCCCAATTTGTTGCTTCCCTTCTGATTTTAGTTACATTTTGTTTGTTTGTACAAAAGCTTTTTAATTTGATGAAGTTGAAATTATTTATTTTACATTTTGTGACTCTTTCTATGTCTTGCTTGGTTTTAAAGTCTTTCCCTTCCCAAAGATCTGACATGTATACTATTCTGTGTTTACCTAATTTACTTATAGTTTCCTTCTTTATGTTCATGTCAATCACCCATTTTGAATTTAACTTGGTGTAGGGTGTGAGGTGTTGATCTAATCCTAATCTCTCCCACACTGTCTTCCAGTTTTCCCAGCAGTTTTTATCAAATAGTGGATTTTTGACCCAAAAACTGGGACCTTTGGTTTTATCATATATTGTCTTGCTTAGGTCACTTGCCCCAAGTCTATTCCACTGATCCTCCTTTCTGTCTCTTAGCCAATACCAAATTGTTTTGATGACTACTGCTTTATAATATAGTCTGAGATATGGGACTGCAAGGCCCCCTTCCTTTTTATTTTTTTTTCATTATTTTCCTGGATATCCTTGATCCTTTGTTCTTCCAAATGAACTTTGTTATGGTTTTTTTCTAGATCAGTAAAAAAAATTTTTGGAAGTTCCATGGGTATGGCACTAAATAGATAGATGAGTTTGGGTAGGATGGTAATTTTTACTATATTGGCTCGTCCTACCCATGAGCAGTTAATGTTTTTCCAATTGCTCAAGTCTAGTTTTAGTTGTGTGGAGAGTGTTTTGTAGTTGTGTTCATAAAGTTCCTGTGTTTGTCTCAGGAGATAGATTCCTAGGTATTTTATTTTGTCTAAGGTAATTTTGAATGGGATTTCTCTTTCTAGTTCTTGCTGCTGAGCTGTGTTGGAAATATATAGAAAAGCTGATGACTTGTGTGGGTTTATTTTGTATCCTGCAACTTTACTAAAGTTGTTGATTATTTCAATTAGCTTTTTGGTTGAATCTCTAGGATTCTTTAAGTAGACCATCATGTCATCTACAAAGGGCGATAGCTTAGTCTCCTCCTTGCCTATTTTGATGCCTTCAATTACTTTTTCTTCTCTAATTGCTACTGCTAGTGTTTCTAGTACAATGTCAAATAGTAGAGGTGATAATGGGCATCCTTGTTTCACTCCTGATCTTATTGGGAATGCATCTAGTTTATCCCCATTGCAGATGATATTAGTTGATGGTTTTAGATATATACTGTTTATTATTTTTAGGAATGACCCTTCTATTCCTATGCTTTCTAGTGTTTTTAATAGGAATGGGTGTTGTATTTTATCAAAGGCTTTTTCTGAATCTATTGAAATAATAATGTGATTTTTGTTGGTTTGCTTGTTGATGTGGTCAATTATGTGGATGGTTTTCCTAATATTGAACCAGCCCTGCATCCCTGGTATAAATCCTACTTGATCATGGTGGATGATCCTTCTGATCACTTGCTGGAGTCTTTTTGCTAGTATCCTATTTAAGATTTTTGCATCTATATTCATTAGGGAGATTGGCCTATAGTTTTCTTTCTCTGTTTTTGACCTGCCTGGTTTTGGAATTAGTACCTGCCTGGTTTTGGAATTAGTACCTCAGTGTGATCTTTAAGAGAGCACAAACCTATTTCCTGAACACTTGGGATGGGCTGAGCACCACTTGGATCTATATCTATATTTTCATCTACCTTTCTATCTATCTATCTATCTATCTATCTATCTATCTATCTATCTATCTATCTATCTTTCGATCTGTCTGTCTGTCTATCTATCTGTCTGTCTGTCTATCTGTCTGTGTCTGTATGTCTATCTATCTATCTCTATCTGTGTGTCTATCTATCAATCGTTTACTGTATATATGTATATTTGTGATTATGTATACATAATATGCATATATATGTATATAAAATATCTGTCTCCATTTATACAAAGAGCTTCCACTGTAATTACAGAAACAAGCAGTTGTTGCAGTAGAATGAATTCCTAACATATTAATATAAAGATATCATAATGGAAAATTTCAAAGATGAATCATATATGGTACTTGGCCTTCTACAGGGTTTATGTCAAATAAAACATATGATAAAATCTTTATCCATGAAGAACTTCCAGTTTTTTTGGTCAGATGAAATATGAAACAAATGATAAATAAGGCCATGTACTATGTAACATCATTATATAATCTTGATGTTTTGTTATTTCAATGATCAATTATTGATTAAATTAGATACTCCCTTCACTAATGAATATCACACAATGCTAAGGTAAGTAAGAAGACAAGCTTCTTGAATTTTTATATTTAGTGGCCAGTCCTTAGGCTATGAAACAGAGAGTAAACTGAAAGAAAACTAGTATTGATTGAAATAGAGAAGGTAAACTGAGGGGAACTGTTACTACTTGAAATGGAGAGGGAAACTGAAGGTAAACTTTTTCTTCTTACAATGACTGCTGTTCTTTGGCTGGCTGTGACTAGAGAGAGCTGCTGAGGGGGCCTGATGCTGCTTATTTGTAATCAAGGTAGAACAGAGAAATGCTGAGGGATGCTACCACACAGGGATGCTGCCACCCAGGGATGTTGGTACACAGAGGACACTACTCTGGGGTTTACTCTGGGGTTCTTGCCTATTCATCCCTACTGATGACTGATGGATCAAACTATTTCCTAATCTCCTTCCTCCCTCACTCCCTCCCTTAACCAACACTCTCCACACAGTTCTTCTTGAAGCCTTTGACTCCTTTTCTCCCCACTTGAATAAACTATAAAGATATTATTTTCCTTTCCTTTTTCAAGTCAAGGGGTTTATTGGGATAACAGAAAGGGAAATTGATGTAAGAGGGATTAGGATTTCCCTAAACTATGGGGATAAATTTAGGAAGGTTTGAGAGAGTATTCCAGTCACAAACTGTGATTCTAAGACAGTTAGGGAGATGGAGGACAACTGTTTGAATCTTCTTTCTTCTTCACCAAGAAAAGTCTCTTCTTCAGCCTGGCTTGTCTCCTTTCTCAGCTTCAATCTCAGAGAAAAACAAAGTTCAAAGTCTTTAAGTTTCTCCTAGCCAGCTCAACTCTCAAATGGACCACCAACTCAAAAGCCAAGTTTCTTTTTCTTATCAGCTTCAACTAACCAGAGTCAGGGAGACAGAGACCCAGTCCAAAAACCCAGTTTCTCTTCTCAGTGTCAACTTCAACTGCTCAGAGCCAGAGAAACCCTCCAAACCAAGTCAGCCTCACAAACGTATTTCAGCCAGCTTCAAACTTCCAGGGAGAGAGAGTGACTTCTAGTCAGAGACAAAGTCCCCTCCCCCTGTCAGCTCAAACTGCCACCAACTGGGAACATTGCATTGGAACCCTGGTTCTTGCATCTTGATCCACAAGTTCTGTAAAACCTCCCTCTCTTCAGGTCTCTATCATAGCTATTGAGTACTTTGACAGAAATCTTCCATAAAATATGCCTGAATAGTGATCACTCTCATCCAGCATTTCTTTGAAGATCTTCAAAGAGAACTTCACAACTTTCTGAAATAGTCCAATCCAACTGTGGAAACTGTTGTGGTAAGATAATTTTCTTGACATCAAGCTTAAATTTGTATTTTTACCAGTTTCCATCCCTTTATTTTTTGCTATTTTCTTGGTCAAATAAAATTTTCTCTCTTAAAAATAAATTTCTTTGAACACTTAGAGATTATGTTTTTTACTGGACTGAGTCCTAATACCTAGTCCTCCGTTCTCAAAATTAAATATTCAGTGAACACGAAAGACAGATTAAAATGTTATACAAACTTTTCCTTATCCTTCCCTGGGGTAGTGGTGTATGCTTTGAAAATATATTAATTGTGAACTTGTTCTTCTATTAAATAAATATTTTATTATACAAAAGTAAAAAATAAAAACATCCAAGGTCATCCCTTCTTTTTTTTTATCTTATACACATTACTTAATCAGATTAGATCTGAATTTCCTATTCTCAGATTCTTGTGACATTCACTTAAATCTGTGGTTTTATGACCCTATAAAGTTTTAATTAAAGTGTACCAGAAAGTGCCTGTTTTGATACAATAACTTTTATTCATTTAAATATTTCTTTACTTTGTGAAGATTGGATTTGGCTCTCTCATAATTGTAACAATGAAGGTATTTAGCTCTTCCTTTATCTTGAAGATGAAATTGTAATGCCCTGTCTATTTTTAGATTTTAATCCCCAAAGTGTAAAGCACAGTACTTAAATTTGAGTATGGATATCTACCCATTTGGGATTTTAACCACAGAAAGGTTTGAACACCCATTTTATATATTGAGTGGGAGATCTGTGACTCATGTGTGAAAGAGTGGTCAGTCCTGGAGTGGAGTGTCATCTGTGATTGGTAGACATAAAAATTTAGGGGAAGTCACACAAGAGAAAAAGGTTTTTAAAAGTGGAAACAGAGACACTGGAAGGGTGTCACTTGGAGTGAAGATACTTGGAGTGAAGAGAGTGACTTGGAGTAAGGACCCTTGGAGTAAAGAGGGACACTTGGAGTTTGAAAGAGACACACTTGGAGTGGAGGCTGCTGGAATTGAGGCTGATAAAAGAATCTGCTGATTGAACTGACAACATGGTGTTTAAAGGCTGACTTACTTCCTTGTCATTTCTGGAGGTGTGAACCTCTGAGAAAGGACTATCATCTTGAGACTCCTTTTCCCTGATGGGTGCCTTAGAAATTCTAACTATTTCAGAGGAAGCCAAGAGTTCTCTCTCTCTCCTTTTCTTTCTTCCTTAATATCTTCCCTCTATTGTAAAAATAAACTACCATAAATTATATTTTATTTTAGAAATTCATTTTGGGATTTAGGATTTAAATCCCTGATGACCACCAATTAAATATTCAGTCAACAATAAATCTAACAATAGGGTCCTTGATTTCGTTGATTTTTTTTTTCAGTTGAAGGTTGGTCACTACAAATTTATTTTTAACCTGGGATTACTCAAGTAGTAAGGACCCAGTCAAGAGTTAAGTCTAAATGCTTTTAGGATTTGAGTCCTGTATTGTGAGAGAAGAATATCCCTACCCCATTATACATGATTCGATTTTAGTGTTAGTAGTAGTTTTAAGGGAACTATAATTGTAATTCTAAGATAGTATGTCATGATTTTAGAAGGCTTTTTCTTAATAACTTTGTGAAACTGCTTTAGCATACGCCTTAGTCAGCCCCACCTTCTTAGTTGATATATTATGCACCTAACTTGTATAATTTGTGATTGGGTTTATGTTATTAGCTTTGACTTTAGTTCCATAACCAGATATGGTGTTATCCATCACCACCAACCCTTATCCAGAGTAGGCCCAGAGGAACATCCTTCACCTTGCTCCCCCTCCCCCATAAACATGAAGTGACTCTTAGGTCATGATAGGAAGATATCTTTCACTAAATAAGGAGTGCTTCCTAGCTGACCTAACTAATGAAGAGTATAGCTTAGTATCTTTATCCTTTGAAGGATATGACTATTCTTCTTATACTATTTTTGTACTTGTATGGAAAACTTGGCTGTTTCTTTGGGGTATAAAGGAAGGTCTCTCACAGTGCTCGGGGTCCTTCTGGCCTTATTGGAGGTCTGGCTTTGTTGTGGGACTGGTCCCCCCACAAATAACCTATTTTTCTTTATGGCTTGGAGACTTTGTGTATCATTTGCCTACCTGTGTTTAGACAAATTATGCAACAATATAATTTCTAATATGCTACACTACTTTGATGATAGTAATGCTGATGGTTCAATCATTTCATGTAACTTTCTAAATATCGGGTAATAGTCTAGGAGTTGAGAAAACAAAGGGGGAGTGAAATTGTCCCTGCCTTCAAAGAGCCTACATCTTGTCAGAGAAAGATAATCATGTGGACTGTCTGGTTTCTGGTTTTGTATCTCAGTGCCCAACTGAAATCTAAAACAGTCAGCTTTAAAGACATATTGATTGATTGATTAATCAATTTGCTACTGTTCATAAGGTTGACAAACATCTCTAGCTTTTCTATTAGTGACTATGAGAGAGTATGCATGTGGCTCTGAATTTCTGATGTCTCAGTTTTTATATGGATCACGACTACATAAGCCTGCCAAAGATTTTAAACTAACATGGACTGGATGGTATTGAGAATAATGCGATTAGAAAAAGAATATCATGGAGTTCTGGCATATAATGAAATTTTGTGAAATTAGGAAAATAGGCCTTTCTAGTATGAGACATAGATTTAAAAGATAATGAAAATAAGTTGGCTGAAGACAAAAAGAATAAAATCATGCAGGTCCACAAACATGCACCCACCTCCTTACTCATTTTGAAATGCTACAAGCTATTTATTAGAGACCTTGTTGTGTTGAAACTTACATGAGTGTGGTCTTGGAGAAGTCACTGCATTACCCCGGGCTTTAGATTTCTCATCAATATATTGATGCAGGTTGACTATATGGTCTCTGAGGTCTATTTCAACTTAGATCTGGAATTATTTGACCTGTGTAACCTGGAACAAGTCATTCTCTATAGGCAAAAGTTTTTTTTGTTTTTTGTTTTTTTGGTTTTTTTTTTTAGAGCTATAATGATTGTGCTGGACTAGATAATCTTAGGGACCTCTTAAAGCCCTGGATTTAGCATCCTATGCTCCTGTGGTCCAAATCCCAGAGGGTCTTACAAAGTTAGGGAATTGAAAAAGAAAGAACTAAAATGATTACAAATGTAATCTCACAACAACATTTTAGGACTCTCTTGAACATCTATAATTTTGGTTAAAGAAGCTGTGACTTCACTGGAATAAGAATGAAATATCTCTGCTTATGAGAGAGAATATTATCTTTTTGAATAGAGCATTGGTCTTGGAGTTTTCAAATCCTTGATTCAAATCCTGTCTCTGAAATTGTGCGATCCTGGGTGAGTCACTTAAGCTCTCTCAGCCTTAGTTTATTCATTTGTACAAAAGCAGTATTAGACAATAAAATGCCATCGATTCTCTAACCTAAAAGACAGAGGTAGTTGTATCACTTTGTAACTAGCTTGCAGGCCGCCATTTTAATCAAAGTTTCCTTAATTTTCTCCCCTCTACCCATGCTGCCATCATCTCTTCTCATAGAGATCTAATATTTATGACATATATGTCCGTCCCCTAAAGACAATCACTGGAAGTCATATGTCATGTTTTTGCCCACTGGGGTAATATGGGAATGATTAAAAATAAAAACTCTCTCTATTGTGGCATTAGTGAGTTTGGGTAAGCACATAGTTTTTCTCCCTCAGCTGGCTGTATTATGATCAACCTTGGACTCTGGGTAAGCTGGATTGATAGCTCAGAATGTGAAAGTTAATTTGACATAACAATGGGAATAGTAAATTTAGCCGGAACCTCTAAATTCAATTAGGAAAGAGCTATTCTTCTCCTTTGATATATCAATTCAATAAAGTTCTGTTTCAAGGGGGAAAGAGTGACCATAAAAAAGAGCTGTATCAGCTTCTTATTTATTTATATGGCCAAGTTATTTCATTACAGTCAGGTAACAACAAATTTACACAGTTTACTACTATTTGTATCAGGTTGGATAAGAGTGATTGCAGCAGGCCAGGTTACTAAGCCTATAATCCTGGCCCTTTCTTAGGAAGGGTTACCTGTGACCATCCTCACTGAAATTAAAGCCCAGGGAACAAGAGGGCATCCACCCAGATGAAATGTTTCTAGAAAACTTTTTAAATTGGACTCTAGTGAGTCACCAGTGACCTCTGATCATACCAATAGGACTGGTGGAAAATATGATGGATTTGGAGCCTGGGGACCTGGTTTCAGAGGATCAAAGAAACACAGAAATTTGAAGTTGGACTGGACTTCAGAAGTCGACTCACCTGTATCTGACAATGAATGGCCTCCATAACTAAATTACAAACACTCCTCCAACTTTTGTTTACAAGCAGGAAGAAGTGAACTTCATTTCTTCCAACCCCTTCCCTTCCTTTCCTCCTTCTTTCTTTCTTACTTCTTTCCTTTTCTTTCCCTATTTTTCATCATCACTATTTTCTCTTTTCTACTTTTAATCTTTTTCTTTCTCTCTCTTTCTTCCTCCACAAATTAAGTCATTCAAATCGACGTGTCTTGGGAATTGAATAAATGTGTTTAATTTCTTGCAGAAAAGCTCATTTGTTTCAATTTTTCACTTCTATATTACATTTTAATTAAGTAAATACAGGTTTTCTTTGGATGTATAATAAACTAAGAAAGCTTTAGAAAATTGGGAAAACATAATTCTAAAAGTCATGGAATGTTGTCATTACTCATTGTTCTCTCAATATGGAATCCAACTTCTAGCAAGGCAGAACTTTAAAACAGATTAGCCAGTCTATTTATTCAGAGTGTGAATTGAGTACAGCAAATTGTCCATTTGTGGCATGTTCTCCTGCACTGACTTGTTTTTGTTTTTAATGAAAATGTTTTAGAGTAACCAAGGTATTGACAGATCATCTGCTCAAACCTATGTGTGTAAAAACAAATTCTCCATTTAAGAATAACATCCAGGGGGCAGCTGGGTGACTCAGTGGATTGAGAGTCAGGCCTGGAGATGGGAGATCCTAAGTTCAAATCTGGCCTCAGATACTTCCTATCTGTGTGACCCTGGGCAAGTCACTTAACCCCTATTGTCTAACTCTTACTACTCTTCTCCTTTAGAGCCAATACACAGTATTGACTCCAAGAAGGAAGGTAAGGTTTTAAAAAAAAAGAATAACATCCATGATAAAGGGTTATCTATTCTTTGCTTGAAAACATCAAACGAGGGAGGACCCAGTTTAAATAGCTCATCTCACTCTGGGATTTCTCCAAATATGATTACATTTCAACATTAGCTTCTAACTCCCAAATAAATAAAAAATGGAAGTGTCAGATATTGTGCTGGACATTGATGATATAAAGACAAATTCTGTCTTATTCTTCACTGAAATAGGAATAAAGAAACCATGTGGAAACATATTACTACATATAAAGTCTATAGAAAACAAATACTACAATTATTTCTTTCGGTGATGTAGTAAAAACAGAGAGAAACAGCAAAAAACCTTAGTAGGAAGTTATATGTTTGCTGATCCTTGATGGGATTCAGAAAGGTTCTGAGGAGACATGATACATGGGATATAACCTCAACCAAAGAATAGAGGGCAGAGATGGAATGTTTGAAATAGTATTTATTCATCTGAGAAACATAGAATGGTAGTTGACTTTGATAAGCATTAAATACAAAGTTGAGGAGTTTGTACTCGCAATAGCGATTTACTGATGGTTCTTATAGAAAGGGGTGGCATTGTCAGACTTGGGTTTTCATATTTTTTTTTAATTGAAGGACAATTTGAATAGGGATACAGGATAGAGACAAAAGGAACAGATGGTATCCTCTTGCCATAGCCTTATCAGAAAGAAGACAAGGTCCTGAAATTAGATGGCATCCATGGGAAGAAAGAATAAACAATGACTATTAGTTAAATTATGGAGGTGACATCAATAAGTCTTGGCACTGATTGGAAATGGAGGTGAAGAAGAGGAAAGTATTTGTGAGGATACTGAACCTGACAACTGAAATAACTGGAGTAATGATGGAATTCTCAATGGATAGAGAAATTTGGAAGAGGAGATGACTTAAGTTGAAAAATAATGAATTCCATTTTGAACACGATGCTTTTGAGATACTCACAATTCACTTATTCAACTAACATTTCTAAAGACCTTTTAAGTGCTAGGAATGATTGGGGATGCCTAGCAGGCAGTTAATTAGGGTGTACATGGAACTTGGAAGAAGCTAGAAAAGATATAGATTGAAGAGTCATCTGTAAAAAGACATATTAGAGGAGTTTGAAAACTGATGTGATCACCCAGATCGGGGATAGAGCTACTCAGGACTCAACCTTAGGACACATCCATAGTAATCCAATTTTAGATTTCATTATCCCAAATGACAACCAGCAACATGTCTCCAGAAAATTTAATTTGGAATATTTCACTGACATCAGAAAGGACATTTAATTTATCTGCCATGTTGGAATGAGGGAGCCAAGAAGAAAAGGAAAGCCTGTGAGGGCACAAGAGAGAGTAAAAAAAAGATTAGAGGGTGGGGAATTAGTAAGCACACTGGGACTCAGTCTAATGACCATCCATCTTGTTGGTAAACAAATCATTGGAGGACATTCCAAATTACTTAATTGAAATCCTGTGGAAAGTTCCCAAAGTAAATCATTTCTTTTCCCACTACTGATCATGTCAGAAATGAAGGATGAATTAAATGCTTTGAAATGAATCTGAAATAATTAGATTTTCAGTCATGTATCAAAGACAAATAGGATTTAGATTTAGGGAAAAAATTCTTCAGTGAGAGAGATGGATAAGAAGGAAGTTTTGCTTTTATTTGGAAGTTGGGCAAAAGAGGAGTCAAACTAGAGTATTGTAGATTGGGGAAAATGTATGGAAGTGAAACTTAATGCACTTTGTAAAGCACTGGATCCATACTTTCCCATTTTCAATCTTAAGAGTTGTAGTTTAGACTGAAAAAAAAATAGGAGATATAGCCAAAAATGGATCATTTAGAGGAAGGATAATTTTTATCTCTGAAAGCTTGAAAGATGGGAATTCTGTTAATAACCATAAGGAACATCAGTTTAACCAGAATCTGAATGTGAATTCTGCTTCTTTCTTTTTGATAGCATGAGGTATCAAAATGAGCATTTGACAAATACGTGAAAAACTCTTCTGTGAGAGTGATTAAACAAGTTCTACTTGGCCGCAGTGGGCAAAACTAGGAACATTCGGTGGACTGATTATTTTTTGTTTTATTTTTTGCTCAGTATAAAGGGAAAAAATAAGAGACCCGGCTTGGAATGAATGAATGAATGAATGAATGAATGAATGAATGAACAAATGAAGCATTTATTAAATGCTTACTATATGCAAAGCATGAGGCTAAGTGCTGTGGATTCAAATAGAAAAGCCAGAAAGTCATGAGTCTCCAGGAGTTTACATTCTAATGGGGAAGATAAACACAAGTGAAAGGTGTCTGTTGCATATGGAAAGATCTCATGGTGTTAGGATGTAGTGACAAAGCAGATGGTGATGTTTTTTTTTAATTTTTCCACTGTTTACATTTTCATTGTTAAAATAATATAATTTTCTGACATTGGACCTTGAACAAAATCAAGGACTTCAATACCAAAATGTTCCTCATTTTTCAGTAGTTGGGGCTGTATCATCTGCAGGAGTGGTTTCCAGTCTGCATCTCCACAAGGGCTGCCTCCCTGGAGGGTGGCTGGTTATACTGGACTGAAAGCATTGCTACTCTCAATGCTCTAAAGTTAAATTCCTGCACTGTCTCTATAAGGTTTTGAGGGAAGATGGTGGTCAAGGTGGAGGTGGTGGTTTGTCTTGCTTGGAACATGGTGCTGCTCATCTCTCCCTCATTGTGCTTTGCAACTTCAACTAGGCTAACTGGCCTGGCTGGATGTGGCAGCTGGCAGTTATTGAAGATGGATTTCTTTTTTCTCCACAGGATGATGGCTGTAAGGGCTGAGCTTTATGGGCCAGTACCATGTGGTTGCTGACTCTCCCAGGGCTCCTTTCCATACTGGTCTCTTGAAAGCAGTTCAACAGTTGTTGCTTGTTGTCTTTCATTCTTTTATTTTTTTAATTTTTTTAAACATTATTTTATTTGGTTATTTACAAATATTATTCATTGGAAACAATGATCATTATCTTTTCCTCCCCCCACCCCATTCCCACCACCTCTCCCATAGCCAGTGCACAATTCCACTGAGTTTCACATGTGTTCTTGGCTCAAACCCATTTCCATGTTGTTTGTATTTGCACTAGAGTGTTCATTTAGAGTCTCTCCTAGAGTGTTCATTTAGAGTCTCTCTCAGCCCCTGTAGTCAAGCAGTTGCTTTTCATCAGTGTTTTTACTCCCACAGTTTATCCTCTGCTTGTGGATAGTATTTTTTAGATCCCTGCAGATTGTTCAGAGACATTGCATTGTCCCTAGTGGAGGAGTCCATCATCTTCGATTATACCACAGTGTATCAGTCTCTGTGTACAATGTTTTCCTGGTTCTGCTCTTTCTCTCTGTATCACTTCCTGGAGGTTGTTCCAGTCTCCATGGAATTCCTCCACTTTGTTATTCCTTTTAGCACAATAGTATTCCATCACCAACATATGCCACAATTTGTTCAGCCATTCCCCAATTGAAGGGCATCCCCTCATTTTCCAATTTTTAGCCACCACAAAGGGCGCAGCTATGAATATTCTTGTACAAGTCTTTTTCCTTATTATCTCTTTGGGGTATGGATCAAAGGGCAGACAGTTTTTTATCGCCCTTTGAGCATAGTTCCAAATTGCCCTACAGAATGGTTGGATCAGTTCACAACTCCACCAGCAATGAATTAATGTCCCTACTTTGCTGCATCCCCACCAGCATTCATTACTTTCCATGGCTGTCATGTTAGCTAATCTGCTAGGTGTGAGGTGATACCTCAGAGTTGTTTTGATTTGCATCTCTCTGATTATGAGAGATGTAGAACACTTTTTCATGTGCTTATTAATAGTTTTGATTTCGTTGGCTGAGAACTGCCTATCCATGTATCTTGCCCATTTATCAATTGGAGAATGGCTTGAATTTTTGTACAATTTTGTAAATTTGAGTAATTAAGCCTTTGTCAGAGGTTTTTATGAAGATTGCTTCCCAATTTGTTGCTTTCCTTCTGGTTTTAGTTATATTGGTTTTGTTTGTATAAAAGCTTTTTAATTTGATGTAGTCAAAATTATTTATTTTACATTTTGTGATTCTTTCTATGTCTTGCTTGGTTTTAAAGTCTTTCCCTTCCCAAAGGTGTGACATGTATACTATTCTGTGTTTACCTAATTTACTTATAGTTTCCTTCTTTATGTTCATGTCAGTCACCCATTTTGAATTTATCTTTGTGTAGGGTGTGAGGTGTTTATCTAATCCTAATCTCTCCCACACTTTCTTCCAGTTTTCCCAGCAGTTTTTATCGAATAGTGGATTTTTGACCTAAAAGCTGGGATCTTTGGGTTTATCATATATTGTCTTAGAGAGGTCACTTGCCCCAAATCTATTCCACTGATCCTCCTTTCTGTCTCTTAGCCAGTACCAAATTGTTTTGATGACGGCTGCTTTGTAATATAGTTTGAGATCTGGGACTGCAAGGCCCCCTTCCTTTGTATTTTTTTTCATTATTTCCCTGGATATCCTTGATCCTTTGTTATTCCAAATGAACATTGTTTTGTTTTTTTTCTAAATCAGTAAAGAAATTTTTTGGAAGATCCTTGGGTATGGCACTAAATAGATAGATGAGTTTGGGTAGGATGGTCATTTTTACTATATTGGCTCATCCTAACCATGAGCAGTTAATGTTTTGCCAATTTCTGAAGTCTAGTTTTAGTTGTGTGGAGAGTGTTTTGTAGCTGTGTTCATAAAGTTCCTGTGTTTGTTTTGGGAGATAGATTCCTAGGTATTTTACTTTGTCTAAGGTGATTTTGAATGGGGTTTCTCTTTCTAGTTTTTGCTGCTGAACTATGTTGGAGATGTATAGAAATGTTGATGACTTATGTGGGTATATTTTGTATCCTGCAACTTTGCTTAAGTTGTTGATTATTTCAATTAGTTTTTTGGTTGAATCTCTAGGATTCTTTAAGTAGACCATCATGTCATCTGCAAAGAGCGATAGCTTAATTTCCTCCTTGCCTATTTTGATGCCTTCAATTCCTTTTTCTTCTCTAATTGCTACTGCTAGTGTTTCTTGTACAATGTCAAATAGTAGAGGTGATAATGGGCATCTTTGTTTCACTCCTGATCTTATTGGGGATGCATTTAGTTTATCACCATTGCAGATAATGATTTTCTCCTTTTCCCTTTCCATCATATTTACCTTTTCAGGTATTCCATGCTCTTTGTTTTTCGATATTGAACTTTCCACAGAGCTCTGGTCTTTTCTTTGCAAAAACTTGGAAATCTTCTATTTTATTGAATGCCCATACTTTCCCTTGGAAGTATATAGTCACTTTTGCTGGATAGCTGATTCTTGGTTGAAGACCCAGCTCTCTTGCCTTTTTGAAAATCATGTTCCATGCCTTACAATCATTCAGAGTAGAACTTGCAAGGTCTTGTGTGACCCTGATTGGCATTCCTTTATATCTAAATTGTCTTTTTCTGGCTTCATGTAGGATTTTTTCTTTTGCTTAAAAGCTTTGGAATTTGGCAATTACATTCCTGGGAGTTGTCTTTTGGGGATTTAGTGTAGAGGGTGTTTTGTGAGCTCTTTCAGTGGCTGTATTGCCCCCTTGTTCTAGAATCTCTTGTCAATTTTCTTTGATTATATCTTGTATTAGAATGTTGAGTTTGCTGTTTATTTCTGGATTTTCTGGTAGTCTAATTATTCTTAAATTGTTTCTTCTCCCTCTATTTTCCAAGTCAGTCACTTTGTCAGTGAGATATTTTATTTTCTCTTCTAATTTCTTGATCTTTTGGCTTTGCTTTATTGATTCTTGCTGTTTTACCTGCTTGTTGTCTTCCAGTTGCATAATTCTGACCTTTAAAGCCTTGTTTTCCTTTTCAGTTTGGTCAAACTGGTTTTGTAGTTGCGTGAAATTCTTTTGCATTAATTCCCACTTTTCCTGCCAGAAGGCTTCCATTTTTTTGATAATTTTTGATTCAAATTCTTCAAAAGTTTGTGGAGAATTTCCATTTCCTTTGGAAGGTTTCTGAGCATTTGATTGTGTTTCCTCTTCTATCTCCTCTGTATTTTGTATTTTTGCTCCTTAAAATGGGTCCAAAGTTGCCCCCTTCTTGTTTTTCCTGTTGTTTTGAGGCTTTTTTGCTTCTGTGCTGTTTGCCCTCTCTATCTGAGTGAGGGGGGCTGGCTCTTCTGTTATCTGTCTGGTGTTCAGTGGCTTTAGCCCCAGGCAAATTGTCTGTCTTCCCCAGGAAGCCTGGAATTGCTGGTGTTTTGGTGTTTTGGTGTTAATACCCTTCTCAGTTCCCTCCTGATGCTTCTCTGTTGCCTTACTTCTATGCTTTGTGCCTGGCTTGACACTCTCAGATGTATTTCAATGCCTTTGCTGGCCTAAGAAGCCTGCATTCTGAGGGGGAGGAGCCGTAGCTTCCTGGAGCTCCAAGGGCTGGTGATAGGATTAACCTTGGACTGAGTATGTCCTGAGGCAAGGACTTTCAGTGAGACTCATATGGAAGGATCTGGTCAGGGGGCTACAGGCTCCCCCCCACCATCTCTCTCTGTTTCCCTAATGTCTGGGTGCCCCCGCAACTGGCTCAGGTTGTTTTCAGGGTGCAGCCTTCAGAATAGCTGGTTCCCGAGGCCCTTTTACCTTCCCTGAGGTTCCTGCTGCTGCCTCGGATTCAGCTCTCTGGGTTCGGGGAGATGGGTCCTGGGACCTTCCTTTTGCCTACCCCTTATATCCGAGTGATCTCGGGTTCTGACTTTTGGGGGGCTGTACCTTTTGATCCAGGTCCAGGAGGAGTGTTCCCGGGGTCTATTCTGTTGTTTGTTTTGAATTTTGGTGCCCTAGGAGCATTCAGTATGAGATTGGTAAGGAAGGGTTTCTGGAGCTTTGAACTTTAGCTTTCTCTAAGCTCTTAAATTTTGTTTTTAAAGATATCTCTTCTCCACAAAGATTTCTCCCTTCATTGATAGCTATGGGATAGATGAACATCAGGTTCTGCTCTTTTTTTCTGTTTGTTTCACTTTCTTCATCTCCCAAATGAAGGGAAATCAGACAAATCTTTCTCTTAGAGTCCTTCTGACTTCCATCAATTTAAACTTGCCTCAATTGGGTGAAATGATGAACTTCTGTGTGAGGTCAGGAATTTCCTGTTTCTATATATTTTCAAGAAGAGATAGGATGATGCCCAGGAATGACTTTGAGTGGAGTGGATGACTTCTGAAATGCCATTCAAGTCTAGGACTTAATTCAACTAAATTAAGTTAACAACATTTTTTTCTGACTCATCCAAAAGCTGCAGTATGGGACATAAAAAGCTACCTCCTCAGCCCAAAAGCCCTGTTTTCAAGTCCTACCTCTCATTTCAAGTCCTCACGTCTATATTGCCAATGTTACCAGGACAGGTCCCCAATGTTCTTAGTGCTTTAGACCAATTGTGTGACACTGAAATAGTAATCGGGGCTACTTATTTGTACATAAGGGTCTCTGTGACCTCTATGTTGACAAGTTAAAAATTAATATCTGTGTTTTATTTTATTTTACTTATTCTGTTCAACATTCCTAATTACCCTTATCCTGGTTTGGGTCATGACTTGAGAGTGTTATGGGTTACCTGTGGACTGGAGGCTGAAGATTTGCCACCTCTGCTCTAAAAAGCTCCCTACAAATTTTGTTTGCAGAGAATCTTTTGACTTGCTTTGGGAGAAATAGTTTCTATGTCAATGAATGTGCATGTTTAATGCCTACCCCAATAAGCACTTTACAGTTATATGATTTCATTCTTACTATCACACCTCCTTTTATAAATGATTAAACTCAATCTGAGACAGGTTTAGTGATATTCAGGGTCATACAGATTATTAATAAATGTATTAGGATTTGAACCCACTCATTATTTACTCCACGTCCAGCACTCTATCCATTCTATCACACTCTTACTTTGACAGGAACTCAACAATGGCTTCCTAACTTCAAGTCCTAACCTTACAATGCTGGTGGGTGCCAGGAGAGGAAACTCCACACCCTCTGTGTTAGAGAATCAGGGGATTTTCAGCCTTTTCTGCCTCACTGAAACACTTGAGTAGTGATCTGCCTGCACAGAACTTGCTGCTTAGCTGCATGTACCTTCTGGCTATAATGGGGGATTTGGGGAAATTATCCCTTCTCCACTCACCTGTCTCATTGCTTCCTGGCCACCTGGCATTGCTTTTCTGCCAGAGTTTTAGGCTTTGTATAAATATAATGTATAAAAAAAATCTGTTCTTGTATAAGACATTTTGCCTCCAGAAAAATATAAGCCGACTTTTGTTTCAGATGAAACAAATGTTTCCAATAAAAAGAAGGATGCAGAAGGAAAGAAACCTGTGACCAATTACCTCCCAGTGAACAAGGGACCTGTGCTTAGTCCCCTCAGTTTTGTTCCCAAAGAGGGTTTGATAGAAATAGCCTTTAAATGTTTTCAAAGTGCCTTACATATATTCCATTTGTGTCTTAAACTTGTCAAATCCATATTGTGGGTGGCATACCTTTTGGAAGGAATGAGGATAAAGGGAATTTAAATTCTTATGAAGAATCAAATAAATTTTCCCTTAAACCCACTTATCCCCTATTCCCTAGGTCAGCTCTGTTGCTACTTACCCATGTGTAAAAATTAAAATTAATGTCAAATAATAAAATGTTATATTTTAAGAGATTTTATTAGCGATCATAACAAATCAAGGAGTAAAAGGGATACAAAATGGAAAAAAAAAACACGTATGATGTACTTCCAGGTAAACTTGGAGGCAGTCTAGATGCAGAACTCTTCCTTTCCTCACCACCTACCAATACAGAATACATCAAAAGGCCAAAAAAACCCAAATTCATATGAATGAAGGGACTCTACAGTAGGGCACAGCACTGAAGTTAAGTGGGATTTGGGCATTTCCATGCCATAAGGGGTTGAAAAAGCTTCTACCAAAACATGAGGTGATCCACACTCCCCATCCCACCTAAGGAGCCAGAGTCAGAGCCAGCACATGCTAGAATCAGTGAATGAATGAGGGGTATCTCTAGAGCAAGTGAGGGGCACTTCCAAGTCACTGGCAGCTGACCTAAACCACCAAGGACCTACCACTGAGATCAGCTACACCTGGGGCCACAACAGGCTGAGGAGTACAGACAGTGGGTACCCACACAAGGGCGACAGCACAAAGAGGAGGCATCAACAGTGGAAGCTGCAGAGACTCAAGAGCTTGCACAAGCCAAAATCCTTATTCCTTAGCTCCATACACAGAGAGACTGCCCATTTCACTCAGATTTTTGACTGAAAATGCAAGGAAAACCACCACAGTAATGGCAACTAGGGCCAAGGAACAACAATTTCCAAAGACCAAGAAAAAGAAGAAGGGGTTGACCCTGGATAATTTTTACAGAGGAAAAACCCAGACTACAGAGGGAATAGAAGAGGAAATACAAATAAATGGACCAAAACCTTCCAAAGAAAGGAAATTATCCACAAGCTCTTGAAGAATTTAAATTGGAGCTTATAAAAAAGATGGAAGCTTTCTGGCAAGAAATGTGGGAAATAGTTCAAAAAGAAAATAAAAGTTTAAAGGACCTGAACACCCAATTGGAGAAATAGCTGGAAGCCCCGAAAAGTAGGCTAGACCAAACCAAAAAGGAAATCCAAAAGATTATAGTAGAAAACCAAAAGATTATAGCAGAAAATAAAAGATTATAAAAAACCAGGACTTAAGGATAAGAATTGGGCAATATAGTAAAATGAGTTAATAGATATATGGAGAAAAATAAATAGGGACAAAAAAGAATACACTTACTTTTCTGTAACACATAGTACATTCACAAAGATTAACAATGTACTAGGGCATAAAAACATGGCAAACAGATGCAGAAAAGCATAAATAATAAATGAAACCTTTTCAGCTAGTAATGCAATGAAAGTAATAATCAGTAAGGGTACATGGAGAGGCAAATCAAAAATTAATTGGAAATTAAATATGATTCTCCATAATTTGTTAGAGAACAAATCATAGAAACAATAATTTCATTGAAGAAAATGACAATGATGAGACATCCTTTCAATATCTATGGGATGTAGCCAAAGCAGTACTCAGGGGAAAATTTATATCCTTGAGTTCATATATTAACAAATTAGGGAGGGCAGAGGTCAATGAATTGGCATACTAGTCAAAAAACTTGAAAGCGAACAAATCAAAAATCCCCAGATGAAAACTAAATTCGAGATCCTAAAAATTAAGGGAGAAATTAATAAATTCAAAAGTGAAAGAACTATTGAACTAATAAATAAGACAAGAAGCAGGTATTTTGAAAAAAAATAGACAAAGTACTGGTCAATCTAATAAAAAAAAGGAAAAAAGAAAACCAAATTAACAATTTCATAGATGAAAAGGGAGACCTCACCTCGAATGAAGAGGAAATTAAGGCAATCATTAAAAACTATTTTGCCCAATTATATGGCAACAAATATGGTCAACTAGGTGATATGGATGGATATGTACAAAAATATAAATTGCCTAGATTAACAGAAGAAAAATACAATTCTTAAATAATCCCATATCAGAAAAGGAAATTGAACAAGCCATCAAAGAATTCCATAAAAAAAATCCCCAGGACCTAATGGATTCACACATGAATTCTATCAAATATTCAAAGAACAGCTAACCCCAATACTATATAAACTATTTGACATAATAAGCAAAAAAAGGAGTTCTACCAAATTCCTTTTATGACACAAATGTGCTACTGATTCCAAATCCACACAGGTCAAAAACAGACAAAGAAAACTATAGACCAATCTTCTTAATGAACATAGATGCAAAAATCTTAAATAAGAGACTAGCAAAAAGAGAACATTATACATAAAGACTTATACACTGTGGTACAATCAAATATAGTGGACTTCTCCATTAGTTGCAATGCAGTGATCCTGAATAACCCAGAGGGATCTATGAGAAAGAATACTATCCACATTCAGAGAAAAAACTGTGGTAGTAGAAACACAGAAGAAAAACAATTGCTTAATTATATGGATGAATGGATGTGGGGGATATCATTGGGGATGTAGACTCTAAATGAATATGATGCAAATATCAACAACATGGAATTAAGTTCTGATCAAGGACACATGTAATACCCAGTGGAATTGCGTGACAGCTATGGGAAGGTTGGGGGTAGGGGAGGTAGGGATAGAATATGATTCTTGTAACTAGGGAATAATGTTCTAAATTGACACAATGAAATAAACATTAAAAAAAAAAACATGCCTGTGGCTAATCAGCCTGTTACAACCCCCCACTTACCACCACCATCCTTGCCAGGAAGCCAAAAAAGAGCCAGAGCTTGCACTCCCACTGAATTTATCCCCTGTCTACAGGAAGTACGTAATGATGGGAAGTCAGAAGGCTCCTGGGAAATGTATCTTTTTTAGAGTAAAAGATTTTAAATTATACACATGCTACCTCTCACATCGAGGTTTACAAGGTAGAGACATTAAATAGAAAGCTACAGGAAGACACTGAACAGTCTCACTATTGTATGAGAAGGTATTAAAAGTAGGAAAGAGATGCTACAGGTAAGATTGGAGGGTGCTGAATGCTGGGAAAATGGCAATGATGATGAGCATTATAATGATGCTGCTGATTATTCTCTCAATTAAAATAAAAGTTTACTAGCAACAATCAAAGCACAAATATATCAAATATAAAAATAAGTAGATTATTGTGAACTCAGATTTTTCTATCCTCATTCAAATAACAACACCATTGACATATCCAATATGGCCTTTTAAAATCTTAAATCCCCATGGAATTCAATATGTTTTTGGGGTAGCTTAACTATCACCAATCACCCTTTGGGTCTGTCTCACCTAGCACCTCTATACCTCCTACCACCCATATTATATAATAGTCAAGAAATAGTTAAAATTGTTATATTACTCCTAGGAACTGTAAAAATGGAGATTTGAACCCCAGACTCCAATCCCCAGAAGTCCTTGCTCTAGTTCCCAAGATGCCCTCTAATCTCCCTGAGATTCCCGCCTGGGTGTGATCAAAATTTCTATGTAAACTGCCTGTAAATCCTACTGAGTCTCTCTTCCTGCTTGTGCTTCCAAACACTTGCATCTCTCAAGATGTAGAGTAAGTGGTTATGAGTGGCCTCTGTGCCTAGGCATGTGCTTTCTTATTTTTTTATTTTTTTTTACTTCTTAATCTTTAATAAACCTCTAAAAACATAATACTTTTATTACTAGAAACTAAAATTTTAATCATAACAGAACGTCACAGTGCCTTGTGTTTAGCACTTCACCTAATCTTCAGAGAATTCCTGTTAGGTTATTGCAAGTAGATGAGGAAACTGATCAAAGGGAGTGAGAGGAATGTCTTACCTCTTAGGACAAGTAAGGGGTGGGCTTCAGGCCCATCCTATATCTTTAGACTTCAAAGCCAGTGCTGTTTCAATTTCAACAAGCTGCTGAAAACAAGCATGGCTTATTTGCTGATTTTCTAAGAGATAGTCCTGATTGTTCATGTCCATGCACTGTATTCTGTTTGCCATAAATCAAGGCACTTGAATTTGAAGCTCAGGAAAAAAGACAATATTATTTCTATACCTCCAATACCCAGGAAGGGAATAAGACTGGTAGTACTAAAGTTAATTTTCATAGCCATTTTCTAAAGGTGCTTAAAATTAAGTCAGAGAAATGAACTACTCACTCATAACTTTATTGAAAACCAATGAACTTAAGCACTTCAATTTAAAAGTTTCCATTCTTATTCAAATAGTCTTCCATGAAAAATCCATATGAGCTGAGATTAAAAGTCAATGGTAAAATGAGTGATTTTTGCTTTTATCCATTGCCACCAATAATTCTTCCTTCTCATCATTTTAATTGCATTAATTCAGTCAACTATTCATTAAATTATTTTGAAAGAGCTTTCTATAGATTCCTCCTAATTGTCATGTAAAGTTAGACCTTAATTTCTAAGAGGGAGAGGCCAATGTTGCACTTTTTTTTGTTCCAAAAACCTATCCTTCCTAAAGGTGAAATTGCCAGGACCCATAAGAAATCCATTATATAGTTTACTGCAATGTAATTGAAGCCGTTGATTTCTTTAAGTTACTGAACCAAGACCTACTAGCTACTTTTAAGAAATTTGGGGATTAAAAAAGTCACTTTATATTAAAATCAATAGGAATTTTGAGGTAATGTCCTAATTCAAAATGTCATCAATAAGGTCATAGAACATTTTTAATATGAAGAAAAAGAAAACAAGTACATCTAAAATATTAATTTTCTCAGCATATTGGACTTCCCTCCACTGTTAACATAAGCAACATTCAAAACTAGTGAAAAATGTATTTCCTTTTCTGATATTGGTAAACATCTGCTAAAGTAGCTAATTTTAGCAGCAATTTGATATATATCTGAGTAATTCATTTTTTTTAATTTAATTTCTCTTTATGACAACCTCACCAATCTCATTGGCTCACTGCTTGATTTTCTCTTTGGCATCTATATTTTCAGAGGCAACCCATTTACAAACTCCATCATTTGAACTCTTTCTTCTCTTGTACCTCCTATCCTGAATCAGTAATCAACTATTTCCCACTCCAGAATCACATTTTTCAAATGTTTTTTTTTTCTTTTATTTCCCCCTGGAACCACTCAGACACTCATTACCCATCAACAGGACCCTTAGAAGGACTTCCAATTTCTTCATATCTGGTCTCTCTCTGGCTCAGAAACCTTTAATGTAACCAGCAAGTACTTTCTCTGGTATATAAAGCCATCCACATATTGTCCACTGTTGCTTTTTCCTTTTCTTTTTTCTTTTCTTTTTTTTGGCAAGTATACTGCTTTCTTGGTTATAGCTGACGTGCCAGCAATCACATTGGACTTCCCAGTGGTCCAGAAACTTGGTCTCAAATTTCCTAACACTAACTTTTGACTATGACTTTTTTTTTCCTTCTAGGATGTTCTGGGGACAATCTCTTTTTCTTTCCCAGGAACTTAGCCATGTATATAAGGCAATATTCAAATGTTAACTTCTCAATGAATTTTCCCTGCTTGACCTTAAGCAAAAGAGGTTTCTCTATTCTTTAAACCCCAATAGTATGTGTATAAGTAAGTACATAATATATAGTACTTATTCCTCTTAGCAGTTTATGATACATATTAAACAGTGTATTTTACAAAGCTCTAATTAACAAACAACTAAATTTTCAATAGTGGATATTTTATAGCTCACATTTACAAACTGGTCCATTTTCAGGACAGGTTTTATGGCAAAATTAAACCATAGAACCAAGAAAAATATAATTAGGAATATATCCCCTAACATAGATTAGTCTATTATTATTTTAATGAAGTCATATGGCCCTGATTTGAAGTCTGTTTTAGGCAATTATGAATTGCATGTTTCTGGACAAAAAAAAAAAAGAAAATTAACCAAAGCCTTAGATTCTTCATCTGTTAAATAATGAATACAATTGCAGCAACATGTTTCAAGTATAAATAATATTTTAGAGAGAAAGAGATTAAATTTAGAGATACCTAACAAATATAGATAGCTATAGATATATTCATATAGAGATATTGCTAAAAATCTGTGATATTTGTGAATATGCATTTGATTATGGGTTTCTTGTTAATACATAGTAATTATATAAATCATGTGCACATAAATATAAAATTTATAGTCATTATGTTTTATACTATACTGTGTACATATGTAGTACATATTTTATACTATACTATGCTATTCTATGCTATGCTATGCTATTGTTAAATGGGTTCCTTTTAATGCCATAGCTCCTCTATGAATTTATTGGGGAGAGATATTTTGTATAAATTATGAGCCAAGATAATATGCACTCAAGATATCAATATTCCATTAGAACTACCTGAGAAGTTTCTAAATTTTTCTCTGTATTCTTTATAGATAGTCAGGTAGCGAATAAAACTCCCACTTTTGAAATACCAACAGATATACCTGAATCTCTCTGGGCTACATCTTCTTATGTAGGCCTACTTAAATCAGCTGTTATATTTCAAATTAGAACAAAAGGTGCCCAGATCCTTCCACTCCTCGGTATCCATTAGCAAAAAAGGCAATCAAGAGAATTACCCCAGTGAAAATTTCTGTTTTGCCCTTTTTTCAATACCCTTCTATGAAGATTCCTGAAACATATTTTCATTCACCTGGAAAGGTCTAAAAACACGTGGTGTTATATGCTTCAAGGTTACGTAGAAAGCCAACTTTATTTTCCCAAATTTTGATACAAGATTTAGCAAATATAGAGTTTAAGGACAGCCATTTGATACCCTTTGTGGATGATTTGCTATTGGCCTCACCATATACCGCAGCATACAAAGAAGATAGCAAACATATCCTGGTGGAATTATATAAGATCTCAAAGGCAAAGGTTCAGGGGTGTCTCCAAAAAGTGGATTCTTTAGGATTTGTTTTATCTTATGGTATTCACTTCATTTCCCCTAAGTATATTGAAGATATTTTAAAAAATGGAATGCCCCATCTACTAGGAGACAGTTGGGAGCAATTTTGGGAACAACAGGATTTTATAGGCAATGGATTCATTGCTATGCAGAAATCACCAAACCCCTTATAGCATTAACCAAAGATCCAGTCACTGAACCAATTAAGTTGGAGGTAGAACACCTAGCAGCACTTACTAAATTAAAACAATCTTCAGAAATCCAGAGCTGTGATGAAAGCTGGACCTATAGACTTTTCTCTTCATGATTTAAATGCAGGAGACATAGTATATGTAAAGAACTTCCAGTGCACTGGAGCAACTCAGCTGGCCTGGGAATGTCCACTCCATTAACAACCTTAATAGTGATAAAAATTAGAGAAACGAAATTGTGGATTCATTGCTCTCATGTGAAAAGAGTACCTTTCAGCAGAAGTGATTGATTGCATGCATCAAGGATATGACTACAGAGACAACTGGACACTATTTTCAATGACACTGAACTCCTGAACTTACATTTTTTCAATAACATTTTTGATTTTGAAATAGAATGATTAATAGCCAATAAGTAAGTATATAATTTATATTATGTTATAGAATTTTTATTTAGAAATGAATATACTTTTATAGGATTATAGACAAAGTGTGATGTGTTGGTCAATACCCATATCAGGAGGGATATTGTATTTATATAATATTCTTGTAAATTTTTTGTACATGATAATACTTATAAACTTTTTATGTTGTACTTGTTGAATTTGGGTTAATATCTTCAGGTTTTTATCTCTTTAGATATAGTCAGGATGGTGTTATTTGTAACTGTAAATATTTGTAATTTTGTAAATGTAATTATTTGCAATTATTTGTAATTTGAGACTTTTAAAACAAGATTTGTCTTGCTTTCTTTTTCTTCTTTTCATCTTACTGTTTCTCATATTAGTATAGTTATCTATTAGAAAGAATTAATAGGATAAGCAACTTTGACTAGGGAATATAAAAATAAGTATAAGATAGATATGTTTGAAAGATCCTTTGGGGAGAGTAGTCTCCCCAAAGGATCTCAGGAGGGATATGTTAAAGGGATTTTCTTAATCTCTCCCTCTGTCTCCTTAAGAGGCTGGATAGCAGGATTTCTAAGTAGATCAGCATTAACAGGAGTCAGTGAACCAGAGCTAAAGAGTCTGTTACCAAGGAGACCAGGACTGTGGAGAGGAAGTAGTGGGCCCTCTGGCAGGAAGTTAGGGGGGACAGTAGGTCAGTGAGGAGATAAAGAAGCAGCCACTGACAGTTGGGGTCTTTTGTCTTTTGGATCTTGAGAGAGAAGGAGATCTGTCTCTGAGGCTAGGGGCTGCTGGCAATTGGCTACTGAAAGTTGGGCTGCTATAGAAGACTGATTGAAGGAGTGAGTGAGTGAGTGGTAGGTGGCTATTATTTTTAGGAGTTAGTGAATAATTTATAGATAGAGTAGAATAGATTAGGCTTGGTGTGCCAGGAAGAAGAACCTTTCCTGAGAAGATAGAGATAGTTTTAGGAAATTTTAGGTGTATTTATAGGGTATAAGTCAAATAATCTCCCTTTCCTCTTTTCTATCTTTCTATCTGTACTTCTTTCTCAAATTAATCAAAGTTTCTGTTAAATTGCTCTCCTCACTTTGTCGAACACCTTAATTTAATCCTTAAGTATGCTATACACCTTAATTTAATCCTTAAGTATACTATACTATATTATACTGTGCTAGGCTAGACCAGACTCTACTGTGCTATATTATACTATACTATGCTGTGCTATACTATACTATACTGTACTATTTATTCTTTTTTTTTAAACCCTTACCTTCCATCTTGGAGTCAATACTGTGTATTGGCTCCAAGGCAGAGGAGTGGTAAGGGCTAGGCAATGGGGGTCAAGTGACTTGCCCAGGGTCACACAGCTGGGAAGTGGCTGAGACCAGATTTGAACCTAGGACCTCCCGTCTCTAGGACTGGCTCTCAATCCACTGAGCTACCCAGCTGCCGCCTTGTACTATTTATTCTTAAAACTAAGACCTTTGGAATACCTATTAGAATCTCAAACTTCTTTATTGGCTCAGCTCACATGATGACTCATATATGAGTCACAGTTGTACAATTATTTTGTTAATATGGAACATTAATTTTCTATGAACAAACCATATCCCATCTCTACTTCCTCAAGTAAATAATTCTCTGGGCCCTGTGATATCAATTGACTTACACACCCTTTCATAGTTAAAATGTAACAGAAACAAGATTCAAATTCCAGTTTTTATTAATTGAAGCACAACTTTCTGGTGACTAAATCATCCATTCTACATCTAATGGTTTCCTCAACGCACTATAAACTGTTAAGAATGTGCATTTTTATAATGTTCAAATGGGAGTTGTATAAAGAAATAAGGAGCCCAATTTGGCTAATGTATATATTCAGTGGATTTATATACTCTTGTGACCCAAATAAAAAAAAATGAGAAAACTAAGAATTATGGGAAGATGGCAGCCTGAAAAAAATTTTTTTTCTAAATTAAAATCCTCACCTTCCATCTTGGAATCAATACTGTGTATTGGTTTCAAGGCAAAGGAGTGGTAAGGGCTAGGCAATGGGGGCTAAATGACTTGCCCAGGGTCACATAGCTGGGAAGTGTCTGAGGCCAGATTTGAAACTAGGATCTCCCATCTCCGGGCCTGACTCTCAATCCACTGAGCTACTCAGCTGCCACCAGCAGCCTAAAAATGTCCATAAGTGTCTGCTCAGTATCCCCTAGGGTAAATACCAATAGATACAATAGAAATCTCATGCCATGAATGCTCTAAAAAATGAACCAGAAAAGAACAAACTTAAAGAATTGTTGATATACTGGAAACGTATTTTAGTTTAAAATTCCAGAAGAAAAAATATGCTGAAATAATACCAAAAGAAAAAGAAATATTTATTATGTTTCCAGCATGTGCCAAGTAGTTTGTTAAATTTTTGCCATTATAATCTGTGTTGATTCTTATAATAGCCTTGTGATATAAATACTATTATTAAACTCATTTTACCATCAAGGAAACTGAGGCACATAGAAGTGAAATGACTTATCCAGTGTTACATAGCCAGGTGGGATGTGAAGTTAGACATCAATTTAGATTTCCCTGACTCCCTACTCAGTACTCTATCCACCAAGTTATTTAGCTGCCTCCAAAGAGTGTGATGGGGGAAGTGCATTATAATTTTCTTAGTTCCCAACAAAATAGATAAAAATGCAAAAGAAAAAAATGGGGAAAATGCAATAAACAAAAATATCAGGATTAACACGTGAATTCTTTTTGAGATAATTTAAGTGGATAATGTGACAGACATTCTGTTATGTATTGGGAGTATAAAGACCAAAAATACATCCCAGCTTTAGTTTTCTTGTATTTTACTGGATGAGATTACATGCTTATAAATTTGTCATTGCAAAGTATTTATGGAATAAATACATTAAAAGTCTAAAAATGGGCAAGAAGTTCAGGAATTAACGCAATCGTGAGAGCACCTGAGACCACAAAGAAAGGATTTCTGACATGGAAGAGAAAACCAAGGAATGGACATTGGAGATGGGAAAAGATGGGGAAGATTGGTTTGGCTAGAAGATGTAGCACTGGAGGGTTATTCACATGTGGCCTTTTTGGAAATACAATTTGAAGTCAGATTATGGATGCTTTCAAATTCCAGACAAGGAGTTTGTGTTTTGACTTAGACCCAATAGGGAGCTACTAAAGTTCAGTGACTTAAAGGTAGTAGGAATAGAGCCAGAGTTTGCAGAGGAATTGGAGATCATAAGGAGGAAGGAGATGACAAAGGAACTAAGTTGATGGAGGAAGATGGGGACATCATCAGAGCATAGAGCTAGAGTTGAGAGATGCCTCAGCAACTATTGCATTCAACATCTTTATCATATAAATTAGGAAACTGAGAGACAAGTAGGTTAAAGGAACTGTCAACAGTGAGACATAATCATTGCCAGAACTTCTCCTAACTTGAAGCTCAGTCTTCTCCCAATTAGACCACATTCTCCCTCTATTTATCAAATAAAGAAAATCCTTTATTTATAATTATTTGCATATTACTTAAATATGCAAAATATCCATGGAGCCATAATATCTCTTATATACTATTTATTTTAAATAAAATGTTGATGAGCCTGATATGCATTCTGTTTTTCTGTCACCTTCTGGTATGTTTAACTTCTATAATTTTTATTCCAGGTTTCCTGACTGTTATTAATGGCATATAATGGTAGCAAGTACATATATTTATTCCAATTCTTCATTCTTTTCTCTGAATCCCTTCTATTTTCACATATTTTCATGTTTATATTTCTCATTTCTCATGATACCTTTATAGTCATAAATTTTAGGTTGTTTAGTAACTGTATATCATTGAATACGTTTTTTTTTCTTTAAATAATCTCACTCATAATTCAAATTTGCATATTTTTGTTTGGATACTTCTTGATCACTGAGAGAAAATATATGATCAGATTTGTAGTTCTTATTCTAGCTTGCCAGATTCTTGTGGTACTGTCCACAATGGGAAAATGCACCTTTTTGATTCCTTCTACATGTCTGATCTTATAAATTTAAAGTTTATTTTTCAAATTTAATAGATGGAATGTGGTGTGCATGATGGCTTGAATTACTTTTCCTCTGATGTTTAGAGTTTATGTAATATTTTTAATGTTTATATTTGAGTTAGGTATTGTTTTCCATTCATCCATGGAAATTGGAAGCATAACAGGGCACAGAGAAGCCCAGATTTCTACCAAAAAACCGTAAGTAAGCTCAAAACATTTATCAAAAGTAGCAATAAAACAGAAAACCCAAGAAAATAAATTAGAAATCTATCTACCAAGTCTAGGCCTTCACAAAAAAAGATTCCCTGTATTAATGCTCAGAGGATGAGCCAGGACAAGTGGAAGGTTAAAAATGGGATCAGCCCATTCCAGTAAAAGAATATTATGCCTTGAGGCAGCCTTGGAGTCTTGGTTGGAGGCAAGGCCCAACTTGTAAGCAGTCCCACTGAGCAGGACTCAGCATCTAAGTAGCCTCAGATTTAAACAGCATTCAGGAAGGCTGGGCCTGAACCACAGCAGGAGATGGGGACAGACAATCCCTGAAGAACGTTCAAGACAACACAGGCTCAGAATACTAAAGCAGAATTTACTCCCAATATAAGCCTCTAAAAGAGAAACAGAAGCTATGAGTGTAGAAATGTCAACTACTTTGGACTGAAAGATTCAGAAGGCATCAACGTAAATGAAAGTAACTTTATCGAAATCTTGGGAAATATCCTAATACAACTTCAGAGAAAATTATAACCTGGACCTAAGAATACAAGAGGGCCTGGAAGAAATGAAACAAATGATATGAGATGGAAAAACGAGGAAGGAAACAATCACTAGGGCAGTGGTTACCTTAGTCCAGAAAGTGATGAATGTTACCCCATTGTTGAACACTGGAAATTAAAGTGGGCCAACCAGGAAATTCAGTGCTAATTCATTGTTGTTCAGTCATTATTCAGTTGTGCCCAACGTTGTGACCCCATTTGAAATTTCCTTGGCAAAGATACAGGAGTTGTTTGGCATTTCTTTCTCCAGCTCATTTTTCAGATAAGGAACACAAGGCAAGCAAAGTTAAGTGACTTGCTCACAGTCACATGAAATAAAAGTGTCTGAGACCAAATTTGAACTCAAGAAGATAAAACTTCCTGACTGCAGGCCTGACAGTCTATCCAATCCAATATGCTATCTAGCTGCCCAAGAGCCAACTATTAATACTTATTTACTAATAAAATTTTGGCCATCAGATTTTTGTATATAATATTTATGGCAAAGATTACTTTCTAGTTTCTATTGCATTTGAATTGCATTATATATTTCCTTAATATTTATAGTCACTTTAATCTTAATTAAATTTGCCTCATTGCTTTGTAATCTCTACCTATTGCTGATAGCACTGCCCTCTGAGTTCAGTAAAAAAAAAACAGTAAATCCTTCTTATATTTGCCAACCTTACAAATACTTCACAAAAGCAATATAAATGTCAATTATTGATATTATTATTCTATTATTATTATCTTGGACAAGTCACTCACCCTTCTTGAATTAATTTACATAAGCTGTAAGGTGAAAAGGTTGGCATAGAATGCTCTGAAATCCCTTCCAAGTTTAGATCTATGATCCTATTGTCTCACCATGGCATAAGTGGTGGTAGTAATGGGGGAGATTTGAGTCAAAATCTTCTGAACTTTGTTGCAGCCTGACTTCTGCTTCCAAAGGACTGAAGTACTAAAGATCCTTATCACACAGAGGGCAAAGAAAGGGACACGTTGGTTCAGAGCTCATGGCAACCTATATCCAATATGGTAATAGAAATAGAAATGCATGGCAGGAAGATTTGCTCCAGAGGCAAGAATAAGGAATTCACATGGCTAGCCACAGTCCTTCACTAGTTATTTACTCTTGTGATGTTAGAAGAAAATGAAGAAAGTCTTCACCCATAGGGTAGATACTTCGTGGGAACGTTTTTCAAAAACATGGAAAAGAGTTTTATTATTGTAGCAACTTCCAATTGAGGAAACCATATGTCCACTTGAGAATTTGACATTTGAATATTCCTTTTCCACATTTTATATTTCCTAACAACTTATGCTCATGAGTCAACAAGGACAGCAATTCCCTGAAGAACATTTAAAAAATTAAAACAAACTCTTCAGCTGAGATCTAAAACACAAAGTTTCCCCTTGAATTTTGTGCATTAATATGAAGGATCCCTTTTAGTAAATCTCATTAGTTATGAGTTAGAGAATTGGCTACCCCAAGAAGGTGAAGACTCTTCCAGTGGAATGGGTACATGAAAACAACTTGTTCCAACAGGCATGAAGGTAACTGAAGCAGGTTCTGGGGGCAACTTAGAGCTTGATCAACACTGATGATGCCAAGGCAATTCACTGAATCCTTGTCTTTTGACAGTCTTTCTCACTTTTGTCTTAGCACTAAACTTCAATAACTCTGGAAGAGAGAATGAGACTGATGACTGTTGACTTCTGCCCCACTTCAATTCAATTCACTGCAAGTCAAGATATGAGCCCATGATGCTCTTAGTCCTCTGAAAACAAAGGATGATCAACAACAGTTTTGAGCAAGAGAAAAGGGATCCTTCTTGAATTATCAACATATAAGTGAATTCCTGCCCCCAAATACTGTCATACAGTACTCTGTGAAGGGAGAGGTGAGTTTGATTAGGTGGTAGTGGTGGTGATGATAGTTAGGTATAGTTTCAGGGAAAAAAATCTCTGCTTAAAATTGTTTAATTCACTATCCTTATTGCATCAAGGAATACTATAAGCCATCTATTTAATTCAAACTTGATGGAGCAAAGCAAAGCAAATGTTTCATTCCTCCATATCGACCTACGAAGGGGTAAGTTTTCATAGGTCTTGATATCAACTTGATGGAGACTCATACCTTTGGGTTTGTCATTAATGGAGCAGTAGACAGAATGAAAGATACCTCCAAGCAAAGCAGACTAGATCAACCCCAAGATTTCAATGGAGGAAAAGCATTATAGGATACTGATATTGGGGTGAAGTATACTTTAGGAATATGGGAAAATTAACATCTAAAACTCAATGCAGTCATAAAAGACCCAAATCTAGACACAAAGCATGAAACAGAGTTGGAAGGATATTTAGATTCATTTACTGCTACCTCATCATTTTACAAATGAGAAAATTGATACTCAGATGGGTATCATTATTTACTCAATATCATATGTATAGTAAGTGGTTAAAAGCTGGGTTCTGAACTTGGGTCTTTTCTATGGGATTCCAAGGAATCCATGATTCCTTTCTTACTAATTATATGGATTTTAGATTTTATGATTCTGTATTTTGAATATAATCATAATATTTATAATTCTTTATATATATTTATATCTAAATTATTATTATATACAAAATATTACATATGTGTACATATAATGGAATGGAATGGTCATGAAAATATCTCTCAACCCAACCTGTTTGGTTCTCTTGATCATGACATTGAGTGGAGAGAGACTAGAAGCATGGAAATCATCCAGAAGTCTATTATGATAATTAGTCTAGTCATGAGGTTATTGGGCTTCTTTCAGGGTAGTGGGAGTATGAGAAGAGAGCAGGGGGCATAACTAAAAGTAGTTTTGGTAAAAATAACACGATTTGGCACTTAATTGGATATGAGATAAGAGAGAGAGGAATTGAGAATGGCACTTGAGTCATGATCCTGTGAGCTTGGGAGGATAGTGTTGCCCTCAACAATAACTAGCAATCTAGAAAGAGGTGAAGGTTTAGTGGGAAACACAGCTGACTTCAGTTTTAGATAGATTGGGTTTGAGGTATGTACAACTCCTTCAGAATGAGATGTGCAATAGTTATTAGGTGAGTAGAGATTGAAGACAAGAAGAAAGGTGAGGGATTGGATCTATTCTGTTGATACAAGAAATTATCAAGTGAGGAAAAACTTGATGTGAATGAAGTTTCATATCACTTCTGCAACTTTTAGTTTTGGGGAGTTACCAGAAGATTCAAAGACTCAGTGACTTGGTGAGTGTCACAAAAGTACTATGCCTCTGAATAAGCCTCTGTCTTCCTGGCTTCAAGTTTAGATATCAATCACACTTCTCTCTCTCTCTCTCTCTCTCTCTCTCTCTCTCTCTCTCTCTCTCTCTCTCTCTCTCTCTCTCTCTCTCTCTCTCATGCTCTCTTTTCTGTTTGAGATATAGAGCTGAGGATTGACCTCAGCCAGATTTGTAGGCTTTGTTGCTTTCTTTGATGCTTTAAGTTATCAAAAGAAGTAACTTAGAACTAGGAGTCTTGCATTAGTGACACTGAGGCAGTATGTACCACTTTTGACTACTGTGTCCCATGATGAAACGGACTTTTATTTTTGAGGGGGAGGACAGAATGTCGAGATTGAAATTGAGATTGAAATAAAAGGCTGAGACATAATCGATGTATGTATATATATATATATATATAATACATAAGCTCACATATACTTTTAGATGACATGTGTACTTATAGAAGAATCGTGGTTCCATATTGATCTTCCCCAAGGGGTAAGTTTCCACAAGTCTTGATATCAAGTTGATGGAGATTCATGCACTTGAAATTAGGATCAACAAATAAATGATGTCATATCATATTAATGGCATAACCACACCACACACACACATATACACACACACAATCATATAGATGCTCAAGTTAGGTGCACAATCACCTGTGACTATCCCTGGTTGACAACTGATTAAATGGAGTCTCTTTCCTATAATAACCAGTTAGCTGTTCGGGCAGAATTCAAACCTTGGATTTTGGACTCCAAGTGTAGATTCTCTCCATTTTTTTCCCGTTGACAATTCAAACAGTAGAAGTCAGTGTTGTGAGCACTTGAAGCCCTTGTCCTTAGATAGGACCCTCTGTCATAGCTTCAATTTGTGCTTTGATTCTCCCCTCCAGAGCGAAGTTGTTTTTTTCTCCCTGAACTCAAAAGATCCAGTTTGTTCTTTATATTTCTCTGCAGCTTTACTTGTTTCATAAAAATAAAAGAAAAAAAGTGATTGAAAATGAGGTAAGCATCAATTAATCTTTCTGACACCGATGATCTACTGGAACATTAAAAAATGTTTTCCTTAAGTAGGGACTCAGAGACTCATAATATCCTCTAGACATCTTGACATAAGAAACTATTAATTACTGGGAATGGTTATATACATAAAATTACATTAAAGCTTGTAAACCCCAAGCTCCACTTCTAAAGGTACCAAGATTCAGAATTTGCTTTGACAGGATAAAAAGAAACTGTTGTGAGTTATACTAGATAATCTAGTTCATCAAGCCAGATAATTCTTATTGTCCTGAGCTTTAGGTGAAGAAAAGTTCAAGGAAACATGCAACCCTTGATCTGAAATTGGAAGAAAAAATATATATGCATATATGTATATATAATCTGTTCTACATTATTAAATGCAAAGGAAACTAAGGCTACAAAAGAATGGAGGATTATCTTTATATATATATGTAAATATATATATTTTTAATACAAAATACTCAAATGAACAGAATTCCTTATGCAGAGATTAAATAAACCAGTTTCAGAAAAGGGAAGAGGACTAATTGTAATGGAATTATTAATGTTGGCAGGATCGATAATGATGTTGATTCAAAGAAAATTATCAAGGATTTAAGAAAATAATAATCCTGATACTATAAAAAAGAGTCAAGAAAATACTATTCTGTGCTCCTTTTTAGAGAAAAGTATAGCATTAATGCCTAAACCAAGGAGGGATAAAACAAAGAATTATTAATTGATATAATATAAAGAAATTAATTCAGTTTAAAAAATTCTATCAAAGTGATTACAATTCAGCCAAAAAGACAATCATTATTATGAATTTGGATATGTATCAAGGATTCAAACATGATTCAAAATTAGGAAAAGAATCAACATGATTAGTCATATTAAATCACAAACATCCATAGACCTTGTTATTTCACTAGATACAGAAAAATCCTTTGAGAAGGAAACTCATTTATGCTAAAATAAACAAATAAGTAACCTAAACAAATAACAGCTTAAATAGAAAGAAGAACATTAGGTCCTCATGTCTGGGCTGCCAATATCAAAAGTCATAGTATTATCAGTTTTCAGTTTTAATGTTATAAAAATTTAAATAGTGAATGTATAAACACAGCAATGTCATTTATTTGGAGAAATACATGTTTTGGAATGTCAAAGGCAATGAAAAAAACAAGTGAAAAAGAGAGATAAAAGGGATAGAAGACATTAAGACATTATTGTTGTTCAGTTGTTTTCAGAACAGCAAAGCAATTTGGTACTGGTCAAAAATAGAGACAGAATTCAATGAAGTAGTTTCAACAGGGGAAAAAGAAAAATAATGTAACTTAGTAAAGCAATGTAAGAAATCCCTCTTTGATAAAAAAAATGTTGGAAGATTTGAAAGCAGTCTGACAGAAATTAGGCTTAAACAAACATTTCACATCCTGCAATAAATTCAAAATGACTTGAATGTTGATCATAATAATATGAACATTGAATTTAATATTAAAGCTTATACTATTAAAAATGAGAAAGAGAGAAGATAAACATTTCACAGCTGTGGATCAAATATTCTGAACCAAACAAGAGAGAATCAATTACAAATGTTTTTTCCTTATATAAAATTGTCTATATGATATACATGGATGCATATATGTATGTTTGTGTGCATATGTATATGTGTATGATTAAATTGATGATGATCTGAGAGAGAAGACATTGTGATTAAGGAAGACTAGGAAACATTTTTCTTAAGTAAGGAAGATCTTTACCTTAGACTTGAAGCAAGTCATGATGATGATGATGTTGATGATGATGGTGATGATGATGATGACGACAATAAGCTAATATATATATATATATATATATATATATATATATATAACATCTACTAAGTGTCAGGCATTGTGCTAAGTATTTTACACATGTTATCATATTTGATACTCACAACAATTCCTGAAAGCTGGATGAAATTATTTTCCACATTTTGTAGTTAAGGAAACTGATAGAGAAAAATTTTAAGTGGCCTGTTCATAGTCATACAACTAGTAAATATCTGAGGTCAGATTTGAACTGAGGATTTTCTAACTTCAGATTCAGCTCTCTATCCATTGAACAACCTTAAAAGAGATGGAAGGAAATAAAAGAATGAGGTATAGTCAATGGAAACATTAAATCTGGAGATGGATTGTCAAGAAAGGAACAGAAAGGATGCCAATGGCATTCACAAAGTGCATGGAGGTGAATAAGGTGTATAAAGGTTGGAAAGGTAGGAAGGATACAGATTATGAAAGTTTAAAAAAAAGAATTTTTTAAAAATTCTGGAGGTAATATGAAGTCACTGGAATTTAGACAATATGGTAGGAGGAATGATGAGATCTGAACTTTTGAAAGGGCTTTATCTAGCTAGATTGGTACAGTGGGTAGAGTGCTTGCCCTAGATTCAGAGACATGAATAAAGTCTGGTTTTAAATACTTACTAGTTGTGTTACCTTGGGCAAATGACTTAGCCCCTGTCTTCCTGAGTTTCCTCATTTTAAAAATTGGAATAAAGCATCCAAAGGCTGTTTGAGGACCAAATGGGATAATTTTCAAGTGCTTACAACAGTGTAACACTTATAGTAAATAATATATAAATCTTAGCTATTATTGTTGTTGTTGTTGTTATCATTAAGAGCTAAATAAAGCATGAAGTGGAGTAAAGAAAGATTTGCAGTAGGAAGAACAACCAGCAGGTCACTGAAATAGTCCAGGAGAAGGTCCTCAGTTGAGTCCCAGATTTCAACAACTCAGACAGGGATGGTTTTAAATTTTTGAGATAACCAGATGGCTCAGTGGATAGAGTCCTAGAGGTGACATGAGAAAAATCAGAGTTCAAATCTGGCGTCAGACAATCTGTGTGTGACTTGGATAAATAACTTAAATAACTTCTGTTTGTCTTAATCCCCTGTGTGAGAAGATAATGACAAGGCACTCCACTATTTTTGTGAAAAAATTTTATACAGGGTCACAAAGGGTTGGACATGACTGTTCAACAATAGCAGCCAGAATTGTTGAATATCTATTGCCCTTTTTTGTTTTCTGTGAAGCAAAATGAACTCTTGACTGAAAAGAATAGGGAGGTTTAGATCAATACAATATTGAGACCCACACCGATGAGTGAGGAGAGAGTAAGAGAACAATGGCAACTTCAAGTCTTTGGTCCCAGGTGACATATTCTTCAGGTACTGAAAAGATCATCCAGTGTAATGGCAGAGCCACTGTGTCAGTGGTCCTTTAAACCTTGTTCAACATCATCATAGCTACAGTAATATTTGAGAAGGGCAAACGTGACATTATTTTTAATAGGGGCCAGGGAATGGGATTGACGTACTCTTGGCTGAGGTACTAAATTTCAAATTCTGGGAAAATGCCAAATACTATTATTAAAGATGTGGTTTGAGATAAATGCACTTCATTTATCCTTTGGGGACCTCAATGTCATCTGTAAAATGGGCAACAAGTGACCTCTGAAGACCCATATAAGTGTAGAGTTATGATCCTATAATTATTTATCAAGAATATTATGAATGTTATCAACAAACTATATTTGAAGGTGGCAAAATATTGCCAAATTTTCAGATAATCACATGAACTCTTCCCACTCTGCTATCAGTCAGCCCAGCCTTGATTAGTAAATATACATAAGCTCAACACTATGCTCAATTACATTGATACCAACCCCATAAGGGTAGCCAACTCCCCTTGGCCGGCTGCTCATTCTCCCCAACCTAATTGAATCAAGGATATGCTCCTTTGTCCAGCCTGGACATTTATCTCTAATCACTGTCTCAGAACATTTCATGCTCCAAAGTAAGATAATATTTAGGTATCGGCCTGCTATTTTCTGAAAAATTTTGGTGTTTAAGAAAAGATTAATGTGATTTTTCAACAAGTTTCTTTGTGACATATCTATATCTATGGAGAAAGAATTAAAGACAATTTAATTGTATATGTGGGTGTCACACAGCAACTAATGGAAAAAATCATACTGAATCATCTTAAGAAGATTATGAAAATCTGGCAAAAAAAGAAAGCAGACATTGCGGTCCTTTCCTGAGCTGAGCTGCCAAGCATTCAGACTCTGCTGTAGAGCCCTCTTCAGATGGGCCGGACACATGGTTTGAATGCCAAGCACATGTTTGCTAAAAGACAGTTTTGCATAGAATTAACACAAGGCAAACCCTCACATAGAGGTCAGAAGAAACTATACAAGAACAGTCACAAGGTCTTTGGAGAATTTTGCTGTTGATCATGAGACATGGGAGACATTGGCACAGGACTGTCCCAATTCCAAGAAGGAACCATTGTACAAACGGAGATTTGAACCCCAGACTTCAATCCCCAGAAGTCCTTGGTAGTTCCCAGAATTCCCTATAATATCACATGAGTCCTCACCTGAGTGTGAGATCACAAATTATTATTTAAAGGGGCTCTCTGCCTACTTTGGGCTCTCTCTGCTTCTACTTGTGGCTCTCAAGATGTAATAAGTGCCTGTGAATGGGCTAAGGGGCCCTGGGCACATGCTTTCCTTATTTTGTATTTCTGTATTTCTGAATTCTAATAATATTTAATAAACCTCATAAAAATATAATAGTTTTAGTATAGAAACTGACTTAATTGTTACACTGTATTGTGTGATCAAAGCAGAAATGCAGTAGCTCAAACGAAACCTGACATCTGCAGATTTAGAGACATGTTCATGAAAGCTCTTGGTGCCCTTCTAGGCTACTCTGTTCTCTAGCAAAGGTAGAGCCTTCCGAGCTGATCAGCCTGATCTGACTCCAACAACGTCATTGTGGAGAGCAACTAATTATATGTGTGTTAATACACATAGACACAGATGCACATATAGATCCATACACTTACTACATATATGCATGCATTTATATAATCTCCAGTTGAGTTAGTATCAACTTCTATTTCTTCTGATTTGTAATTGTCAAGTTGAGTTGTGAAGCCAAGTGTAAGAGTTTGCTTTTGTCTCTACTGAATGTTCTCTTATTACACTCAGCCCAATGCTCTGCCTGTCAAGATCTGCTTGTAGTCTAGTGTGCTAGTTATCCCTCCTAGTATCATGTCATCTATAATTTGACATATATGCCACCTATAACTTTATCCAAATCCTTGATCAAACTAGGCCTGATTAGCTCTATATCTGGGCAGGTAGGTAGTACAATAGAAAGGGTGCTGGACCTTGAAATCCAGCAGATTCGTCTTTCTGAGTTCAAATCTGGCCTCAGATACTTACTAGCTGTGTGACCCTGAGAAAGGCATGTAACCATGCTTGTCTCAGTTTCCTAATTTGTAAAATGAGCTAGTAAAGGAAAACGGCAAGCCATTCTAGTATCATTGCCAAGAAAATCCAAAATGGAGTCATAGAGAGATAGACATGACTAAAAACACCTCTAAATCTATGATTTGGGAAATGATTTATTTTTAAAATCACATAGCACCAACTATAGGTCCCTGGAACTTTGTATCAAATGCTTCCTGTGAATTTGATATTGAACCTTTAATGACTTCTCTTTGGCCCTACATTCAAAAAATTAAGAGTCTACCAAAATGTCTTTTCCACAATAATAGAACCATGTTTTCGAGAAAGTACACTATAATGACTATTTATCTGACCTGTACTTCTGATTGTCCAATCTGAAAAGGAAATAAAAGTTGTCTGCCTAGGCTTGTTCTTGAGAATACTTTCTACACTTACTTCATTATCATTTCTCTTCTAGTGTTTGTCTCTTTAGTTTTATGTTGTTAGTTTATAGTGTTAATTTTATAAAAAAAATAGACAAGGTTTGGGGACAATGTGAGCACTCGGTACCCCACATTCTAACAATCAGACATGCTATATTTTTACCTTCCTGTCAGGTTGACTTGTAATTCAATTAGGTTGGAGGTGGGACAGTTTATCTTTTACTTTGGCTGAATCTCCCATTGATTGTTTTCTCAGTTTGAGGGGGTTCAAGTATTCTAGTTAAATTAAATACACAATCACCCTCTAATTTCCTGACATCTTCTATTCCCACAGATGCCCTAAGTGGACCATTGTTGTTACTCCATACTTGTCACTAGATCTCAGCTGCCTTGTAGTAGTTGAGGGAACAAATATCCCAGTTGTACCATATATCATTTTGAGGGCTGCTTCATTTGTAGCATTTGTTGCTTATCAGAGACCTGTCTGTTTTTTAGCATGATTTGAAGGAGAGTGGAGATAGACTCCTAAACTTTCACTCATGTCATGCGTGCTATTCATGCTCATTGACATCAGTGCAAAGTAGATTTGAGGAAAACTTGCTTTCATGTACAGAAGCATGCAAATATAGGAATCTGGAAATTAATGAAGTACCTTTGAAGTCAAGAATGAATTATTGGGCCTAGCAGACAAATTGAAATTTCACAAATTTTCATGGAAGACACTTTGAGAATTGCTTTTCTATCTCCACATGCCACCAATCACCATTTTAATAAATGCTTGTGAATTGGCTACCTAAAACCCCAAATGTTTGAGTTTATTCTGTGATGTGGCAATAAGTCTACTGCAAGCTTGTTCAATCAAGAAAGAACTCATAACTTTCGACATCAATATTCATTTTTCTACCTCTTTGCTTTTTTGGGAGGGTGGTGGGTGGTGGTGCTCATTACCTAGTAGGATTCCTATTAATTTAGGTTCTTAATAAATGCTTGATGATTTGTTGATTGATATCAATGTTCTCACAATTCTAAGGTCATGTTGAGAGGTATAAAACCTTGTCATCTCTGCCTTATCACATCTAAATAGTCTCCTGGAGGTCATGATTTTAATGGTATATAATTAATCACCCACATGCCATCTGATTAAGGTGAGCTCTTGTCTGACCCCACACAGCTGTCCATATAACAGTCCTTTCAAATTCTTTCCATTCTTAGCAGCTAGATAGTCTTTAATGGAAAATGGAAAGTTAAGTTCATCTTGTGGGGAAAATAACAGTTTTTCTGTTGCTCCAAGTTGCCCCATCTTTTATCAATTTGGACATTGCTTGATGCTGGGATTCCCAACTTCAGGGGATCCTGAATCAGTTAAACAAATATTCATTCACTTAAAACTCTCATAATAAATGCCACGTTAATGGTTAGGGATTCGTTCATAATATCTTCTTTGATCCTCTCAACACACTTTCAAGGTCATTACAATAGACATGATCCCCATTGTGCAAGTGAGGAAACATTTCCAGAAATGAATGACTTCTTCTGGGTCATGCAGTTCTTAATTCTCAAGAAATATAATGAAAGCTTATGTTTTTCCTGACTCTTGAACTTGGATCCTATGCAACAGATAGAGGCATTCCAATAATTCTTTTACATAGAAATCACATGAATGTGGACATTTCCTCCTATGACACGTACTGTAAACCTTTTCTATCTGTCCATCTTCTGGGTTGCCCTAACTGTTCTTTTTCATCAATTTTCTTTTTCAAAATATTAATTTCTTCCAGGTTAAATATAGATACATTTTAGCATATTGAACTTCATTTTTCCTATTACATGTAGAAACAGTTTTTTTTTAATTTTTATTTGGTCATTTCCAAATATTATTCATTGGAAACAAAGATCATTTTCTTTTCTTCCCTTCCCCCCTCCCTCCACCTCTCCCACAGCCAACACGCAATTCCACTGGGTATCACATGTGTTCATGATTCAAATCCATTTCCATGTTGTTGGTATTTGCATTAGGGTGTTCATTTAGAGTCTCTCCTCTGTCATATCCCCTCCACCCCTGTAGTCAAACAGTTGCTTTTTGTTGGTGTTTTTACTCCCACAGTTTGTCCTCTGCTTGTGGATAGTGTTTTTTAGATCCCTGCAGATTGTTCAGGGACATTGCATTGACACTAATGGAGAAGTCCATTACCTTCGATTGTACCACAGTATATTGGTCTCTGTGTACAATGTTCTCCTGGTTCTGCTCCTTTCGCTCTGCATCACTTCCTGGAGGTTGTTCCAGTCTCCATGGAACTCCTCCACTTTATTATTCCTCTGAGCACAATATTATTCCATCACCAGCATATACCACAATTTGCTCAGCCATTCCCCAATTGAAGGGTATCCCCTCGTTTTCCAAATTTTTGCCACCACGAAGAGTAGAAACAGTTTTTAACAATTATTTTCTGACATTTTGAAATTCAGATTCTCTCCCTCTTTCTCTTCCTCTCCAAGGTGATAGTGTTATATAAGTAATAACAGTTATTTCATGGAATATATATTTTCATATTCCCATATTGTGACTGAAGACACATGTCATATACAACACAAAACTCACAAAGGACGGGGTGCGTTGATGTGCAATCAGATTCCAAGAGTTTGTTCTTCTCAACAGAGTGGAAGAATGAGGTGCCAGTGGACAAAAAGACATGCCTATGGTCAGTTATGCAAGAGTCTATTTTGTCACACATAACTTTCCTATTCTAATGAAATTACAATTGTAGTAACTATCTGTATATTCTATTGGAATAAAACATGTGATATGTGTGTATATACATGTAGATATATAATCACATGTGTGATATAAGATTGATATGAATGTATGTATATAAACATCTGTTTCTGTATTTTCTCTGACTGTCTTTCTGTCTTTCTATCTATCCATCTGAACAGTCCTTTCTCTTGAAGAGCTCTCTGTGTAATTAGGGATACAACATATAAACAACTATCCACAAACAAGGAATAAAATAGAATAATTGGATGTAATACCAGTGGAAAGGCAATAGAATTGGAACCTATGAGAAAATAATAATAATAATAATAATAATAATAATAATAATAATATTTATTGACATTAGAAAGCTGCATGCCATTGATTGTAATGCACGGCTGGTTAGTTGGCCTCCCTGGTGCAGGTTGGAACAGCACCTCTGTTTTGCTGAGGCTGATAGTCAGGCCAAACAGTTTTATTGCGGTGGAGAACCTATCCACAATTGTTTGGAGATGATTTTCTTGGTGGCCCATGAGAGCACAGTCATCTGCAAAGAGAGCTTCCAGGATGAGTCTCTCTGTTGTCTTTCTTTTTGCAGTCAGGCAGTGAAGGTCAAATAGTGAGCCATCAAGTCGGTAACTCAGTTGTCTTTCTTTTTGCAGTCAGGCAGTGAAGGTCAAATAGTGAGCCATCAAGTCGGTATTTGATGTAGACGCCCAGGTCTAGATCCATCACAGCATGTCATAATACTTCGGTGAAAAATAGGTTGAATAGTACCGGAGCGAGGACACAGCCTTGTTTCACGCCATTGGAGATGTTGAAGCGATGGGAAGTCTCTCCACCAGATAGGACTTCCCCTGTCATGTCAACATGAAAGAGCTGGATCAGTTTGACAAATTTTGCTGGGCAACCGAGCTTGCTGAGGCTCACCCACAATGCATCCCTGTTCACTGTGTCAAATGCCTTTGTCAGGTCTATGAAGACAATGTAGAGACTCAGGTTCTGCTCAAGGCATTTTTCCTGCATTTGCCTCATGGTGAAGACCATATCGATGGTGCTGCGATCTGGTTGGAAGCCACATTGTAATTCAGGCAGGTTCTGTACCTGGGCAGCACCATTGCCAACGAAGGGTCCCTAGATCACAAGATTAATGCCAGGATCCAAAAGGCCAGCCAGGCACTCGGGCGGCTGCGCTCCAAAATTCTCCAACACAGAGGTGTAAGCACTGCGACGAAGCTCAAAGTATACAACGCAGTGGTCTTCAGCTCACTCCTGTACGATTGTGAGACATGGACCCTGTACCGGAAGCACACGAAACAGCTGGAGCAATTCCACCAACACTCCCTCTGTTCAATCATGAGGATCTGATGGCAGGACTGAATCACCAATCAAGAAGTCCTTGACAGAGCCAACTCCACCAGCATCGAAGTAATGGTCCTCAAAACCCAGCTATGATGGTCTGGACATGTCATCCGCATGGACCCACAGTGAATACCAAGACAGGTATTCTATGGTGAACTGTCAGCTGGACACAGGAAACAAGGCCGACCAAAGAAAAGGTTCAAGGATCAGCTAAAGTCCAACTTGAAGTGGGCTGGCAAAGCAACTAGAACTCACTGCCTCTGACAGAAGCAGCTGGTGAACCCACATTCACCATACCGCCACCACCTTTGAAGATGAGCGACATTGACCTCTTGCCTCTGCGTGTGAACGCCGACAACAGGCCACAACCGCACCTCCTGTAACAACTGGAGTCCCATGCCCCATGTGCCACAAACTCTGCGCCTCAGCCTTTGGACTGCAAAGCCACATGAGGGTACACCGTAGATGAAACTGCACAAGGACAATAGTCATTCTCGACATAGCTCTATGTCAGGTACTCTACTAAGAGCAATAGATACAAATGAAAAACAAAGACAATTCTTAATCTCCTAGAATTTAAAGTCTAATGGAAGAAAACAATAGAGAAGAGAAAGCTGAAAACTAGGGAGATAGAAGAAGGTTTGTTAGTCTTTTGCTCATATTCCCCAGAGCTTGGATTGGTTCAGACTCTACCAACAATGCTTTAGTTTTCCAACTTTGCCACTTCCCCTCCAACATTTATCACTTTCTTTGAGTCATATACATTAACACACTTAAAGGTAAGAGAGTTTAGCCATACATATGGGAAGAGCTTGGGCTGGTATCTTCTTTTTATGAGCAAAGTCTCCCCTTTGCTGTGATGAAGTAATGATGGAGGAGTTGAGGTCTCCCCCTCTTTTGAAACATCAACCAATGAGAGCCATCATGGGAGGTCCTGAAGTCAAGCTATTAGGCCAATCAGAAAGAGGATGCAACTTACTTTATAAACATCATATAGTATTCAATCAGGCTTGTAAAAAGATTCATTAGTTGTTAATGAGAATTGAATGCCTCACCACCCCATTAATAATGTTATTCTCAGAGAAATGGCCTCATATTCTTCATTGGTTAAAATCTGATTGCTATAGTATTCTAGAGAGCCTTATCAGTAGGTCAAAGGGTGATGATGACATGTGAATACCAAAGTTGATCTAACCTTGCAGAGCAATGGGATTTATCAATGTGTTTCCTGGTGCATGAAGTCATGATGAAGAGTTAAAAGAGGATAAACCGTAGTGTAGCTAATGAGAAATGATCATTTGGAAGAATCTAGAACATGTTTGAGTGTTTTTGTTTGTTTTTTGGCAGTTGAAAGCAGGATCAATTTTTTTTTTATATTTTTCATTTTTAATGTCATCCACATTTCTTATTGTATACATCATGGTCATCTTTTCCAACAAAGAATGAAAAAGAAGAAAAGAAAAAGGCCAAAAAAAAGTATATCTTGCAGTATTCCATACTTGCAGTCTTCATCTCTACAGAGAAGGGAAGAAGGTGCTTTTCAGACATGAAGACAGCCAGTGAAAACACAACCATTTAGGAGATGAAGGGCCTTGAATAAGGAACATCACTGTACGGTATCAGGAGAATACTTCAAGCTTTTTGAGTGTCAGTTTTCAAAAATTCCTTTAGGAGTTACTTCATAGGACTCTTATGAGGTTCCCAAGAAATAAAGAACAGAGAAACCCCAACTCTAATTTTTATTCTCTGCTCTGAGCTTCTGTATGTTGTACAATCACATTCTGAAGATGGAGGTGCTGACTGCTTTCATAGCTGCTGAACACTCTTGGGAATGTGAATTAAGGAGGAAAAAAGAGGATAAGGGTATTGTGAAAATGAAAGCTGGTGGTCTAATTTCTCCATGGGAATTGTTGCTTGAATCGTTAACATACCAATGGCTGAGCCTCCTTAGTCTCTAAAGTATGCTCTGAAACTGATGTCCGAGAGGCACATTCTTAAACTTAGTCAACAAGGGGATGTAACTAGACATTACATGTTATTAGATACAAATCCATGGATCTTTAGCTCCTATGGAAAATTACATTGTTCCAAATACCTTCATGAGACCTAAAAATCCAATGCTGAAGTCATTTTAAAAAGGGGAAATTAATTGGCCATACCAATTAATATGGCATACCATAGAGGCATGCTGCTCAAGCCAGATATGACTATTTTCTCCATGTGGTTGTTAGGTGACCCATTTAAGTGAAAGTACATTTTTGGGGTGCCTCATTTTCTCTCAGAATTTGATTCCATCCAAGGGAGATATGGCTCATAGATAAGCTACAAAGGGAATCATAAGAAATATAGATGAAAATAAACTGATAAGAAGAAAGATAGATGATAGCATCAGTAGAGTATATAACGAGTGCTATGCTTGAGAATGAGAGATTTGAACAAGATGCTCTCCAAAATACATCCCAAGACTAAATCTATAATTTTAGATTAGTTTTTGTTTCTATAGAACTCTTTTTTATTAAAGAATATTATTTTATTTTGTCATTTCCGAGCATTATTCATTGGAGACAAAGATCATTTTCTCCCCTCCCCCCCGCCATCCCATAGCCGATGTGCAATTCCTCTGGGTATTACACGTGTTCTTGATTCGAACCCATTTCCCTGTTGTTGGTATTTGCATTAGGGTGTTCATTTAGAGTCTCTCCTCAGTCATATCCCCTCAACCCCTGTAGTCAAGCAGTTGCTTTTCCTCAGTCTTTTTACTCTCACAGTTTGTCCTCTGCTTGTGGATAGTGTTTTTTTCTCCTAGATCCCTGCAGATTGTTTAGGGACATTGCATTGACACTCATGGAGAAGTCCATCACATTCGATTGTACCACAGTGTATCAGTTTCTGTGTACAGTGTTTTCCTGGTTCTGCTCCTCTTGCTCTGCATCACTTCTTGGAGGTTGTTCCAGTCTCCATGGAACTCCTCCACTTTATTATTCCTTTTAGCACAATAGTATTCCATCACCAACATATACCACAATTTGTTCAACGATTCGCCAATTGAAGGGCATCCTCTCATTTTCCAATTTTTTGCCACCACAAGGAGCACAGCTATGAATATTCTTGTACAAGTCTTTTTTCTTATTATCTCTTTGGGGTACAAACCCAGCAGTGCTATGGCTGGATCGAAGGACAGATACTCTTTTATTGCCCTTTGGGCATAGATCCAAATTACCCTCCAGAATGGTTGGATCAGTTCACATCCCCTCCAGCATTCATTACTTTCCTTTGCTCTCATGTTAGCCAATCTGCATGGTGTGAGGTGATACCTCAGAGTTGTTTTAATTTGCATCTCTGATTATAAGAGATTGAGAACACTTTCTCATGTGCCTATTAATAGTCTTGATTTCTTTATCTGAAAACTGCCTATTCATGTCCCTTGCCCATTTATCAATTGGAGAATGGCTTGATTTTTTGTACAATTGATTTAGCTCTTTGTAAATTTGAGTAATTAAACCCTTGTCAGAGGTTTTTATGAGGATTGTTTCCCAATTTGTTGCTCCCCTTCTAATTTTGGTTACATTGGTTTTGTTTGTACAAAAGCTTTTTAATTTTATGTAGTCAAAATTATTTATTTTGCATTTTGTGACTCTTTCTAAGACTTGCTTGGTTTTAAAATCTTTTCCTTCCCAAATGTCTGACATGTATACTATTCTGTGTTCACCTAATTTTCTTATAATTTCCTTCTTTATGTTCAAGTCACTCACCCATTTTGAATTTATCTTGGTGTAGGGTGTGAGGTGTTGATCTATTCCTAGTCTCTCCCACTCTGTCTTCCAGTTTTCCCAGCAGTTTTTATGAAGTAGTGGATTTTTGTCCCCAAAGCTGGGATCTTTGGGTTTGTCATATACTGTCTTGCTGAGGTTGCTAACCCCGAGTCTATTACACTGATTTTCCTTTCTGTCTCTTAGCCAGTACAAAATTGTTTTGATGACTGCTGCTTTATAATATAGTCTGAGATCTGGGACTGCAAGGCCCCCTTCCTTTGTATTTTTTTTTTATTATTTCCCTGGATATCCTTGATCCTTTGTTCTTCCAAATGAACTTTGTTATGTTTTTTTTTTCTAAATCAGTAAAAAAAAATTTTTTTTTGGAAGTTCAATGGGTATGGCACTAAATAGATAAATAAGTTTGGGTAGGATGGTCATTTTTATTATATTGGCTCATCCTATCCATGAGCAGTTAATCTAAAGAACTCTTAACATGTGGTGGAGAAGGGAATCACAAAACATGTCCAATCAGGCAAACTATGTGTGCTAAGATACCAGAGGATTAAATTAGGGGTAATTTAATCTCTTTGGCTGAGGAAGCAGCTCAGACTCACAAAAGTATCATGAACCTTCTTATTTTATGAATTGGACCACAGAGGCCTTCAGATGAGGAAAATAAGACCCAGGTTGAGATACTTGCTCAAGGTCAAACAGCTAGAAAGTAGTTGGACTGGGTGAGAGACAAATCCAGCTAAGTAACCAATTTAGCAGAGACTACATACCAAGAAAACTTCCCAAATATTCTATGAAAACAAAACAATCAATTCCCACAGTGGTGAGATGTCATGAACATTTGCTGTTCAGATGTGTCTCACTACCATGCTTTTCTGTTTGAATCCACCTTCAAAAATGTTTTTCTGAGAATTTATTGGCTAGTACCTCACACAATTTTAGGGAGAGATGTAATTTGTATCTACTACTCTTGTTATTTCAACTTAGAAAAAAGAGCTAATTCAGGGCAGGATTGTTTTTGAGATGAAACAAAGCAGTGGGGGGAGATCATTAGCTCTAGTATTAATAAGACCTTAAGAGTCTAAAACTATAGGGTTCCCTGTAGAACCTAAGAATTAAAGCTATATTTTAGGGCAGTGGTGGTGAACCTTTTAGAGATGGAGTGCTGGGCCCCACCACTACTTCACTTCCCCCCCCCAGAGACCATATATTGTGTCCCCCCTTACCACACTTAGGAAGGGTTAAAATGGAGCAAGGAGAGTTTTGGAATTCTATGATTGACTGACAGGACTAGAGTGATAGTTTAAAGAGCAAGGGCTTCTGGGAGAAGAAAGGGAGGGCTGAGGGGATTCTGAAGAACCCCTTGGTCTTCTACCTCAGGATGGAGAGCTGAAAGGTCCAGTTTCAGGGTGGCTGAAGAACTTCTGAAGTCACCAGTGAAGGCTCTACTTCTTGCCTTAAACCAGTAGCTCCTTTCTCTCCAGAAATCCTACTATTGTTTCCTCCACCTGCTGCAAACATCACAGACCCCTAAGAGGGTGCTGGCTGAGACTCTCAAACCAGAGCCCAGCCTTCTTGATTTGTCTTTGTCTCCCAGAACAGTTTCTAGATTAGTCCTTTAAAATATACTAATATTTAGATTATAGAAAGGGCATTTATTTGGAGAAGCGGCAGAGGCATTTGTGGGCACAAACTTTGGCCCCTTGAACCAATAACTGCATAGATAATCTGTCAGGGCTACCACTACACCTTTTCCCTCAACCCATTTACCTTATCTCTTCAATAAATCCCTTAATTAGCAGTCAGATTTCAGTTTGGCCTAATTCATAGAAGGAAGAATGCTTAAGTAACTGGGTCAGGCCTCAAGCTAGAGACCTCTCCCGCTGTAGTAAGGTCAGACAAGGTCTGCCACATATCTCTTTTGGGGAAGGTAATATGGAAACCTTCCTCTATAATTGCTGACTGGGGAGACAGACATCTCATCCCCTCAGCCTTTACATCAAAAGTGATACAGACTGCTTGTTATCACTTCAGAAGGAGAGAGAAGGGAACTGCCATCCCCTCTCTCATAGTTTCACCTCAACCCCTGTTCCTGATCACCTCATCCTTCCCAAACCTCACTGATGTAACACCTAAACCAATGAGTTCAAACTATCCATTATTATTATAGGAAGAAAGCCCTCTTTTACAGGAGGGAGGAAGTGCTCCCAATGGACTGCTGGACAGAGGGGTTGGTGAATTGGGGAATATCCTCTGAAAGTGTAAAATGGGGGAGGGGACTGGCCCAAGTGCTCCACTACACTCAAGCTCTGCCACCTGCGAGATGCCCAACTTAACCCCTGTGCACTCCCATTGGCTACTGGGCAGAGGAGCAGGTGATGAGTAAAAATGTTATCAGGTATGGTAGACAGAGAGGGAGGGGAGAAGTTCTGCTCCAAGTCCCTCTGCCTTTCTAGTAATAAACTCTGGGGGGAAGGGAGAGAATGCCATCTTTGGCACCCATGTCATAGGTTCACTATCACTGTCTTGGAGGAACCAATTTTAAAATTTAATAATATATTTGGGTGGTATCCTTTAGGGAGCACTATAAGGGAAAGAAAAGTGACTGTTCTTCACCCTACCATCTGATATATCCTAAAAATCAAATTATGAGCTTAACGGCCACCACCAGAATGCCTTTCAGAGTCTACTTATTCACAAATGGATCACCTCCAGAAGAATTTTCCTTCACAGGCAAAGCTGAGTTAAAATTCACCACTAAACCAACAACTTTAGGAATGGGGTAAGAGCAAAGTTTTCAGTTGTGAATGTGAAATTTTAGGATGGAAAATCATGAATTAAAAAAAATCAAGAGGAAGGAATTCAGAATGAGAAAAAGGCATCCAGTTAATGAGATTAATTGAACGAATTGAGTGGTCAGGAGAAGACTGTCATATCAGCTATACATGGTAAATCTGTTGAAGACTGGGTCCTCTATTCCCTTTGGGATACCTGGCCACTGAGTGAAGATTCCTTTATCTCTGAGAATCTATGATGCTGATATTTCATATCCAAGCCAATTTTATAGTGAGAGAAATATTTATTTCCTCAGACCAGTGATTCAATACAGCTTAACTCCTATTTAGACTAGCCTTTTCCCTTCCTTGAAAAATGGAGAAGCTAGTTCTTTTGGAGTACATGCTGGTTTTTTATATGACTATCTGAACAATATTCATTTGTCTAATGTGAATAATAATTCAAGGTGATGAAATGTATTTGTAAGACATTATTTCCAGGAATTTAAGGACCACAGTGACTCTGCAATCTTACTCTGAAAATTACATAACTTATAAGTTGTTTATGGCCTTTAATAGAGAAAATCCCTAGATGATTCATGTTAAAAGTACCCATCTGCCTAGCCTATGGACATTACATTAGAAAGGCAACAACCATACTAGAAAATAGACATGAAGCTGATATGATATTCCATTGTTTTTGTTGTTCTTATTTTTATAATAATAACACATAATAAATATAGCTATAATTATTTATGAGCTATATGTGTGATTCTTTTTTTTTTTTAATAAACCCTTACCTTCCATCTTGGAATCAATACTGTGTATTGGTTCCAAGTCATAAGAGTGGTAAGAGCTAGGCAATGGGGGTCAAGAGACTTGCCCAGGGTCACATAGCTGGGAAGTGTCTGAGGCCAGATTTGAACGTAGGACCTCCTCTCTCTAGGCCTGGCTCTCAATCCACTGAGCTTCCCAAATGTCCTGTATATGTGTCATTCTTATGAAAATGGTTTGCTCTGGAGGATTGACAATTGAGCTCAGAACACTTATTAGTGAGTTAATTAGCACATCATGCCTAGTTGTTCTCTTTCATAGGGTTGTTGTAGGCATCAAATTAATCACAAGATCATGGATTTAGAGATGTCCAGGATCAGTTGAAACCAAGACTACAGAGTTTAACTAATTTGCCCCCAAGCATACAAGTACTGTTCGTCCAGGATGAGATTTGAACTCAGGTCTTCCTTGGACTATTGTACTGTTGGATTCTTTTATGAAATTAAATATAGGGATTCAATATCATTTTTAACTTAATGAAGTATCTTTGGCTCAAAATCTAAAACAGTTAAGACAAAAATAGGAATAATATTCATTTAATCTCTCTTCCCACATATCATGAGCTCTTCTTTTGTTTTCCATATTTTGAAAAAAATGTTCAGTCTATGCAGTTTAGGAATTATGAATGTTCAGTATAGTGACATCTATTAAATTATTGTTAATTCTTTATGAATCAGTTATGTCTGGGGAATTGTGGACAATGGTTTTTCCTGTTAATATTGCTCCACTCCAGTACAGTTTATTGTTGTTGAATCCTCAAGGATTTTAGAGTTTATAGCTGTAGCTGAGAGCTTTTTCATCTGTTGCTTGTGAAGAATAATACTTTTGGTGGATAATTCTAGTTATCTGATCATGTCATTCCAACTATTCAGTAAAATTCATGTGCACTGATGCTGCTTAGCTTCTGCCACTTCTTGGAAAAATGTTATCATTCAATGTGGCCAGGTTTCTTTTTATATTTTGTATTTCCAATTAATTTAATAATTTTCAACATATTTTCTGACATTATAATATCTAAATTTCTCCCTGCTTCTCTCCCCAGACCCTCTCAGAGATGGCAAACAATTTGATCTGTGTTATACATGTATTATCATGCAAAACTTACTTCCATACTGGTCATTGTTGTAAGAGAAAACTTATCTCAAACCAAAATCCTAAAATAAAAATGTAGATAAAGTGAAAAATAATATGCTTTGATCCGTATTCTGATTCCAACAATTCTTTCCCTGAAGGTGAATATTATTTTTTATCAGAAGTCCTTCAGAATTGTCCTGGATCGTTGTATTGCTGAGAGGAGCTAAATCGTTCATAGTTGATCATATATAATATTGTTGTTGTGATGACGTTTGTTAGAGAAAATCATTTGATAAGATCCAATTGCAATTGAGTCAAATTAGGTAAGTAAGCTTGCTCTACTCTAAGAACTATGGTCAGTGGTAAAGGGGACAGAGTAAAGCAAAAAGAACCCTTCCTTTAAAGAGCTTTCATTCTAAAGGAAGAAACACTCTGCAAATAATTATATATGTTATATGTTATATATAGTTAGACTTCTGATTGATAGATAAATAGATACATATATAGCTGGAAAGATATAGGCATGGGCATAGATAGATATAGATATACATGATATAGGTATAATAATAGATGGAGATGTACGTGTCTACGTACAGATGTGGAGACAGAGATAGATTGCTATTGAGAAGATATCTAGACATTTGTGGATATAGAGATGATATAAAGATTGGGATCCAGACCAAGATATACACAGGTGATAAATCTGAAGAAATCTAGGAGGAAGGCACTAACACTGAGGGACATGAAGAAAGGCATCTTGTAGAAGATGGGGTTTGAACTGCCTTGAAAGAAGTCAGGAAATTCAGGGAAGGGAATGCATTGCAGGTATGGGTAAAGGAGGCAGTCAGTGAAAAGGAGTTTGGAATTGGGAGATGTAATGTCATGTACAAGGGGAGAGGAAGAATACCTTTGTAACTGGGTAATAGAAGAAGACAAAAGGAATTAGAGTATTGGAAAATTAGGGGCAGTTAGGTAGCTCAGTAGAATGAGAGGAAAGGAAGTGGATTGAAAGACAGGAGGTCCTGGATTTAAATCTCATATCAGACACTTCCTAGCTGTGTGTACCTGAGTAAGTCACAACCCCCCTGCCCCGCCATCCCCACCCATTGCTTAGCATTTACCACTCTTCTGCTATGGAACCAATATACAACATTGAAATGGAAAGTAAGGATTTAAAAAAAAAAACATAAATATTGGTAAACTCATAAGAAGACACAGAGTTAGATAATAGGAACAGCAGAGTACATTGTAAAGAGTTCTATGCTTAGACCTCAGTTTTATCGTGGCTCTACCCTTTGCTAATGGATAACTACTGGATTTTTTAGTTCACATTGAAAATGAGATGCTTGAACAAAATGCTCTCTAAAATCTGTTCCAATAGTAAATCTTTATTTATAGAATTTTTTTTCTTTTATAGAAATTATAATTTGTGTGGGGAAGGGAATCACAAAACATGTCCAATCCAGTAATCACAAAACATGTTCAACTATGTCTGCTACTATAGGAGAAGAAGGGTTAAAGAAGAAATAATAATGATATCTAACCTAATGTACTTATTCAATGCCATCCCAATTAAATTACCAAAAATTAATTTTTCTGAACTAGAAAAACAAATTCATTTGGAAAAATAAAAGGTCAAGAATATCAAGGGAAAGAATGAAAAAAAATGTTAAAGAAGATCTAGCAGTACCAGATTTCAAAGTATACCATAAAACAGTTAATACTCAAAACTATCTGATACTGACTAAGAAATAGAAAAGTAGGTCGATGAAATAGAAAATATATACAACAAACAATCATTAAGATTACAGTAATTTTGTTTTTTTAGAAAGGAAACATTCCAAGGTTTTAGAGTAAGAATTCACCACTTGGTTAAAGATTGTTGGGAAAACTGGAGAGCAGTTTGGCAGAAACTATATATATATATATATGGGGTGTATGGGGTGTTCAGGGAGGGGTAGTATATCTGGTATGGAGGGCTTGTCATGCCTCCTAGGGCAGCTCTCCAGCCTCTGACCCCCACCTGACACCCAGTTCTCACTTGTGGCTCCCAGTAGCTGCTAGTAGTACAGCGGCCACACCCCGGGCAATGGCTTCAACAGGCCAGCTAAACCTTGTGAGGATAGCCATCAGATTGTCGCTGACCCCTGGTGAATCAGGGCTTTGCTCACCCAGCATGTGAAGACTGCTTCAGGGGAACAGATGGAAGAAACCAATAAGAAGGTTCAACGGCTGAGATGGCGACGCAGCAAAGCACTGCGGAGTACTTAGGGCATATCGGAGCACAAAAGACAACCCGGCCATCCAATGCAGCTGAGGAAGTCTCCAGGTGTAATGACTTTTTGTACCACTGGACCCAGGCTTCCAGCGCCGAGAGAGTGGGACTGTCTCTGTGCATCGGCTTTTCCACTTAAATCTCCTTCACGCACAAGTATCTAATTGTCATTCTTGGTCACCAAGAGACTACCACTAGTTATAGATCAGTATCTTACACCATTTACCAAGATAAAATCAAAATGGATACATAACCTAGGTATAAAAGGAGATATTATAAACAAATAAAAATGGGAACATGATACCTATTAGATTTATGGATAGAAGAAATATTTATGAATAAACAAGATAGATAAAGCATTGCAACATGTAAAATGGATAATATTGAATACATTAATTTGAAAAGATGAGTTTTGGACAAATATAATTAATGTAACCAAGAATAAAAGAAAAGCAACAAATTGGGGAAAATTTTGTAGACGGTTCAGACACAGAGGTCTCATATCTAAAAAATATAGAGGACTTTGTAAAATATATAAGAATATGAATAGTTCTCCAATTGATAAATTGGCAAAATATATGATCAAAGGTTTTTTTGGGGAAGAAATTAAAGCTACATATAATCTTGGGAAAATATTCTGTCATTATTGATTAGAGAATGGTTTTTGATTAAAAACTGATTAGAAAATGATCTGAGATACATTTCACCCCTATCAGATTGGATTACATGATGAAAGCAGAAAATGAAAAATTTTGAAGGGATTGTGAAAAAAAAGGGAAATTAATACATTGTTGGTAGAACTGAGAGCTTATCCAATCAGTCTGGAGAGCAATCTGGAATTATTCTAGGAGTTATAAAATTGTAATAAATAAAAATATATATAAATATATACATATATATATAAAATAAAAGATATATGGAATATATCTTTTGAAACAGTAAGGTCATGTTTGATATATTTCCTAAGACAATAAAAGAAAAGGGGAAATAAACTGTATGTTGTAAAATATTTATAGCAGTTTTTTTTGTGGTTACAAAGAACTGGAAACTAAAGGAATGTCCATCAATTGGGGAATGTCTGGACAAATTGTGCTATATGATTGTAATGGTATAACATTTTTCCATAAGAAATGACAAAAAAAAAGATAAATACACACACACACAAAACCTAGAAAGACTTATATGAAGTGATACAAGGTGATGATCAACTGTGCATGACTTAATTATTACCAGCAAGGCAAGGATCCAATTAAATATCAAAAAACTCATTATGATAAAAGATATCCACTACTATAGAATGAACTGAGTCTTAATGCATATTCAAACATGCCATTCTTCACTTTATTTCCCTCATGAATTTTTCTCTAATGTAAGCAATATGTGTCTTGATTCACAACATAACAAACATGGAAATATGTATCATCTTATAATATATGTACAAGCTATATCCTATTATCTCCTATCTTGGGGAGGAGGAGAATGGTAGGAAGGAGAGGAAAAGGGTGAAACATAGATTTTTGGACATGACTAATGTGATCATTGTTTCTCTTGGATAAGCATATTTATTATAACTTTTACATTTCCATTTATATAAATAAATTATGTAAAATATTTATTATATTATTTGTTTATAATGTATAACATTTAAAAATCATATGCATTATGTTATTTTGATACTGCATATTATATTTTGTTATATATTTAAAGTGGTAAATCAAAAAATAACACCAGAAGGCCAATAAGGGAGCATATTTTGAAGACCATTATAAATCTATAGCAATGTCAAGCCTTGTAATAGAAAATACTATTTGGCAATTAAAGGATAGTTAATACCTTTAGAGAGGAGTTTTAGTTGAATGATAAGAATAAAAATCAGTCTACAGAGAGTTTAGAAGAGAATAAGAGAACTCAGTTGTTATCAACAAACACTTATTAAGCACCAACTCTGTATGAACAATTGTGCTAAATGATAGAAATATAAGACTGGGGGAAAACAATCCTGATTCTCAAGAAGTCTCATTCTCCCAGTCTAACAGGGGAAGCAAAACTCAAACAACTACAAAAAAAAATAAACAAACAAGATGTAGAAATGGTAAGTTGTACATAAATAAGAGAAATGAGACACCAAATGTAGATATCTATCTCAAGAAATTTATCCAGAAAAAATAAAGATAACTAAGGGGAATTATCTAATGGAAATGGATAGATTTCATGAAGGATTACATGATGGATATTTAAGGATCAGGCAAGGGAGGTTTGGATATGTCTGGTGGCAACATTACAGTACCCAATGCAGAAGTACAGATGCAATATTTCTGAGAATGTTTGGATGATAAGAGAAATTGGATGCAGAGATGGGATGAAATAGCGTCATTTGTTGAGTTAGAGGGATTTGCCTTTAAAGGAGGAGTTTTATTCATTATTGAGAATGGCTTCAATATGTTTCAAATAAAATGAGTCAAGCCCAGATAGATAGCATGTTTTGATCATACTATACCCTGCCTCAATTCTCTCTTCTTGGCAATCATTACTCCACATCAAATTAATATTCATGAAGTACATGTCAAGTAATGTCTTTCCACATCTTAATAAATCTTGATGGCTTCCTATTACCTCCAGGATCAGGTACAAACTCCTCTCTTTAGTTTATAGAGACTTTTACAGGTGACTCCCACATATCTTTCAAGACTCATTGCCTTACTCCTCTTCTCACACTCTTTGGCATATCACAACCAACTTGGGCTTCTAGGTGTTTCTCACATATATTCCATATGCACTGGCTGCCTTGTGGAGCCTTCAGGCACATGCCTGAAGAAGGTCCTTAGCCTACCTGAGCCTCAGTTCTCTTATCTGTTATATTAAAGGCTTAAACTAGATTAGCTCTGAAGGTACCTTCCAGCTCTTAATAATGATGTTATGCTTCTTGGTTTGCAGGAAATTCAGGGTCAGATAATAGTTCCTTAAGGTAAGTTGTCTGTTGAAACTGAACTGTCTGAAAATCATGACATGCTTGGAAATCAAAATGACTGAGGTTTTAGATCTTTTAGAAACTATTAATATAAATTTATTTTTGTAAAATTTATCCCAGTTAAATGTATGCTGATAAGCAGGAGCATGAAGCTCATTTGTTTTTAAAACAGAAATGCATTATCCTCCAAAATTAGAATTCTGTAATTACATTCTAAATTTTTGAGTTATTGATACAAAGTGATTTCCACCAGCATTGTCAAAAGAGGAATAGATGCCCATACCTAGACAGATGCAGGAGCTGTAATTAACATAAGACTCTTCTTCTGCAAGAAGTACTTTTTTCAGTCATTCATGTGTCAGTTAAAAAAAATAAATGCCAATTTAAATTATTAATTCATGACTAGTTACTATTTAAACACATGAAATAGTACATGGAATTTGAAGGGAGATAACAAACTAAGTTAATTATAAACTTCTGGATTACTGATAACCATGAATCTACAAATAAAGGGGAAAATAAATCATAGAATCATAAAATATAGAATTTTAGAGTTAAATGGGTCCTTAGCAGCCATTTAATCCAACATCTTAAAAAAAAAGACTCCACTTCCTACACTTCATGTGTTCCCATAATTGCTTGGTAATAATTTTGTGTAACTTATATCAACTTATTTCAAAAAAAATATAAGCTCCCTGAGGGCAAGAACTCCCACCTTACTTTGTTTGCTGTTTCATAGTATTGGTACAATGTTAGTTATATTAAATGGTAGTCACTTTACGAATGTCTCTACAATTAATGATTCTATGAATGACTGAGTTTTAAGAGGACATGATTTAATAATCAGTGTCAATTAAATTACCAGTATCTTTTCTATGTTGGATACTATGCTCAGGCACTGAGGAACTGATAAACCCTCAGGGATATTATGTTTTAGTTGGATAAATTAAAATATTTCCTAGCCCATCCCTAAAGGATGAGAATGAATGTCATCGATCTAATCAAATCCATGTCTGAAAGAATAATCTTTATTATACCAGAAAATTTTCCATTAGGTGCTTTAGGTAATAGGGCATATCTATTGATGGAGAACCCCACTATCATCTGTGACAGCATACCTCTTCTATCTTTGAATTTGAATTTTCACTTTTACATCCACTATAAATATATCTCTGCAACTGTCAACTTTTGTTCTTAGTTCTACACTCTCTGGCCAAGTAGAGAAAGTCAAATGCTTCTTCTACAAGACAATACACAAAGACAACTATCATAACACTCTTGGATAGTTTATTTAAACAACTGTAGTCCATAGGATCAAAGAACTAGGGATGGATAGAATAGGGGACTCAAAAGACCTTTTAATCCCACCTATTTTTTTTTCTTTATTAGGTAATCAAAACTCAGGAAAGATAATTGACTAAAATAAACCATGGTCATAAAAAGAGGAAGGACCATTCATTCAATTTATCTTCATATGTCACAAACTGTCAAAACAGTTTTTGCTTTCTTTAATGTCATGATTTCAGTAAGTCTAGAACCAAAAATGTGTTAAGAACATATAAAGAGACTTCTGGTCAAGATGGAGGCTTAGAGAAAGCTAAAGTTCAGATCTCTGGAAACCCTTCCCTACTGAACTCAAACTATATGCTCCTAGGGCACAGAAATTCAAAATGAACAACAGCATAGACCCCGGGAATCCTCCTCCTGGACCTGGACCAAAAGGTATGTCCACCCAAAAGCCAGAACCCGTGATCACTCAGACCTAAGGGGAAGGCAGAAGTAAGGTCCCAGGACCCATCCCCCCCAACCCAGAGTGATGAGCTCAAGGCAGCAGAGGGAACCTCAGAGCCTCAGGGCCGGCTATTCTGAAGACTGCTTCCTGAAAACAACCTGACTCAGATGAGGGGGCACCCAACACAGAAAGCAGGGAAACAGAGAGAGACGGGGGGGGGGAGCTTTTAACCCCCTGGCTGGATCCTTCCATCCAAGTCTCACAGAAGGTCTCTGCCTCAGGGCATTCTCAGTTCAACCCAGGGAAAGGTATTCCTATCAGGAGCCCTCTGAGCTCCTGGAAGCTGCAGCACCTCCCCCTTCAGAGTGCTGGCTCTTCTGGCCGTCCAAGGCACAGAAAAAAACACCCCACAGAAAGGGCCAAGCCAGGCTCACGGCGTGGAAGTAAGGCAATGGAGAAGCATCGGGAGGGAACTGAGGAGGGTAGTAACACGGAAACACCAGCAATTCCGGGCTTCCCTGGGAAGACAGAACAACAACTGCATAGAACTGACAATCTGCCTGGGGCTAAAACCTCTGAACACCAGACAGAGATAAGAAAAGCTAGTCCTCCCCACACAGAAAGAGATGGCAAATTCCACAGAAGCACAAAAGCCCCAAAATTCCAAGAAAAACAAAAAGAAGGGGGAGATTTGGACACATTTTATGGAATAAAAATACAAAATACAGAGGAGATAGAAGAGGAAACACAATCAAATGCTCAGAAACCTTCCAAAGAAAATGGAAACTCTCCACAAACCCATGAAGAATTTGATTCAGAAAGGATCAAAAAGATGGAAGCCTTCTGGTAATAAAAGTGGGAAATAATGCAAAAGAAATTCACGCATCTACAAAACCAGTTTGACCAAAGTGAAAAGGAAAAGGTCAGAATTAGGCAACTCAAAGACAATGAGCAAGAACTAATAAAGCAAAGCCAAAGGACCATGAAATTAGAAGAGAACATAAAATACCTCAATGACAAGGTGACAAACTTGGAAAATAGAAGGAGAAGAGACAATTTAAGAATAATTGGACTACCAGAAAAGCCAGAAATAAACAGCAAACTCGACATCATAATACAAGATATAATCAAAGAAAATTGCCCAGAGATCTTAGAACAAGAGGGCAATACAGACATTGAAAGAGTTCACAGAACACCCTCTACACTAAATCCCCAAAATACAACTCCCAGGAATGTAATTGCCAAATTCCAAAGCTTTCAAGCAAAAGAAAAAATCTTACAAGAAGCCAGAAAAAGACAATTTAGATATAAAGGAATGCCAATCAGGGTCACACAAGACTTTGTAAGTTCCACTCTGAATGATCGTAAGGCAAGGAACATGATTTTCAGAAAGGCAAGAGAGCTGGGTCTTCAACCAAGAATCAGCTATCCAGCAAAACTGACTATATACTTCCAAGGGAAAGTATGGGCATTCAACAAAATAGAAGATTTCCAAGTTTTTGTAAAGAAAAGACCAGAGCTCTGTGGAAAGTTCAATATCGAAAAACAAAGAACATGGAATACCTGAAAAGGTAAATATGAAGGAAAGGGAAAAGAAGAAAATTGTTATCTTTTTCTTTTACTCAAACACTCTTCTATAAGGACTACATTTATATCAATCTATGAATACTAACATGTAGGGGAAATGTAATGTGTAAATACGGGGAAAAGAAAGACCAAATAGAATAATCTTTCTCACACAAAGATTCACATGGGAAGGGGAGGGGAAGAAAACTCCTACAATAAGGAGAGGAAGAGAATTTTTACTTAACCTTATTCTCAGGGAAATCAACTCTGAGAGGGAAGAACATCCAGATCCATTGGGATCTTGAATTCTATCTTACACAACAAGGGAAGGGAGAAGGGAAAACCAAAGGGGGTAGGGGTGAGGGAACACAAAAAAGGGAGGGAAGAAGAGGGGGAGGGGGACTGAACAAAAAGGGAGGGACTAGAAAGTGAAACATATCAAGGGAGGGGACAAAGGGGACTGATTTAAAGTAAATCACTAGACTAAAAAGTACAGCTGAAGAAGAAAGGTTAGAATTAGGGAAGGATATCAAAATGCCAGGGAGTCCACAAGTGGCATTCATAACTTTGAAGGTGAATGGGATGAACTCACCCATAAAATGTAGACAAATAGCAGAATGGATTAGAATCCAAAACCCTACCATATGTTGTCTTCAAGAAACACACATGAGGTGGGTAGACACCCACAAGGTCAGAATTAAAGGATGGAGTAAGACCTTCTGGGCCTCAACTGACAGAAAGAAGGCAGGAGTGGCAATCATGATATCTGATAAAGCCAAAGCAAAAATAGAACTGATCAAAAGGGATAGGGAAGGTAATTATATTTTGTTAAAAGGGACTTTAGATAATGAGGAAATATCACTAATCAACATGTATGCACCAAATAATACAGCCCCCAAATTTCTAATGGAGAAACTAGGAGAACTGAAGGAAGAAATAGACAGTAAAACCATATTAGTGGGAGACTTAAACCAACCATTATGAAATTTAGTTAAATCAAATAAAAAAATAAATAAGAAAGAGGTAAAAGAAGTGAATGAAATCTTAGAAAAATTAGAATTAATATAGACATATGGAGAAAAATGAATAGGGATAAAAAGGAATATACCTTCTCAGCACCACATAACACATTCACAAAGATTGAACATACATTAGGTCACAGAACCATGGCACAGAAATGCAGAAAAGCAGACACAATAAATGCAGCCTCTTCAGATCACAAGGCAATAAAAATAATGATCAGTAATGGTACATGGAAAACCAAATCAAAAACTAATTGGAAATTAAACAATATGATACTCCAAAATCAGAGAGTTAGAGAAGAAATCATAGAAACAATAATTTCATCGAGGAAAATGACAATGGCGAGACATCCTTTCAAAACTTTTGGGATGCAGCCAAAGCAGTAATCAGACGTAAATTCATATCCCTGAGTGAATATATTAACAAACTAGGGAGAGCAGAGATCAATCAATTGGAAATGCAAATAAAAATACTCAAAAGCGATCAAATTAAAACCCCCCAGCATTAAACCAAACTAGAAATCCTAAAAATTAAGGGAGAAACTAATAAAATTGAAAGTGATAGAACTATTGATTTAATAAATATGACAAGAAGCTGGTACTTTGAAAAAACAAACAAAATAGAAAAAGTACTTGTCAATCTAATTAAAAAAGGAAGGAAGAAAAGCAAATTAACAGCATCAAAGATGAAAAGGGGGACATCACCTCTGATGAAGAGGAAATTAAGGCAATCATTAAAAATTACTTTGCCCAATTGTATGGCAATAAATACACCAATTTAGGTGATATGGATGAATATTTACAAAAATACAAACTTCCTAGACTAACAGAAGAAGAAATAGAATTCTTAAATAATCTCATATCAGAAAATGAAATCCAACAAGCCATCAAAGAACTTCCTAAGAATAAATCCCCAGGGCTTGATGGATTCACCAGTGAATTCTATCAAACATTCAGAGAAAAGTTAATCCCAATACTATGTGAACTATTTGACATAATAAGCAAAGAGGGAGTTCTACCAAATTCCTTTTATGACACAAACATGGTACTGATTCCAAAACCAGGCAGGTCAAAAACAGAGAAAGAAAACTATAGACCAATTTCCCTAATGAATATAGATGCAAAAATCTTAAATATAATACTAGCAAAAAGACTCCAGCAAGTGATCAGAAGGTTCTTCCACCATGATCAAGCAGTGTATTGTCCCTCAACATTCTGCAGGGATCTAGGAGAAAAACCACTATTCATAAGCAGAGGACAAACTCTGGGAGTAGAAACACAGGAAAAGCAACTACCTGACTACAGCGGTTGAGGGGACATGACAGAGAAGAGACTCTAAACGAACCCTCTAATGCAAATATTAACAACATGGCAATGGATTTGAATCAAAAACACATGTGATACCCAGTGGGATCATGCGTCGGCTGTGGGGGGTGGGGGTGGAGGAAAAGAAAATGACCTTTGTCTTTAATGAATAATGCTTGGAAATGATCAAATAAAATATTATAAAATTTAAAAAAATTGAATGGTATTAAAATGAGATTGTGGTTGGCTTAATCCAAAAAAAAAAAAAAAAGAACATACAAAGAAACATCAAGAAGGCCCAATTTGTCGGATCATAGATGATGTGAAAGTGAGTATCTATAAGAAGACTAGAAAGGACGGACGGGGAAGGTTGTGAATATCTTCAAAGGCCAAACAAAGAATTTCAACAGGCGATGTTAGGAATAATTGGGAATCACTGGAATTTAATGAATTGGATGGTGACATGGACCAACACGAAGTTTTAAAAAATTGCCTAGATAGCTGAATAGATGCTTCATAGGAGAGAAGAAAGAATTTGGAAAAGAGATATAAATAAAAAGTATTACAATACAGAGGTGATACGGGTTGAACTCAAATAGCATCTATGTGAATGGAGAGAAAGGAGTAAATAAGGGAAATTTTGTAGAGGTAGACATGACTTTGGATACTTGGGGGTAAACAAGAGTGAAATTTCAAGTTGTGGAACTGGTTGAATAGGAAAAGACAAAACATAGCACTCATTAAGTGTCTGCCCTATGCCAGGCACTATTTTTGATGCTTTACAAATATAATCTCATTTCATCCATGCAATGACTCTAGGAGATAGTTTTTGTTATGACACCACTTTTACATTTGAGGAAACTAAGAGTCAAACTTCTAGGAAACTTCTAAGGCTAGTTTTTAACTCAATTTTTCCTTATTTCAGGCCCAGTTTTATGACCAGTCTATGACATAACTGCCTGGATGGTGCTCCTTAATAGCAATAGGAAAGTTCAGAAAAATTGGAGGATTTGGAGTAGGGAAGAGTTCCATTTAGAGTATATTCAGTTTGAGGTACTTATGGCACATGTAGTTGAATATCTACAACCGGATTTGGTCATGTTAGAATTAAACTCAGAAAACTAGTACATACAATCTTATATATATATATATATATATATATATATATATATATATATAACATATATAAAATTTACTTAAGATGATAATTGAATTTATTTGGGCTAATAAGATTACCAAATGAGAGAATATAGAAAATAACAACAGAACTTGAGGGGATACCTAGAATTAATGAGTGAAACAAGGATGAAATGCTCACACACACACACACACACACACACACACACGACAAATCAAGCAATTAGGAGAACTTGGAGAGAACAGTGCCATATCAAAGAAGCAAGGAGAGGGTGTGAAAGAGGAAAATGTGATCAATAGTGTCAAATGATGCAAAAAATGTTGAGAAGAACAAGACTTGAGAAAATCTATTTATCATTGATAACTTTGGAGGATAATTTCAGTTGAATAATAGTGTGTGAAACCAAATTTCAGAAAGTTTAGAAGAGAATGAGCGGGAAATAGATGACAACTACAGATAGCTTCCTCAAGGAATTTAGCCATGAAAAGGAAAGTAAGAAGATGTAGGTCAAAATGTCTAGGAGGAGAGAAGATTGAGGGGTATTTATTGGAGTGTCAGGAGGTAGCCCTGAAGGAACCAGTAAATAAGAAGGGATTTTGGCTAATATCAGTTTTCACTGTAACATCCCTTCTCTCCTCATAGCTTTCATTAAAACTATTATCCATAATTAATATCATGATATGTCAGTTGTCTAGGGGTGAGAGGACAGGTGTTTACAATGCAGATTGGAGTGTCAGAGAATGATGGCGGTTATGGAACTCATGTGATTTTGTTCTTGCATAAAAGTAATTTGTCAAAATGCCAGTATTTGTTAATTTCCATTGCCCAGCCTTGTTGTGCCTGAGGTGACTCATTTTTAAGTGAACTGTAATTGAACAAATGAAGCCAGTCACATCTGGAATGAAATTTTCATGTTCAACTTAAGCCTGCAATGACATTAGACTCCGTGTGGGAGATATCCATTCATTAGAACCTAGCTATAGTGAAGTGAACCCTCCGGGCTGATGCAGAGAGAGGAATTTTGTCATCTGTTATGCATGTGGTACTGAACTTCTGAAAGGAAAATAAGCTTAGAGATCCAAGTGGAGAAAAAAAATGATAGAAACAAAGAAATGACAGACTCAGAGAGATGATGTTAACTAGAGAATGAGAGGAAACAGGAGAGATATAGAGCCAGAATGACACAGGAAAATAGAAAGAATTGACGAATTATAGATTTTGTTGGAATTATGGAAAATTTGCCACTAAAATACACCAAAACTGGAACTTCATATGGAATGGTTACTAAGAAATGCTGTTAGAAATGGAGAGAAGCAAATGGAGATCAACACATGAAGTAGAAATTAATATATAATATTGTTGGAAAGGCAAGTCAGAGTCAACTTTGGAAGATCTTTTAAATTCCAAAAAGACTTCACAATTGTCTTTTATTCTGTGGGCAATAGGGAGTGAGTGGATCTAACTAAGGAAGTCCTATGTCCAGAGCAATGATTTAGAAAGTCAATTTGATGACTTTTCACATTCTTGACTTTCTCTATATTTCCCATTGATAAGAACTTGGCAAAGAGCTGCTCCCTTTTAGTGGGTAGGGCAAGAGCTGTTCTCATTTTGCCTACTTCTCTGGGTCTAAAAATATATTAATATGGAATATATTGACATCTTATCTTTAAAATATTTTTGTCTCATGTGTTTACAGGAAACATTAAGAAATGAAATATTATCATGTCTCCATAATAGAGTGGAGATATTTTTGATGGTCATAGGTTTGTGCTGAGCTATGAACATCATTGCCCAGTAAATAGCAAATGCATAATCAATAATATAGTCTATATAATTGATGTTTCCCATTAAGTATCTTTTTTCTTTTGCAAACAATGTATGTAATTAGGTAACAGATTATGGCCTTCCTGGCTATATTGGCCTTGTCTTGGGAAGATTTTAAAGAGAACTGAACTACAGTATTTCTCGAGTACAGTAGCTTTATTTTGAAGTCCTTTATTATATGAAATTGAAATTTTAATATTTCTACCTTAAACATCATGCTTAACAGTGACGCTGCTGCTGATCTTAAAGATAATGTTAATAATAATAAATTCCTGACATTTATATATTTATATTTATATTATATATTTATACTTATGTTATATATTTATATTTAGCAGTTCAACATGCAAAGCATTTTTTATATATTTTCTCATTTGATATTCACAAAAATATGGGAGTTAGATGTTATAATTTTCTTCACTTTGCAAGTGTACAAAATGAGGCTAAGAAAAGCTATGCAAATTTCCTATGGCCATCCAGTAAGAAAGTCACTGAAGAAAGATTCTTCAGGTTTTCTTGACTCCATTCAATGATTTACCTAATTTATCCATTTCACTACTTAAGGAGAATTTTCTTTAAAATGAATTTATGTGAAACCTATGTTTATTGGGTTGTTTGCCTTATGGCTAGGAAGTTCTGTTTGTCTCATTTTTTAAAATTTATGTTAAATTTTCATGTAAATTCTCTGGCCAACTAAAATATCTATTAATATTAATAGGGATAGTACTGTGATCATACATATTTGTTATGGACCCTCCCTGTATGAGAATTCTTATGCATTCATCAATTCTCTACTTTTGTCTTCATGATAATTTGTATTCAATGTTATCTATTATCACTCCACTAATGACTAATTCAATCTTCATTCCTCTCTAGTATCCTGTGTCATTTGATAGTTGAATATTAATTCCTTCTGGATCTCTTTCCTTCCTACAATTCCCATATCCAATTTTCCCTCCTTCTCTTACCCTCTAAGCCACTCAATCTCTATTCTTTCTTCTGATGTCCATAGAAATATATTATTATTTACCCTTCTTTCACAAAATCACTGTCACAGACAATTAAAGAGGGGAGGGCATTTTGACTAGTTAGACAAACTCATGTACAAAAAAAGATGTTTTCATCATAACATACCACATAAATGGTCATCCATTCCCTGCTTGAAGATAACTAATAAAGAGTATTGCATTACCAGAAAAGACAATATATTTCATTTTTATATATCTCTAAATATCAGGGATTTGTCCTGGCCTTAAGCTTAATTTGCTAAACTCACATTTCTACTTATTTTTTCTAGTCTACCCTTTGTGTTTAAATAGTAAAAAAAATGTCATTTTCATGTATTTTCCATATTGAACATAGTTCAAAGAATGCCATCCTTATCACCTCATGCCTCTTTCCTGTGCAAATGGCCACAAATGTCATTAATTTATTGACCTATATTTTTAATTTTAATTTTTGAAGATTATATCTTGAGCTGAAAAACTCTGCAAAAGTCATTTCAGTTTTTTAAAGATGAAGAAACTGAGTCTCAGAAAGGATAAATAATCCAAAGTGATATGTCAGAGACAGGAGGTAGATTCAGTTTATCTGATATTAAATACAATTTATTTTTATTCACACCATTAGAAAATCTTAGAAATAATATCAGAGGCCTCACCTTGAATACCCCAATTGTATTTCTGTTACCAGTACTTCCACCCTACTAAAATAACTCTCTTGTAGGCTATACATTACCACCTTATCATCAAATCATTACCTGAATGCTATAATTCTTTTATTTATAATCCTTTATCTTATGTCAAAAGGTTAAAGTTATCATGAATTTAAAGTCATCAGATGATAATTTTCACAGAGAAGGGATTAAGATTCAAGGGTAATGAGAAAGTTTCTTTCAGAAGATGGGAATTTAGATGATATTTGAAGGAAGTAAGGGAATCCAGAAGGCAGAGATGAGAATGGAAAGGGTTTCAGGCATGCCAACTCATTGATAATGTGAAAGTGATAGAATCCTCCAGAGAATGCAATTATTCATTTTACAAATCATTAACACGTAAAAGAAAAATAAAACAAAGGTTTTGTTTGATGGGCAGCTCAAATAGTGGCAAAGTTAAGTTTGGTTTATAGAAATTTTGGATTTCATCCCAAGGCCCAAAATTCTGAAATGTAGTATGCCTTAAAGGGGAAGAGGTTTTTTTTTTTTTTCAGAAATGATATTCTTGGAACAAAAATACTAATAATAACCTTTTGAGGGACTAAAGGAGGGAAGTATATTGGAATATGACGTGGATTCTCAGGAAGTTCTCAGGTCACTTTCCCTTATTAAGTGTCATACACAAAGAATAAAAAAAGACCTTATGGAAAAGGGTCACTCGAAAGATGTGTTATAGCAGGGTAAGAATATCATGAAGGCCAAATCTCATAATTCAAAATTAAACAAATATTTATTGAATTTCTAGTGTTTACAAAGAGTTTTGTAATAGAAATTAATGGTTGGGTAAGGATGAATCATATGGTTCTTGACCTCAGAATAATTTCAGACTCATCAAAACACCAAGGACAGTTAAAAAAAGATTTTGAAGCTTTTATAGGCTTCAAAACAACACGGAATTAACAATGAAATAATAGTCCAACTCTTAGGGACAAATAATATTATATTAACAGATGACAGATGGCTGAGAAAAAAACAATAATGAACAATTCAACATTTAATTCTTTTCAATTTCTGAATAGAGATTTTTTTAAATTTAAAAGGATACAAAACATTTGGTTAAAAAGAACTTGAGAATTGCATTCTGGGAGCTAAGATGGCATAGAAAAGGAGACTGTACTCCCACATTCTCTCCATACACAACAACAACATGAATATATTTCCTCAAAAGAAAGGAAAACTGGGAACAGAACCAGGATGGAGGAATAGGAACAGAAATACCTCCAACCACGCTAAAATCCTCTCACCAATCTTAAAATCACACCTCAAAAAAATACTAGAGTGAAACAAACAGTAAGACAAAGTGAAGCAACCTTCATTGACAAGTAGGCAAAGAGGGTCTGGTTCACTGGGGTGAGAAAAGATCACAGTCCACAGGAAACTGTAACAAGGAGAACCTGCAGAAGCCAACTGCAAGCCTCCATACGCTACATCTACTGTTCCAGGTTCTGAATGTGGGCCCAAGCAGAAATCCATAACCCAAGACCTGCCTAAGTCAATAGCAGTACAACCACCCACACACTCCATAAAGTCTGAGCCAAAGTCCAAGTCTGCAGTAAGGTTGGGAATCTCAGTCTACTTGGCATGCCTAATTGGTGCAAGCCCAGGGTAATGTTACCTAAACCAGGAAAAGCCAAAAATATCGAAAGGAAATTACAGACCAATTTTGTTAATGAAAATAGATGAAAAAATTTTAAACAAAATACTAGTCAGGAGAGGATAGCCATATATTACAAGGATTTTTCACTATGAGAAGATGGGATTTAGACCAGAAATTCAGGATTATTTTGATATGGTGAAAAATTTTCAGCACAATTTATCATATTAATAACCAAACTAAAAAAGGATTGTCTTAATAGATTCAGAAAAAAACTTCCAACAAAATACATCTATTTCTATTAAAAACAATAGAAAGCATAGAAGTCAATGCTTAATTCCTTGAAATGCTAAAGCAAGTGTCATCTGCAATGAGGATAAGTTAGAAGTCTCCCCAGTTAGATCAGGGGTAAAACAAAGATGCCCATTATCCCCACTATTATTTAATGTTACACTTAGATACTAGCTTTAGCAAAAAGAAAAAAAAAAGTAATTGAAGGAATTAAAGTATGCACAGAGGAAACTGAAGTATCACTCTTTGTAGGAGATATACTTAAAGAATCCTTGAGAATCAATAAAAAACTAGATGAAATAAACAACAACTTTAGCAAAATTGCAGGATAACACACACAAATCATCAGCATTTCTATATATATATTAGGAACAAAGTGCACCAGCAAGAGATATAAAGAAACATTCTATTTAAAATAACTCTAGACAGTATAAAATCCACTTGCCAGGACAGAAATTATATGAAAACAATTATAAAACACTTTTCACACAAAGTTAGACCTAAATATAAGAAAAAAATGTTAATTGTTCCTGTGTAGGCTGAGCTAATATATTAAAAATGACAATTCTGCCTAAATTAATTTACTTATTCAGTTCACTTACAATCACATTACCAAAAAGATATTTTATATAACTAGAAAAAATAATAAAATTCATCTGGAAGAATATGTCAAGAATAACAAGGAAATTAATGGAAATACATATATGAAGAAAGATGCCCTAGCAGTACTGGATCTCAAACTGTACTATAAAGTAGTAGTCATCTAAAGAGTCTGCAACAGACCAAGAAATAGAATTGCAGATCAGGAAAATAGATTAGATACACTACGTAGAGGGGTAAGTGTCTTTAGCAACCTAGTGGTTGATAATCCCACATGATTCCAGCTTTTGGTAACAAGAATGCATTATTTAACAAATACTACTAGGAAAACTGGAAAACAGAAAGAGATAAACTAGATATAGAATAATATCTCACACCCTTTTCCAAGATAATACCAAAATGGGCATGTGACTTAGATAATAGTGATATAATAAGTAATTTAGGGGAATAAGAGTAGTTGACCTGACAAATCTATGGAAAATTGGAAAATCTATGACCAAACAAGAGATAAAGAACATTATAAGATGTTAAATTTATAATTTTGATTTTATTAAATTAAAAAAGCTTTTGTATAATCAAAACTAATGTAACCAAGATTAGAATGGAAACAGCAGACTGGGAGAAAAAAAAATATAACAAATTTCTCTAACAAAAAAATAAATTTCTCCAGGCTAGAGAGAACTATATAAAATGTATATGAATACAAGCCATTCCCCATTTGAGAAGTGACCAAAAGGTATGAACAAGCAATTTTCAGGTGAAGAAATCAAAGCTATCAGTATCATATAAAAATGATCTAAATCATTCTTGATTAGGGAAATATAAATTAAAATAATTGAGCTATCACCTCACATCTATCAGATTGGCCAATATGATAGCATAGAAAAGTGATATACATTAAGGGGAATTTGCCAAAATTGGGACACTAATGCATTGCTGGTAGAGTTGTGAACTGATCCAACCACCATGGATGGCAATTTCTAACTATGTCCAAAGGGCTGTAATACTATATATACCCTACAATACTACCATGCCACAACTGTGTCTTGTATTACAAAGAGCTAAAAAGCAGAAAGGATCTGCTTGAATAAAAATATTTATAGCTCCTCTTTTTGTGGTCACAAGGAATTGGAACTTGATGGGATGTTTATTAATTAGTAAATAACTGAACAAATTGTGGCATATGTTGGTGATGGAATACTATTGTGCTCTAAGAAAAGCAGGATGATTTCAGGAAAATCTGGAAAGATCTACATGAACTGATGCTGAACAAAATGCAGAACTGGGAGAACATTATACAATTTCAGCAATTTTGGGGAATGATCAACTCTAAAAGTTTTAACTATTCTCAGCATTATAGTAATCTAGGACAATTCTGAAGGACTTATGATGAAGAATGCTATCCACCTTCAGAGAAAACTATTGCAGTCAGATTCAAATCAAAGTGCACCATCTTTCACATTAGTTTTTTTTATGATTTTATTTTGGAGTTTTGGTTTTATACGAGTATTCTCTTACAACAATGATCAATATGGAAGTATATTTTGCAGGAAAATACATATGTAACCTAGATTAAATTGTTTACCTGCTCCATTAAGTGAGATGGAAGGGAGGAAGAGAGAAAATTTGGATCATATAATTTTGGAAATTTTGGAAAGTATGTTGAAAAATATTATTACATGAAGTAGGGTAAATAAAATATCTTTGAATTAAAAATATCATTAGGGAAAATTGCCCTGCTATCCTTGAGCAAGAGTAAAAATATAAATTGAGAAAATCTCCCATTACCTCCTGAAAGAAATTTCAAAATAAAAGACCCCAGGACTAATTACACTCTAATTCCATAACTACCAGGCCAAGGAAAAAGTACTACAAAGACCCAGAAGTAAACAATTTAAATATTGTGGAACTGCATCAGGATTACAAAGGACCTCATCACTTCTGCTTTAAAGTACTAAATGTATAGAGTATGATATTATGATAGGTAAAGGATCCAGTGTTACAATAAAGAATTAAATGTCCAGCAAAACAGGATAGTCCTTCAGGGAAAACAAGTGATAATCAATTAAATAGAGGAATTTTGGGATTTTCTGACCCAAAACTGGAGCTGAAAAGAAAATTTTATGAGCAAATTCAACGCTCAAGAGAAGTATAACAAGATAAAGTGAAAATCTAAAGGTTTCAATAAGGTTGAATTTTATGTGTTCATTACTGAGAATTTTGAGAAAGGTACTGAAAATGTGTAAAATGTCTAAAGATACTTAAGATACTTAAGAACTACATTAGTATCAGATCAATGAAAAGGAGTATATAAAAGAGAAATACATAGAAAAAATGGAAAAGGAGGAACAGAAGGGGGTAAACTGTCTCTCATTCAGAGGTATGTAGAAGGCAAATGCTTTAGTCTAAAAGATGAGGGGTGGCTTTACTTGAACCAAGATCATCAGAACTCTGTTAGTAAGGGAATAACACACTCAGTTGTAGAAACCAGCTATACACTACAGGGAATCAGGAGGGTAGAGAGAATAATCATAAGATGGGGGATGGACAAAAGAGAGGATGATCTAGGGGAGGTTAGTATGGAAAACAAGGAAACTCTGAACAGGGAAAGACTAAAAAAGCAGAGAAAAAGTGAACAAGTAGAAATAAGGAGAGAAACTCATAATTAGTAATCATAACTGTGGGATGTAAGTAGAATGAACTTGCCTTTAAAATCGAAAAAGAGTGCAGAGTGGATTAAAAAACAGAATACTACAATATACTGTCTATAAAAATATATTTTAAAAAAGGGAGACACACTCAGAGGAAAAAGTAAGACACTGGAGCAAAATCTACTATACTTCAGTAAAGTAATAAATGCAGAAGTAGCAATCATGATTTCAGAGAGTGCAAAAGTTAAAAAGTAATATAATCAAGAGTTATAAGGAAGTAAATTACACAGTAATAAATATAGAAAATAAAACACTATCACTATTAAGCATATATTCACTAAATAGCAAAGCATCCAGGTTCATAAAAGAAAAGATACAAGAGTTAAGGGAGAAAAGAGAAAAAACAAATGTAAAATGAAAGGCATAGACCTTTTTCTCAGCAGTACATGGCACCTTCACATAAACTGACCTTATAACAGTCAAATGTAGAGAAGCAGAAATGTTAAATGTCTATGGTCAGACAATAATGCAGAAAAAAATTATGCTCAACAGAGCGCAGCAGAAAAACTAAAATTTAATTGGAAACTAAACAATTTTATCCTAAAGAATGAATGATTCAAAGAACAAATCCTATAAAAAATCAATAATTTTATTGAAGAAAATGACAATGAGGCAATATATAAACATTTGTGAGGTGTCAAAGTGAATCTGAGGGAAAAATTTGTATCTCTTAATGTGTACATCAATAGAATTGGAGGAAGAACAGATTAATGGATTCAACCTCCAATTTAAAAAATGAAATTAGATGGTGGAGGGATAGCTCAGCCCTTTATAATTGATTACATGAATTGTTTTTCTCCTGATGCTGCTATGTACACGAAGAAGTTTGGACAAATTTAATATATTCATCAGCAATGTTTTGAAAGACTCTATTTTATTAAGTATTCATTTTTTCCTCTGTAGCATTATACTTAATTTTTCTGGTTAAGTTATTTTTGGTGGTAAAAATTTATATTTCCCTTCTGGAATAGTGTATTCCAAATTTCATGCTACTTTAAAATGGTGGCTTCTTTCATGGCATGAGAAATATGGAAATATGCATTGCATGACAGTTCTCACATAATCTTTGTCAAAATATTTATCTTCTCAGGAAGTGAGCAGGGATGAGATGCAGGGAGACAATCTGGATCAAAAAATATCAGAAAACAATTCTTAAAAATGGTTTCTACATGTCACAGAAAAAATAAATTAAAAATTATTAGGAGATAATTCTTTTTTATTCACTATTATAACATACTAATGATCAGAGATATTCACAGAAGGACTTAAAATGTGGGAAATAATGAAATTTCTGTCATATTAGAAGTGCTAAATAAGTTAGATATATACCTGCCTTAAGCTTAAGAAAAGAAGACTCTGATATTTGTTAGAGGATGGAATACAATTTTCTTCTAAGTAATTTACACATCTGGAATTCTAATTTTCTTTTTGGTGCTTGATTTTTATTTAGTATTAGTTGGATTTTGAAAGACAATGGATATATGGGAGCCAAAACCATCAATCTTATTTTGAAGATGTTTTGGTGAACTGTGTGTGTGTATAGATTGATCTTAGTGGTAAAAGTCTTTTTGTAATCTACCCTACCAAGAAGTGGGTGCTTAGCCACTTTTACAATTTCCAGAAATTCTTAAGCTCTCTTCTCTGGCTCCTTTTGATCTTGATAAAGCATAAAAGATTGAACAATTGTTATTTGACTCATATAAAAAGGACAGGAAATCCTTGGAAGAATACTGCACAATCAACTTCTATTGTTGTGAATTCAGTAAGAAATGAAAGGTAGAACAGGGGAAAATGAAACCCACCTAACAGCCACAAATCCTCTTTTGCCCATTTGCCCACTTCCACTCCCTCCTATAAGGAAGATTTGGATTAAAATTACTTTTACTCAGCCAAATTGGCTGAGTTGTATTTTGCTTTTCTTTTTCTGTACTTTGCCACAGATGTTCCACTGTGAAGAATGACAGGTAGCAGGACAGACTGGTAAAAAATAGCAGTGTCTTGGCCATTCCATTCTTAAACTGAATCATTTATAACTGAGTATGAGGCACCCACAGGTACACCTTTGTCTGGAAAAAAAAAGATGCTAAGCTTTCTTTAGCCTTATAGTTCCTATTTTACTTGTGTAGAATCTGGCCTCAAACTGCAATCAAATGCCCCACAGGAATTGCCTTGAAGTCAATTTCCTATGTCATTCCTTATATTAATATTTCATTTGAAAACATTCACTCAGCCCCTGCCAACAACTTTACAGGTCTCACCTCAGCACTTCAAAAGTAGAGTCGAGGACATGGGATTCATCAGAGAACATTTCTGTATGAATACCATCTCCCTTCTCCATGTTCTTTAGCTTTCTTTTTCTCCCCAGACAAGTATGCAATGGAAGCAGGTGGCATGATCCAATTATCAGTAGTTGGCACCACAGGTAAGAAATGAGGAATTTTGAGGGCTATTGAGCACAATGGGATGATTTTCTTCCTGGTTCTCAGGGAATTAGGCATGTAGCTCCCATTAATTTTAATGGGGTTTTGGGGGCTAATCTGTAATCCAATCTCATACCCTTCTGGAAATGTTCGTGATGGATCAGCACAAAGTTATGGAGCACAGGTGTTTAATTGGTTGCATATCTGAACAGAATAAAAGTTCATAGAATAAAGACATATCCAGTGGAGAGCTAAGAAGGGCTGGAAAATGGAGCTGTCATATAGATTATAGTTGGATCTATTAGGTTGCAGGTTAGAATAACTTTGCCAAATGAACCGGAGGAGAAGATGAGTTGACCTTATTTGTGTTTTCTTAATTGGTCCTGTGTGCTTCTCCTTTTGTTTCATAAGGGTGTCGATATTGGTTTTTAAAGCCCTTGGATTGTCAGCCTTTTGGCGACTCTGTATGAGACTGCATTTTCAGAGCTATTTTTTTCATGGCAGTGAAGCCCAAAGAACTGAAAAACTCCCAAATCTCATTTGCAGATTGTGTAGCACTAAAGCTTTCTTTATTAATGTGTCCTCAATAAAATAGCCCCAATACACTTAGGAACATGCTTCAGTGAAAGTGAATGAATTTGCAATTTTACTGTGTTCAGTGAGATTGCAATGCTATTTTGTTGTTACATGACCCAAGGTAGAAGGAAGGAACCACAGATGCCAAAACTTCTACCTCCCTCTAGTTACCTTTATCCAAGGGTGTTTACTGTTACAAACCATAAGAACAAGCAGACCTTGTTACACAACTTAATATTATACCCAAGTGTGAAATATGACAAAACATGATCAGTTTTGGCTTTCAGGAAGACTAGGAAGCAACATTAAGGTAGTATGAATATGGTGACTTCGTGTTCCTAATTTTTATTTTGAAAGAATTCTTATTCTAGACCTTATGCTTTAGAGATGGATTGGTCATTTATTCATATACAGAATGAAATTATAGCTATAAAAATAACCAAGATGCTTTACAACAGGAAAAAAAACTGAACAGGATTCACAAGCTTAATGGATAATTACTAAAACAATTGATTGGGAGAATAATATTAAAATCTATATTTTATAGAATTCAGTAAATATTTCCCAATTGCATGTTAAATAATTTGAAACCATCTAGAACTTTTTAGTTCTGAATTCTTTCCCTTCCTCCCAACCACCCCCCTTTTTGAGAAGTCAAAGCAATTTGTTATGGATTATACATGTACATTCATGTAAGAAAAAAATGGAATAAGAAAAATAAGCATTTAAAATGTATACAGTGATCCTTCACCTATTGTGGGAATTGTGTTTCAGAGATCCCTCTAATAGGTGAAGATCCACAAAGTACAGACACTGAGCCAATCAGTACCTAGGATACAGAACACAGAGCTGTGGTTGGTCTCTTTTCATTCCATCAGCCAATAGTGTGCTGTGTACAATCTCATGTTGGAAAACTTGTGAAAGCAGTAGTGGCATACTGTATTTCCATTGTGTACAGTACAGTATTCATCCATAAAATCCTGTGATATAGTGAAAACTCTGCAATACAAAATTAGATATATTTATTTTAAAAGCCCACAATATAGTGAAGCCGTGATAAGTGAACCACAATATAACAATGGATGACTATACTTCAATCTGTATTCAGGGTTCATCAATTTTCTCTCTGAAGGTAGATAAAAATTTTCATAATGCGACCTTTTGGAATTATCTTATATCATTGCCTTGATCAGAGTAGTTAGTCTTTTACAGTTTAATGATCTTTACAATATTACTCTTATTGTATACAGTGTTCTCTTGGTTTTGCTCACTTCATGGAGTTCATAGAAATCTTTCCAGGTTTTTCAGAAATAATCCTGCTAATCACTTCTTACAAGAAGTTTTTTTTAAATCAAACCCTATTTATTTCTCTGTTCATCATATTCTGAAACAAGACATCTATTTGCTTACTCTAGCAAAAAATCCTACAGGAAATAAAACAAAGGATAATATGCTTCAATCCACATTTGGACTCTGTTCCTTCTATGTTGGTGGATAACCTATTTAATCACAAATCCCTTGAAATTATCCTGTCCTTCTGCTGTCAATAATAGTTAAGTCATTCACAAGTGATCATTATATTCTACTGTTACCTTGTCCTATATTCTCCTGATTCTACTCACTTTATTTGCATCACTTCATATAAGTTTTTCAAGGGTTTTTTTTTATGTGTCTATATGTGTGTATATGTGATCATCTTATTTTCAACATAATTTCTCTTTGTGTTTCTTGCTACTGAACTTTGTGGGTAATACAGAAAAATGCTGATATGTGTGGCTTTATTTTGTATCCAACCAATTTTACTAAACTTATTTCAACTAATTTTGTAGTTGATTTTCTGGGGTTCTCTCATATCATCTGCAAAGAGTCATAATTTGATTTCCTCATTGTCTACTTAAATTCCTTCCATTTCTTTTTCTTTTCTTATTGCTAAAGCTAGCAATTCTAATGCAGTATTAAATAATAATGGTTATAATGAGTATTCTAGTTTCACTTCACTTCACTTATTGGGAAGGCTTCTAACATATCCCCCCTGGAGATGATACTTGCTGTAAGTTTTAGGTAGATACTACTTAGCATTCTATGGAATGACCCAGTTATTCCTATGCTTCCTAGAGTTTTTAATAGGAATGAATATTGTATATTTTTGAAGACTTTTTCTGCATCAGTTGAGATAATCATGTAATTTCTGTTATACTGATAGGTTTTCTAATATTGAACCAGTCCTGAATTCCTGGTGTAAATTCCACTTGGTCATAGAGAATATTGTTATATTCTTCTTGCTAGCATTTTATTTAAAATAGTTTGCACCTATGTCCACGAGTAAAATCAGCCTATACTTATTTTCCCTTGTTTTTGCTCCTTCTGGTTTAACATATTTGTGCCATAAAAATGATTTGGTATGATTATTTCTCTGCCTATTTTGCTAAATAGTTTACTTAGTATTGGGATTAATTATTCTTTAAATATTTGATGAAATTCACTTAAGGATCCATCTCGCTCTGGAGAACTTTTCTATGAGAGATAATTGATGGCTTATTCAATTGCTCTTTCTCTTATGGGATTATTTACATATTGCAAATTCTCTTCTTAATCTGGGGAATTCATATTTTTGTAAATATCCATGTATTTCACTCAGATTATCAAATTAATTAACATATAATTGGGCAAAATAGCTCTCAATTGCTCTAATTTCCTCATCTTTGTTGATGAATTCACCTTTACATTTTCATACAGATTTGCTTCTTTCCTTTTTAAAATCAAAATAAATGATTATTTAATTTGTTTTTCATAAAACCAACTCAATTTTATTCATTATATGGTTATTTGCTTTCACTTTTATTAGTTTCATCTTTAATTTTTAGGATTCCCTATTCTCTTTTTTATTTGGGAACTTTTAGTTTGTTCTTTTTCTAATATTATTAGTTGAATGCCCACTTAATTGATCCACTTCTTCTCTATTTTATTCATGTAAGCATTTAGAGATATGTCCTTTCCCCCAGTTACTGCTTTGGTTTTATCCCATAAATTTTGGTGTGTGATCTCATTGTAATTCTCATTGATGAAATTATGATCCACTACTTTTTAAGAATTAGATTATTTAGTTTCTAATTTTTTTTATTTTCATGAACTCTTATTGATTATAATTTTCATTGTATTGTAATATGTAAAGGACATATTCATAATTTCTGCTTTTCATCATTTGGTTGTGAAGATTTTATGTCCCAATGCATGATGAGTTTTTATTTAGGTACCTTGACCTTTTCTCATTCAGTTTTCCCCAGAGTTCTACTATTTCTAAATTTTATAAAATTTCATTCTCTTCCTTTACTTTTTTTCTTTCTGTGGTTTGATTTATCTACATGGAGAAATGGAGAAATTGACATCACCCAATAGCATAATTTTATTTATTTCCTCCTGAAGCTCATTTAATTTCTCCCCTAAAAAAATTGGAGGCTGCTCCATTTGGTGCATATTTATGCATGGTTTAATACTGATATTAATTTATTATCTATAGTACCTTTTAGCAAGATGTAATTGCCTTCCTTATGTCTTTTAATTGTATCTATTTTTGATTTAGATTTCTCTAAGATCATTATTGATGTTCTCATTTTTTTATCTTTAGATGATATACAATAAATTCTACCCAGCCCCTTACCTTTTTATCTATGAATGTCTCCCTTACTCAAATGTGTTTCTTGTAAACCACATTTTCTAGTATTCTATTTTCTTTCATCCATTCTGCTATTTGCTTCCATTTTATGGGCGAATTAACATTCACAATTTTAATGATCAACTATATATTCTCCTCTATCTTATTTCTCCCTTTTTATACTGCTTGTTCTTCTTCCACTCTGCCCCTCCTAACATTTTTTTTTCATTTTTAATCACCTCCCCTAATTCCCTCTCATTTCAATTACCCTACCTTATATTATTCCCCTCCAACTTCTCAATATAACAAGATAAGATTCTATGATGAAATTATTTTGGTTGCTATTCCCTCTATGAGCCAGTGATGATGAGAGTAAGGTTTAAGTGTTGCTCATCCTCCCCTTCACTGTAATAGGGTTTTTTGTGTCTTTTTGTGAAGGTATTTTACCTCATCGTACCTCTCCTTTTCCTCTTCTCTCAGTGCAACTTTCTTTTTCACCCCTTGCTATTTTTTCTCATATCATATCATCATAATCAACTTACTCTGACACCCACTATGAATATCCTTCTCAGTGCTCAAATACTGGTAAAATAAAAATTAAGAATTACAAATATCATCTTTCCATGTAGGAATACAACATTTCAACCTTATAGAATCTATTATATTTTTCTTTATTTACCATTTTAAGCTTTTTTTGGATCTTGTGTTTGGACATGAAGTACTTTTTTGTTTGTTTATTTAGTTCTGTTCTTTTCATTAGGAATTAATGGAAATATTCTATTTTGTTAAATGACTAATTTCCTCCTTGAAAGAATATACTCAGTTTTGTTGGGTAGGCATTTTTGAGTAATAACTTTGAACTTCTTTCTCTAAAATATATTCCCAGCCTTCTAATCCTTTAATGTGGAGACTGCTAAATCCTGTGCAATCCTAACTACAACTCCATAGTATTTGAATTGTTTCTCTCTGGTTGTTTGAAGTAGTTTCTCCTTGTCTTCAGGGATCTTGAATTTAGCTTTAATGAGTTGTCATTTGGGAATTTGTTTCTGAAGGATTTTGTGGATTCTTTTAATTTCTATTTAACTCTCTTTTACACGAATATCATGCCTGTCTTCCTTAAACATTTCTTGTATTATGATGTCCAGACTTTTTTTTTTCTTTTATCTTGGCTTTCAGGTAATCTAATAATTTTTAAATTTTCTGTCCTGGATCTATTTTCTACTGTCAGTTTTCCTTTTTCAATGAGATATTTCACATTTTCTTCTTTTTTTCATTCTTTTGATTTTGTTTTATTTTTTCCTCATGTCTTATGAAGTCATTCGCTTCTACTTGTCCAGTTCTATTTTTCTTTCATGAGCTTTTGAGACTCTTTTTTCCATTTGACCAATTCTGCTGTTTCATTCTTATTACATTTTTTTCATTTCTCTCTCAAATTTTTCCTCTACCTCTCTTAATTGAATTTTGAAATCATTTTTGAGCTCTTCCAGATTCTAAAACCTATTCATATTTTTCTCTGAAATTTTGTGTATATTTCTTTTGCTGTCACTGATCCCTTCTGTATCTGTGTCTCCATAAAAAAAATTGTATAATTTTCTCAGCCTTTTCCTTGATTTTCACTTTTATCTCAAAGGTGGGCTCTGTTATCAAGGTAGATAGTTTTCTTTTAAACTCGAGTTTTTCCTTGATGCTACCCCTTTCTCTGTTTCTGAGTTTTGGCAATTTCCAATTTTTTCCAAGGTGGTATGATGGCCTATGGGCTGAGAGCTCTGAAAGTCACTTTCCACTGCTGATCTGCTGATTTCAATCACCCCCTGAGACTGTTGATGGTTTGTTCTCTACATGAAAGTTGTTTAACTCTATCTTTCTGTTTCTTCTTTCACTCCCGTATTCATTTTGAGTAGTTTATTTAAGGTTGATCAAAGAGGATTCTCATAATGGTTTATTTTTTCCCTGTTTCTATGCCACCATCTTGAATTAACCCACTCAATTCTGCTTTTAAAGGAGTTCACTTCAGTTGATTTTGTATCTCTTTCTTCAATGGGCATATTCTGGTTTTAAAATTATTATTTCTTGCCCAGTGGACTTACGCATTGGCTATGGGGGGTGGGGGGGGGAGGAAAAGAAAATTATCTATGTCTTTAACGAATAATGCTTGGAAATGATCAAATAAAATATATTTAAAAAATTATTATTTCTTCAGTATTTTTGTGTATCCTGTATTGATTTAGATTCTAATAAATTTTAGAATCTTGTCCCCCAAACTACATTTCCCAAAATCCCCTTTTCCTTTTTCTGTATTTGCATCATTTATGTTAATTTGGTATTCAGCCACACATTAGCTCTCTCTGGCTGGCCTGGTGTGGAGGAAGCAAGTATCTGGCTTGGTTTCTCTGGCTTTTACTTTCCCTTTGTTCAAAGTTGATTTTAATAAATAGCATTAAATATGACTTGGAGTATTGAATATTAATTTTAATCTTTACAATTCACTAATAAGCAGGGTAGTGTTTTTTTTAAGATTTTCCTGTTTTATTCTTATTTATTCAGTTTTTCTTTAACATCTTTTATTTGACTTTTAAAAAACTTTTCGAACTCCTCCAGGAATTCTTTTTGTGCTTGAAGTGAATTCACATTTTTTTTGAGGCTTTCGATGTAGTAGTATGGACTCTATTGTCTTCCTCTGATTTTGTGTTTTGGTCTCCCTTTTCATCAAAATAAATTCATATGTTGACTTTATTTTCTTCACTGCATACTTATTTTTACATCCACTTTTAATTTTAAAATATACATTTATGGTGAATGGGGCACTGTCACAAATTTCAGTTTCTTTGAACAGCTGCCTTCAGAACTAGCTCTGGAGATCACCATGTTTTTAGTTCTCCAAAAGTGGTATGATCTCTGAAGATGTGTGTTTGATACTCCTTTGGTCTGTGCTCTGTTCTTTGAGTGATTACAGATACTCTTTTCTGCCCTCTAACTGTGACCAAGGTTCATTTCTCCCTTATGTCCATAAGCACTCAGGTGTGCTACTGTTCCTCTTTGTCCTGTAACTGGTACCTAGAACTGCAACCTAGATCTGTGTTGGGAGAATGCAACACTGTCCTGTGCCCAGAGGTATATCTGTGCCCAGTAAATCTCTTTCTGGCCATTTGTCCAACCCTCTTATTATCTGTGACTGATAGATCCAAAAGTTGTGTCTGCTGATTCACCTTTCCACAAAGACTTTGTGGATTTACTGAGACAGTGTTGCATTGGATTTCTGATCTATATTCCACTTCCACCTTGACACAATCAACCTTTTGTGACAACCCTTTTAAGTTATCTTGGATTGGCAAGTTGTTTCATTCTAAACTTTTGTGGGTTCTAGAAATCTAAAATTCATTTTGAATTATATTTATAATTCTAATATATATATATATATATATATATAAATTATATAATTTTTTTGGAGTTAGTTTGGTAGAGATCAGGCAGTCCCTTGTAATTTCTCCAACATCTTGGCTCTGCTCTACTTGTATATACATTTTTAAATTATTTCAATATTATTGATTAGTTCCTATACCTTCTTTCTATATAGATTCTATTGTGAGGAGTTACTACCCCCTTACTAGATAATTTCTTTTTTTTTTTTTTGAAACCCTTACCTTCCATCTTGGAGTCAATACTATGTATTGGCTCCAAGGCAGAAGAGTGGTAAGGGCTAGGCAATGAGGGTCAAGTGACTTGCACAGGGTCACAGAGCTGGGAAGTGTCTGAGGCCAGATTTGAACCTAGGACCTCCCATCTCTAGGGCTAGCTCTCAATCCACTGAGCTACCCAACTGCCCCCACTAGATAATTTCTATAGAATATCCTACTATAATTCTTTCTAACTACCCAAATAGTGATTCAGTTCATAGAAGATACTTGTATCATATCAAATGATAAACTATTTACATTTATTGAGTTTCTTATGATTTTATTTTCCTATTCCCTTTTTATTTTTCTTTTGATATTTTTACTTGAAATTTGAATTTTCTATTCAGTTCCAGCCTTTTCATCAGGATTTCATGAAATTCCTGTTTCATTAAATATCCATTTTCCCTTGAAGATTATTCTCAATTTTTCTGGGTCGATTATTCTTGGTTGTAATCCCAGTTCATTTGCCTCTGGAATAACATATTCTAAACTTCCAATCCACCAATTTGGCAACTTCAAAATATAGTGTATTATTTACCACAGTGACATAGTTTTTTTTAAATAATTTCTGTCTTTGTCCTTGAAGTATTTTTTGTTTGACATGAGAGCTCTGAAACTTAGAAATAATATTTATGGATTTTCTCATTTTGAGACTTTTTTAAGATGGTCAGTGAATTTTTAAAATTTCTTTTCTCCCTGGTTCTAGGATATCACACCAGTTTCCTATAAAATTTCTTGCAATATGGTGCCTAAGCTCTTTTTTTTTTTGATCATGGCTTATAGATATTGCAATAATTCTTGTTATCTTTCCCTGTACCATTTGTTTTTCTGATGAGATTTGTCACATGTCCTTATTTTTCTTTTCTTTCTTCTGATTTTGCTGCTTTTTTTCAAACCACTATCTTTTGACTTAATCATTTTAAGAGAGAAAATCAGCAACAGCTAAGCAAATGAGGTTAAGTGACTTGAAGATGGTCACAAAGCTAGGATGTATTCCAGGTCAGATTTGAATCTAAGTCCTCTTGACTCCTAGAAATCTATCCACTGTGCTATCTAGTTTCCCTCTTCACTTGTTCTCTTAATCAACAACTTTCTACTTACACAAGAATAATTCCTTATCTCTTGGGATTACATTTTCTGCTGATCAGTGACCCTGCACTCTTAGGACAGGAAATGACACAATTTCTCAGAGTCCCTGATCTTTTGGAGCTGAAACTGTTGATGACCCTCAGGATTTCTACTCTTTCTTGACTGGAGTGGTCCTCATTCTTGAACTATGATGGAGAAGTAGAAATAAATAATAAAGTTGTTAATCAGTTGTCTTTCAGTGCTCCCCGTTCCTCTTGACTTGTCCTTGAACTATGAACCAGAAGTATATATAGGCAATGGAGTTGCCAAAAGCATCTGGTTCTGTATCTAATGCTGCAACATAGATTCCTCATTATCTCTTATTAATCAATTGTCAGGTCCCATTACCATTTCTGATTTGAATAATCTTGAAGCTACTGCTGCATCCATTACTACCACCTGATGTCCCACCACTGGTGTTTTGTCCCAATGGGATCTGGATCAGCCTCTTCCCTGGTGTCAGAAACCTTATTTTCTTGACCTCCTATCTTATAATGGGTTGTAAGTAGATCTTACTCCGAGATTTTGTTTTCTCTGATTTGGGATTTCAATTCCTTGTATTATTTTAAAGTTGTTTGGAGGAGAATATTGGGAGAACTCAGATGATTGCTCATCTACCCTACCATCATTATTCCCTTTAATATTTTTATTAAAGTTCATTAACATCCATTATTTGAAATGATTTCCTTCAATCCCTAAATTGCCATTGGATCACAGATATTCATTAGGAAAAGACCTCAAATGCCATCAGATACAACCGTTTCATTTTATAGAATAGGAAATTGAGGGCCATAGATGTTAGTTATTTGCCATTATAACTGAAGTTGGTGATGAGATTTGATACCAGAGACTTTGAGTGAAAAATTGTTGTTTATTCCCAGTGTGTGAGAAGTTATGTTTTCTCTCTCTGTCTCTCTCTCTCTCTGTCTCTCTGTCTCTCTCTCTCTCTCTCTCTCTCTGTCTGTCTCTCTGTCTCTCTGTCTCTGTCTCTCTCTCTTTCTCTCTCTCTCTCACACCCACAAATAACAATTTGATATCTAGAACTATGATCACAAATATAAATATGCACCATCTTCTTGCATGAGCCAACATGTAGTTCCTAAATCAATCCTGACATGTTTTCCAGTATGTTTTTCACAGTTGACAGATTTAGAACCTGTTTAGCTAAGAGTCATCTCTCCTGTGATTGGTAAAGTTCTGTAAACCCAAAGTCAACATGATAGAGTGAGTTCACTTGTTTCTGCAAAGTGTTAAATACCTGGTAACTTTTATTAGTCAGAGAAAAGCAAAGCTAGAGGTAAATGCAATCTGTTTTGTTTTCATTTTTAACCTAGTATTTTCTTAATAAACTTTTCTTTTCAGGAAAAAAAATACATTATCATGACACATCTTTAGATTGTGAGTTTTCTTAGTATTCTTGCTGTGAATAGCAGTTTAATATTAATCATGGAAAACACCATTAGATATTTTGCATTTACCTGGCAACAAATATTTATATTTTCCACTGTTATGTATATTAGCAATATATTAGTTTTCCAATACAAGAAAATAAGGAAAGGAAGAAATAATTCTTCCATGATTTTCACATATTTTGAGATCCAATTTTGTTTATGAAAAACATTAAATGAAGCCATTACTTTTTTCTTTCTAATAGTACCATTTTATTAGCTTAAATAACTAACAGTTTTATACTTTGGTAATATTGAAGAAGAACTTCAGGAATTAAAACAAGTGTTTAGATAAAATAACTATTGCGATATCTAGGAACATAAGCAGAATGACACAAACTCAGAAGTTTAATGTGAAGAAGTTTCTTGAAATACTGAATGAAAAAACCCTGATTTTATTGGATATTTTAAATGTGTACATATGCATGGGTGTGCAGATATTGTGTGTTATCAAGACCATTCCCTTCTTGTATATGTTGAGAATATTTTTTGCATATGGGAAAATAGTTTATTATTTTTCTACTCATGACTAATATGGTAATTTACACAAAAGAAAACATTTGATTATTGTAGTGCTATGTATATTTGGCCCAAAGAAGAAGGTGAATCACTGATCTTATTGAATTGTGTTTTCCTTTCAATGATACAAATCTCTACCTAGCCACTCTTCTCCATTCTCTCCTATTAGTTTGATTCACATGTAGAGGACCTTCTTCTCATTACCTTGACATTATAAGAATACAAATGGAGGATGTGGCCCTGGATTTTAATGCATAAATAACTCATATTCCATTCACCTGCCTCTAGTAGCCTCACTTACACCTCTCTTTAGTATATTTATATCATTTCAACCTCATAATTCTGCTTTTGTAGTTAATCCTTTCCTAACATACACTTCTTCTTTACCTTCAGTATTATCCTCAACTTAAGTTCTTTTAACACTTTGGCATCTCTTCTCTTTTAATCTCTAAATATTAGGGAAATGTAATAACCATGGTAGTGTTCACTCTTCACACCTTTCATCTAGACATATGGAGACAAGGTAAAAGGATAGTAGCAAATATGCATGTAGATATTCTATTATTTGAGGCTTGCTTTGCCTCTACAGTTAACCTTTGCTTCCAGTCATGGAATCTGGGCTTGAATTTTGGCACTACTACTGCCTTCCAGTTTAATCTAAGGCAATTAAATTAATTTCTTGGGACTTAATTTTCTCATATGTAAAATGAGGATCTTGGTCTAGGGCACTTCAAAAATATTTAAAAGCTTTAAGCTTTTGATCCCAAGAACTTATTTTTGTTATTTTATTCTTTTATCAGACTTGTGATTTTTTGGCATCAAAATCCCTAATGAGGAAACAGATGCTACCAAAACTGTTTTAGGCCCCCCTTTGGAATAAAAATCCATAGAGAATTTGTAGGAAACCACTGTTGTTAAATTTTTTTAAATAAATAATTTTCTTTTAAGGTGGCCCTTTTCCTGAGTAATGTTTGGTATTCATTAAAATAACCGTATTATTTCTGAAAAAAGAAAAATCTAAACTGGTCCCTGCTTGTCCATCTGGAATGTTCTATACTACTGGTAGTCCTTTTTCTCTCCACTATGAATAAAGTGTTATTTCTCACACTGACACCAACTAGTTATATGAACTTGATAACCTTCAGTGCTCTAGGAAACTCTCTATATCAAAAATTTACAGTTAGTACAATAACTACCTTGACCAAAGAAAATTTCCTAACTTGGGATTTCTATAGAGAAATGACATCATAGATCCCATTACCATTCCTAGTTTTCATATGTCAGAAGCAATACAAATAAAGGTATTGATGTTGAGTGGTCTCTCTCCCTCTTCAGAAACTGTAGGAAAAATTAGACATTCAATGTACTTAAAAACTTCAATTCCAAAATTCTATTCTTTCCCTTTAGGTATATTATTCATAACAAACACACTCCATGCTGTGCTCAGTATTTAAATAGTACCAATTAGAGCAAGAGAGAATTAGCAAGGCTTAAGTCTACTTGACACCCTGTCATTTAAAATTGGAAAATTGGTGTTTGTCAAAGAACACCTCAGAGTTTCTTTTTTGGAAATCCATAAACATCAGGGCTGATATTTAACCCCAGATAATGGCAATAGCTTTTTCTTCTTGTTGCTATTGACAGATATACATTCTTTATTATTTGGAGAATGAGGGGTGGATTTGATTGACAACTGTGTCCATCTTCATGCCCAATTCTATTCTTATAGTCCTTTCTCTGACCCTCTCTGTCTCTGTCTCTGTCTCTGTCTCTGTCTCTGTCTCTCTGTCTCTCTGTCTCTCTGTCTCTCTTCTTATAATGAACATAGATATCATTGGAGAAACATATTAACCAATTGAATAGTAAAGTTGCAAGATCCGTTACTGCTCTAGATGACTAGAGGAAGAAAAGACCTTAGAAGTCACCTATACTGACTCCTTCATTTTATGGATGAACTAATTGAGACTATGGGGAGCTTGTCCCAAGTCATTCAGACAGTAATTGCACAAATTAAAATTTGAACACCATTCTGCCTCCCTAATGCATTATGCCACCTCCCTGCCTTTATTGATGAGATTAAAAGTCCACAGGAGCAAAGTAGATAAAGATGAAATGGTGAAAAATAATAATCAAGGGCCAATAGGCTTCAAATAAGTGCAAAATATAAACTGTTTTTAATGTGCCACAGTAATGAACTTTTATATTATAATCATATTTTAGCCTTAGATACAGAATGAAAAATGAAGACATCTGATTAGATCAAATTTTTATAGTTCTGCCCCTGTAGTTATTATTTAACTAATATGAAAAAAATGGTTTAATTATTTGCTTACCAGTACATTATTTTTAAGTTTGCACTCTCTGGCTTTGTTATTATTTTTTACTAATTTAAAGATAATATAGTAATGTTTTATTTGGTTCTGTTTATTTTTCATTCTAATCATCTCATGTTGCTCTGACTTTCTCTTAGCCATCATAGCTACCATAGAATAATATTAAATTACCTTCATTAATGATAGGATTGTCTGTTTAAATGATTTGATAATGGGCACACAGTTTTGTTCCTCTTCTTTAATGCTGAATAATTTAAAAAAAACATTGGTATGGATATTTTGGGATATATCTGACATTGGCTCTGTTTTGTATTTCCTTATATTATATGGCCAATAGTAGGATTGCTGGAGCAGAGTACTAGCAGGCAATTTCTCATGTATTCATTTGTTGGCTTGTATGCTAATTTATCCATTTTCTAACTAAAAAAAGAATGTAAACTTCTTGAGAGAGGAGAGTTTTGTTTTTGTTTTTCTATCCATAACACCCAGAGCATTTTATGACACATTGTAGGTCCTTTAGAAATTTATCCTGATTGAATAGGGATTCATGATTCCAAATTGTTATAAAATATTTAACAAATCCATAGCTCTACCAAGAGACATTTCTCTGTCTTCTCAGAGCCTTTCCAAACATTAGTTATTCCTATTGATTTCCAATTTTACATTTTTGGTCCTAGTCTCTTCTGAATTTTTTTTTGCTGGACATTTAAGACAAATATCCTATAGAAACCCCAAACTTACCATGTCCAAAATTGAATTTTGTTAGCTTTCATCCTACATCCTCTTAATGTCCCTATTTTTGTCAGAGTTCTAATCATCTTTCCTCTCTGTGGAACATGGAACTTTATTTGTCATCCACAATCCCTCATTCTCACTTCTCTGATCTAGCTAATTTGGCCATTTTTTTCTGAAAGTATTCTTCACATACGTTCTTATGGTGCAACAGTATTCCATCACAATCATATGTTGCAATGTGTTTGGTCATTTCCCAATTGATGGACCTCTTCTCAATGTCCAATCCTTTGGCACCACAAAAAGAACAACTCTGTATAATTTTGAACATGTTCAAAGTCATGATCTTTTTTCTTTGACCTCTTTGGTATATAGCCCTAGTAGTGCTATTGCTGGGTATGCATAATATTATAGCCCTTTGCACATAGTTCTAAATTACTCTCCAGAATGGCAGAATCAGTTCATAACTTGATCAACAGTAAATTAGTGTCATGATTTTTTCCACACGTCTTCCAGTATGTGTAATTTTCATTTTCTATAATATTAATCCATCTTATAGGTTTATCTCTCTGTTGCTTTACTTAGAATTTTCATAATCAGTAGTAATCTGTAGATAGCTTTGATTACTTTGTCTTAATACTGATGGCTTATATTGCTTGATCAGTTTTTAACTGAGGAATGACTCATGATATATATTTGTCTCAGTTCTCCATATATTTGAGAAATGAGGACTTTATGAGAGAAATTTATAATTTTTTAGTTGTTTGCTTCTCTTTTACTCTTGTTGAATTTACTTTGTTTCTGAAATAAAAAATAATAATTTTCTTTAATCAATATTACCAAATTTACATCTTTTAGTGTTCTGTCTCATTATTCAGTCATAAACTATTTTTATTCATAAATCTAACAGGTGAAATAGTCTATACAACCTTAATTTACTTATGATATCACCATTTATGGCTATATTTTATTTGAGATATCTTATTTTAATAAATAGTAAAGATCTATATCTAGTTTATTCTAATATGCTTTCTAGTTCTCCCAGCAATTTTTATCAAACAGTGGTTTATTGTAACCAAATCTTCAATCACTGAGTTTGTCAAACACTAGATTACTATGGTTATTGAGTATTGTTTGTTATTATGCCTAATCCATTCCACTGATCCACCACTCTACTTCTTAGCTGAATTTATTTTTGAATGGAGATTTTAGCTCAAAATTAGTGTTAATTATTTATATTGTGGTTTCATTTCAACAGATAATCTTTCAATAATGCCAATGAATTAACAACTTTGATTACAATGAGGCAAATCCCATTGAAACTGAAAGAATTATGGATGTTCTTGAACTCTCTCAGAAAAATCACAAAATATTAAATTCTGTTTAATCAGAATAGACATTGAATCTAAGGCTGGAAGGGACTTCTGGATTTATCTAATCTAACACTCCCTCAACCTTTTTTAAACAAGTCAAGAAAATTACATATATATATATATATATATATATATATATATATATATATATATATATATATATGTATTGTTTCCTAGTTCATCAAAATGTTTAAAAGAATAAACAATAGATGAACATAGGGTCACTGATTCAAAATTTATTGTTCTTTCTCCTAAATCATAAATTCATCACGTAACACAAATAAATTTTTTTCTTTCTTTTTAAAATTAAAACTATTTGTCTTCTATACAGAAAGTGCTAAGACCATGGATCTAGAGTAAGAAGTGATCTCTAGTATCATGTATTTCAATTCCATTATTTTACAGAAGAGGAAACTGATTCTTAGTGAGAGAAAGTAATTAGTCAAATGCCAGAGAAGGAATATGTATTGGAGGAGTGATATGAACCCAGTCATAATTCTACTAATGTACTGTTTTGAGTCAAATGCTCTTCATTAGTACCATGTCTCAGTTTTCTTATATTAGCCACTATTTTCCTAGATATGAGAAGCAATTAGATATTTTAAAGACTATGGTTATAAAAACTTAATGCCCTTGGAGTACTTCCAGATTGACTACATGATTCCCAATTTAAATTAGAGATATTTCGATAAGTAGACAGACTAGGAACAAGTCTAGTTGTTTTTGTGTCTATTAATTATATTAAAGAAGGTTCCAGAGAATACCATGGCATTGTCACACAAACTGAAACATAGCTCTTCCTTTGCTTGATTCTGGAAAGCTCTGTATTTATATTGATTCTGGAAAGCTCTGTCTATATATATATATATATAATTATTCTGGAAAGCTCTGTCTTTATATATAAATATAATATAATATAATATAAATATATATAAATATAATATAATATATATATATATATATATAATATATATATATAAAGACAGAGCTTTCCAGAATAATTATATATATATATATATATATATACATAGGGTTTTCCAGAATCTATATATACTTCACTCACCTCTGAGGAGCTTCAAAAGCAGAGATATTTGGCATATTGGCCCCTAAAAATGATATAAGTGAATTTCCCATTTTCTCTTTTAAATGAAATATACTGACTTTACATTTATTATATGAGTCCATGACCTCTAGAAATGCTTTCATTTCAGTATGAATCAGGATCTTCTAAGTGAAGCTTTTCCTGCCTTTGTTTTAAGTTCTTGAGAAGAAATGCAGCTTATTCATGATGCATTATATCTTTGGTGAGAAGTTATACCTAGTTTAATCAACTGTTTTCATCTTCAAAGCATGCATGAAGCCATATTTGTTTAAAATGGTATTTCCCCATTAAAAAAAAAACAGCCTTGATACCAGACTAAACTCATGCATCTATATTACTTTATTTCAATACATGGAGTGCACTAGTTAGTTATATCTAATGGATTTCAACACTTTGAAAGTCATTAATTCATTTGTTTCCCATCTAAAGAGCACTTTTCCCACAATAAATTTCTTGGGATTTTTCCTCAGAGTTTGGTCAGTATTGTATGTTGGAGATAAATAGATTTATCAGTCCAGAGAAATGGCTGCATATATTTCCATTTATGGCTGAAGATTGCATTTTGTCAATTAAAAACCAATTTTCTATATTAGTCAAATGGGAAGAAAAATCACCACAGGGAAATCACTGATATCATTCTCAATTGTTGGGCAGTGCATGCTGAGACCAGTATCACCTAGAGCAGAAAATCTGTTTTAGGAAAGTTTTCTTTACACATGAAATCAAATATTTATTTTGGAAAATCATATTTTTCTTTTACATTGTCTTATTATTTTGTAATTCAATTCATCACTAACATACACCTCACCACTGACAGATGGTATCATCTATAGGATCTTTTGGTATGGAGGAATATTTCTGTGTAAAATTACAGGAAAATATTTTCTTTTATATTGCCTTCATTTCCTAATTTGAGAGTATAAGAAGTAGACTTTAATAGGGAAGAAATTTTAAAAAGAGAATTTAAATGAAGATCAACAAAAGTTGTCTTGGAGGATCTCTCATGAATGAAAAATAATTACAATAATATTTTTTATAATTTAAAAAAGAAAAGGATTAGAATGATTATAGCATATTAATTATGGTGACATGTGTAGAAAAAGTTAAGTAAAAATTATTAAATACATTTATATAAATCCAGCTACCTCCTCTTTGGGAACTCCTTCTATTTATATACATGGGAGATATATCTTTACTTTATAGTATCAGAAAATTGCCTGGAGGAACTGAGTGATTCAACTTAGTTTCAGAGTAATTCTGTGTCAGAAACTAGACTACAACCAAGATTTCTCTGAATTCAAGATGAGTCCTCAATTTTTTCTTTCTTTTTGCTTGTTGATAGTACCCCATCCTATGCATAGTCCTTGCCATAGAAGTAATTAGTAAATGTCTCTTAATTTATTTGACTTTATTCTCTACAGTAGCACTGACTCCCAAGTGCTCTTAGACCTAACCAAGTAAATGGTGAGGGAGGCCAGAGCAGGAAATTGCCCAGCCTTAACAGGAAGCTGCCTGACCTTGGGAGTTCAGAACCATAAATATGCCAAGACCCCAGCTGCAGTGGGTACCAGATAAAGGCCAAGAAGACCCCAATAACATAAAATTGGCAAGGTTCCAAGAATAGTATGTAGCAGATAAGGGCTGAGGGGAGCCATACATGCTGGCAACATTCCAACAATGGTATGTAGCAGATAAGGGGATGGAAGGGGGGCCATACATGCTGGAAAATACTTAAGGCCCAGCCTTTCAGAAGCAACTTGGAACTCTGATGGCAGAGTTTCCACTGGTGTGCACCAGTGCAATAAATGACGACCCTTTCTTTACCTGATTGCATTGTCCTCAGGTCTTCCTTGGTGGTGGGTGAAATCCCAGACCTTAACAATGGATAAATAAATAAACAGAAAGACAAAAACAATAGATAGGTATTATATAGACAATGTATGTTATAGGTGATAAGAGAAATTATAAAGTAGAAAACTAATAAGAAAAAAGAAATAATTGATATATCATAGAATTTCTAAATAAACAAATGATATATAGTAATTGTTTTTTGGATCATAAAGTCTTTGGCAAATGTGGAGAATAGATTTCAGAAAGGAAATTTCAAGGATCCTAGGTCATAGCAAAATTATGCTTCATCAATTGCATAACAGTTTATTTAAATACTACCTTCTAAAATAGTTTTTTGATGAAAATTAAATAAGTGAGTAAATACAAATCCCCCAAAAGTCCACAAGGTAAGTATCAAGGTACTTAGCTCTTCCTTTATTGTGAAGATCTCTCTCCTCATTGTAACAATGAAGGTACTTATTTCTTTATTGGGAAGAGCTAAGTACCTTTGTTGTTACAATCAGGGGATTACAATTTTATCTTCATAATAAAGGAAGAGCTAAGAATATTCATTGTTACAATCAGGAGACAGCTAAATCCAGTCTTCACAATGGAAAATTTTTATTTGGAATCTGAATCTTATTAATAGAGAATAGCTGTTTGTTGAAGTTGACATGATGACAGACTTGTTGATATGTTGTCATTATATTCTTGAATTTATGAGAAAGAAAGAGATACTTGATAAATTTGGAAATTTACTCTAATTTTGAAGGAATTGGAAAGATTTTTTTAAAAAGAGGTGTAGAATCACCAAAAGTAAATTTCTATAGAGGAAAATAAACCTACAAGGAATATGAAACTCTTTTAAAAAATAAATTTATTTTAGAATTCACCTAAAAATGAGTACCAAATTCTCTCTCTTTTTCTTGACCCTCACTCATTCATTGAGAAGTCAAGAAATGTGATGTAATTATACATCTGAAATCAAGCAAAGCATCTTTCCGTATTAGGCAGGTTGTAAAAAAGAAAAAAAAAAGAATTGTGGAAAAAAATTACTTCATTCTTCATCCATCCTCCATCAGTTCATTCTCTGAAGGTGGATAGCATTTTTTTCATGTCTTCCAGAATTATCAAATGTAGTGCTAAAGTAGATGAATTTTTCAAAGTTGATCTTCTTTACATTGTTGCTATCAATGTGTACACTCCTCTGATTTTTCTCAATTCAATATATATCAGTTCACATAAATCTTCTCATCTTTTTCTGAAACTATTCTGCTAATTGTAAAGGATGATTTTAGCGTTGTGACCTAAACTATATTAATTATTGGCCATCATGGATATCCCAAATAACAAAAAAAAATTTACCCACGTCAGTCTAGAAATTTAATTAATATAGTGGAAAGAAATTTAAGAAGAAGGGAGAAGGAAAAGGGTGTAGGCGGGAAGATTAGAGGCTCTAGAAGGAAAGGTTTTGGAGAAAAAAATAGGAAGGAATCAGCCTGAACTCCAAGAGGGCTCAGCCAAGATGTCTGAATCTGAATTAGCTCAAGAGCAAACTCACCACCATAACCCAGACAAATAGCTGCCACCATGCCAAGATGTCAGAACGCTTAGCATGCTGCCAGCCAAAGACTCCTCTCTGGGAAAAGAGCCCAAAGAGAGGCAGTGATGTGCCCTATATAGATGGTTTTACATCATTTTTCTGTGTCTCATCTGTACCAATGTTAGCTTAGCTTGACTTAAGACAGCCTAGAGGACTGTCAGCTGTTTCTGCACATGTCTGTTGAAGGTCATTTTCTCAAATACTTAATCCTTGAGTATGGTGCAGACATTCCTGACCTTGTTAAACTAAGTAAGGTGGAGAAATGTAGAATTCTCAAGACTTGATTCTGTTAAGCCAAGTATCTCCATTGTTACTAATCAGGAGATAGCTAAATTGGATCTTCTAAAGTATGGTCTGAGTAGGGTGGAGTAGTTTTAAAATACACATTATCATTTCTCATAGCAAAATATTACTTCATCATGATCATATACCACCTTATGTTCACTGATCCCCCAGTTGGTAGGCATTCCCTTAATTTCTGATTTTTGCAACCACAAAAATATTCCTATACATATTTCTATAAATATTTCTGTTCACATAGATCACATCTGTATAAAGACCCAGTAATATTATTGAATCAAAGGTATGCAAAGTTTTATAGCTGACGATATTCCAAAGTATTTTGCAGAATTGTTAGAACAGTTCACAACTCCACCAAAAGTGCATTGATATCCTGCCTTTTTTATATCTAGAAGGGAAAACTCTTAAGGAAAAAAAATATGAAGAAAAATTGAAATAATTCTGAAGGAAAAACAAGAGTAGTTTGAAGAGTCTGGTATTGGTGACTAGGGGACATTCTAAGAATCTCAAATTTAAAGAAATAATATGATTATTCTCACCTTATTTCCCCATAAAGAAGTGAGGGGTACCCCTCAGAAGCTAAGGGTATATCTTTATATAACACTACTGAACCTATTAGTTGGTAGTGATTAATGCCTCACTTTTGGTTTTCTCATTAATATTAACTGTTTTTCAAAAGAGCATATTTTAAAGCTATAGCAGGAACAATAGAATAACACCTAGCATTAATGAAGTGCTATAATGATTGCAAGATGATGTTTCTTTTTGTTCAGTTGTTTCAATTGTGTCTGACCCTCCATGATCCCTTTTGGAGTTTTCTTGGCAAAGATGCTGGTAAGGTTTGTTGTTTCCTTTGTCAGTCCCCTTTATAGATAAAGAAACTTAAGAAAACAGGGTCAAATAACTTGCCCAGGGTCACATAGCTACTACCAATCTGAGACCAAATTTGAACTCTGATCTTCCTGACTCCATTCACAGCACTCATCCATTGCAACACCTCATACTTAAAATATATTATTTCATGAGATCCACAGAACAATCTTGGGAAACAAATGGTATTATCTCCATTTTGAAGATAATGAAACAGATACAGAGTGATTGAGATTTACTCAAAGGCATAGAGTTAGTAGGCATTTGGGGCACAATTCAAACTCAACCCTAACTTCTCTACACAGTATTTCTATGGAACACTTAATTGGGCATTGTTTTCTTTGTCTCCCTACATATGATCACAGATCATGCAGACATGAATAGGGGAGTGTGTCTGGTCCATCTTGTCTGTGAGTCATCATGACTTTACAGAATTAGGGAGTAAAAGCCATAGCAACAAGACAGTCAGGAAATGATGGCATTTTAATGCAACTTTCTCATCCTACCTGCCATCAAGTAAGTTTTCTCTATTGAAATATGCCTTAAATACAGTATTTTCAGTTTATCAGTGAATTGTCCTGATCAGAACAAATTCAAGTGACTCATGCATATAGCACTACACTGGTGATAATTTCTTCTTTTGAATGACATTGATAGCTGAAAAGGGGAACTTTCAGATTGGCACTGAAACATTTAGGCACTGAAACTTTGCAAAGTATGAACACCTGAGTTCCAGGGGCAGAGCCAAGATGAAGTAGAAGCAGGGAAAGCTCTAACCACTCTAACCACAGCCTCAAACAATGCTTCAAAATGAATTCTGGAGTGAAGAACCAAAAGGGGCAGGGTAAAGTAATTCTCTTGCTGAAAACAGCTTGAAAAGTAGACAGAGAGGGTCTGGTTCACTGGGATGAGAGGGGAATTCAGGAAGGCCATACAGTATGCAGCAAGGCTCCACCAAGGAGTACTGGAACAAGCCAACAGCAATCTACCTCACTACAAATTTTTCTTTTCAAGTTCCAGACCTTGACCTGTAAAAATTAAATCTCTAATAAAAATATTACATTTTAAGAGATTTATTAAAGATCATTAAAATTCAAGGAATAAAGAAGGTAGAAAATAAAGACCACATGCCCATGGGTGATCAGCCAATTTAAGCACCTGCCTTACCACCACCAACCTAGGAACCAGAAGTAAAGAGGTGGGACCTTCCATGTCCCCACCTAATATCCCTTATCTACAAGAAATACATAATGGCAGGAAGTTAGTGGGCTTCTGGGAAATGTAGTTCTTTTTTAGGGTAACAGAGTTTTAATTATACAGACCCAAGCCAATGTGGAGGCACTGAGACCCAGACAAAGTAAAAAACAGTGCAATCCCATACACAACTTTTAAAGTTCTTAGCCCCAGCATGCACCTGCAGTGAGACTCAAAGCCCTAGCCTTGGACAGTCCATAGTGAACTTGGATGGTGCAGGCCCAGAATGAGACTCTGAGCCCATGCCCAAACCCAAATTGAGGCCTCAAATCTCAACACAAGGCAGCCAACAAGGTGGCTGGCTGGTACAAGCCAAAGAGAAGTCCCACAGCTCTTGCCCCAGCTTATAGTGAGGACTTGAGTCCTACACAAGGCAATTCATAGTACGATTGGCCCAAATAAACCTAGAGTGAGACCCAGAACTCCAGTCCAGGCCTACAGTGAGGACCCAAACTCTAGCAGAAGATATTTCAAATATTTCTGAGCTTTGTAAGCCATTAGCAGTCTTCTGGGCAGATTGGATCAGCAGTTGGAAGTGGCTTTCTGGCTTTCATAGGTCTCAGCCCACAGGCCCTCATTCTACTTTGGAAGAACTGAAACTTGCAGAAACCCAGAAAAAAAAAAAAAAACTAAGGATAGCAGCAAAAAAAAAGTGGAGTTCAAGAGAGTGTTCTCAGAACCCTGAAAATATACCCCACTTCTGAGATAAAAGTAAAAGTCAAGGAAAAGGCTGAGAAAATGAGTCAACATAAAAACAAAACAAAACACCTGATTATAGAAAAAAAATAGAGAGATAGAGAAGAGCAAGGCAGAGAAATAGAAGAGGACACAGAACTAAGCAACTGCATGCAAAATTTCAAAGGAAAATATGAAATTTGTCTCAGGCTCTGAGGGTGATCATAAAGGATTTTAAAAATCAGTTAAGAGAAGTAGAGAAAAATGAGGAAGTGAAATAAAAGCAATGTAAAGCAGAATTAACCAAAAGGAAAAAGAAGTAATAAAATCCAATGAAGAGAAGAGTTCCTTAAAAAGTAGAATTGAACAAATGTAAAAGGAGGTTTAAAAGCTCATAGAACAACATTATTACTTAAAAATTGGAACTGGAAAACTAGAACCTCATGAATTCACGAGACATAAAAAATCAAAAGCAGGAAAAAATAGAAGAAAACATTTAATATTTCATTAAAAAAATAACTGACCTATAAAGTAGATCCAGTAGAAACAATTTAAGAATTATTGGAATACCTGAAAACCATGATTTAAAAAAAAAAGTTTAGACAAATTTTCAAAGAAAACTCCCCTAATATTATTGAATGAGACAGTTAAGCAGAAACTGAAAGAATCCACAGATTACTTCTGGAAATAAGTCCCCAAATAACAATTCCCAGGAATATTATAACTAAATTCAAGGCCTATCAGGGCAAGGAGAAAATATTGCAAGCATTCAAAAGGAAATAATTCAAATACCATTGAACTAGAGTCAGAATTACATAGGACATAGTAACATTCACCTTAAAGAATAAGAAGGCTTGGAAAACGATATTTTGTAAGGCAAAAGCACTATGTTTACAACCCAGAATCACATACCCAACAAACCTGAGTGTACTGTTTCAGGGGGGAAATGGTCTTTTAATAAAATAGAAGATTTTACAGCATTCCTGATGAAAATAATTCCATATTCCCACCATTTAAAAAATCTATAGTGCTGAGTACATCTTTGTAGGTATTAGGATCTTAGATACTGTAGAGACCTTAGCAATCATCAAGTCCCATTCTTTTAATTGTCTAAATGATGAAATGAAAACTCATTAGGGGCAGGCATTACTTAATTTTAGTCTTTTATTCTCAGCACATAGTAAATTACTTTCACTCTAGTGGGCATTTAAAATACATTTATTGATTAACTGGCTCCTCTGACACTAATATTACAAATTAGGAAACTGAGGTCTATAAAGGAAAAGTCTCAAAGCTATGAAGTAACATAACTATGATTTAATCTTAGGTCATCTAACTGAAAATCTGGCACTCTTTCAAAGAATGTCTTAATATTCCAGGAAAAAAAAAGATAGATTGATAGATGTAGATATTGAGATAGATATCTATATCTTTCAGATATCTATCTATATTTCACATGCTTATCCTTTTCATAGTTTCTATGTATTATTAACCTATAGATAAAAAATAGATGTTGAACTCCTGTCTTCAGTTACCTTTGACTCACAACACTATGTTCCTAGGCAGAAAGAAAAATGCCTAATTAATGTTTATTGAATTAAATTGAATTTCACTGTGTGTTGAAAAGACAGCTCCTTGATAGGAAATGATCTATGTTTGTTTTTTTCTTTCAGTCAGAGTAAATGCTTTAGTTGACAGGGACTGGGACCCAAACAAATAAAAGGTAAAACAACTGGACTTTAGACTATTCAACCTTTAATGGTAACTCCACTGGTAAAATACACCTTTTTGTATTCAGCAAGATTCTCTTTAGAGAAATCACAAGCTAAATATTTTGAAGGAACATCTATTTAATAAATATTTAATGCTGGCAACTAGGTGGCACAGTGGATAGAATAAGAGGCCTGGATTCAGCAAGATTCATTTTTTTAGTTCAAATCTGGTCTCAAATACTTACTAGATGTATGATCCTGGATATGTCACTTAATCCTATTTGCTTCAGTTTCTCCATTTGTAAAAGGAACTGGAAAAGGAAATAGCTAACTGCTCCAGGATCTTGCCAATAAAATCCCAAATGCATGTAGAAGTTGGCCATGATTTGAAGTGACTTTATAATATAAACAAAACATGGGTAAGGTTCTGTGTCAGATGTGGAGCTCCAAAATCAGACATAAAGAAATAGTTCTTGCTCTAAAGGAGTTTTTCTTCTAATGGGGAAAGATATTATACCCAAAGAAGTCTAATACATAGAAGCAGAAAGGTGTGAGGAGTACTCTATGAATAAAATCTCTTTTTATTCTCACAATAAACCTGGTGGGTAAAAAGTATTATTATCATTTTATAGATGAAGAAACGGAGGCAGATAGAGGTTGAAATGACTAGCCCAGGATCACGCAGCTGGTAAATGTCTGTGGTCAAATTTGAACACAGGTCTTCCTGGCTTCAGATCTAGTTCTCTACACACTGTTCCAACTAACTCTTTTGCAGGCAAGTCAAGATATTTTGAAGAGGAATAATCTAAAAGGGAAAAGGCAAACCTTGTTTGCAGAATCATGGATAGAAGATGTCATAAGGAGATGATGCTTAAAGGAAAATTCCAAGAACAGAAAAGTTTCTAAAAATCAGAGATTCATTCTAGGGAATCAAGATGGGGATACATGGAACGAGATGATGTGTCACATGTAAAGAACAGTTTGAATTCCTTCTTAACTAGAAGCTGAAACTTGGCATGAATGATCATATGGACAAGAATAATAAAACAGATTATGGAGCATTCTATATTTCAGAGCAGGGATTTTCCATTCTATCTTAAAGGTAATAAAAAGTCATTCAAAGGCATTTTTTTCTTATTTTTTTACTAGCAGATTGACAGGAAAACTATTAATAGGATAATAGACAGTACTAAAGTGAAAATCAGGACCTCTGTGTTCTTATCTCAAATGTGATTTACGGGTTATGAGCTGATATTCTTGGTATCAGTCATCATGTGCATCAGGATTATTTTTAATCTCTTTTTTTTTGGTAGGATGGATTGGATTGAGGTAATTGTACTTATGGCTCCGGATCTGATATTTCATCTGTGTGGAGAATACTTGATGTGGCAACTCTCCCTGCTCAAAAAAAAATCTGCCATTTCTTTAACTTGTCCTCTCAAAGATTTCTGGGCTGAAAGACTGCTCTGAGGTAATAGAGCTAACTGTGTATCAAAAGCAAGACTTGAACTCAAGCTTTTCTGACTCTTAAGGAGGATTTCCTATCTTCAAATCTATACCATTGGTGTAAAACTCAAATGGAAATAGATTACTGAAGTCACTTATTGACTTAAAAGAAACTACCATTATCATTGTTTTACTGCATTTAAGTTGGTTTGTTATTCAATCCCCCATTACTTCTTATTTTTTTAAACCCTTACCTTCTGTCTTGGAGTCAATACTGTGTATTGGCTCCAAGGCAGAAGAGTGGTCAGGGCTAGGCAATGGGGGTCAAGTGACTTGCCCAGGGTCATACAGCTAGGAAGTGTCTGAGGCCAGATTTGAACCTAGGACCTCCCATCTCTAGGCCTGGCTCTCAATCCACTAAACTACCCAGCTGCCCCCCCCCCCAATTACTTCTAATCAGGGGTATGTGGAGTGTTTAAGGAAGATGGGCATCTCTGGTGAGAGGGTTTGCTGAGCCCTTTTCAGTGCCCCTCTCACTTGTGGCTACAAGAAGCTCTAAACCATCTTGGAAAATGGGCTAAATTAAGATTAGGGTCATCAACAAGCTGTAAGCCTGTTGGTGAATTAGGGTGATGTCTACACCAAGCACATGAAGATTTCTTGGTGCAACACACAGAAGAGAACAGTTTCTTCCAATGGCCAGGACGGTGTCTGAAGCCAGCCCTGTGAAGTGTTTAGAGAGATCGAAGCATATATTTTAATTTTCTTTTTTGTGTTTTATTATCTGTTTTCTTTGGTAAAATGGTTAATATGGAAATATATTTCACATGACCTCACATGTATAATTTAGAACAAATGGCCTTTACAATGAGGAGAAAGAGACGCAATAAAGTAAGAGAATTTGGAACCTAAAATTTAAAAATAAATAAATGTTGAAAATTGTTATCATATAGAGAATAAATAAATAAAGTTATGCAAATGATAAATACAGAGACGCTTTGGAAGAGCTACACTGACTAATTGAGAGAGAGGTAAACAGAGCCAATGGGAAATCATATACTTGTGTATATATATTATACATCCATACATATGTACACATATAGATAAATATATGTATGGAGATATATATATACATATATATATATAGTAACTGCAAGAATATGAATGGAAAGAACAACATAGCAAAAATTCAGAAGTAAATATATCAAAATTGTAAAGACCAGGCAGGACTCAGATAAAGAGATATGAGAAAATACAACCAGCCTACATCTTTATGGCAGTGGGAAAACCTTGAATGTTATAGATTGCACATGTTTTCAAGCTTTTCAAATTATTACTCAATAGCACTGATTTTTTTCCTCTTGTAAAAAAATAGATTAAATAGGATGACTCTGGAAAAGGGAAAGGGGTCTATTGGGTGACATATATGTGCATATATATAATATTGATGGATAGACAGATTTATATGGGTTCTAGGTACTGGGTTCAAATTTGACCTTAGACACTTTCTATCTGTGTGATCTTAGTAGGTAAGTCACTTAACTGTCATTTCTTCTGCTAATCAGTAAGGATAGGCATATATATTTGCAGTGGAAGAAAATACTGAAGAATTGATTTGAATTCAATTCCTCATGTTTACAAGAGCACTGTTAAGGACTAATGATGACACTGAACTGTATTATCCCCCCAGTTATTAGCCCTGTGACACTGTATACAACTCTTTCCCTTTGTGTCTTTGTCTTTTCCAACACAAGAGAGGGCGAAATGAAGTTAAAATATCAAAGTATTTTCTTATGGGACAAGTGAAAGAAAATGAATGAAATTTACAGGAAAGGAAACTGAGGTCCAGAAGTTAATACTTAGGTAGGTAAATGGTGGAGCAAGGCCTGGCACTTGGATTTCTTGAATCCCAGCCCAGGCCTTTTTCTACAACTCTACTTTGTCCCTGATCAAGCTATAATACTCAGTTTTCTGCTCATTCATTTTCATTCTCTTAGTACATCCAAACTCAATAACTACCTGATCTCTCCTAAAGGCTTCTGAAATTATACCGATAAATACATTCCATCAAGAGGTTTGGTAGGGCAAGGAGTAATTGTGTGATAAATGGAAGATCTTTAAGTCCTGCAGGCAGTGCCCCCTCCTTTTCTTCCAATTCCTTGATGTCAGTCTCTAATATACATCTGGCAGCTCTTGAAGCATAACGGAGTAGCCGGGGCTTTTATAAAATGAAGATGTTTGACTTATATCTCCAAACATATGTGTAGTTTCAGACGCTAGCAGCTACAGAGGAAGCTCAACGTAAAACAGAAGGAGAAAACTTTGAAAATGTGGCTATTCTCAGAGTCTGGACCTGAGATGCTGAAACACCCACAGGGAGGAAGGGTTGCTTTAATGAAAGCAGACAATGAAGAAAGGGATCTGGCAGGGACTGGAGAATGTTTCCCTCAGAGCCCTAAGGCCTTCACCAGGGCAAGGAGAACAGTCACCTTCAGGACAGCCAGATGACTTGATCAGCTCTTGTTTTTTTTAGGAGGCTGACAGCTAGAATAAGGAGACAATAGTTAAAAAAATAAACTAAAGTGAAAAGGATTTTAACTGGCCCTTCTAGAATCATATAAAGCCCACTAATCACAGCTCAATTTTTTAAATAATAAAATCATTTAAAAATAACTTCTATTTAGCTAATTCTATACATAGACATGCGGATTTAATTTTTCCAACCACTGATGGAAGGACAGATATTCCTCTTTTTCCCTTAGAGAAGCTTTAAAGAATATGCTTTTTATTTTATTCCACTCCAATGTAGCCTTTTTCTCAGCAAAACAAAAATTGTTTAGTAACTTAACAGAGGAAGATCCTAGTTTAATCTTGTCCATAAAATTCATACAGTCTTTCTCAATCTTGTTTTTCTCATTTGATAAAATGTTGGTCTAAATATTCACAGTGAATTCTTCACAAGAGTGTATTGAGGCTGATAATTGATAGGAACAAAGAATAATAGATTTAGAATTGGAAAGAAATTGATGTGATATTCAGTCTACTTCCCTCATTAACAGATAGGAAAACTGAGGCTGTGGTTGGTTGCATCATAGACTCCTGCAATGTCCACTAATAGAAAGTGTTATAGGCACGATTATCCTGTATTCATGTTATTATTGTTTTAGAGAAGTAGCACAGTTTATGGAGTAGGATATTCAGCTTAACTTCATGAAGGTCTGGGTTCAAATTTTACCTTTTACATTTAGTTAGCTATGTGACCCTTATCAAGTCACTTTCACTGTCTGAACTACAGATTCCTTTTCTTTAAAATGAAAGGATTGAACTCAGTGGCTTCTAAGGTCCTTCCCAGCTCTAAATGTGTAATCCTGTATTTTAAAGATTTGAAATAGAGTCTCATCTCTGATAATTCATAGCTATATTATCACGGGCAAAACTGGTCAAGTCACTTAAAGTTTTAGTATGCTAGGCAGGTCTTTTATTTTGTAAATCAATAACCTATTACATGGGAGGGAATTTTTACACTCGGATTTTTCTTGTCATTGTTTTTCAGTCTTTTAAAATTACAACCAACTCTTCATGACCTCATTTGGGATTTTCTCAGCAAAGATAATGGCGTGGGCTGCCTTTTCCTTCTCATGCTCATTTTATACATGAGGAAATTGAGGCAAACAAGGCAAAGTGACTTGCACAGGGTCACACAAGTGTCTGAGACCAGTTTCAACTCAGGAAGATGAGTCTTTCTCACTCTAATCGTAATACCCTATCCATTGTGCTGCCCGTGGAGCAGATACTTGTAGCAGGACTTGTACTACCAGCACTGGTTTGTTGTGATTCTCAAATGCAATAAGAGTTGTAAAAAAATTCATTTAGTTAGGACCTAACTAAATATTAGTTATCATTTATTTCTGTCTCTGACATTTATATAACTTCGATGTCATCTCTTCAAAGCTCAAGGAATGTCATCTATTAAACAGCCACATTTAGCTTATTACTTACAAAATCATTCTAGATAATGCTGACTGAAACATTTTCCTTTTGGATCAAAAGAGGGTAGTGTCAATTTAACAGGTAAAATGCTCATCAATTGTATTATTCCTCCTGATACTATACTTATTTTTAAGATCCCTTTTGCTATATTGTTCCTTTTTCTCTCGATCGTCCCTTTTTGTTCCTATTCTATACTAAAATTCCCATTTTAAATGCCTAGAAGATGAGGTAGTTGTGATTCCATTGCTTAAGTTTTATTGATAAGTAATTCATTTACATTCTTGGGTTTGTGCAGTTTTTTACAAGTTGAATGTTCAGTTTACCTCTGGTTTGGTTGATCCTTTTGGTAGGAACTCGTCAAATGTCTTTGTGGTCTGAGTCAAGTTTTTATGTTGATTATTAGACAAATGTAGAGGGTACGTCATTTTGGATGGCATCTTGAGCTCTTTGATATTTTGTATGAGAACTTTCTCTGATACATCATGGATGTGAAGTAATCTGAACTCTTTTTCCTGTAGAAGGTCCGTCTTATGGCTGCTTGTCAAATGTAAAATTTTCCACTGAAATTATGAAATTTGACTATTACATACTTTACCTCTATACTCTGCCATAGAAAGTTCATTCCCATGGAAGGTAATTTCATCTCTGGACTATGTCTCACCCTGTATGTAATCTCTGTCAGCTGAACTCCCAATTTCTGTTTGGTTGTTTCCTTCCAGTATTGTCTTCTGCTCTCTCTAGTCTTCCTTGCTAAGTCATCCACGCTGATATTTCTCTGTCATGGCACTGGATGTGTCTTCTCTGCCCTGTTCCTTTTAATGTATTGTCTTCTGCTTGATTTGGTGTTTTGAGAGGAGTAGCTAGAAGGGGATAATGAGAAATGCTCTCTCTGGGCTAGAACACAGAATCCAAGAAGCTACTGTGTATCCTCTTCACTAATTACAACACAAAGCTTTTGACCCCATATAATAAAAATGAATGTTGGAAGATACTTTCTCAACATCTTTTAAAAATGCTAAGTTCAAAAACTATCTTTAGTCATATAAAAATCTTCCAAATAATTATTAGTTAGAAAAATGCAAATTAAAGCAATGTTGAGATTCCACTTTACACCTTTCAGATTGGCCAACATGACAAAAAAAGGTGATAAATGTTGGAGGGGATGTGTAAAAATTGGGACACTAATGCATTGTTTGTGGAGCTGTGAACGAATTTAACCATTCTGGAAAGCAGTTCTGAACTATGACCAAAAGGCCGTAAAACCATGCATATTCTGTATCTAAGAAATCAAAAATAGGGGGAAAGGACTGAATCATACAAAATATTTATAGAAGCCTTTTATTTTTTTTTTGGTAGCAAAGATCTGAAAACTGAAGGGATGCTCATCAATTGGAGAATGGCTGAACAAGATGTGGTATATGATTATAATGAAATACAATGGTGCCATGAGAAATGACAAATAAGATAAACACACATACACACAAACACACACAAACCTGGAAAATGTATTCAAAGGGATGCCAATTGAAGCAAGCAGAATCAGGAAGATGCTGCACATAGTAACAGCAATAAAGTATGATGTCAGCTATAAGTGATTTAACTTTTATCAACAATGCAAGGATACAGAACAACCCTAAAAGATTCATGATGAAAAAGACTATCCACCTCTACAGAAACAATTGATAGGGTCTGAGTCTAAAAGCAGACCAAAGCATGCCCTTCTTCCCATTATTTCCTCCATGTATTTGTCTATAATGTAATTAATATGTGTATTCTTTCACAACATGATAAACATGGAAATGTATGTTGTATGATATTAACTGTGGTCTTATGGAAGGGGAAAGAAAACATAGATCACAAAATGTGAAGAAATAATTATTGAAAATTGTATTCACAGGTAATATAGAAAATATACATATATATAGTAAGAGCAGAGAAGATTCCAGGATAGATATAATCTGTCAGTCAATAATCATTTTTCAAACACTTACTATGTGTGTCCAATACAAAGAATTAATTACTGAGACACTTTTGCTGTTCTTTTCAGTCCTGTCTGACTCTTTGTGACCCTACTGGGGGTGTCATTAGCAAAGATACAGGAGTAGTTTTCCATTTCTTTGTTCAGCTTATTTTACAGATGAGATAATGGAGGCAAACAAGATGAAATAACTAGTCCAAAGTCCAAGGTCACAAAGCTAGTAAATGTCTGAGGTTGGATTTGAACTCAGGAAGAGGAGTTTTTCTGAGTTCATGTCTGACACTCTATCCACTGCATCTCCTAGATGAGTTCCTATCCCCAAGTAGCTCATATCCAAATGGATGAGACAACCTACAAATGCCTAAGGACATTAGAGGGAGTAAAAATTAACCCGAGAGTCCTGTACCTACAAACATGATCTCTCCTGTCACAAATGGTTTTTGCAATGTCTAGATAGAAGGGTGTGCCTAGCAGTAACTTTCCAGATGTTTCTATCATTAAATGTAATTGTGCTAATTGCTTAGAAGAGCAGTATCAATGGTGGAGTGACATGTTTTTGCACACAATTCTAATACCTACAAGGGTGTTGTGTTAAATTCCTGTACAAAGTTGACTTCTGCCTCAATTTCCCCACAATCAGGAATTTTTTCATAACCTGCACTGGGCAACACTATCAGCAAAGGACCTACCCAACCCTCTACTCTTGCTTTCTCCCACTACCAGACAACAAACTCCAGCCTCCACTGTGCTACAGGACCCAAAGGAAAAATCTGGGAAAGAGACAAATCATTCTCCAAACACAACTGCACTTTTCCCCACCAACCCTGAGGAATGTTGTCCCAGATTCCAGAATATTTAGCTAGTGCTTCCTTTGATGAAGCCCAGTGCTGATGGAGCCCATAGGGCCTTCTTCAAGGAATGGTACCAGAAAGATACACAGGTCAATAAATATGAAGGAGTACATCACATGGATGTAGATTCTTATATCTCTCCTGGCTCTGTGGGAAAACCACTCTCTTCTCTGGAACTAAGAGATTTCTCCTTCCCTGAAATGGAGGAAACAGGGCAGAGAAGAATAACTCCTCCTCAGCCATTAAGCCTTCTTCCTGGCCTTTTTTGGAATTCCTTCAATGTGGTCCTATGGCTCAGAACATTCTCTGTGTTATATGGGCCCAGGTGCAATACTATGAGTTTTGGCTCTGTATTTATCCTTTAGATTTCAACCCAAGGTTCCTTACTTTCTTTTTTTAAAAATACTTCCATTTTAGAATCAATACTATGTATTGGTTCCTAAGCAGAAGAGCAGTAAAGGCTAGGCAATGGGGAATATGTGATTTGCCCAGGGTCATAGAGCTAGGAAATGTCTGAGCTAAATTTGAATCCAAGACTTCCCCTTTCTAGGTCTAGTTCTCAAAATTTACTGAGCCACCTAACTGCTCCCTTTCTAATTATATGATTTAGAGCAAAATACCTAAACTATCCCTACTGTAAAATCAACATATGAGACCTTCAGCCTCATTCTCATTTCAAAAATTAATGATTTGAAAATTAGTCAGTCGCATTAAGCAAAGTGCACTATGACCCGTGAGTCTTCAATAATAGCTTTGTAAAAGGAGTCAGGTGTACATTAAGAGTGTGACCAAGAGGGAGATTGTATTGATCCCTCTCATAACAAGGAAAGCTCTAAGCTCAAATTAAAAGTTTCAAATTGCACTCACTTTTAAATGGCACACAGTCAGCTCTACAATGTTTTGCTTCTTTTCTTTCTAAAATATTAAAATCCATTAAGCTCGTTAGGGTTTTTTAAGAGAAAAGCAAAAGACAAAAAAAAAAGCCAATATCAATGAGAAATGTAAAAGCTTAGAGAAAATCCTCTTTGACTTCATGAGCCCTGGGAAAACTTAATTAAAGTCAATTGTAGAAATTAAAACAGTAAAGTCGGAGCAGTTAAAAAAATAGAAAATCCAGAAGATTTAATATCTTGACCTTTTTCAGAGTGCTTCTGGGACTGATTGAAAACACAAATGAAAAAGTTCTGAAAATTTTACTTTAAGTTTCATAAATGAATCCCAAATGTACTACCTAGAGTCTCAATCATTACTTTTTAAGCTATTTGATTGTTTCCCCTTGTCTATAAACACTTGTATACTCTATCTCCCACCCAAGTCCTTATTACTCATCTATGTCTTATTTTTTTTCTTTTTTTGTGTAACAGGAGTTTCTATGTACATTCCCAGGTACCCAACATGGAGGCACCCCCATCTTGAAAGAAGATATCCTGATTTTCCTACACTGTGACTGGTAAGAATGTTTTTGAGGGGTCGCTAAAATTATAAAACTGGGTTTGTCACTATCTCTTTTCCTGAGATGTTTTGAAAGCCATAATCACCCAGAGCATGGACACAATGAACTAACTGAGTTGGGGGAAGGTCTTTTCCTCCCTCTTTCTTTTAGTCCTCATGACAATGAGAAAGAATCTTGAGATTTTAATTTGTTCTGTTTGTCCTCTTCAGTTTGAGGTGCAGGCACTGAAAGACTCTCACCTAGACTTGATGATCTGGGAGGCAGAATTCCAGATAGATGTCATATCTAGTCCCAGTAGGGAAGCTCTGTTCTCTGTCCTCTTCCTCTCTCCTCCTATACTATTTCACTGGATGATCTCATCATTTCCAGTGGATTCATTTTTCATCTCTATACTAATCATTTTCAAATTTATACTCCCAGCTCTAATTTCTCTCCTAAACTTCAGACTTACATCTTCCACTTCCTATTGTACATCTAGAAACTGATGAGCCATAGACATCCTTAAATTCAATATGGCCAAACCTAAATTCAATATCTTTCCCCACAAAACATTCACTTTTGCTAAGTTCCTTATTACTGTCAAAAGTACCATTTTCCTTCCAGTCACCCAGACTCCCAACATAAGTGTCTTCCTCAACTCCTTTCTCTTCTCATCTACCATGCCCATTGTCACCAAGTCATGCCAATTTTTCATTGATACCATCCATTTTCTGTAACCCTTGCTCTTATCTGAAATTGTCATCTCCCTGATAGAGTTACTCATCATATCATGTCTAGACTTCCTCAATAGTCTTTTCTCTACCTCACCCCTCCTCACAGTCCATCCTCCTCTCCATTGTCAACTTGATCTTTTTAAAGTGCATGTCTGACCATGTCCCTCTTTCTCCAGTCCAATAAAAGCCTTGCCCAGGATCAAATATAATTTATTCTATTTGTCAGTCAAAGCCCTCAATAGTCTGGCCTCCTCCTAATTTTCCAGTCTGCTTGTATCTTACTTACCATCCTGTACTCTGAAATCCAGTAATGCTGCTCCTTAATGTTCTTCCTCCTAGAACACCACCCATTTCCCAACTCCTCAGTGCCCATCGCCCATCCCAAGTAAATTCTTTCTTCTCACCTTTGCCTCATGGCTTCCTGGGCTCCTCTTATGCTGTAGCCAGAATCTTAACATCTACAGAGGGCTTTTCCCATACCTCATCAATGTTGTTTTTTTTTCCCTCTGCTATCTTTCATTTCCCCATCATATTGCTTGTTTATACAGAGTTTTGGGGGTTGTTTCTAGGACTTAATAAGTGTATAATGTTTTTTTTTAATTGACTGTTAGATCAGGGAGTCTTAGCTGACCCATGTATATGGGTCCAGAGTTGAGAATTTCTTCAGCTGTAATATGGGAATTTTAATATAACCTATTTCTTATGGTTGTTGTGAGGACCAAATGAAATAAGATTTATAAAATGATTAGCACAGTGTCTGACACATTATAGGCAATGTATAGACACTAGCTATGATCATTAGAAGGAAGAGGATAGGCACAAGAAGGAAGAGGAAAAGAAGAATGAGAAGGATGAGTAAGAAGAAGAAAATGAAATGGAGGACCCCTTTAAAGGAGAAGGAAAATGCAAGTAACCTAACTCTTCTGTACCCAACAGGCCATATAAGTAGAGAGGAAGGGAAATATATAAAAGATGAAGTGAAAGTAGAAATGACAAGGAAGCAAATTGGACAATTAGGGAATGTGTACACGAGGCCTTATATAATATATATATATATTATATAATATATATAATATATATATATATATATATAAAATAACAAGAGGAAGGTTGTGAACTTTGGTGACTAAGAAGATGGAGTGGCCTTTGATAGTAATAGAGTAGGTCAGAAGATAGGAGGGTGATTGCTTCCCTTGTGGCTTACACTTACAAAGGCAATAATTTTTTCATTGTATGCTTGCAAAGCTTGTGTTGATACAATAAAAGGTGATATTTATCCTTGTTAAGTATCTTGTGTTCATTCTATATGTTTTTACATCTTGATTCTCTGATCTTGAATGTTAGATGATCCTTCCATCTCTGTCATCTGAACATTCTTTAAAAATGCCATTCAACATTCTTTTTCTAAATCCTTGATAAAAATATTAAGTAGCCCTTAGCCAAGCTCAAATTTCTGGCTTATTCTATTGGAGACCTTCCATGTTGACAATAATCTATTAATTTGACTAAAATTATGCACTTGTCAATTAATTGGATTGAATCAGGCAAGCCAAAGAAAAACAATGAAAAAACAAAAACAAATTTCTAATATGATATTTTAAAATATTTTAGCTTTTTTATCCAGTTAAGTAATTAGAGTTATAAATATCTCCTCCTTTTGTGCCTTTCACCCCCCAAAAATATCATCATCAGATAGAGAATGCAACGCAAATCCCCTCCTGGCCTCTTCAATTTTTTTTTTTATTTCTTAGGGCAAATCACTAAGCTCTCTGTACCTCATGTGAGAACAACAGAGATTCTGGTAGTTACAATATTTCTAGTATTTGCCTTTCCACTTAGTATTAATAATTCCTGGACTTTACCTTCTGCAGGCAGTTGAAACATCCTGTTGTGTTTTCTTCAAACGTTCTAAGGTGTGCTCTTTGCAATCAAGCCATATCCTGCTTTTTTCCCCTGAATAGTTTATGCCTAGCACAATGGTGGGCACAGAGTAATCATTTAATGAATTTTCCTCATCCTTTCAAGTGTTCTTTCAGGGTTTGTCTGATTTTATCAGTCCTGGAAGAATATGACTTGCACATAGGATATATATATATATCTGGATCCTTCCTTTAATGGTGGGCTGAGGATAACCTCCTCAGCCCACCATTAAAGGAAGGATCAACATTTTGGACTGAGGTGCTGAGAGATGTCTGATCTTCTTCAGAGACCAAATGCAAAATACTGGAGCTGTTTTATTCAAGTGTATATTTTTCTTATTGTAGGATAGACCTTCCTTCTCTAGTCTGATACTTTAGATTTTGTAGAATCATAGCTTTAAAGATAAAAGTGGTTCTGGATAGCATCAGTACCAAGTCTTCCATTTTCTAGATGAGGAAATTGATAAAGAAGCTAAAGAACTTCCATAGTCACATATGCGGTAAGGAAGAAATAGGCAGACTTATAATGTCTATCAAAAGCTATGTGAAATGCTTTATTAATTTTATCTCATTTAGTCCTCACAACAATCCTGGGAGGGTGCAGTTATTACTATCCTAATTTTACATAAAGGGAAACTGAGACAGATAAAGTTAAATGATTTGCTCAGGGCCAGAAGCTAGTAAAGGCTTAAGTCTGGATTTGAACTCAAATCTTCCTGATTGCAGGCCCAGAGTTCTACCTACTGACTCTAAGTTCATCACTCAATTCACTCCACTTCAGTTCTTAAATTTTAATGTTCATTGTTTGTTTGTTTTTTGACTATTATCTCATTCTAGGATTGTAGTAGTCACTGCAATGCATGCTATAATACAGTTTCTGGTGAAATTGAACCATTCACAAGAGAGAAACCCGTAGTGATTTTTTCTTATTATTGTTTTCCTAACAAAGAAGAATGATGCCACAGAGTACAGGCCAGGAAAGTTATCTGATAGTTATTACTGAAAACATTTTCCTGCCTCCAGGCAAATATAATACTTGTCTAAAGAGAAGAAAGGCAAAAGAAAACCAGGCATTTTAACCAGAGCAAAGGAATTCACTGCAGGGAGAGAAATGCCACAGAACATATTCCTTGTTTTATTGATCTACTCCAAGAAAAACAAAATCTTACAAAAAAAATTTCCTTCTGTCATTTGCAACTTCTGCAAACTGGAAAGAATGCAAAGATACAATAAATTGGATTTTTAAATCTCAGTGATCCAGGTTATAACTAGACAGAGATGTTTCTGTTTCTTTTTAATTTTCTTTTATTTGTTTACTTGCAGCATTTAGGATAAAGGAGCAAATGAAGAAATAAGGTGATAATGGGGTGATACATATATTGCTATATGGTTTATATGATGTATGTCATAGAATATGACATTTATTATATAAGGGACATATATATGGATCAATATACACATGTATGGACCTATATATGTATACAAGCATACATGTGTATTTGACAAATATCCAGGGAATGTGCTTGACATTCTCTGAGCCAGCACAGACACCTTCCAACCACTTTCCTAGTCTATTTGTAATTGATTGAGCCCTGAGTATGTTTATCTCTGTGATTATGACACTCCCTCAGGGGCAAAATCCTACATAAGTATCAGAATTATAAAACAAAAAGCCAATTCTGCTGACTGCATTATACTTAAAGGATCAGGTTAATAGACCAAAGCATTAAAATCAATGAATCATCGAGCTTTACTTAAGTCCCTACTATTACTAGGGACCATGCTAGGCATTGGGGATATAAAGCCAAGAATAAAATAGCCCTTGGCCTCAAGGAACTTATATTCTATCTAAGGAATGTGAAATAAAATAGACAGATCAATAATAGAGAAATAGATCTGTAGATACATGATTGATAACTACATGGATGGACAGATGATTAGTCAGACAGACAGATAGATAAATAGATAGATAGATAGATAGATAGATAGATAGATAGATAGATAGATAGATAGATAGACAGATCCATAGATAGATCCATAGATATAGATAGATGAATGGATTGGTATAGATATGTCATATGCATATAATGAAAAGGTATATAAAATAAAACAATAATGGATATTAAAGAAACACAATATCTGAGATTAACATGAAATTAATTTAGTTCAATTTGCTTAGTAGAATTTCAGCTCCAAAATACCTAACTGGCTGCATTGTAGGTCTTGCAGGTGTAATAAGTGTTTGAATGGACCTATAAGTTCCATTATTTATACATTTTAATTATTTATCATATCACATAGGTGTGCTGTCAAGCAGTACTGTCATTTTTTTCACTAGGCACTAGCCAGCTTAATGTTTTAATGTATTTCTATCCCAACTTTATCATATTAGCAATACCTTCAAATACTTTCATGTAAAGTAACAGTCCTATTAATTTAATATATGGAATAGAACAAGATATAAATGGGGTATTCAGGAAGAACTAGTACCTTTAGTATGAGGGCTTACTGAGCCCTCTTAAGGGCTGCTTTATCCACGTTTCACCCAACTCTCATCTGAGGCCCTTCTTAGCAGTGTATCCCAGTAGGAAAATTAATTCATGATCTAGTGCCTTAGTTTCTCCATTATTATTTTTTTCCATTCTGAAATAGCATATATTTATGAATTGCCAGATCACATATTCTCTAACCTTAAACAGTGAAGATTAATGATATGTTTGAAAAGTAATTCTATCTGGCTTCAGAAACTTTCTAAGCTGTATGACCTAGGACAAGTCACTTAATCCCATTTGCCTACAGTTTGTTCTTTTTCTTTATTAGAGTTGTTACTGAGAGAAAATAAGAGCTTCAGAATAATACTAATTATAATAATAATAAGTAATTTCATTGTAAATAAAAAGAAACTTGAAAAATATTTTATTTCTAAAATACTAATATACAAAGTGACAGCTGCAAAATCAAAAAAAGACTGCTTTCAAATTTGACTTTCTTACCTTATAATTAATGTGTAATAAGTCACCGCACAAGTCACAAACTCTCATGGCTCTAGACAATTCTAGGAAACCACAGTTTGCCTAAGAGTTATGGAATCTTACATTGTTTGAGATAGTTTCCTAGTCAAGGAATTCTCTACATATAACAATGAAAAGATAGGAAAAGCCTTTATTTCCAGATTAAAATACCAAAGAAGTGTTTTAAATTCTTTGTTTTCCTTTACAAACAAATTGCAACACATTATACATTCATGAAATTTGTGCATTTTTACTTTTAAAAGTGAAGTTCTTGGAAAAAACAGGAAATACCATTATACTTCTTATGCAATGAATATATTCTCCAAGGGTAGTCCTCCTAGTTTTGGATCTTAACTCTAATGTTCATTAATTAAAACAAAACAGAATTAAATAAGTGCTTTGATAATCCACAAAAAGCTTTTTGTAATGTATAACTTTGGGGTTGTCAGTAAAATGTCAAATGCAATAGAATATTCATGTTGTTTCTTAAATTATAATGCCTTTAGTCACACTCATACTGCTGGTGAATCTGTGAATTAGCTTAAATGGTCTGGAAAAATAATTCAGAAATAAGAGAGAAAATAAAAGCATCAAATAGTTAACCATCTTTTACTCAAATATCTCATTGTTGAAATATTCACCCAAGGAAGTCAGTGACAAGGGAGGAAAGCAAACAAAAATAAAAAATATTTTTATATGGTAAAATAATCCTAGAAACATTTTTTTAGAAAATAATGGAAATAAAGTGGATATGGACTTGGATCACCAAAAAAAAATATGGTTTAGGCATATAAAGGAATATTACTGCTTTTCTACTCTTTTAAAATTTTACCTATCTTTATATCAGGTACTTATTATGAAGATTAAAATTAACTCTCCTCTGATTATGGAGATTAAATTGTAACCCCTGCCCATTTTGAGATCTAATCACCAAAAGTGTAAACATCCCACTTAATCATTAAATGGGAGGCCTGTGGCCCATGTGTGTAATAGTGGTTGTTGAAGCAGAATTAAACTAACTGCCCCTGGGCAGTCTTAAAGCAAAGCTTCAACTGTGATTGATAGATGTAAAATTAGGGAAGACTCAGGAAGTGACACAAACGAAGCATCTTTAAAAGGAGCTGTCACTTCCTGTGAGAGTCAGTTCTTCATTCTTTGGAAGTGGAGGGTGGACCTAAGACCCTGTTCCTGGTGAGGCTGTTCTAAAATATCTTCCTTTGAAATGACACATGGTGAATGAAAATGAAAAAAAAAAAACAAAACAAAAATAAAAACTAACCTTAGGGGAGACTTACCTCTTGAGAGATACTTAATATCTTACCTTATCCTCTCTCTGATTTCCTTACTTCACTCTACATTTTGTAAATGAATTGTAAATAAATCTCTTTGGAAATTAAATTCCTGATGACCACACTCTTTAATAATCCAGTACAACCCTTTTAAAATTAACCCCTTTTCCCCCTTACATTATTGATTCAGTAACACTACCTTGATACTCTTGAAACAACTTACTCATGTCCTGACTCTCGATATTTCCACTGGTAATCCTCCATGCTTAGAATCCTCTAATCCTTCATTTCTGCATCCTTGCTCCCCTGACTTCCATTAAGACCCAGCTAAAAACCTACTTCTACTTTAAGATTTTCTAGTTACTCTTCCAGCTTCCTTCTCTCTCTCTCTCTCTCTATATATATATATATATAGAGAGAGAGAGAGAGAGAAAGATAGATAGATAGATAGATCTATATATATATCCAGTAATAAAATATCTCAGTTTTCATTGATATCAGTTATCATTGGTTTTGGTTAATTTTTTCTGTGAAAAATTTGTCTTGGTTTTCATAGTTTGCCTCTAATTTCATGGAAGTGCCCACTTGACCTTGATGCTAATTTTGTAAAAACAAAAGGTAACCCATTTGTTCTCATGCTCAATGCGAACAATACATGTATTGAAAAGAAAATAAATCCATTCTTCCATACAGATAGCAAAAATGAAAATCACATAAAACATATGGAGGAGAATATATACCTTACTATACAAAATGAAGGAGCTTTCTCATTGGGAGTGAGATATCTCATCTCAGTCAAATAGAAATTCCCCCATTATATCTCTGCTTTGAAGAGGGACATAATCAAGGTAAAAAGTCCTCTATATGTCAGCTTTTATCCAAAGTCTTTCCAGATAATGTCTTGATACCTGAGGTCCTTATTGTGGGAAATTCCCCATTGTGAAGAATGAATCAAACTCTATTCGTCTATCAATCCACAACTTTTAAGTTAATCAATCAAAAACGTAAGTACTTCTACTTTAGTATATTACCAGTCACTAAGTATGAGCACTCACAAGTCACTTGCTAGAGTGGGTGACCACTCCAGAGGTCACTGACCACCCACCCCCAACCCCATGGCAGTTCTAGGCAAATTGAAAGACAGCGATTAGTTCCTGTAAAGTGGAGAAGGTACAGGAAGTGATATGGAAAAAGGACTATACAATGTCCTGAACTTCTTGTCCAAGGAACTTCTTGGGACTTCTCCTAGAGGCTTCTCCTTTGGAGTTCTTCTTTGGAGTCTCTGCTCCTTGTATCCTCTCCTTTGGACTTCTTTGGAGGATGGCTCCTTGGACCTTTTAGATTTTGACTTCAACCTGGAGCTTTGGGCCTTTCAACTTGCATTTTCAGCTACAGGACTTTGACTTTTGGCTTTAGAGCTTCTTGGTGTTAGGGACTTTCTTGTTGGGTCCACTGCTGCCTCAGTGAGCTTAGCTCACAAGGGTTTTTCTGTGTTGGGACATTGCTGGGTCCTGCCCAGCTTGCTGGTGAATGACTGAGACGCCCACATGGAGACCGGCACTCTTTTCATGGAGCAAACTTCATTTCACAAGATCAGCTTTTAGGATAGGATAGGCAATCACTTTACCTCTTTCCCTTCCACATTTCCTTCTCGTTACTAATATTCCAATTAAACAACATTGTTAAAAGCTGCTAATAGTTTTCTTGACTTAAGGAATAATAACTGGAAACCACTATTTAAAAATTCTCTTATTTCATCAAAATTCTAATTTAACCATTCTACCTTCCAAACAATAAGCTCGCTCTCCCCTCCTCACTGTCTTCCATATGCCAAGAACAGTCTTCAGAAAGGTAAATTACATGGTAAATGTTCATTTATTCTTGATATTAGTCCTTTACATTTATTTTATATTAATTTCTTCTTCTAGAATGAGTTCATTGGATTCACACTGATTCATATGGAAATAATAGTTTCAGTTACTGTATTTCATCTATTGTTTTCAGAGGAACTATTGTTTCATGTTATATATCCCATTCCATTGTAAACTTCCAAAGGGTAGAGATTACCTTTTCTTTCTTTTTATCTTTCACCTTTAGCATGGTGTCTGACATACAGTAGCTACTGAATTATTATTTATTGACTGGTTATGAGTAAAAGCAAATATAAGCAATTTAGAGAAAACATACAAAGATTTGTATAAAATAATCCTAAGGGAAGTGATTGACTAGGATTATATATTCACCATACTTGCAATAGTATAAGTAAAAGAATAATAAAAAAGATTATGAGTTAGTTGATTTTCATTCATTGTTTTAGTTCATTATTAGAGAAGCCTCATTAGGTCTTTTGGAGGGAGGAATATGGGAATATAAGAGTCAAAGTATAATATCTGGAAATATTTATGATATAATAGATCCAGAAAAGTTCAAAATTGACATCAAATGCAAGATAACAAGATAATTGTCCTTATGAGTCATTCCCCAATGGATTAGTGATCAAAGATTATTGACAGTTTTTAAAAGAAGAGATAAAATGTTTTGGTGCCTCGGTCAGGGTCTAGCCTCACTCATGACTCCAGGGGTTTTCGACTGGTGGCGAATGATCAGTCAACAAAAATAACAAACGGAAGACAGCTTAATCATTACAGCCATGGGATTGCTCTGCATCTAACAGCTGCTCCAACATTCCTGATGTCTGATCTTTATTTTTATACCCATTTTCTTAGCATGCAAATACACAAAATCAAAGAGAGATAATTGGAAAAGTGATACATTAACTTTTAACAAATCACTTGATAAATATTCTATAATTTTGTATTGTGATACAGACAGAATACAAGATAAATGATTTCATCACAGGTGGCTTACTAAGGAGTTTGAGTTACTGATTTGTGTAATTGAGTCACTGAGGCATATTGAAGCTTAGTGTACCTGTACTGTACCTGTACCTATTGTATGGGCCTCTATGATTGATTTGTGTGCTGGCTTCATGAGAAAGTTTTGGGCTTGGCCTGTAGTTGTAGTTTTGCTGGGATTTATGTATCTAAGTAAAAGTTAACCAATGATAGTCTTTTTGAAATTGGGTTTAAGGGCCTTATCTTTTGGTGCTGTTTGGGGGAATAAGGGTACATGTGTTTTGCTCTTACATTATTTCTTTTGAGACTAGGGGAAATAATAATCATGTCAATTCATAGGAAGGGGCATTGATGAAAGAGGTCAAGTAAAGGGGGTTGAGTGGGCAATCACATCTCTCCGAGGACCACACTGTGGTCTCCCTAAATGACTCTGTCGAGGCATCATGGTCTCATGGCTCCAAGCATTTTGACATCCAAATGGATAAACATTCCAAGTCACAAGTCCAAGTCACAAACAACAAAGAATGCCAAGTAACATTTCTGATTTTTTGCCACTAGTGCAGTTAATCAAAAAAGCCCATTAAAGAAGAAAAACATGAATGTTAAAATAGTTAGAAATAGTAGGATTAAGGAGACTAGGTTGGAAATCAGAAAAAGGGGCTGCAAATTCAAATTAATACCCAAGAGGTAGGGTAGCCTGAGAAGTGGTATATGATTTGGATTTCAGATGTCAGAAGTCAATGCCAGAGAAAAGAAAAAAGTGTAATAAGGAATAGAAATTTAATTTGTCTCCCCATCTCACTTCTTCATTGTTACTTTAAAATCATTAGTCCTGCCATCAGCCAACCATCTACATTCTTCCAACTACCCCAAATCCTTGCCATCTAATACAATATCTCTCATTCACCTCCTTGGAATCTATTAAAATGCATTGAAAAAGAAGCAGAGATATATTTGAATACATACTACTTGAACTTGAAAACTTAATTATTTTCTTTTATTTGCTTCTTAATGGGAATCAGTGGGATATATTTGAAAAGACTATAAACTTAAAATTAGAAGGAATTGTTTCCTAATCTTTCCACGGATACTAGCTACACAGATCATAGATAATTCCCTCAAATTTAACTTCCATTTCCTTATCCATAAAATGAGGAAAAATTATAACTCTACTATGTTGTTTTGAGGATTAAATAAGATGATAAAAGTAAAGTGCTTTTCAAATGTTAAAGCATTTTATCAAAGTAAGTTATTACAATTTCAAAAAATTACTTTAATATTAGAATTATGCAAATCGTATCTAAAGGAATGTAAAATTCTGAGATGTATAGAAAGGTTAAGAGATGTATGTGTGGGGGTAACAAATGGTGGAGAATTAATAAGTCATATTAAATTGAATTTAAATATTTCCTCCTTAAATGGCTACAGAAATAATAGACAATCAATAAATCATTTGAAGCCAGCTACTTCAGTTTGAAGCAAATTAACTATTGTGGGAACTTATCTTTACAAATAATTTTCATTGATGGATCTTTAGATTTAATATACCATAAAGTTTTAGCAGAAATATATTGTTATACTACTAATGAAGACTTCACAGACAGCAATAAAAATAAAGTACATTGAGGATTTTACCTGACTTCTAACCATACTCAGAAAGAAGAACAATTCAAAAGAGCTTATGCCATTATATCAATGGAATGGAATAAGAAAATTATTTGGCTTACATATTTTCAAGTCATCTTATTCAGTAGTTAGAATCTCTTGTTCTGTTTCTGGGTTTCTAGAGTTTCCGTTTTTATTTTGTTTGGGCCAATATTGCAATGGACATCAGGTCAAGAGTTAGCATTATAACAAATGCTCAAAGAAACATTCCTTTAAGGGCATCACTTGGTCCTTGAGTGTCTCCCAGATGGTTGGGGTCTGGTTGGGAGAATATCACACCCAATAATGATCTTCCTGAGATGAAAGGAGCTTCTACTCTTGATAAGTGACAAAGAGAGAAAACAAATATAGGCACTAAGGCACCCCACCTTCAAATAGAATGTGATCAGCAAAGTTAACTTAAAATTCAACCCATCTGAGCTTCTGGATACTTCATGTGAACCTCTATAACTATCAAAGCCTTTTGGCTAAATCTCATTTTCTTGATTATATCAGCCTCCTCTATTTGTTTTCCCATTTTTTGAATAATATAGCTTAGAGTTGGGTAGAATTATTAAGGTCACCATTTAGAAGAAACTGAGACCAAGAGAGATAAAAATGATAATTTCCAAGTCATTAGTTAAAGTAGTGGGACCAATAATTGAAACCATATCCCATATTCCAAACCAGGTACTTTCACTTCAAATCAGCCTTCTTTTCTCACTGGAACAACTTATGCAATAATATGCATGTATGACACCTCTGACAATATACTGAAGTCCATTTATTCTCATCATGAATCTTTCCATGACTTCAAAGACCCTAAAGATCTTGTATTACATTGACTGTTCCTTAATGTCTAGGGCAATATTTTTTTTTCTTATCTTTAAAGTCTCAGTGCCTGGTGTTTGCCTTCTTTTACAAGGGGTTACCAGGGAGAATAAAGAGGTCAGTGCTGAGTCAAAGCCAAGTTGAAGGAGAAAGAGGAGCCCAGGAAGTGTATGTAGGGCTAATCATCCATAGCCAGGTATGTAGACACTCACCCTTCCCAAAAGTCATTCAAATGTGGAAAAAGGAGAGAATTTGAATGCTTTTTTTCCCCCTCATCCATCTAATGCCTCCCGACTTCAGCTTCTCTTGCTTACTCCTTGGACTTTCCTTTTCTTCTTGGTTTCAGGTAATACTTACTGTCTTTAGTCCTTCAGCTCTGTGTCTTGATTTCCTCAGTTAATGATCATGATTTCTTCACATGTTAATTTTGCCCCAAATGCTTAGGAACTTCAGAGTTGTGCCAAGCTTTCACCAACCCAGGGAGATTCTAAGCAACATATGGCATGCAGAGAGAACTAGTTGCCATTCAGTCACTAAGCTTCCTTCATTCTAGGGAAGGGCAACAAAAACCACACAGTTAAGGGGGAAAAATGCCTTGCACATATCTGGTACTTTTCTAAAATCTGAAATTGAATTAAAATGAATTCCTTCATTTTAAAGAAGGTTAACCAGAAACTAAGTGGCTGAGACTGTTTCAAAATCCTCCAGATCATTGACAAAGACAATACAGGCATTGAAACTCCCACTTTCTTCCATTAGACTAAATTTCTGTGGTTGGAATGAATAAATATTTGTCCTCTACATTAATCACACTTTTTTTTTCATTTTGGAGAGATTGAGTTGGAATATAAATTCCTCAACAGTAGTGATTGCTCCATTCTTTTTCTTTATATCTTCTGTACCTATAATAGTGGATGGAAAAGAGTAGTCACTTAATTAATGCTTATCAATTAATTAATTAGAAGATCTCTAATTAGTTTGATAATTCTCCTAATCAAAAGGAGAGTCATCTTTTCACAATGCCCTATAGGGTCATTAATTGAACTTAAGACCTGTCCAACTTTATTTTGTGAAAGAAAACACATTATACAGATATAAGCCATTTGTGGTGTGGATAATTTTTATATCCACATAGCAATTTAATATTTAAAATTGTACTGGTCTTATTATAAATAGCTTGATGTAGATAGTGTGCTGTGTCAGGCCCATTTTATTTTATTTTTAATTTTCTTTATTCCAGTAACAAACTTACACATAAGTTTTTGAAGGTTACATGATTCATGATTTCTTCTTCTCCCCTTCCCTCCTACTTCCCATAGTTGACAAACAACTCCATTGGGTTTTACATGTATTATTACTCAAAGCCCATTTCCATATTTTTCATTTTTGTAATGGAGTAATCTTGAAAAACCAAAACCCCAGGAAGCAGCTGGGTCACTCAATGGATTGAGAGCCAGGTTCAGAGATGAGAGGTCCTGGGTTCAAATCTGACCTCAGACACCTCCTAGCTCTGTGACCCTGGATAAATTAGTTCATCCCCATTGCCTAGCTTTTATCATTCTTCTGCTTTCTAAGATGGTAAAGGTTTTAAAAACAAACAAGCAAAAAAATAAAAAAATAAAACCCAACCTCCAAATCATATGCCGAAATAAACAAGAGATCAGTCATATGTTTTCTTCTTCATTTCTACTCCAAAAGTTCTTTCTCTATCTGTGGATAGCATTCTTTTCATAAGTCCCTCAGAATTGTTCTGGATCATTGTATTGCCATTAGTAGCAAAGCCTATCACATTTGATCATCCCACGATGTTTCAGTTACTGTGTACAATGCTCTCCCATTTCTGTTCATTTCACTCTGTATCACTTCATGTAGGTCCAGTTCTTAAAGAAATCCTCTTCATCATTCCTTATAGCATAATAGTATTCCATCACCATCATATACCACTTTTTTTTCAGCCATTCCCCAATTAAGGGACATCCCCAAAGTTTCCAATTTTTCCTACCTTATAAAGCACAGCTATAAATATTTTTGTATCAACAGGCCCATCCCCATTTTAAAAATCTCTTTGGGATACAGATTTAGTAGTGGTATTGCTGGATAAAAAGAAATGCATTCTTTTAAAATCTTTTGGGCATAATTCCAAATGGCTTTCCAGAATTGTTGGACCAATTCACAACTCCACCAGCAATGCATTAGTGTCCAAATTATGCCACAATACCTCCAACATTTATTATTTTCCTTTACTGTTGCATTGGCCAATCTAATCAGCTCCATTTTATAGGTGAAAAAAATCTGAGACTCAGAAGAGTGAATTAATTAGCCTTTGAATTATAAACAGGAGAGAAAGAACATTTTCTAAGTGCCTACTATGGTAGGCCTTCTACTAATTGTTTTATTAATACTATATCTCATTTGATTCTCTTGAAACCCAGGAGCTAGGTACTTTTATCCTTACTTTACAAATGAGGAAAGTGAAGCAAACAGAGTTTAAATGACGTGCCCAGGATCACACAGTTAAGTATTTGAAGATTTGAAGTTGTCTTCCTGACTCTTCTTTTAGAGCATGATCCACTGTATGACCTAGCAAGTAAATAATAGAACTCTAACTTAAATCTAGTTCTTCAGACTTTCAGGCTGATATCAGTGTATTTCTACCTCTTAGTAAACAGATAAATCATGTTGTGACTCTCTAACTATTCTTTTTCCTCCCAACTTTAGTGATTCACTATTGCCTCCCCAGCTCATTTTACAGATGGAAAAATTGAGCTGAACAGGGTTAAAAGACTTGCCCAGAGTTACAGTTATTAAGTTTCTGCAAATAGATTTGAAATCAGGAAGTTGAGTCTTCTAGACTGAAAATCCAGCGTTCTATTCACTAGCTTCTGTTTTTCTTTATTTTCATGACCTCAAGGACCTTAGAGATCTTGTATTATCTTGAATGTTCCTCTATGTCTAAAGCAATGTTTGTTATCTTTGAAGCCTCAGTACCTTTAAATAGCAAGCTCTAATGGCTGGCAGGCTTCTTAGAAGTTATTCAATCCAACCTTGTCATTCTAAAGATGAGAAAACTGAGGCCTGGAAAAGTAATATGACTCATTCAGAGACACAGGAAATATGAGGGGAAAAAATCATACTGGTGTTCCAGGACTCCAGGACAATATTCTTACATTTAAAATTATTTTTTTTCTTTCTTCCTAAAGGGGAAAATAATTAAGATTTTCCATTCTGTCTCTTAAAATACAAAGGAATATATTTAGCAAATACTTATTTAGTACTCACTATATTCAAGAGAGCTGAGACAATAGGAGAAAAATGGATATGTTAAGCTATCTAGGCCCCTGGTGTGAATTTAATAAACATACATGATCCTAGCAAAATATTTATTTGAGGTTACTCTGTTATTGCTTTAAACTCATTAATAATTTATAAACATTGAGTCTATGTAACATTATGCTTTTATACTCAAGTTATCTGTAATTTCACAAACTATTCTTTTCTTTTATTCTTATATCATTATTTTGGATGGGATGTGTCAAAGAGTTGTACTAGTTTTGATGTGAGGAACACAAAAAAGAATCAAAACAAATCAGTAAACAAATCTCTATATTAGGACTTAAGAAAACAGTTTTTGAATCACAGTTCTCCTGCTCATTCCTTGTGTGACCTTTAGCCAGGTGCTAAGTGATCTTGTTTTTTTTAAAATAATCTTTGTTTAATATATGTATATGGCCATGATTTCTATGGACTCTCAATGGTCCCCAATTCAAGTGCTCACTGTCTTTTACCTGAGATATTGAAATAATCTCCTCATTTGTCTCCTTTCATCCATTCTCCTGTTTCCTACCAGTCTTCCAGATAGCTGCCAAATTTAGTTTTCTAAAGCCCAAGTCTTATTATATCAGTGCATCACTTAAGAAACTCTAGCGTTTCCTCACTACCACAAAGAAAGAAAATTCTGGTCATTCCAGCCCCTTGTCCCGATTTGTGATAGCATCTCCTCCCCTATTTTTCAAGAAAACCCAACCCATTCTTCCATTCTTTCTCTATAATCAGGATATTTTCTCACCAAGATATCTGCTGCCCTTTTTCACCATGATGGAACATAATTGAATGTAATTTCTCAGTGTTCCTCAAAAGGCTCTGAAAATCTCCCTCCCAGTGTCCCAATTCACCAGCTCTATAACTTTCATGAGCAAAGGAGTCCAGCTTTTCTCATCACTGCCCGATTTTTGTTGTGTCCCTCATTACAATGTAATCTTGAGGATGGAACTATCTTTGATTTTGTATCTGTATTCCAGATTTCCTATGGAGAAAAACTCCATAGTATTTGGTGCAGACCAACTCATTAACGAATGGGTGTTCATTCATTTGTAATCTGGCTCCAAACTGTCACTGAAGTATTACACTGTACTCCTTGCCAAACAGTCTACTTTCAAGTCACCCGACTTAATTGATGTTCCTTGCATAGGACAGCCAATCCCTTGGATTTGTGTTTTTCCTCAGCATCTATCCTGGTGCCAGGAACATTCTCTCCCCTTGGTAGCTTCTAATTCCTTCACAGCCTCATCTCATGAGTCGCTTTATACAAGACTCTTTTCTTGATTCCCCCAGGACTTAATGCTTCCTTATACTGTGATTACTTTGAATTACTGGGTTTGTATTTTTGTATTATCTGTGGCTATAATGTAATGTCCTAGGAGGAAGGGAAGGAATTGGCAAGCATTTATTAAACACATAGTATGGACCAGGCACTGTGCTAAATACTGGGGATAAAAATGCAAACAAACAAATAAGAAAGATAGCCCCTCCTGTCAAAGAGCTAAAATTATAAAAGAAAAAAAAAACAAAAAAAACAAAACACAAACTTCGGCCACTGAAAAGGCAGGGACGAGGCACATGCATCAAAGCATCATGGTAATGAAGCAGGCCCAATCTGACCCATTTCCGAAATGGACACCCCTGAGTTAACTTACAAATGCGAGAAAGGACGTCCATGCTAAGGGGATGTTCCAAGGTAAGAAGGCAGCTGAATCATTGTGATAAGGTATAATGAATCAGAAGTACAATAAATTACGACCTCTAGAAGGCAGGTGCTATTTCATATTTGTCTTCATATTTGTATTGTAGTATCTAGCAACAGTGGATGGCATGTAGCACATACTTATTAAATGCTTCTTTAATTAAGTTAATTTGAATTTATTTTATGTGGACATCCCCTTCATTGAAACAACATTTAATATCTCTTCGGCTTTTCATCTTCCCCTCCAATTCTTTTCCATGTAATTTTATAAATCTTCCTGAGGACACACATACAATTCAACAGAAATTATCTTCTTCCTCTTTCTTAGAATCTTTGGGCCATATATTTGCAGCTGAAAGGGGCATTTTGAAATGATCTAATCTAACCCTCTCTCTCGGGTGTGCCACTGAATTATAGACGTTGTCCTTCGCATCATAAAATGTCAGCATTGAGAGATAGATCAGTGACCATTAATCTTCCACTTGAAAAAGTACAAAGGAATTAGAATTTACCAAGGAGAAAGAATAGTCCTGGCATGAGGGCTTCCGTCTCTCCATAGCAGACCAGTGATATCCATTCTTGTCGCATGACTTTCCCATCTCCTTTTCTAGTATTACATATTACTCCTTGTTTGTGTCATAATGGAGGATATTCTACAGTTGCCTGTACATGCCACTAATGTCTTTGGTACCGTCAACTTGGAAAAACACAGAACCACTGAAGTACTCAGAAAGACTAAATCTTTAATCAGGGCAAGAGACGGTGCTCCTTATTTGGACACCATGCAGTCAGCACTGAGTCAAAGGCCTGGCACTCTGGTCATAGTGTCTTTGGGAAAACTCACCACCACAGATGACTTTCCAAAGAATAATAGAGCAGAGGGGTCTTATATACCTTTGGGGGAATTAAATAGAGAAAACATACCCTGACTGGTTACTAGCAGACTTGGGAAAGAGGCTATAGCTGGAGGTCGGGGTATATAAGAGAGGAAACTTGGACTCAATTTGCCAGAGGAACAAGACAAGTAGGGGAAGGGCAAGCAGAACAGAGAATTCCAGAGAAAGAACAGAGAAGAGCTAGGATATCCAGGCAGTTGACTCACTTCTCTTTGGGAAGCCCTTCAGGAAGGTTGCTCTGAAAGCACCTCTGAGCCCTGGTCATTCTTTGGGGAATCCAGATCCCCTGAATTCAGCAGAAGACAACAGGAGTGGATAGGCCTTTGTATATAAAGATATCCACCCCAAGAAGATTTCCTCTCCATTCCTCCAAAATAGCTCTTGAACTTTATATTATAACTAGAAGAGTTTGAACTCCAGACAGCTCTCACAATTGACCCCAGAGGGTCAGGAAGGCACCGCCTGACCCTGCCGGATTTGGGGAGAAGGGGTTCAATTGTTAGGTTTTAGAGACTTCCTATTTTCCCACTTTCCCAATACCTTATCCCTCAATCTCACTTACCCTACCCTTTTGTATGTTCCTCAAATAAATAGATGTTTTATAGATCTAGTGCCTGCTCTTAATATTCAGGGAAAGGGACCAGCAGCTTTGGGGAGGAGAACTATGTTTCCTCCCTAAGGAAGAAGAAGTTGTTTAGTCCTAGATTTACTTCAGCCCTGCCTCTGAAGAAAAGTAGTCATTAACCCTGAAGACAGCTAGTAGTAGTCTCTTGGTAACAGAGGATGACAATTGTCTTTGTGCATTTTCATCTATGGTGTATAAATGAGTGTGCACAAAGACACTTGTGCATGAAGGATATTTAAGTGGAAAAGTCGTTGCACAGAGACAGTCCCACTCTCTCGGCATTGGAAGCCTGGGTCCATTGGCATGAAAAATCATTACATCTGGAGATTTCCTCAGCTGCATTGGATGGCCTTGTCTTTTGTGCTCCAACACACCCTAAGCATTCCACAGTGCTTTGCTGCATCGCCATCTCAGCCGTTGAACTTTCTTATTGGTTTCTCCCGTCTGTTCAGCTGAAGCAGTCTTCACATGCTGGGTGAGCAAGGCCCTGGTTCACCAGGGGTCTATGACCCGATGGCTACTCTCACAAGGTTTAGCCGGCCTGTTGAAGTCTTTGCCTGGGGTGTGGCCACTGCCTCATGCTAGCAGCTACTAGGAGCCACAAGTGAGAGCTGGGTGTCAGGTGAGGGTCAGAGGCTGGAGAGCTGCCCTAGGAGGGCATGACAAGCCGTCCATACCAGAGATACTACCCCTGCCTGAACACCCCATACACCCCTGAAGACAGCTAGTGTGGGTTTATTGAGGAAGGAGAGAACTATATATCCTCTTTCTCCACCCTTTAGCTCCATTTCATCTCTACCACACTCTGATCCTCAACTCAGTGGTGGTGGTGGGGGACTCCATCCCTTTTCCCCCTCCATTACACCTATCAAGTAATGTTCTACAATGGATACAAAAGAAAGATTCTTGCCAAGGACTTCTAAGACAAAAAAGATGCTTAAGGTTTGATTATCTACTCATCCCACCTAAACATGGACCATTGAATGTCCAGTAGAGACAAAATCAGTCAGGGACTTCCCTCAAGGCAAGTTCTCCAGGGCCAGGGTAAATTATGAAGTTGACAGTACATTCTGAACTTAGCTTCTTATGAAACTATTTGACATAGACGATAGAGAACTAGCCTCCAATCCAGGAATTATGAGTTGACTTCAAATACTGGCTGTATGACCCTGAAGACTTTAACTACATTAGAGCATACTGTGATGATGAACTGTAGAGAAATCCCAAACCTGCCTTGATAACTCCCTTATCTGGAAATTCCCATTTTCAATAAAGCCATAGGTCCAGTTTCTGTGAGATTGTGGTTCATGATTTAGAAGTATGAAGAATTCCTAGGAAAATATTTTGGTTAAAATGGTATTTTTGTGATGTTTGCTGTTTGTGTGTGTGTGTGTGTGTGTGTGTGTGTGTGTGTGTGTGTGTGTATGGGGGTGTGTGTGTATGAAGAGAGAGAGAGAGAGAGAGAGAGAGAGAGAGAGAGAGAGAAAGGAGGGCACAGTTCAGAGTGATAAAAAAGGCTCAGTACATTCAATAGGAATAATGATACTTATACTCTTTATCTGTATGGGGTTATTGACAGTATAAGAGGGGATAATAGCTCTGAAGAACTTTGTAAACAGGTAAGTAAAATCTAAATGAAATCTATTGTTATGATTTGTAAAAGGTGTAAAGATCCTTTTTATTTCTTTCTATCAGGGATGGCTTCAAGATTAGGTTTCAAATAATCTGCCTTGAAGTCTTTTGTTGTTGTTGTTGTTGAAGACTGCATAAGATTCATAGGAACAGAAAATAGACAATTTTAATCTTTACTGAAAACTTGACCACTTGGAGGTCAAGAAGAGAATTTTTTTTTTCATTTATTATAAAAAAATAACAGAATTTCAAAGTTCCAGGAGATCTTAGAGGTAAGCAGTCACATCTAGCACAGTGCCTAATACCTCTGAGGTGCTTCACCAAGGGTTGGTCAGTGGTTTATTAGTTGACTGACCAGCCTGCCTCTACTTGAAAACAACTAAATATCTTTAAAGTTGGCCATTAAAATTCTTGAGGTTTCTAACCATTAGGATTTTCTACCCTCTCACCTTTGGCTCAAAACTAGATGTGTGAATTGTACTTTTTGGCTTCCTGTGTCCATTTCCCCCCAAATTCTTCTCTTTCTATCTTTGGAGAACAAGGAGAAATGAAACAGCAAATAAAGAAGCAAATGTTGTCCCAGATTCCTGTAAGAGTGCTGCCTCTACTTGAAGACAATGTCCATAATGTCCTTTTATTTGCTCTTCTCCAAGTGTTCCCTTATTCCTTCTTTCAGCAAGTCTTCAGATGCTTATTTGTAGTATTCAAACACAATATAGACAAGTATTAGTATGTAGGTTTATATAAATATGTAGGTACTTATACATGCATATAGATAGATGTCAATAGATGAATAGACAAGGTAGCTATGCTCGTACATTTGTACACGTGCGTGTATATATCTGTATATTATTATAGTAGTCTCTCGGTAACCAAGGATGAAAATTGTCTTTGTGCATTTTCATCTATGGTGTATAGATGAGTGTGCACAAAGACACTTGTGCGTGAAGGAGATTTAAGTGGAAAAGTCAATGCACAGAGACAGTCCCACTTTCTCGGCATTGGAAGCCTGGGTCCATTGGCACGAAAAGTCGTTACACCTGGAGACTTCCTCAGCTGCATTGGATGGCCTTGTTGTCCTTTCTGCTCCAACATGCCCTAATCACTCCACAGTGCTTTGCTGCGTCGCCATCTCATCCGTTGAACCTTCTTATTGGTTTCTTCCGTCTGTTCTGCCGAAGCAGTCTTCACAGGCTGGGTGAGCAAAGCCCAGGGAGGGGTAGTATCTCTGGTATGGAGGGCTTGTCAGGCCCTCTTAGGGCAGCTCTGTGTGTTATTCATGCACCCATATATACAGACATATACATGTCAAGGTTTTCTGTGGACCTGTTGCTAACTTTCCTAAGATATGATGCTGAGAACTGTAGGCCATTGTTCCTTATGCCATCTAACCAGGGCATAGAACTCTAGAACTAAGCTCTCTTTAGTACTGGGTCATATTTATTTCTCAATGTATATTTATAATAGCTCTTTCTATGACTATTCTTCATTATTGCCTCACACTAACCTTGTAGTCCTCATGTTGTGGGGGGGCTTGAGGTGAACCCCCTGGGTTCAGGAAGGGTACCCATGGCAAGAATGCAAGATGCCAAAACTTAGTTTAAAAATAAAAGGAGAAATTGATTAATTTGGAAGGTAATGTTGAGTCCAGCCAGGAGGACAGGATACATGGAAAACTGCCTCCTTGAGGACATCAATTCTGGGGTTTTATACTCTTTACAATGGGAAATACATGATTTGAGGAGGGTATGTACTTGGGGAGAGCTGCCTGGGGTCAGCCTAAAGATGTAAGGGGAGACTCTCATGGTTTAGGGGATGAATAGATCTCTTAGATAGAACCCAATGGTATCAAAGCATAGCCTGGAGGGGTAGCACTGTGTCCATCTCAAAATCTAAAGGATGATCTAAGGAAGATCATTCTTTCAAGGGTCTTTTTCACCATTAACCTTTGAAGTCTAGGCCCACTCTTTCTTTAGCCTTAACAAAAATGCAAGGAAGCAAAGGAATTCTCTTGCTTACAGTTTGGCCTGAAACACTTCTATATTTTGGGGGGTGAAAAGTAAACCTAGGGTCCCACATCACTCAGGCACCATTGGATCCATTTTTGATGAAGTATTTTCTACTTTTCTCCCCTCCATCTAATCCTTTTCTAGATGTCTAGGATTCACATCTAGGAAATATCTAAAAAATCATCCAGGGAACCCTCTCATTTTCAGATGAATATACCAAAGCAAAATAGCTTGTTTAGGTCACAAAGTTACTAAGAAGAGGAGGTAGCCTATTAACTAAGACCCTTGAAAGTCCAAGTCATTGTTCTTTTCATTCCTAATTATAACTTTTTATAAGGATCATAGAAAAAAGACTGATAGAGACTTTATAGATGATCAGGCCAACTTCTTATTTTTAGAGATGGGGAAACTGAGGTTAAGAAAGATTATATGTCTTGTTGGAGGTTGTATAAAAGCTGACTTTCAAAATGTGAACCCCTTCCTTGACTCTAATCAGTTCTATTTATTTTCATCAAGATGTTAGGTGTCTTAGGAAAGGGAATATTTAATTAATCCCAGTTTATTTTGACAATGTACCAGGCCAATATTTCTCAAAATATGAGTTGGTTTCTCTAATATCTTTTCCCAGTGACACTGCATATTAAGGATAACACTAGGCAGTGAGTATTTCTGGACCACCAGATAAGTAAGAAATTCAAAAGTGCCTCTTTTATTCTGTTATCCATCCTTAAAAAAGAGTAACATTTTTGAGGTGTTCAAGCAGAGTCTCTTTTCTTCTACCTTGCTCTCTCAGCATCTTCAGTAATGAAAGAAGACAGACTTCTGCCTAGCTTTTTAAGGTTGTTGATCACTCTGCCCACATGTCCAATGGTTTGCATTGGATTTATTTAGGAATGTAATATGGAGTGATGGCTTTAATCTGGGAAATTCTACATGGTTTGGGTTTCAGTTGCCATGGAGACTACATCTCTTTGAATGTTCCTACTCAATATCTGAGCTGCTGCTACAGATAGCTCTTGAATTTGAACCAAACCAAGGTATTCTTAATAGTAATACTTTGATATCCTTGCTTCTGAGATTCTTTGTGACATGGCAATTGACTTCATTGACCTTCTAAGCACACTGACTGAATTTTCACTCAGGTATTTGTCTCATAGAAAAAATACTAAGCAGGAAATAACTGTCTGAGTTGTTTCCATATATTGAGATCTTTTAAAATTATTTTTCTGCTAGTTGTTTCAGTTGGGTCTAGCTCTTTAAGACTCCATTTGGAATTTTCTTCGCAAAGATATTAGAGTAGTTTGGCATTTCCTTCTCTAGCTCATTTTACAGATGAGGAAACTGAGACAAAGTATTAAATGACTTGCTAAGGGTCATACATATTTAAGTCTAGATTTGAACTCAAATCTTCCTAACTCCAGGCTCTGTGTTTTATCCACTGTACTCTGGGAGTTGATGTTATTTATTATCCCTATTTTACAGACAAGCAAATTGAGACAGACATTTAAGAGACTTGCACACGTTCACAAACAATGATTTTTTAGGTGAATTTTAAATTGTTAGTTACCAAAATATGTGTAATCATAATGCCCAGTTCATCGGACTAACATTACATATATTCACTTCATGGGTTGAGCTCCTAAAAAGCAATTATAAAAATAAAGTAGTCTAGCCCTCACTTGTTCTTAGCTTCTCATGTTTTCTTCAGCAAGATATGGAGGGAAGTAGCATGATATTAAAAAAAAAAGAAAAATATTTTTGAATGATATGATCTGGGTTCAAATCACATCTGCTAGAAGTTACTCTTCTTCCCAAGCAAATGCTTCATTCATTCATCTATTTGTTAACTTGTTCATTCATTTTTCCTCACTTATTTTGTTTAAATAACAATTTCTTTTGAACTCTATATTATCAGCACAATCCATTATGATTAAATTGTACCTATTTGCATTTAAATAACTGAATTTCAGAAAATGGAAAATAATCATTGCTCTAGTCATTCTATTTTCATTCAGTTTCTTTGAGTCTACTCATTTCCATTCCTATTTTCTCATATAGTTTTAGTTAGAGCTTACTCCTTTCTGAATCTGTTCTTGTGGTGTGTTGGGGATGGGGGAAGTAAGTTGAAAGGAGAAAGAAAAATTTCTAGATTTTTCATTTTAGAGAACTCAGTTCCCAAATCCCTCATTTTCAGAACATTCTATCTCAAAAGCCCTCTCATTCAGTCACTGTTGCCCAATTCTCACATGGCAAAGTTCTTCCTTGAAGCTTCATTTTAGGGAAGAGTCTAGACAGACATCTTTCATTCTCTAGACTGAATTATGCAACCATTCCTTTGTGAAGATAATCCCTATATCCCTTTTACCTCTTATTTGAATGCTATGCTTCATCATTAAAATATAAATACTTTGAGGGGAGGAATTTTTTTTCTTTGTGCTTTTCTTAGCATTCCAGAGCTTGCCGTGATGCTTGAAACTCTAATAAATGCATATACAATGCTTATTTATTGATTGACTACATTATTTCATTTTAAAAATATATATTAATTTATTTTTTTCTTTCTTTCTTAATTTATTCTTAATTCTTAATTTATTTTTTTCTTTCCCCTGACATTATTTTATAAATATTTTATTAAATATTTTCCAGATCTTATTTAATCTCTCATATTTCTTGGTCTTAAATTCATTCTAGTGTATCATTACCTTAATGGAGCATAATTATTTAACTACTACCTTATTGGCCATTTAAACTGTGGACTTTGTTTTGCAATGACATATAAAACAGTGTAAAGGATGATTTAGTATTGTGACCTAAGCTATGTTAATTATTTGATAGCCATGAATATCCCAAATATAAAAGAAATATAACCAAGTCAGCTGGAAATTTATGCTGATTTAATTGATTTAGTGGAAAGAAGTTAAGAAGAAGGAAGAAGGAAAAGGGTATAGGATTTCTCCTGCCTGACTAGTGCCAGGAGGAAGACCAGAGGCTCTAGGAAGGTAAGGGTTTGGAGAGTAAGGAGGAAAGAATCAGCCTGAACTCCAAAGGGCTCAGCCAACATGCCTGAACCTGAATGAGCTCAAGGCAAACTCACCACCAAACCCAGACAATAGTTGCCACCATGCCAAGATGTTGGGAAGCTTACCATGCTGCCAACCAAAGTCACCTCTCTGGGGAAAAAGAGAGAGGAAGTGATGTGCCTTATATAGATGGTTTTATATCACTTTCCTGTGTCTCATCTGTACCAATGATAGCTTAGTTTGACTTAGGACAACCCAGGGGTCTGTCTGTTTTTTCTGTACATATCTGTTGAAGGCCATTTCCTAAGATAATTAAATCTTTGAGTATGGTGCGGGCATCCTGATCTTGTTAAACTAAGGGTGGAGAAATGTAGAGTTCCCAAGACTTGATTCTGTTAGATGAAGTATCTCCATTGTTACTAATCAGGAAATAGCTAAATCAGATCTTCTAAAGTATGGCCTGAATAGGGTGGAATAGTTTTAAAATTCACAACTACTAATAAAAAAAATAAACAGATGAATTTTTTTATACCTTGTGCAAGTTATTGTCTCCCAAATATTATTTTTTGTTCAAAGTTTATTTTTACTATGAAAATTAATTATGATTTCTAAAATTATGTCACATTATCAACTTAAATTAATGTCTGTAAAGTTTTGCTAGTTGAATTAAATAAAATAATATTTGAAAATTACATTAACCTATTATCTAGTACAAGGAATGTACTAGAAAAAAATGTTTCTTATTTTTGCCTTACCTTCTCTATTTTTCTCCCACTTTGATTGGTGTGAGGCAATTTTCTGTTGTTTTTGGCTTTCTCCTTGTTAGGCATTGCCACAAGTTCTATATATTTTTTTCAAAACTAGAATCAGAAAAGATTTAATCATTGGGAATACAAAAACAAATGGGCAAAAGGTTGTACAGAACTTGCTCTTAAAAACATTAGGGGCAGATATGATGCACAGAAATCTATACAAGGCAAACTATATGCAAGGTATATAGGAAATAATTAACAAAAGAAAGGCACTAAAATTAAGAGGGGCAGGTTAAATGATTAGTCCATGGTCATACACCTAGGACATATCTGAGGCATGATTTGAACTCTTGTCTTTAAGATTACAGTTCAAACCCTATCCCTTCTGCCACTTTACTTCAACAAGATATTGAGAAGATTATGAGATTGAGAAGACTGATTTGAATCCTGTGTGTTCTCCACATGCTATACTTAATCCATCATTTCATTCCTAATACCTTCAATGTCCTCTTCTATGATATTAAGCCATGGTAGTGACTTTGGCTATCAAGCAGGGCTATTGTGAAGCTCAAATAAAGTAATACATGTGAAAGCACTATGAAATTATTGAGTCCTATAGAGTTATTCTTATATATGCAGAATGAAGTAGGTCAAATAATTGAACAAGTTTTTGATAAACTATTCAACAAGAATTGGATGAAAGTTAGAAACTAATCTTAGAAAATAATGATTTATAGGAAGGATAAATGTGGTTCTTTTGATGAGAAAACAACTGGTTCCTTTTTCATGTATATGCTGCCACCTCTTCTGGAGAAATGGAATGAAGGTTACGGTCACAGATGGTGTTTTCATTTTTTAAAGCTTTTTAAAGTGTTACTGTCACAGAGAAAATGGCAACAATCAGATTTCCAAAAATTGAGTTTTTAAATATCTCTGAACACGTATAATTTACAATGTCGTATCAAATGTAATTAAATAGTCATTTTCCCTGTAGGAATATGGCATGAGTGTGCTCTATCAATAGCTGGTTCCACTTTGATTCTGATCCTAGAAATATTTAGCTAGCTTTTTTTTTAATTTCATGAGTTTCTTTTACTTGCATTTTCTCAAACATTCCCTTTAATGTCATTGTGACACTTACAAATTGTGCTGTCTAGGAGCATCTGACATCTAAGTAGTCTCACACAAAAATTTGGAATCTCTGGCAAGTGAAATAAATGGGAGGAGGCCAGAAATCTGGTGAACTATTTCAGGAAAGTCCCTGGAAAGAGAAAGTTGAAGTCCTGAGAATAATGAATAATCATAATTGCAGACCCTCATTATGATGTTGGGAAACTTTGATCTTGTCAATACTGGTAACACATTATAGAATAAATAGTAATAAGATTGAGGAACAGCAGAGTTGTAAACCTATAGTAAGAAATGTCTCACTTCTTTCATATTTTGTGATAAGAAGAGAGGAGAGGACAATAGATATTCTAAACGAGTATAGTAAGGTTCTTTGTGAAAGAAATAATGTGCCATGCCAGAACCATACTTTCCTCTTGCATAAAAATGTTCACTAAGAAGAATAGGCTCAAATTTATGGTAAAATGGTGGTGAGACACAAGTAGTAGCAAAGGGGGTAATTCAGAGCTCTCTGTTACTGCAAATCTTTTTCTCATATCCTTGAATCCTCAAGGAATTCTCTTTAGGTATAGCTCTCTGCTTGACTCTGAGAGCTAATGTGTTGGAAGAGTCTTCATACTGGCATTCTTCCTTGGAATATCATTAGTCCTCATTGTGTTTCTTTATTCTCAGTTCAGAAATCGCTATCAGTTCCTGTTAGACCATAAACATCAGATCAGAATCAAATCAGAAATATAGATCTTCTGATTTTTAATACAGTAGGCCACCATCTGGTGAATTGAAGAAACCAAGAGAAACTCCCTGTTGTTCTTTGACAAAGGCTTTTCTCTTTATCTATACTTTCATCAAATTGTTCTTCATCACTCAACTCCTTGTTCTTGGCTTTCGACATTCTCAAATTAGCTTTCTGGTTTTCATAGACCCAGACATATGTTTAAATCTTTTACTAATCCTATGGAGAACATCTGAATTATTCCAGTGACCAAATCTGTTCTAATTCTTGTAAATTGATTAAAAGCTTACTTATATTTATTTTAATCCACTTTTATGATTATTTTAGTAATTATATATATATACATATATATATATATATATATATATATATATGATAATAACACTAACTGGATATAGCTAGGTGGCTCAATGAATAGTGTTCGGCTTGGAGTCAGGAAGACCTGAATTCAAATATGACCTCAGATACTTACTAGCTGTGTGACCCTGGGAAAGTCATTTTATCTCTGTTTTAATCCACTGGAGAAAGAACTGTCAAACCATAGCAGTATTTTATTATTACATCCCCATGAACAGAATGGTTCATAGGATGATGAAGATTTGCATATGACTGAATACCTAAACAACTGAAACAACAATAATTTTAATATATGTGACATTATTATATTAATGCATATTAGGGTAGACACTAACTTGACTATAATTTTGTCCCCCAGCTACCATTTGGTATATCATAATAAGTATAAAAGAAATTGCATATATGTCTCTGTGAAATGAGAAATTAGTGTGTTATTCTCAAGTTATTAATATCTAAAAGCTGGTGTTTGACCATCCCCTAGCCCTTATAACCTTATAAAGGCCTTACAGCTTTAAGTGAGTCTGTCTGGGAATTACATTAGGCTGGAATCCCAGACTGATGGCCTTAGATCCTGTAGTACCCATGATCAAATCTTCCTTGAGTACCCTTTTGTCCTAGAAGTCTCTCCTATTGTAGCTTTATATTCTATTTGTATTGTATCTAGTAAATCTTCTTCCAGGAGGTCAAGCTGAATGCTTTGACTTATCCTCTCATCAGCCTCTCCTAGATAATCCAGTCCCAAACTACTCCCCTGCTGGGAGCTATCAGGCCAACAATGTCTTGACAAGGTCACTCGTGGATGCCAAGAGGTCACAGAGTGACTCTTTGGCAGGATGGAATTGCCCACTCAGCCCCCTCCACATGACTTCTCTCATCAACATCCCTTACTAATAGAATTGAAATGATTGTTGACCTCTCCCTAGTCTCATAAAAAGTAATATAAGAGCAAAATGCTCTCATGTTATTTCCCCAAAATATCATCAAAAGACTAGACTCACAAAACCAAACCCAAAAGTCTATTATGGGTTAACTTTGGCTTATGTACATAATTTCCTGCAAAAGCTGTACCCATGAGCCAAGCCCAGAATACCCCCTACTCCCCCTGTACAGAAACTCATTCTCCTAAAACCAGTACCTAAATCACTCATAAGAAAAGACTTGTACAAGTACGCAAAGCTCCACCATGCCTCAGTGACTTGATTCTACCTACCAAATCTCCACTTGAGAAACACCCTAGTAAACCCTAAAAAATGATCAGCCTAATATTAAATCTGAATTGTGTTCTCAGTACCTCTCTGATCTCTCAAACCTCACTGCTATGATTATTGAATTTTTTCTATAATTTCTGACTGATTGTTTTTATTAAAGGTAATAAGTGGTTTACCTTGATTGTCAATAAGCTCAAAGCTCCTCATGGGCTAATGAGAAAATTAAGTCACTTGTGACAAAATTACTTATTTGTGAAGAAGCTTTGTGTTTCCTGTCAAATCAATAGTTACTACACAAATGTATAGAATGATTTCAGAATGTTAATCAAACAATTTTTTAAAAGTTAATGTATCACTTATCCAATTATCTTTCCTTAACATGTATGTTGAGAGATAATGTATCTGTGAACCAATAAAATGGATAAAAAAATAAGGGCCAAACCTGAGCATGGTGAAGCAGCTATTTCTTCCAGAGCCCGCCCCTGGCAAAAAACATACACACAGAGCTGCATTCCATCTGTCATTTTGCCTATCCACTCCACCTATGGGAGACCCCTGGAGCCATGCGTGGGGCTGGACCCCAACCTGTGACACTCCCCTTTTTGTATCTGTCTCTAACTTCCTTATCACTTCTTGAAAATAATGATTTGCTTGGATGTTTCCATTGTGAAGATATTCCAATTTAAATGTGTTGATTGTAAATCCATTGTAAAACTATTCAATACTATCTCCAACTATTGTAAAAATGTCATAATCAGACTGAGGAGAGACTCTAAATGAACACTCTAATGCAGATACCAACAACATGGAAATGGGTTCGAATCAAGAACACATGTGATACCCAGTGAAATCGCATGTCGGCTATGGGAGAGGTGGGGGAGGGGGAGGGAAGAAAAGAAAATGATCTTTGTTTCCAATGAATAATGTCTGGAAATTACCAAATAAAACAATGTTTAAAAAAATGTCATAATCACTTCTGCAAGGCTTGATTGCATCAGGATTCTCCTATAAGTAAGGGTTTTTTCTGTGAATTTTGGGAAGCACTTGTCTTAACTATTTGAGGCAGTGTCCCACATTTTCTCTGTGAATCCTTGGTGGGATGGGTATCTATCTAGGGTCAACGACTTGAGACAGTACCACGCCCCCTACACACAGAGACTGCTCTCTCTCTCTCTCTCTCTCTCTCTCTCTCTCTCTCTCTCTCTCTCTCCCTTTCTGTCTCAATAAAGCACTATATTTTAAAAAAAGGATTTCCTTGGTCATATTGTTTAATGGTCATTAAAGAGGGTGAACTTTGACATTTTCATGGTCCCCTCAATTCCTACTCCATACATATCTGATCTCTGGAAAACAAAGACAGAGTCCATGATAATATTCAAGATTTCAAATATCAATGATTTTGTTGGTTCAATTAACCCATCCACTGATACAGATTGTGATAACTGATATGGTTCAATAGGTAAAATTTTAAGGGAAATGGTAGACATCTATTTTAACTTAAACTTTCTGAAGAATTGCATCTGTGACAAACTAAACATATGGTCATCTGGCCTTAATGTGAAGACCTCCAATAATGGTGAAGCTAGCATCTCCTACCTCTATTTTTTATAGCACTGACTGTCAGGAAATTTGTGACAATGTTGTAGGGTTTGCCATCTTTTTTTTTTAATTCTCTACTGAAGAAACACTAAGAAAATTTTTTGCTTTTTTCAGTGGGCACAAAATGAAATTAGTCATTAGTTATTAGAAAATAATTCAATGTGATAGAAGATGAAGATGTCTTTGAGGTCTATTTCTACTTAGTTCTGGTCAATAGGAAGAATGTGCTAGTAGTCCAACCAAAGAAACAGGGTCTTTTGCTCAGAAGAATAGTATAGTAATTAGGTATTTTTTTAAAAAGTACTTAGCAGAGGATTTTTTTTTCTAATTTGTCAATAAAAATAATGGTTATAAAAATTAGATATATATGCATATAGAGAGCAAGAGACAAGTGAAATTTGCAGTTGGGGGGGGGGGGAGAAAGAGCCACATAGTCTGAAAATCCCTTGAAATAGTTGAATAGTTGAAATAGTTGTTTACATTCTTGTGCTCTTTTGATGACCCTCCCTTTGAAGAAGCATTCAAGGATATGGAACACAGTAATAGCAATATAGTGCAATTATCACTGTGAAGGACTTAACTATTACGAGCAGTGTAAGGACCCAAGACAAATCCAAGGGACTCCTAATGGAAAACACTATCCAAAACCCTATAAGAAATTGATGGAGTCTTAATAAAAATGGAAACCTACCATTCTTTACATTGTTTCCTCCATGAATTTTTTTCTAGTGTAAGGGATGTCTTATTTAAAAAATATGATGAACATGGAAATATGCATTGTATTATAACACATGCACAATATTTATCATATAATATAACCACTCTTTTGAGGACAGGAGAAGTATGGGAGACAGGAAGAGAACATGGATCTCAAAATGTAAGAAAATATTTACTAAAAATTGTATGGACATGTAATGTATGAAAAAATTACATTAATAAAAACAAGCATTCAGATAATTGTATGTCCCAGAGATGATTCTGTCTCTTGGTTAGTCCTGTTTTTTGTTTTCTACTCTAGAGAAGAGGACAAATAAGATCCTTTGAGGTTGTCAACCTTGAAAAACATAGAACCATCAAGGTAGTTAGGAAGAAAAAATCTTTAATCAGGACAAGATTTACAAAGCCACAACAAAGAGTCAAGTGCTAAATACCAAACAGAGCCAAACCTCTAGGACTGGGGAAAGGATGTCTCCAGGAAAACAGCACCAAAGGAGATTTTCCAGGGAACAAAAGAACTCTGGGTCTTATATACCTTTTGGGGAATTAAGGGCCTGAAGGTTCAATTGATTGGCTTTCCAGTGACACAAGGGGATGAGGAGTTTAGGGCTGGATTATTAGGGATAGGCAAATAAATGCTTTACAATGGATACAAAAGGATGATTCCAGATAAGGGCTGGACTACTGGGGAGAAGTCTCTGATACAATGGGAGAAACTCTTAAAACAAAAAGGGTACTTAAGATTTTATTATATCTCCTAATCCTACCTAAACCAAGATCATTAGGTCCTTTATTGTTGAGTCTGAGACAAGGTCAAACTGGGACTTTCCCTAAGGTAAATTTCCAAGGAACATTAGCAAACATGGAGGTTCCATAAACACAGTTGACGTAGTCATGAGTTTAGCAGAATCTGTGAGGCCTAAAGTGCTAGATCTCTAGCCTAGTGATTAATTTTATTTAATGAATTAGTCTAGTTCATGAAAGATGGGAAGGAGTGCTTGGCAAACACAGCATGGGCAAAATGAACAACAATGGCCTAATGCTACTCAGCAAATGCTCAGAGTTTGAACTCACCATCACGAACACTGTGTTCAGAATGCCAAACAAATATAAAACAACGTGGATGCACCCACAATCAAAACAGTGGCATCTCATTGACTACATCATTGTATGCTGGCGAGACATCCAGGATGTAAAGATCTCCAGAGCCATGAGAGGAGCTGAATGCTAGACAGACCACCGATTGGTTAGAGCGACTCTTCAAATGCACATTGCGACTCGCCTTCCAAAATGCGCCCAGACAGTTCATTCATTTTACAATGTGAGTCATCTTAGAGATCCATCTTTTTTGCAAACATTCCAGTCCTGCCTGGACAACAAGCTGTCTGCCAAGGGACCACTCACTGGAAGCTCAACCAAGAAATGGAACCAGTTCAGAGATGCAGTGAAGGAAACATCAAAGGCAGTCCTAGGCCCAAAACAACGCAACCACCAGGACTGGTTTGAAGAGAACAACACTGCTATTGAAGACCTATTGAGCAAGAAGAACAAAGCATTTATGGAGTGGCAAAATAACCCAAACTCTGCTCCTAAAAAGGACAGATTCAAGTCTCTCCAAGCCATGGCGCAGCGTGAGATCAGGAAGATGCAAGACCAATGGTGGGAAAAAAAGGCAGAAGAAATCCAGTGGTTTGGTGATATGAAAAACTACAAACAATTTTTCAGTGCCCTCAAGACTGTCTATGGGCCATTAAAACCCACCACCACTCCCTTGCTATCTTCTGACGGTGACAATCCCATAAAAGATAAAAAAGGCATCAGCAACAGGTGGAAAGAACACTTCAGTCAGCTTCTCAACACACCCTCTTCAGTTGACCAAAGAGCCCTTGACCAAATCCCCCAAAACCACTCCATTGAATAACTTGAAGTCCCTCCTTCAATAGATGAAGTCCAAAAAACCATTAAACAAATGAGTGCAGGCAAGGCACCCTGTAAAGACGGGATCCCAACCGAGGTGCACAAAACCTTAAATGGAATGGCACTCCAGGCATTCCATATAGTGCTGACCAGCATATGGGAAGAGGAAGACATGCCCCCAGAACTCAGAGATGCCTCCATCGTTGTCCTATACAAGAACAAAGGCTCACAAGCAGCCTATGACAACTACAGAGGCATCTCACTACTCTCCACTCCTGGAAAGATCCTCACCCATGTTATACAGTAAACCTTAAAATTTCTCAGATTTATGAATGTTAGGGGTTTCCACCATTGGGGAATCTTCTACTTAAAAAAATTCCCTAGCAGATAGTGAGAATTCTGCTTGAATGTGAGGGCTCCTTGCCTTGGGAATATCCCTACTCCACCCTACTTAGGGCTGCTTTAGGACAGAGAATTTCTTGAGAACAATGAAAGTGATTTGATCCATGCTTATGGAAGGGACAGGAAGTTCTTTGGGTCATGACTGTTTTAGAATTGATACAATGGGATACTAAGTACCTATAAAGGTGGGGCAACTTGTAAACTACTTAAACCTAAAAGGGTGATAACTTATTCAGAGGTTTTTTCTAATGAAATTTGTAGACACAGCAGCATTTTTTCTGACTTACTGAAGAGATTAAAACTACTCAGCTGTGAATTCAAAATGGGCCATCCTTTAGAAACATCTACAGTGATTGGTAGATGTAAGGACTTAGGGGAGGTGACATAGGAGATTTTGCCCTTAAAAATAAGAGCTCAGAGAAGAGCTGGATCTGATTCTGAGGGAGCTCATTTTGAGAAGACTCATTCAGGGATCTCGATTTCTGACTCTCATCCTGAAGGAGAGTTCTTTGAGGACCTCCTCTGAGGGGCTCTGTCCCTCTGGGTTAAGAGCTCTGGAGGCTCTTGAGAGAGGCCCTTTGAAACAATCTCTGGCTGGAAGAGTCTTTGAGGAAGGATGTTGGCCTGGTGTTACTAGAATCCTTGTTTAGTCAGACCTTTTGGTGAGTGTTAAAAAACTGACTGATTTCTATTTTAAGACTCAGGTCTAGGCCATATTGGCTTGAGGCCCTTCATACTTATTCCTTTCTTACTCTCTCTCTCTTTCTTTGATTACTCATTGTATTGTTAATTAAAATCTCTATAAAACCCAATTGACTTGGGTAATTGAATAATTGGGAATATTTCCCTGGCGACCACCTTGTATTTGATTTAAAAACCCAAGACACTGTAGTGAAACATATTTCTGCAGTCAAATTTACTCACCCTCTCTTATATCTATCACAATTTATATCTTCCACTATTTTAATCACTACAGTTTAAGACCTCAACCATTTTAAATCTCACAATACTCAACAGACTCCTCTCATCTGTTTCAGAGCAGAATCTGCCTGAATCACAATGTGGTTTCCGACCAGATTGCAGCACCATCAACATGGTCTTCGCAGTGAGGCAAATACAGGAAAAATGCCTTGAGCAGAACCTGACTCTCTACATTGTCTTCATAGACCTGACAAAGGCATTCGACACAGTGAACAGGGACACATTGTCGGTGATCTTTAGCAAGCTCGGTTGCCCGGCAAAATTTGTCAAACTGATCCAGCTCTTTCATGTCGACATGACAGGGGAAATCCTATCTGGTGGAGAGACTTCTGATCGCTTCAACATCTCTGATGGCGTGAAACAAGGCTATGTCCTTGCTCCGGTACTATTCAACCAATTTTTCACTCAAATATTATGACATGCTGTGATGGATCTAGACCTGGGCGTCTACATCAAATACCGACTGGATGGCTCACTATTTGACCTTTGCCACCTGACTGCAAAAAGAAAGACAACAGAGAGACTCATCCTGGAAGCTCTCTTTGCAGATGACTGTGCTCTCATGGCCCACCAAGAAAATCATCTCCAAACCATTGTGGACAGGTTCTCCACCGCAACAAAACTGTTTGGCCTGACTATCAGCCTCAGCAAAACAGAGGTGCTGTTCCAACCTGCACCAGGGAGGCCAACTAACCAGCCGTGCATTACAATCGATGGCACGCAGCTTTCTAACGTCAACACTTTCAAGTAACTGGGCAGCACCATCGCCAACGACAGGTCCCTAGACCACGAGATTAATGCCAGGATCCAAAAGGCCAGCCAGGCACTTGGGCAGCTGCGCTCCAAAGTCCTCCAACAGAGGTGTAAGCACTATGATGAAACTCAAAGTGTATAACGCAGTGGTCCTCAGCTCGCTCCTGTAAGGTTGTGAAACATGGACACTGTACTGGAAGCACATGAAACAGCTGGAGCAATTCCACCAACGCTCCCTCCGGTCAATCATGAGGATCCGATGGCATGACCGAATCACCAACCAGGAAGTCCTCGACAGAGCCAACTCCACCAGCATCGAAGTCATGGTCCTCAAAACCCAGCTACGATGGTCTGGACATGTCATCTGCATAGACCCACAGTGAATACCAAGACAGGTATTCTATGGTGAACTGTCAGCTGGACTCAGGAAACAAGGCCGACCAAAGAAAAGATTCAAGGATCAGCTAAAGTCCAACTTGAAGTGGGCTGGTATTACACCAAAGAAACTAGAACTCGCTGCCTCTGACAGAAGCATCTGGCGAACCCACATTAACCATGCCGCCACCACCTTTGAAGATGAGCGACGCTCGCCGCTGCGCGTGAACGCCCACACCAGGCCACAACCTCACCTCCCGTAACAACTGGCGTCCCATGCCCCATGTGCCACAAACTGTGTGCCTCAGCCTTTGGACTCCAAAGCCACATGAGGGTACACCGTAGATGAAACTGAACAAAGACAATAGTCATTCTCAGTCACCAAGAGACTACCACTAGTTCTTTCTCACAACACAGGAATGAAACAAATGATGGACTTGTGTTATACTAAAGGATATTTTCATCTCAAACATGATTGTTTTACTTTAATAAATGTGTGAGTAAGAGGAAAAATTCTTAACGATAAGAGGAATACATAAACCCATATTTATGATTATAGAAAAAATTTCTTCATGGTACTATTAATTAAATAATTTAAATCATTTTCCACCACCTTAAATACAATAATGTTATATATATAGATTTAGCATGTATTCTGTGTGTGAGTGTACACACACACACACACACACACTATATTTATATACATATATATATATATATATTATACACACAAACAGACAATTTCAAGGGCAAAGGGAAAAAATGCCACCCAAATGTTTTGTTACTTATCCCTAGCAAACTTCTAACCAGGCTAAGAAGAAGACAAGAACTTATAATGCAGTAGCCATAGACAGAGAAATTACATAATTTAGATTTCCTAAAGGAGGATAGAGAAACATTCCCAGAAGGAAAATTTCTTCAGTTAATGTAGTCACATAAATAATTACCTCCTAAATTTCCTAATACTCACAGATGTATCATTCATTAAAACAATTAACTAGGAATCAGGAAATGTTCATCCTAATCCCAGCAGTGACAGTTCCTTGCTCTACTATTTTAACTATATCACATACCCTTTCTGAGACTCAATTTAGAGCAAACTCTATTGTACTTAGTCAAAGGGAAACTCAGGAAAATCAGTTAGAGAAGATAGTGAAAAGATATTTTGTGATGGAGAGCTCTACAGATTACCTCAGTTATATTCAGGGATGGTTAGGGGAAGGAAAAGGAAGAAATGTATATTAAGCACTTACCATATGCTAGCTATTTAGCTAAGAGTATTTCAAATATTATCTCATTTGATACTCCCTGTAGCTCTGAGAGGTTGTTACTATCCCCATTTTATAAATGACGACATTTTGCTTGATCTCACTATTACTTGTTGTATAATTGGAAATCTTGTGCCTTTGAACTACATTTTTCAGAAACCCACTGACTTCCTGTCATTATGTGCTGATGCAAACAGGAGAATAAATAGGGTGGTCTTCTGTGGTTAGCTCTCTTTGCTTCCTGTTGGTGACTGTGGTGGAGCATGCTGTTTGAACAGATAGATTAGCCATGGACATGTGGTTTTATTTTGTCACTTCTAGTAAATATTAATAAATTTTATAAAATATACATTTTAAATTATTATAAATTAATTTAATTTCTGCACTAGGAATATTTGAATTATGGTGCTCCACAATTTTGATATTCCTATCTCAGATGATAATCCCTTCAGTCCTTTTTCTCATATCTTTCAAGCTACTCTTTTCCCCTCTCAAACATTCATACTCTTCAAATACTTGGTCACAACCTTCTTTTCCAGCCCCTCATACCTGCTCACCTTTCACTTTTTCCTTTCACAGTCTTGATGAATGTATAATGTATGTATACTGGATGAATTCAACATCACATTTCTTCCTTCTTTTTGATCCCTCTGCATTCATTACTTAGTAATGCTGACCAGCCTCCTCCTACTTCCATGGGTTTCATGACATTCTCCCCTAGCTCTCCTATATTGGTCTGACAGCTCTTAATGAGTGTGATGTTGTGATCTTGTGATCTTGAATGATTGAAGGGATTACTTGATGAATATTCAAATTTGGATAAAATTGTTCTGCTATAAAAATTCTTAGATTTTGCTTGGTTTTGTTTCTTCACTAGGTCTCAGTAAGTTAGTTTAGAACAATTTTCTAGTTTGGGATTCAAGCATATATATATATAAGCTCCTTTTTAGGTGGTAAAGACTTAGAGATTAAGAGATGTCCATCAATTGGGGAAGGCTGAACAAATTGTGATATATGATGGTGATGGAATATTAATGTGCTATATACAATTACAAGCTGGAAAGATGTACATGAATTAATGCAGAGTGAAATATGAAGAACCAGACCATTGTACACAGTAACACCAATATTGTATGATGATCAATTCTGAAAGATTTAGCTACTCTCAGCAATACAATGAACCAAGACAATTCTGAAGGACTTTTGAAAAAGAATGTCATCCCATCTCCAGAGAAAAATGTATTACAGTTGGAATGTAGATCAAAACATACTATTTTCACTTCATTTATGATTTTTTATTTTGTGGTTTTGGCTTTATATTAGTATGCTATTATAACAAGGACCAATATGGAAGTCTGTTTTGCATAATAATACATGTAAAATCCAGATCAATTGCTTACCATCTCCAGGAAGGGGAGAAGAAAGGAAAGTAGCAAGATAAATTGGATTTTATCAGTTTGGAATATGTATGTTAAACACTGCTATTATCAGTATTCCAGGAAACAAAATCACCAAAATAAAAATATGTAAAGCATTTCTTTTTAAAGACAAGAAGAATGTTTGGAGTCTTTCATCTTTAAGTACAAACAACACAGGGCTTACCCAATTTTCCATTCTGAAGCTTTTGTTTTATTCATCACTCTTCCAATGGCAATTTGGTTTTCCATGGATACTTGTGTTGAATGGAAAAGGTGACAGAGATTTATTCTGATTCCCCCACCTGATATCAGTGAACATTTGATTATGCTATTCTGGACTATAGATTCCAACCTTAAAGTTCTTTCTTTGATTGGGTCATCAATAAATAATGTAGAATGTTTTCTTCTGGGAATAAAAAAAAAATACATTTATGAACAAAAGATTCTGTTCTGCATTTTAGAGAATGTTTTTGAGCCAGGGACAATAGACTGTGGTCAATGTAAACAACTACATGTCATCAATTGCTTCATTCCCAACCCCTATCTCCAACTTTGGATGCCTGACAGTATAAAACATGCCTCACATTTCATAGACATTCAACAAATACTTGTTATTTCATTAAATGACTGCATCCAATGTGAACCTTATTCACTTACCACAGATTTTGTTGCCTAATAAAAGGAGAATTGGATAAGGAAATGAAATTCTAGATATTGAGTTGGAAGGAGTCTCCTCCAGTATCTAATCCAACTCCCTTGTTTTACAAATGAGGAAACTGAAACCTGAGGAGGTGATTTTTCTTATCTAAGGTTACAAAGGCACTGTAAGAAATATAATTTGAACTCAGGTCATCTGATTCCAAAGCCAGGACTCTTTCCACATTACTAAGCTGTTTTATCTTGGAGAAAGTATTTCAATGGTTTAGAGACTCATTTATTGGTGTTTATCATGGATAAGGCACTATATTAGATTCTGGTGATACAATTTAAAAAATATATGCTTTTCTCCAAGACATGTGAGTTAAAATCACAGCAGGCAGAACAGTATAGTGGAAAAAGCAATGAAATTTGATTCATTGGATTCAGAAGTGTCTGGTTCAAATCATATCTCTGCCACTTACTCCCCATCTTAACTTGGGAAAGTAAATATGCTTCTAATTTACTTCCTTTTCAAAAAGTGGGGCTTGAAATTCCTGCCTTCTATGATCTCTTATAATTATAAATCAATTTTCTTATAATTTATCTATCATTTTTAAGCATCTACTATTCACTAGACATTGTGTTTCTTGTTGATGACACAAAGACAACAACAAAATAGCCATTTCCCTCAAGAGGCTTTAATTATATTCCAATGACTCCTCGGTGGAAACATCATAGTCTACACTGATTATATAAAAGATGAGAGTTGCTGCTTAGATATTTTTGAGCTCTGTATTTCTGTAGGTCTTGAAGAAAAGGCCGGAGTTCCCCTTGTCAGTGGTGATCTGGAATGAATATGAGATCTGGATATGTTGGTTTAATTAAATGACCCTACATACTTCTCCAAAAGTACAGTTTTCTGAATTCCCTTTTGTGACATTACTTCTAATATACAAAAAGAATCCTCTAATTCCAAGTTATCAACATTACCTTCCAATTCTTATTGTGTAATTTAAATGGATATTCTCTACATCTATGAAAGGCACAATAACTTTAGACCTTAGAAAATGGCCTCTGTGAATTGTAAGTTGTCATTTATTGGACATTCTTCTTTTTAGACCCTTACCTTCTGTCAGAGAGTCAATACTATGTGTTGGTTTCAATACAGAAAATCACAAGGGCCAGCCAATTGTGACCATGGGATTAACCCTCCCATTGTCTATTTTTAGCTAATCAAATCAAGAACTCAAAGTATACATACTTACTATTAAGTATGAGAAATCAAAGTCACTTACTGAAAGGCATTGCTAGGCAAATTGAAAGACTGCCATTGGTTTCTATGAAGAAGGGGGAGTGACAGGAAGTGATGTGGGAAAAGGGGTATAAAAAGAGACCAGCAAGGTCTGGGAGATTCTTTCCCTTCCTGGCATTTGGATAGATTGGTTCCAGGCATTCCTTTTCCTGGATTCTGGAGAGATTGGTTGCAGAGATTCCTGTTTTGACTTTGGAAGAGACTGTTGTTGGAACCCTGGCTGAAGAAACACTGGGACTTCTGGCTTCCAGAGATTCCTGCCTTGCTGGCTCTTCAAGGAAACCCTCTCTGCTCTTTGGCACTTAGGTGGGACATTCCCTTAAGCATGAGTTCTGTGGAGAGACTCTCTTCCTTGGATCCTGCATCAACTTGCTGGTGAGTGACTCATTCTTCAACATGGAGACTGGAACTTTGTCAGGAAGTGATCTAAATTTCATTGAATCAGCACTTAGGGTAGGCTAGACAACTCCTTACTTCTTTACCTCCTACATTTCATACTTCAACTCTCTTCCTTGTTATAAATAAAAGCTGCTAACAGTATTTTTTTCCTGGCTTAGGGATAATATTTTGACATCGACAACCAAAACATTGAATTTATAACTCTCTTATTTAATCAAAAACCCAATTTAACCCATACACAATGGAATTTAAGTGACTTTCCAAGGTTCACACAGCTAGGAAGTCTATGAGTCCAAATTTGAAACCAGGACCTCCTATATCTAGGTTTGGCTCTCCAACCACTGAGCCACCTCACTGAGCCCTAATTGACATCCTTTTGATCATGAGCTTTTAGGCATTTAAATAAGATGATTCCTGGATGCCACGTATTTATTGTTTTGGCAGACCTGGACCCCAAATTGTCAAGAATGATGGAAATTTACAGAGTTTTTATATGCTATCATAATTTCCTATAGCTCTTTTGGGCCACTAACACAACAAAATTAAACTATAAAAGAGGATCTAGATTGAGTGACAAGTTATTTAAAAATAATAGAAAAGTTTGAATAAATAGAAGGAAAAAGTTATTTGAAATAAATAATTTGGGAGAAGAGTTTCATGACTTTAAATCCCAAGAATTAGGAAATTGTATCATTTCCTGTGTGTGTGTGTGTGTGTGTGTGAGAGAGAGAGAGAGAGAGAGAGAGAGAGAGAGAGAGAGAGAGAGAGAGAGAGAGAGAGACAGAGAGAGAGAGAGAGAGAGAGAGAGAGAGAGAGAGAGAGAGAGAGAGAGAGAGTGTAACTGTGAAAATGTGGTTTCCAAAACTGTGCATGTTAAAAACTGTAAATGCCAAACTGTAAAGGTTTTGGCCAAACTGTAAGGATAATTTTAGTGTTTTGACTTAAAATCTAAAATAAGTGGTCACCATTGGAAATTCCCAAAATATGAAAAATACCCAAGTTAGCAGGGATTTATGGAGTTTTTAATTAATATAAATGATGGAATTAAGGGAAGGAGAAAGAGAGGAAGAAAGAGAAAATAGTAGAAAGGGCCTAGGCCAAATGGACTAGGCTTGAGCCTAAGGGAGAGCGAGTCAGTCTTTATCATTCACCACAAGATCGTCTTCAAGCAAGCTCCAAACCTCTGAATTTCCAACTCCAACTAACTTCCAGTCCAAAAAAACTCTTCCATTACCTGAACTTCCTTCTCCTTTTAAAGACATTTTCTCTTATGTCACCTCCCCTAAATTTTCACATCTACCAATCATAGTAGATGCTTTTTCCCAGGACTTCCCATTCTTAGTTCACATCTTCTTTTGTTATCACCTTCTCTGGTTAGATAAAATCTACTGAGTACTTCATGCCTCTTTTTGTTAAGGTTGCCTTTTGTAAGTTGCTTGACCTTTAAGTGATTCATTTTAACCTTTATAGGTACTTAGCACCCTTTTTGTATTAGATCTAAAAATAGACTTAACTTAAAGTTCTAGCTTTACTAAAAATATGAGTTAGGGACTTTTCATTGTTTAATTATGAGTTTTCAGCTTTATCTTCCCCTAAGGCACTGTCTAAGTAGGGTGGAGTAATTTTAAATGTTCTCAATACATTCCTGATCAAGTACCTCCATTGTTACAATAAGGGAATTTGATTAACCAAATATTCTATGGTACAGTCTGAGTAGTTTTAAGATTCACAATAGAGACAGAGACAGAAGATGACATGGATAGAGTAAGAGGGATATTAAAAGAGAGAGAGATGTGAGAGACAGAGACAGAGAGAGACAAAAAGAAAAAGAAAAGAGAGTTGCATGAAATTTATTAAGCATTGACAATAGTGTACTAGGATAGGAGCTATTCACAGTAACAAAAAGTTATTACACTCATACAGCTTATTTTCTAGCAGAGGAGAAAATACTTAAAGAGAAGGACTGAAAAGTAAAATTGCACTATACGCACATCTTCAAGTTGTAGAGCTACAAAGTAAGATGAAATCCTTGGTTCTTGGAAACATAAGGACAAAATGCATCTGTGAGGGATCAGGGTAGTTCCAAGGATGGAATCCAAAGGTTTCCATAGAAAGGAGGATGATATCTGGAATTGAGCTGTAATATTGGAGAATTTCTCAGACTGATTAAATATGACTCATTCTCACTCAATCTGTATTTGAGCTATAAGCTTTCCTTGCTGATTTTCAAAAGATGTGCCACATCCTGTATCTTTTCCTTGCCTTGGCACATATTGACTCAACCCTTCTTCTACAACTTGAATTGCACTTTGTTTCCTAATAAAATACAATTTTTATGAGAGTATAGGCTTTTTATCCCCACCTCTCCTAATGTTTATAGGAGTACCTAATATCTTATGGACTCAATAAATACTTGTTTAATGAATGAAGAATGAATGGTAACATGGTGGCCAAGTGTAATTCTAGCAGATTCCTAGTTCTGTAACTTCAAAGCTATGTATCCTTAGTCAGGTCATATTTTATCCTTCATTTATTCCTCTCAAAATTAGGGTGTTGTACCAGATGCCATCTAAAGTCCCATCTACATCCAAATCTTTGATCCTATAAGAATGACCTTGGGATGATGTCTAAACATTGCTCAAGACCTACCTCTAACAAATATTGACTTCGTGACCACTAGAAAAGCACAATTTTTTTTTAGTCTCCAAGACAAGTCTCTACCAATGAAAACTGGAACCTTATCTAAGTTTCCATCTATTATAATACCAATGAAAATTGTGGTAGTGTAATAGATGAAAATTCAGACACAGTATTCCAGGTATGAAAAATTAATTCATTAACTATTCATCAAATAATAAATCAATGATCTAAAGCTTCTCAGTAACCAGACACATTTCATTCAGAATCTTGTGTCATTAAATATAATTTTAAAAGTTCTATATTAAGCCCTACTCTAGATAGCTCAAGACCTCTCTAGTTTACTAATACATGATGAGGATTTGTGCCAACATTTTCTTAGTCACTCTCTGATTCCCTCATGATGGCAGGTGAGAAGATTGAATTTGGCTATCTCCTGATTGTAACAATGAAGGTCCTTATCTCTTCCTTTATTATGAAGATAAAATTGTAAGCCCCTGTCTATTTTTAGATTTTAATCCCCAAAGTGTTAACCCACTAAAGTAGATCTACCCATTTTAACTACAAAAAGGTGTGACACCCATTTCATATATTGAGTGGGCAGTCCTGGAGAAGATCGTTTGCTGTTATTGGTAGACATAAAAATTTATGGGTGGTGCCACAAGAGAAAAAGGTCTTTAAATAGAGGAAACAGAGGCACACAAGGGGAATCAAGGATTCAGTCACTTGGAGGAGGGACTGGAAGATCAGTCACTCAGAGTTGGATTGGAAGACAGACACTTGAGGAAAGACTGGAGGACAGAAACTCAGGCTTGGAGTGTAGAAACTTGACTATGAAACTGGACCCCAGGAGGAGCTTGTTCAGGAGACCTCAGACTGCTTTCCTTTTAGTTGGTCACTGAGTTCAATGTAAAGACTGACTTAGTTCCCTTGCCTAACTGGAGGTGTGAACCTCTGAGAAAGGCCCATCCTCTTAAGACTCTTTTCCCCTGACTGGTGCCTTAGAATTTCTAACTGGTTCAGAGGAACCTGGAGCTCTTTCACTCTCTCCCTCCTTTTCTCTCTTCCTTAATATCTCCCCTCTATTATAAAAATAAACTACAATAAATTTCATTTACTTGAGTAATTCATTTTGGGATTTAGTAATAAAATCCCTGGTGACCACCAATTAATTATTAAATCCAACCAAAATAAAATTTAACCTGTCCAGAGGTTCCCAAAATCTAGAAGAAGAAATCAGGTCAAACCTGGTAAAGAGTGACTTTTCCCCATTCATTTCTATGAGAGATCCAAGGACACCCTGAGGAAATATTTGGTCAAGATTTATTTATTTTTAAAGGACAAGATGGAGCTAATAATCTCATTTTTTCTTGTTTTATTTATTTATTTTTAATTTTATTTAGTCAATTTAGAATATTTTTTCCTTGGTTAAAAGAGTATTGTTCTTTCCCTCCCCTTGCTGACATGCAATTCCACTGTGTTTTATATGTGTCCTTGATCAAAACCTATTTCCATATTGTTATTGTTTGCACTAGGTGATCATTTAGAGTCTATATCCCCACCAACACAAGTGATACAGCAGTTGTTTTTCTTCTGTGTTTCTTTTCCCATAGTTCTTGCTCTGGATGTGGATAACATTCTTTCTCATGAATTCCTCAGAATTGTTCTGGATCTTTGCCTTGCTACTACTACAGAAATACATTATATTCGGTTGTACCACAGTATATCAGTCTCTGTGTTCAATGCTCTCCTGGTTATGCTCCTTTCACTCTGCATTAGTTCCTAGAGGTCATTCCAGTTCACATGGAATTCCTCCAGTTCATTATTCCTTTGAGCACAATAGTATTCCATTACCAACATATACCACAATTTTTTCAGTCATTCCCCAATTGGAGGGCATCCCATCATTTGCCAGATTTTTGCCACCACAAATAGTGCAGCTATAAATATTCTTGTACAAGACTTTTTTCCCCTTATTATCTCTTTAGGGTATAAACTCAGCAGTGCTATGGCTGTATCAAAGGGAAAACAAACTTTTAGTGCCCTTTGGGCATAGTTCCAAATTGCCCTCCAGAATGGTTTGATCAATTCACAGCTATACCAGACATACATTAATGTCCTAATTTTGCCACATCCCCTCCATCATTCATTACTTTCCTTTGTTGTGATGATAGCCAATCTGCTGGGTATGAGATGGTACCTCAGAATTGCTTTGATTTTGATTTCTCTGATTATGAGATTTAAAACACTGTTTTCATGTACATAATTATAGTTTTGATTTCTTTATCTGAAAATTTCCTATTAATGTCCTTTGTCCATTTTTCAATTGGGGAATGAAGGAATTTTTGTACAATTGATTTAGCTCTTTATAAATTTGGGTAATTAGACCTTTGTCAGAAGTTTTTGTTATGAAAAAATTTTCCCAATTTGTTGCTGACCTTCTAGTGTTGGTTGCATTGGTTTTGTTTGTAGAAAACCCTTTTAATTTAATGTAATCAAAATTATTTATTTTATATTTTGTGATTTTTTTTTCTTACTCTTGTTTGGTCTTAAAATCTTTCCTTTCCCAGATATCTGACAAGTATACTAATCTGTATTCATCCAGTTTACTTGTAGTTTCCTTCTTTATATTCAAGTCATTCACCCATTCTGAGTTTATCTTGGTGTAGGGTGTGAGATATTGTTCCAACCTCAATATCTCTCATACTGTCTTCCAATTTTCCTAGCAATTTTTATCAAATAGTCGATTTTGGTCCCCAAAGACATAATCTTTGGGTTTATCATAGACTATTTTGTTGAGGTTCCTTTCCCTGAGTAGATTCCACTGATCCTCATTTCTGTCTCTTAACCAGTACCATATTGTTTTGATAATCACTGCTTTATATTATAGTTTGAGATCTGGTACTGCAAGTCTCCCTTACTTCATATTTTTTCATTATTTCCCTGGATATTCTTTTTTTTTTTTAATTTTAAACATTATTTTATTTGGTCATTTCCATACATTATTCACTAGAAACAAAGATCATTTTCTTTTCCTCCCCTCCCACCCTCCCACCACCTTTCCATCTCCCATAGCCGACGCACGATTCCACTGGCTATCACATGTGTTCTTGACTCTAACCCATCTCCCTGTTGTTGGAATTTGCATTATAGTGTTCATTTAGAGTCTCTCCTCAGTCATATCCCCTCCAACCCTGTAGTCAAGCAGTTGCTTTTCATCAGTGCCTTTACTCCCACAGTTTATTCTCTGCTTGTGGATAGTATTTTTTAGATCCCTGCAGATTGTTCAGGGACATTGAATTGACACTAATGGAGAAGTCCATCACCCTCGATTGTACCACAATGTATCAGTCTCTGTGTAAAATGTTTTTTTGGTTCTGCTCCTTTCCCCCTGCATCATTTCCTGGAGGTTGTTCCAGTCTCCATGGAATTCCTCTACTTTATTATTCATTTTAGCACAATAGTATTCCATCACCAACATATACCACAATTTGTTGAGCCATTACCCAATTGACGGGCATCCCCTCGTTTTCCAATTTTTGGCCACCACAAAGAGTGCAGCTATGAATATTCTTGTACAAGTCTTTTTCCTTATTATCTCTTTGGGGTACAAACCCAGCAGTGCTATAACTGAATCAAAGGGCACACAGTCTTTTATTGCCGTTTGGGCATAGTTCCAAATTGCCCTCCAGAATGCTTGGATCAATTCACAACTCCACCAGCAACGAATTAGTGTCCCCACTTTGCCACATCCCCTCCAGCATTCATTACTTTCCATAGCTGTCATGTTAGCCAATCTGCTAGGTGTGAGGTGATACCTCAGAGTTGTTTTTATTTGCATCTCTCTGATTATAAGAGATGTAGAGCACTTTTTCATGTGCTTATTAATAGTTTTGATTTCTTTGGCTGCGAACTGCCTGTTCATGTCACTTGCCCATTTGTCAATTGGATAATGGCTTGATTTTTTGTACAATTGATTTAGTTGTTTATAAATTTGAGTAATTAAACCTTTGTCAGAGGTTTTTATGAAGATTGTTTCCCAATTTGTTGCTACCTTTCTGATTTTGGTTACATTGGTTTTGTTTGTACAAAAACTTTTTAATTTGATGTAGAATTTTCTCCTTAGCTTAGAATCTCTTGAATTTGGCAATTACATTCCTGTGGGTTGTCATTTGAGGATTTAGTGTAGAGAGTGTTCTATGAACTCTTCCAATGTTTATTTTTCCCCCTTGTTCAAGAGTATCAGTGCAGTTTTCTTGGAAAATTTCTTTTAGTATGATGTCAATATTTCTGTTTATTTCTGGGTTTTCAGGTAGACAAATGATTCTCAAATTTTCTCTTTGTGATCTATTTTCCTGACCTGTCAGCCATCAGTGAGATATTTTATGTTTTCTTCCATTTTGTCATCCTTTTGATTTTTTTTTATTAATTCTTGCTGTTTTGCAAGATCATTCGCTTCCAATTGCCTAATTCTGGTCTTTAAGTACTGGTTTTCCACTATAATCTTTTGATTTTCCTTTTAGATTTGGTCTATCCTGCTTTTCATGGCTTTGTGCTGTTTCTCCAATTGGAAGTTCCTTTCCTTTAAACTGTTATTTTCTTTTTGATCAATTTAATACTTTTCTTGCCAGAAGGCATCCATCTTTTTGATAAGCTCCAACTTAAATTCTTCCTGAGCTTGTGGCCAATTTCCATTTTTTGGGAAGCATTTGGTGCATTTATCTGCATTTCCTTTTCTGCCATTTCCTCTCTAGTCTGCATTTTTCCTCTATAAAAATTATCCAAGATCAACTGTTGTTCCTGGGCATTGTTTGCCATCATTATGGTGGTTTTCCCTTCCCTTTCCAATCAGAAATCTGAGTGAGGAGGTCAGGCTTTCTATGTAGGGTGATAAGGAAAAAGGTTTTTGCCTGAGGTCACCTCTCTAGACTCTGCAGCTTCTACTGTTTGCTGCCCTTCTCTGTGCTATCTCCCTGTGGCCACCCATGGTTTGCACTCTTCAGCCTGCTGGGGTTTCAGGTTTAGCTGCTCTCACGGATAGGTCTTTTGTGGTCTTAGTCAGCTGCCAAAGACCTAGAGGTGACCCTCACTCATCAATCAGCATATGCTGATTCTAACTCTGGGTCCACATGTGGGATGTGGAAGGGTAGATCAGCTCATGTTTTGGTGGAAGCTATTTCACCCCCTTATAGTGTGGAAATGCCCAAATTCCATGTACCTTCAATATTGAGCCCTACTGTAGTGTCTCTTTGTTCATGTGAATTTTTTTTGGCCTTTTAAGGTAGTATATATCAGTAGGTGGTGAGGAAAGGAAGTGTCCTGCATCTAGACTGCCACCATATTTATACAGAGGTCAACAATCTCAATTTTACATCATCCAAGTTTGGGACTTTTTCTGAGGGTAGGGAGCATTCCTTGGAGTGCTAACAAAATAATGAAAAAAGGGGGGATTGAAAGACATGCAAAGCCTCAATTTGAAATAATGATTACTTGGAAATTTTTTTAAAAAACTGTTTTGATTAAAATAGGAGTCATTTCTCAGATTTTAATGAAATTTATTAGTATTATTAGGATAGGTAGAATATGATAGATAGAGAGAGAGAAAAGGGGCCCTAATCTAGTTTTTCCATGTAGCTCTTCTGGCAGGCTCCAACATGGACATTTGTAGGCAGAGCATCAGGGACAGAGAGAACAAGAACTTCCTCCTTCACTAACTCTTTTATAACCTCCTGGCCCCCTGATTCCACCGCATCCACTAGAGTCATATTCAGGCTGATGCTAGGTATACAGGTACTCAACAGGAGATGATGTCACCTGTGTGGGTGGTTAAATTTCCTTCACACACTTTGCCATGGAAAAGAGTCTTTCCAACTTCTCTATGGACTTTTATAATGGCATTATTCCTAGTCCAATCATAGAGTAGAAATGAGGACAATGTAAAAGAAACAAAACATACTAATTGAAGGTAACATTGTATATCAGAACATCTTAATTTTAGGATAATTATACAAGATACAATATTAGAAATAAAACTTCTCATTCCTCCTCTCATTTATTGAAAGATACAGTCTCTTCAATGAATTACTAACAGTTACAATGGATATTTCATTTTGCTTTTGTTTTTTCTTTTTACTATGAACCTCAACGTTTCAATGTTACAAAAGGTAGAAAAGCAATTTGATTCATACATAAAAGGCCCTTGAGGGCAGTCCCCTTTGGCAAATATATTTCCAAAGAAACAAAATAATGGCACATTAGGAAAAAATGAAAGGGATGAGTAATCCAACCCTCACTGTACAATATATTACATTAGAGAATTCAGTCCTATGATACAATTGTCTAATTCCCGTGGTCGTCTTATCATTGTTATCTTCTCTTTTTAGGTTTTCTACAGTGTTTTCTCTGACATACTTGCTTTCCTAGTTCAGATGGACATCTGCTAAAATATCATGCAAAATGGATTTTAATTCAAATTAATACGCCTTCAACTTAATATTCACTTTTATCTGCTTCTCATTCTCCCCTCAGTAGGATGAGATTCTTCTAAGAATCTGAGCCTATACAAGAACTCATAAGTCTCTTATAATCAGAAAATGTTTCTGATTTAATGTTGCTATGAAGTAGAATTACCTTATAATTCTGAGACATTTGGAGGGTCACATAAAAATAAGTATTTAACTGCTAAAAAAAATTCAATTATTTCTCTATTTAACTGTTTCAGCTTAGGACTAGCAAATATGTAATTCAGGTGTGTTTATGAGTCAAAGAATCAATATTGTGCCCATTTATCACCTGACACAATTACAGAAAGTTGTCAAAAAAGAAAAAAAAGAGGGACATGGCTATAATAAGAGGAATATGGTTGCCTAGTCTGATGTCCATTCCAGGCAAGAACCAGAGGGATAGTTAAATCTGTTGAGAAAAAAAAAATCAAAGAGTTAGGTGGGAATAGTTTCCACCCAAAGAAAATACCATATCAGGGAAATCAAGTCAGGAACATCCTACTATAGCCCATACCAGAGTTGAGACAGGATATCACCTATAATTCATAAGTATCACCTCCATAGGGTTATTTGCACTAGGAATCATTGGCTTAATAATGTTCCCTTCTGATTATATATGGAATCAAACTTAGATTAATATTGATTACAGACATATAAATGGCAAATTCCAATAATCTTAGCTTGGGGTAGCTTCATTTATTAGATTTCACAACTATTGTCGACTTACACCTTAATTCAATTCTTATGAGTGAGGCCTGTTCAGACTAGGATATCAAATATAATATCAAAATAACAATTACAAAATCATTCATAAAATATTTTATAAAGTTTGCAAAAGAATCACCAACACACATTATGCTCTTAAATAATTTCCCAAACATATTTGATAATAAAACAATTAAATTAATGCAATCAAAGGAAATATGAATTATTTATTAGCTAATTCATTATGCATTACCATAATTTTCTCTTTTGGCAAAAGCTTGGGAAAAACTCTAGTGCAACAAATAAAGAAAAGTATGAAAAGGTTAATGAATCCCAGAATAAAAAGGGTTCATTTAGCTAGTTTGTAAGAAAGCAGATCCCAGTAAGGTGGTTAAACTGCCTTGGCTACTTATACAGAGGGTACGGAAAATATATCCTGTTCTTTTTTCCCATTTCTCTTTCCTTCTTTTCTCTTTCTCCTTTATCTTTTGAGTCTTTATAAATATATAAAACAAAATATTTTAACATTTCTATATTCATAGTGAACCATCAAGTGCACTTCTTAAAAAAAATAATCTCTTATCTCCCGTTATGATTGAATCACAGTCTGTGTAATTGAAATGTGCATCATTTGTATTAATTGTATCTAATCCAGCATATTGATTAATCCTTGAACACAGTCAAAAAATGTGTTCCAGCATTTCTTCTTCTTCTGCAATATATCCTGAAATTTTGCAAGGTTTTATGGTCCAATTGAATATGCTTTCATTCCTTTGAGGAAAGGCCACAATTTTCCTGGTTCATCATTTAGAGCTAGTTTGTTTTCTGTGTCTATGAAAGCTTGCCTTTGTCCATGGGTGAATAACACTTTCATTAGATTCATTACATCACCACAAGATGGATTAGAAGTTCTAAAAATGCTTGTAATTGAGTGACTACAGTGGTTGGATCCTCATCAAACATTAGTGGTATCTTTTTATTTTAAGTAAAAAATAGTAGTAACTTTGTTTGAAGGGAATATGTTCCCTGAGCTGAACTGTATTTCCTCTGTCATTATGGGTGGCAACTTCCTGATGAGGAAAAATACCTTATCTTTTTCCCTTTATCTATGAAGAGAACAAATTCTTAGTTGAGACAGAAGAGTATAAAGGAGAAGAAATGGATGAAGGAGGAGCTGAAATGATTATAGGTGGCTCTGGGATCTCAAAGAAGTCACTAAGAAATTTTTTGAGGATAGGCTAAGGTACAAAAGAAACCAGCAAGAGAGGTAAGTAGTGTGAAGATTGGATTTATCTATCTCCTGATTGTAACAATGAAGATGCTTAGTCTAACAAAATCAGGGATGTCTTGGGAACTTTTCATTACTCTGCCCTACTTTGTCTAACAAAAATTGGGAATGTCTGTAACCATGCTTGAGGATTTTGTGTTTAGAAGGATGGCCTTTGATAGAGAAATTGACAAATCAGAAATAGCTGATAGACCCCTGGGCTGTCCTAAGTCAAGCTTAGGCTATGATTGGTGCAGAAGAGATGCAGGGAAATGATGTAGAATCATCTAGGTTTTTTCACAGGGCTTCCTCTTGTTGGACTTTTTCCCTGGAGAGGTGGCTCTAGCTGGCAGTGTCCTAAGCATTCTTACATCTTGGCGTGGTGGCAGCTATTTGTCTGGGTTTTGGCGGTGAGTTTGCCCGTGAGCTAATTCAGGTTCAGGCATCTTAGCTGAAACCTCGTGGATTTCAGGCTGATTCCTTCCTCTTTTACTCTCCAAAACTTTAGCTTCCTAGAGCCTCTAATCATCCCCCTGGCACAAGCCAGGCAGGAGAAATCCTACACCTTTTCCCTCTCCCTTCTTCTTAGTTTCTTTCCACTATATTAATTAAAATCACCATGAATTTCCAGCTGTCTTGGGTATTTTATTTGATATCACATGATGACATCACATGGTGACCAATAATTAATAGTTTAGGTCACAACGCTAAAATTATCCTTTACAATAGATAAAGACAAGGAGGAAGAACTGAGAGAAGCAAGGAAACTGGAAAGGGATTAAAGCAAGCATCAAAACTGGGGATGAGACCAAGGAGTTAGCTGTGGGGTGAGATCAGGGAGGAGGGCAAAGTCAGGGAAAACATAAATTAAGGGATTGGAGAAGAAATTTGGAAATGATTGAATTTCCTGACTAAATCTTAGTGGTAGTGTCTTTCAGTCTAAACCAAAGATGCCATAAATAAAAAATAATAATACAGTTGCTTAGATTTCTTGGCTCCAAAGCTGGTCTCAGATCTTCAATTTTTGATCAGTATGAAAGGCATACTGAATTTCTTACTCATGGTTCAAGAGGTTAAATGACTGGATGCCAGTTTTTTAGCACCAGAACGAGTCATCAGTTTATAACTAAAGGAAAAGAAAAAGAAATCAGCTTGGATTATGTCAGTACTTCAGGTACATATTAAACCTGCAGCAGGGACAGAGTTAATTTCATTAATTTTTGCTTTCTAATGTAAAAATGGAGATTTGAACCCCTAACTTCAATTCCCAGAAGTCCTTCGTAGCTCCCAGAGTTCCCTATAGTCCCACTGAGATCCCCACCTGGATGAGATCAAAATTTTATTTAAACTGGCTGTAAAGCCTACTGAGGCCTCTTCCTGTACTCGGAGATTGCAAGTATGTAGTGAGTAGACTAAGCGTGGGGGCTCGTCAGTGGGCATGTGGTTCATTATTTTGTATACTTGATTTCTAATAATTTTAATAAAACTCATAAAATATAATAACTTTTAGCAGAGAAGCTAATTTTAACTCTTACACTATTACCAGGTTCATAAGCACCTTGTTCCCCTAATTGTTGGCATGGCAGTTGTTAATGAATTTTGCTCTTTCTCCTTTCTCTTTCTCTTTCTCTGATGAACTAATGAGAAACAAGAAATGAGTATCAAACCTGAAGACCATTTCTCCTTCCCTAAAGTAGGTAAGGAGAACTACCAAAGAAACTCTTCCCCTCCCTTACTGATCCAGTCAGGAGAGGAATTTGCAAACTACAAAGGTTTAGCTTACAGAATGTTAGCTTAAAACATCTTAAATTAATTCTATATTTATAAAAAAAATAATGTAAACTCCAACTTATAACACCTCTAATAGTTTCTTTTTTTCCTTTTCTTTCTTTTTTTTTTTTACTTAAGCAGATGAGCAAATATTTTATTGGAAACTGATGGAAAAATTGAAAATCAGACTCTGAGAATATTGCTTTCTTTTTTTTTTTAAAGTTTGTGTATTTATTTATTTTTGTTTATTTGATCATTTCCAAACATTATTCATTGGAGACAAAGATCATTTTCTTTTTCTTTTCTTCCCCCCCTCCCCATACCTCTCCCATAGCTTATGCACTATTCCACTGGGTATCACATGTGTTCTTGATTCGAACCCATTTCCATGTTGTTAGTATTTGCATTAGAGTGTTCATTTAGAGTCTCTCCTCAGTCATATCCCCTCCACCCCTGTAGTCAAGCAGTTGCTTTTCCTCAGTCTTTTTACTCTCACAGTTTGTCCTCTGCTTGTGGATAGTGTTTTTTAGATCCCTGCAGATTGTTCAGGGACATTGCATTGCCACTAATGGAGAAGTCCATTACTTTCGATTATACCACAGTGTATCAGTCTCTGTGTACAATGTTCTCATGGTTCTGCTCCTCTCGCTCTGCATCATTTCCTGGAGGTTGTTCCAGACTCCATGGAATTCCTCCACTTTATTATTCCTTTTAGCACAATAGTATTCCATCACCAACAGATACCACAATGTGTTCAGCCATTCTCCAACTGATGGGCATCCCCTCGTTTTCCAGTTTTTGGCCACCACAAAGAGCGCAGCTATGAATATTCTTGTACAAGTCTTTTCGCTTATTATCTCTTTGGGGTACAAACTCAGCAGTGCTATGGCTGGATCAAAGGGCAGACAGTCTTTTGTCGCCCTTTGGGCATAGTTCCAAATTGCCCTCCAGAATGGTTGGATCAATTCACAACTCCACCAGCAATGAATTAATGTCCCCACTTTGCCACATCCCCTCCAGCATTCATTACTTTCCTTTGCTGTTATGTTAGCCAATCTGCTTGGTGTGAGGTGATACCTCAGAGTTGTTTTGATTTGCATCTTTCTGATTATAAGAGATTTAGAACACTTTTTCATGCTCTAATAGTTTCTAATTAGTTAGAATGTAATAAATTGGGAACAAAAAGATTATTTTTCACTTTTTTCCTTGTGTAGTTAAAAATATACTGTAGACACCCAGAGACAAAAAAACATAGAAAATAGATGATGACACATTCATTGGACAGCAGTCTCAGTAATCAGAAACTTAAAATTGCCACTCTAATATATACATATTTTGATATCATTTTAAAGTTTCTCCCCCCCCCCCTTACTCTCATTGATCTATCCTTAGAAATACTTCTTTGTCTTAAAAAAAATCTGATGCTCATTGTAACACAGCTTAGGAGATGTAGGCTACTGTCAACATACAATTCAGATTTTCAAGTGGTCATTATCAGTACTGAACTGCTTCTAGGGATATCCCTCAGGGGAACCATACTTTATTAAAGACTTCCACTCTAAGAGCAGTTAATTCTTAAGCTAGAGTTATTAAAACATGTAAATAGAAGGAGAAAATATAGAAAAGACACAGAACAGCCCAAAATCTTATCTAGAATAGAAGTTTAGAATCAGAAATGGATCTTAAATTCAAGGAAAGAACTAGATTTCAGCCTTTAGTCTTAGAAGAAACACCCAGGTGAGAGAAAATTTCTGTAGTGAGTGCACAAAAAAGAGAGACGTTTCCTCAGAGATTCAAGCCCATACAGATCCCATTCCATTAGGAACTATAGTAGAATTCCTCATCTTAGAGTCTTCTATACCAAAGAAATTATGGACCCAGTGTTTATTTCTATGATCCTATAATGCACACTTTTCTGAAGTCAGAGCATGTATACTTAAACTTCAGCTCTTCCACCTGCTATGTCTGTGACCTTAGGCATCAAATATCTCTCTCCAGACGCTCAAATTTCACAGTCTCTAAAATGAGGGAATTCAGGTAGAATTAAGTTAAATGATCATAAAAGTTGCTGCCAGCTCCAAAACTTCTGACCTCTAAGATGCCTTCTAGCTCTCTTGATTTATCAGAAAGGTGCTGCAGCATTTCTGCTTAAGTGTGGCCCTGTCACTCAACAAAAACAGGCAATGCACACATATACATATATATTCAAAAACCAAATTATATATGCACATATATATATATATGTATATATATATATATAATTTGGTTTCTGAAGTGCTTTAAATTTGAAAAGATTTCAAGGCATGATGAGATTTGTTTTTGTTTTTTTTGTTGTTGTTGTTGTTTTACCTATTCCCCTCCTCTAGTTCACTTAATCTTGTTAGGCTATCATTACAAAATTGTACTATCTACCTAGGGGCCTACTAAAGTGCTTTAATTGGGAGGAAATTTTCCCTTATATTGCCTTAATTTTTCTCTTGACAATTTCCACTCAATTTTCCTAATTATAGTCAAAAATAATAAGGCTTCCTGGAAGTAAGGGCTTCTTGTTAGTAAATGCAATAGTAAGAAAAGTATTGTTGGTGAATAGGAGAATTGCTTCAAAGAATAATTTTTTCCTCCATTCCAAAGAGGAATTTGGCTATTGTGATAATGTTTCAAAGACTAGTTTTTGGATATGAATGAAAAATATCAGTATTATTCCTTTCAATTTCTAAGCCTCACTTATGACAGCATAAATAATAGGCAGGAAGTCAACAATTGTTGATCACAGGACCCCTTCCTCTAATAGACATTTAAATTCAGGGGAATAGTTAGAAATTTGTATAATTCAATCAAAGGGGAAAATTAAGTAATATTTATGTAACTGAATAAAGGTGGGAGTCAAATATGTTGATCAATCATTCAAACAACTTAGAAGAGGTATTAATATACCTGCTACCATAAGCCTTGGGGAAGCTAGGTGGCCCAGTGGATTGAGAGCCATGCCCAGAGACAGGATATAGCCAGTGACAGTTTTGTTCAAGTACCACAACCCCTCAATGATGCAGGATTACATATATAATATGATGAATGTTAAGGTAAGACTTTTGCAAAATATTTATGCTCTCTAAGCCTTTGTTTTCAGATCAGAAATTATTTGAATTATATGTATGCTCAGACTTAGAGCTACTATTAACCTCATAATGGTGTTGGGGTCTCTTAAGATATCTATCTTCTTCATCTTATCAAAGCTTCTATTTTTCTTATTTATTTTTTTGGTTAGATAGATCAAGTTCTAAAAGGGTATAATTTTGTTTTCTATTTCCTTCTCTATCTCATTGAGTTTTTCCCTTAAAAACCTGAGTGCTTTAACATTTGGTGAATACAGGTCTAATATAGATAATGCTTCATTAACCATAGTAGTTGATTACTTTTTAAATTAATTTTGTAGACAAGCAAGATGTACAATACAAACTAACCAAAAATAGCTACAACTTGGATTTAACTATTCTCAGATTCTAAAGTAGAAATAGCAATGAGAATTTCAAAATCCCAACTATTGGACAAAATATTGGAGATTACTCATTGTGAGTCAAGAGAAAAGATATCAAAACTTAAATAAGATCTCATTTAGGAATTACATAGCTGAATTCCTTGGCGACCTTAAATTAATATATATCAGTCTTTTAAAGTGATTTCCTTTGTTACAATACCCTTAAGATTCCAATTTTTTAAAAATCCCTACCTTCTGTCTTAGAATCAATAATATGTGTTGGTTCCAAGGCAGAAAGAATGGCAAGGGCTAGGCAATCAGGGTTAAGTGACTTGCCCAAGGTCATACAATGTGGAAGTGTCTGAGGCCAGATTGGAACCTAGGACCTCCCATCTCTAGGCCTGACTCTCAATCCACTGAGCTTCCCACCACCACCACCCCCCAGCTGCCCTCGGGATTCCAATTTTTGAATGATATCTCTGTCTAACTATTCAAACTTGGGCAAGCCACTGAAATATCCTGATGCTCAGTTGTCTTTATAAGTACAATGAGAGGTTTGGTGGCTATCTCATTTCCAACATCTATTCTAGAAGTAACAAACTGCATCCATGAATTTGTGAACTGCTCTGTCAACCAGTTCCCTAGTTTATGAGAAAGGCAGTGAAATTTCCAATAAAAGCAGCTTATTTGAAGTTCCTAAAGTCAACCCGAGGCCAGAGAAATTTATGAAATATTGAGTTTTATGATCCTTAAGTAGAAGTGTATTTTGCCAGTGTGTCCCTTATGGTCAAGGATTTAGTAGTCCCAAATGTTAAATGTGACACAAGATTCAGAATCCTCAATACCTTCTTCTTCTTCCCAAATCCCAAAGAAATGAAAAGTGTGGGTGGTTTTTGCTTCATTTCTTTTGCTTTGTGCTCATTTCTTGTTTCAGCTCTTCTACATTAAATAAGTTTGAGCTGTTCTGGAAAATAATTTGAAATTATACAGATAAGGTAGCCTCTGTTTATGGCCTCTAATCCAGTGCTCTCTCATGTGTTCCAAAGAGGATCAAGACAGAAAAAAAACAAAACAAAACAAAAACAAACCTCAGAGAAACATCAACAGACCCATAATATCAGAGTGGGTATCCATTAGTTGGGAGAATGATTTCATATTTTTGTGGTATATGCATATAATGGAATATTATAGTTATGCAATCACAAATTTATATGTATATATAAATGGATCGAGATTAAAATAAGGAGAAACAGAACAATATACAGAGTGAGTACTGAAAGATAAATACTGAAAATAATAAAACAAGCTGAGAATCAGTAAATGAACAGCTAATGAAACTTTCCAGTGCATAGTTTTTTTTTAATCATTGTAAAAACATCAGATTCCATTCTAAAAATCACCTCAAGGACCATGTAGATGAAACCCCTCATTTTTAGAGATGGTAAAGTCAAAGCTTAGAATTCTTACTTCATTTGCTTAGGGACATAAAACCATGAAGTATCAGAAGCAGGATTTGAACCCCGGTCTATATGACTCCAAATTCCATCTGTAGGTCAATCAATAAGCATTTATTAAGTATCTGCTACATGTAAGGCACTTTTCTAAGCAAAGCATACACAAAGAAAGGAAAAATATAGTCCCTTTTCTCAAGGACTTAACATTATAATGGAGGAAATATTATGAAAACATATGAATAAAATATTTATATTAAAATTAGAGATATTATCCTTCTTTCCCAATTAACATGATTTGTTACAAATGTAATGATCCAAATTAGGATATTATGATAAGAAAATATAATAATAATGATAGATAAATAAAAATAAGAAAATAAGAAAAATATTATTTAGAAGAAACCTATTCACTAACACTCAAACATTAAATACTTTGAGGCAAAATAAACTTCGTTTCATTCTAAAGCAGAAAGGTATTTAATAAAGCGGACAATAGAAATTTAGCACCTAGATCACGATTAATCTCACTTATATAAAAGGCAAGAATATTATCTAAGGGAGTTTATTCTATGCATTATGAGATAAGATGATAATATTCATTATTTGTGCTAAACGTTTTCTTCATTTAAAGGATTTTACTTCTGGTCAGGGGAAGGTAAAAGAACAGGGTGGGGAGTCTTTCAGAAATGACTGTGATAGAATCTTTTTTTATTATAAAATACTAAAATAAATAAAAAATAGATTAGCTATGTCAAAATCTGATTTTAAAAATTGGTGTGGTCCTAGACCAGCATAGTGCTCATGAGGCTTATAGACATTAGATGAACAATGATATGCATTTTTTAAAAGCTAATAGGACTTGCTTTGAGGGAAAACAAAAAAAAGTATAAAGCTTTTCTTAAGTAAAACAAATCAAAGACAAAAGCAAAGATTGGGTAAAGGCAGTTTTAAATGATGAACTCTTCTTTTTTTAAAGAATAAAACAAAATCATGGTTGGAAGTCTATTTGAGCACTTAAAATGTAATATCTGGTGGGACAGATAGATGGCTTCTTAGCTTGAGAGACACACCCAGAGAAGGAAAGTCTTGGGTTCAAATTTGGCTTCAGATACTTCCTAGCTTTAGAAACTTGGGCAAGTCACTTAACCTCAGTTGTCTAATCCTTACTGCTCTTTTGCCAATATTGAGTCTATTATTTTCTGATATTGAGTCATGGACTCAGTATTGAGTCTAAGACAGAAGATAATTAAAAAAAAATTAACATCTGGGTAGTTTCATAGTCAGGCTCCATCCTCAAAAAAATTGGGCAAGTTTTTATTTCCAAATAGCTTGGCATTCTTTTCCCCTTTGAGAAAATGAAGGACTCCAATAAATATATTGAAAAGTGGAATTGTTCCAGCATTACGGAAATCCCCAAATTCAGATGAAATATGGCAACATGGCCTTGTACCATGCTGCAAACCATGAAAGGTTACAAAATTTATTCAAGACATCAAGATTGAATGGGCTTCAGTGGCCTCGGAAACCATCTGATTTAAACCCCATTGAAAACCAATGGGTTATAGTCAAGGCTAGACTTAGAAAAATAGAGTGTTTGTCAAAGGTGTGATTCATGCTCAATGCAGTAATTGTGTGTTTTTAGGAGAAAGAATTGAAGAATGTGTGTCAAAATCTTATAAACTCAATGGCAAATATGCAAACCAAGTAACTGAAAAAGAGGCCATGCAATATTCTAAAAGGAAGTTTTTTTTTTTTAGAAATAAAGATTTGGAACATTTTATATTATGACATATTTTATTTTGTAACAGTTCATAGAACAAACTGCTATAGTTGTTTAATAAATATCTGCTGAAGGACACTAATACGACCACCTATGCTGTCACCATCAATAACAACATAGACTATTTATGTATCCCTTAAAGAATTGTAAAGTGACAAATAGATATAGAGCTAAAAATGTATAGGCCTGGAGAAGGGAAGTTCTGGGTTCAAGTGTAGTCTATGAGATCCTGGGCTAGTCACTTAATCCCACTTGCCTTTGATAGCCAATATCTTATAAGATAGATATAAAGGGTTTAAAAATAAGCAAATGCTTAAAAAAAAAAAAGAAAAGTTTTGGATTTATAGTCATTCAATCTGCAATGGTAGGAAATGTACACATCTGGGGTATGAAAACACATCAAAATCCTGCCTTTCCTACTCTTTACTTTGTGATTTCTAGCTAATCACTTCCGCTTCATGAGTTTTGGTTTCCTTACCTGGAAAAAAAAGATGACTGGACTCAATTTTGTCCTTTAAACTCCCATTCAGGTCCAAATCTATGATCCTTTGACTAGTGTCCAAGTTCCACCGCTACTACTTGCTTTTAGTGTGCATCTTCTCTCCATCCTCTGAACCACTTAGTAGCTTCCATTTCAGAGCTGGGGGATAAAGTAGGTGGAATAAACTCTTCACTAAACTCCCTTTTAGTACCCCAAACTGAGCATTTGGATCTTACTATTTACAAGGAAACTATAATAATTTACAGTAAGTCATCAGTAAAGTTAATTGACAAATGAGTCAAAAGAAGTGGTAGTAGTAGTAGTGGTTGTGATGGTGGTGGCAGTAGTGGTGATGAGAACCTGGATTTGAAGTGAGAGGACTTGAGTGTGAATTCTTGTCACTTTCTACCAATGCCATCATGGAATAGTTACAAGATTATTTTAGGCCTCCGTTTCCTCACCTACAAAATGAATAAATTGGATTACAAAATATTCATGGTTGTTTACAACTTTACTATTCTATAAGGAAATAGGATGTAGTTGCTAGGGAGCTAGACAGATAATCCACAAATCTGAGTTCAGATTCTAGATGAATGACACTGAGTAAGTCACATCTTCTCTGAGGAAAACTTTTATCCCTTGTAAAATGTAAATTTTGAGTCATTTCCCACATATTTTATAAGGTTCAGGAAAATGTGTTGTCATCTTTAAAACAAACCTATAAATGCTATTTGTCATTATTTTGGACCAGACTCATGGTGTCCTTAGCATAGGGAACATCCCCTTAGAAACACCTTCTCCTAATGAAGATTGGGAAATATTTTCTAAGGCAAACTATTAGAGAGATTGGGGAACGCAGAAAGTTTAAGTAGGGATTGATTCATTTTTTTGGTATATCTATCATCAGCAGCTAGGATAGCACCTCCTAGTTACATCAGGCATTTATGTTTTGTTATGTGATTGACTGATTCAAACTCAATCTGGGTACATGTGTTCCTTTAAGACCTTCTTTGGTCTTGTAGATTTTAAAATTAGTATCCAATACTCCAAATATTATATTTAATAAAATTTATTTAAATTAACTTGAAGCAAGAAGGAAAATAAAACCTAGAGAAATAGAGGGCACATGGAAAAAAGAGTGAGGGCAGGGAAAACATTCAACTTAAAAACAATAATGTAATGAAGATAACATGAATGAAAGAAAAAGGATTCTTGGGATAAGAAAATAATTCTGGGAGATGGAGTCCAAATTTTTCTAATTATACAGTGTTTGTTCAGATTCCTCTAGATTTGGTTTTGACATGTGAAATTTCATTTGAAACAATAGCCAATGGCTTCTATCCATATAAAAAAAATCCTGCAATTGGAAATATTTAGGACAGAGGGCCAAATGATACTGATTATGTTGGAAGGCCAGGCAATACACTTGAATTTTTATTTCAGAAAAATGTTATAAAATAGGTGGGATCTTCTTAAAAGCAGAACTTCAGGAGATAATCTCCTATGGTAGGGGGAAAAAAAGATCGATTTGATGTCAATGAACCAAACAATAACTCTGATTTTTGCTTAGTAGCTCTGTAAAATTGTGTAATAAATTACCATAAGACTCAGTTTTCTGATTGGAAAAGAAGAGAATAACAATACTTAGATAACTACCTACTTGACAGGGTAGTTGTAAGAGGGAGTGCTTTATAAATCTTATATTGTTATAGAATTGTGAATTGTCTTCATCATAATTGTGAACATGGTTAATGTTAAAAAAAGTAATTTTTTGAAGGCAAATCTGTCTTAAAGTAAGATGGATTTATTGAGAGAAAAAAGTTAAACATGCATGTGAGGTAAAGCCCTCTGAGAAGAGAAAATCACCCCCTGAAGGGATTAGTTGCAAGGCTTTTAAGAATTTAAAACCACACTAATCAACTCCTGAATTGGTATAATTCTCAAGCAGGAAAAGGGGGTGAAGGGTGAATAGGAAATGAACCAGAGGGCAGAATATAATGTCCAATAAGGAAAAGGGATTATGGACTCTGTTTGCATATCAGCACCAGCAAGGGACCATGGCCTTAGGGTTCCTTCCTTAGAATATCTGGTTGGCCACTGTTCAGCTAATCTCATCAGGGCTTCCAGGAGTTCCGTAATAAAGTTATGGTGACCTCTGTAGGTAGATTTAGCAGGAATTTATGACAATCATACTAATTTTCTTAAAAAAAAAGGTCAGTTATTTCATATTTAATTTTAAATAACCACAATAAATGACACCATCGTCATTGTCATTAGACTCAACCCCAAAATAAAATAGTGGCAGGATTTGAACCAAGGTCTTCTTATCTTTTGCATAAACAAAATACAAGCAGGTAAGACAAATTCCAGAGCCTCCATTAATGACCTAAGAGCATAGGTTACAGAAAAAAAAATTGCTAACTTTCCTTGGTGGACAGTTTCTTCAATAAGATGAAAATTAAATGACCATAAATCAGTAAACATTCTTTAAGCACTTGCTATATTACTTGCTATATTGTGCTACGTGTTGGGGAATACAACTAAAAAGAGATAGATAGTAGCTTCCCTTGAGGAACTCACATTCTTACTAAGGAAGGCAACATGTAAGAAGAAGCTAGAAATGCATATGGGAGGTAGTGATAAAGGTTTGAAGAAGGAAGGTGGTGGTAGAGAACTGACACCTAGGTGCCCTGAGTGCTCTTCTTAAATGGGAGATCTGGGAGAAGCCATCATGCAGAGGAAGAGGTCCAGAGGTAAAGGCTACCATCCAAATGTGAGTTCAGGGCTCCCTAGGGTGGCCTGTATACATACACATCAATTATATATAATAAATAACATAGAATAACATGATATACAATATGTAGTATATAGTATAATCTATAATTGTAAAGGGTTAACAAGTTTCTAATAACTATTGTGTTGTTTATAATTACTTTTGTGAAGAGTGAATCAAAATCTCTTTGTCTATCAATGAGCAACATTTAAGTTAATCAATCAAAACATAAATACCCCTAGTTCACAAGGCACTAAATAATGTGGGAGACAACTCCAGACGCCACAACCTTCCCCTCTCTCCTCTTCCCCCCCCCAAGCCTTCCCCCACAGCAGTACTAGGCAAATTGAAAGACTTCAATTGTTCCCTTAAAGTGGGGAAGAGATAGGAAATGATGTGGGAAAAGGACTATTAAAAGTCCCAAACTTCCTCTCCAAAGGACTTCTCCTTTTGAACTTCTCCTTTGGAGTTCATCTTTAGAGTCTCTCTGCATTGGTGAGATGGCCTGGAAGAGGAGACTTTTTTTACTGGTCCTGTATCAGCTTGCTGGATAAGTAGCTGACCTTCCTTTCCTGGCATCTGGAAAGATTGGTTCTGGAGATTCCTGCCTTGTCTTTGGAGGAGTCTGCATTTGTGGAACCCTAGCTGAAGATACCTTTGGGACTTCTGGCTGAGGATTATTGGGAAAATCCAGTGAAGACAGAGTTTTCGGGAAGCCCTTCTGAGACTGAGTTTGGCTTCTCAGGAGAAGGGCTGGTAGGCTTATTAGAATGTCTCTTCATCTACATTTTTCCACTTTCATTCTTTCCACCTTTTGTGAATAAAGCTGCTAAAAGTCATTTTGGCTTAAGCTGTAATATTTTTAAATAGACAACCACAATATTACTTTAGAATTTTCATATTTAGCATAAAACCTAAATTTAAATTCTTACACTTTGGAACATGAAGATAATGGAATGTTGATATATGTCTATGTTGCAAAGATTTCACTGCAAAAGGTCAGCACTCCTGGAACAGTGACCTCATATGCCTCTATCTGATTGAAGTTGTACCCCAGTGCATTCCAAAAGACTGACAGTATATTTCTTTCACTGGGTAGACATTTCCCAAATTATCAAATCCCTCCCTGTTTTGGAAACATTCTATAAGCCTGTACCATTTCTAGTTTACTTAGGGAGGGGGACATGGTGGCTATTCAACCCCTGCACACCCAACATATATTGTTTGCTTTTGAATTCTCTCAACAGAAATAAGCATCTTTCTTAAAGAGCTGTATATTTGGTTTTAAAGGTTGACAAAATTATGTAGTTAGATACTATGTATGCTTGTATGTGTATATGTATCTACTTTTAGATACTTAGACACATCTCTGTTTACTTATATATCTTTTGTGCTGTAATTGCTACTATTTTTCCTAGCCAGATGTAACATGGGTAAAAAAACAAAAAAGTTGATGAAAATTGTCTTTGGGTTGCCTCTGAAGTGGCTCTGGAGATTTTATCTCCTATAATATAGACCCTTCAGTTTTTGTCACTTGACTTTCTTATTGTATATGCTGCATCAGACATCCACTCCATGTTAGCTGAGCTTTTCTATGGGTACATTTATTTTAGTGGGATATACTTCTGTGTGGAGTAGAAGTTTAAAAAGACCTTGAGGTACCAGGATTTACCCATTTTAACCACTTTTCAAAATGAGAAGGGAGGGAGGGAGAGAGAGAGACAGAGAGAGAGACAGAGAGAGAGAGAGAGAGAGAGAGAGAGAGAGAGAGAGAGAGAGAGAGAGAGAGAGAGAGATGGTGCAATGCTTCAAGTCATTGACTTAAGACAAATACCTAAAGATTTACAGTAAAATCCCTTATTTACAGGACAATCCTCATATAATTAAGCTTCCCTGAAGGGATTATGACATTTTTACAATGATTAGAGACAGAATTTTCCTTTTGTGTGAATGGAGTAAAGTTTACAGAGCCTGGGATGAAGTGTGATTAAGAGGTCTTTATATTTCAAAGAGGGTGGGGTAATCTTGTCTTGAAAGGAGAAGGATGGGGGAAGACACCAGCTTTACTAACTTTCATTCCGGTCTTAGAAGTATTGATCTTGGACATAATTAATAATGATTACTTTGAGAATGTTAATTGTAAAATTAGGGTTGTTGACTGATTATTATTTTATTTTATTTTAGTGGTCACCAGGGATTTAAATTCAATCCCAATAAAATTCTGTAAAAATAGACTTGAATCCAGGACTTCAATCCCCGGAAATCCTTGCTCTACTTCCCCAGAATGCCCTCTAATCTCACTGAATTCTCACCTGGGCAGAGAGCAAGATGGGGTATTTAAACCTGGTTGTGAATAGGCTCGGGCTCTTTTCAATTTCCTTTTGGAGCAGATGTGTCTCTTTCATGATGTGAGGTTATCTTGTCTAGGCCTCTATGGCCTAGACATGTGCTTTCTTATTCTGTATTTTCTTTAATCCTTAACCTTTAATAAACTTCATAAAAATATAATACTCCTTGCAGAGAGAAACTGATTTCTATCTTGCCTCAGTCTCCCCTAAATTTTAATCCTTACAATACTCAAGTTAGTTTTGGATTTTTATGGTGTTTTACTTACAATAGTAGGAAGAAATACAGGAGAAGAGAGAGAGGAAAGGGGTATAAGATTTCTCTGGCTTAGCCTATGCCAAGGGAAGTTCAGAGGCTTCAGCCACAAGGCCTCCTCAGGGGTCTTCTAGGAGGATAGTGTTTTAGGAGGTAAAGGAAAGGAGGAATCAGCAGCCACTCACCAAGGTTGCTCAGGGAAGATGCCTTACCTAAACCACACTAATGCCAAGAACACCACCATGAGCTCCCAACACCAAACCATGAGAGCCCAATGTCTCTGAGAGAGCACAGAGAGGAAGTGATTAGAAATATATAGACATTTCTTTGCATCACTTCCTGTATCTCACATGTACCGATGATAGCTTAAGCTTGGCTTAAGACAGTCTGAGGGATTAGTCAATTGTTTCTGATTTGTCACTTGCTAGCACATGTGGTCATAGGCCATCCTCCTCAACACTGAATCCTTAAGTGGGGGTGTAGACATTCCTGGTTGCTAGAATTCTAAAGACTAAGCAGGGTGGAGTAAAACTAAAATTCACAGAATAATTCACTAATTTCTCACTCCATACACTAATGAAGTCAAATTTACAGAATTTAATCCCTAGTGAGTCAATTAGACCCATTGTATTTTAAAATGTCTGTTCACTTTGTTCACTTCACTTTGCATCACTTCAAAGGAGTCATTCCAGGTTTTTTGTTTGTTTGTTTGTTTGTGTGTGTGTGTGATCATCTTCATTATTCTTTTATGGCAAAATAGTATTCCATCATAATCACATACAACTATTTTAGCCATACCCCAATTAACAGATATTCTTTCAATTTCTATTTTGCCACAACAAAAAGAGCTGCTCTAAATATGTTTGTATAATTGAGTCCTTTTTCTCATTTTTTTGACTTTGGGATAAAGACAGTATTAGAATTGCTGGATCAAAGGATTTATAGGAATGGATTTTTAATTTTAAAAATTCAGTTGATATCATTTGTCCTCTAATCTCTAGCATTTTTAATATTCACCTAAATAGAAACTGTTTATAATAGAGATGGAAAGAACATATTTCATGATTCCATCAACAAAATAATCCAATTTAATTTTTTTATTTTTAGTTACATTTAAAATTTTTAGTTACAGTAAAAACAATTTTCACATTCTTTTTTCAGAAAATACACATAAGCATAACTTCCAAATTCTCTCTCCTTGTCCTCCTTTCTCACTGAGATGGAGTGAGATATTCTTCCTCTTCAGAATTGTTTTGCTTTTGACCACCGCCTTCCCCAAACTGCTCTCCCTAATATCAGGGTCACCTCCTTTCTTATTCCTATACCCTCCTATTTCCTTGTAGGACAAAATACATATTTAAATTCAAAGGAGTGCATGTTATTTTCTCTTTGAGCCAATTCTGATGAGTGTAAAATGCACACATTGCCTGTCACCCCTCAGATCTTCCCATCCACTAAAAGTTTTGCTTTTCACTTCTTTTAATTGGCATAATTTATTCAACTCTACCTCTCCCTTTCCCATCTTCCCAAGGGCATCCCTCTTTCTGACAACTTAATTAATTCATTATTTTTTAGATATTACCCCATCATGGTGAATTCATACCCATTCTGTGACAAGGAAATCACTTTTAAAAGACTGATATATATTAATTTAAGGTGGCCAAGGAATTCAGCTATGTAATTCCTTAATGAAAACTCAAGTCAGCCGTCAACCTTTTATAGAGTTTTAATTACAAACAGGAGGAAGAAAGGAATTAGAGATAGAGAGATAGAGAGAGAGAGAAAGGGGAGAGAAGGGAATAGGGCTTAAATACCCCTTCTGTTTAGGCGGGCCAAAAGGCCCAAGCCCTTAGATAGCTGGGGCAATGAAAGGAGATCAGTCCCTATTACTCACGTGACCAAAAATCTCCGGGGCCCCCACCTTCAGCTTCCTTCAGCGCAAGCTTCTCATAGCACACCGCAACCACTCCGACCAACTCCTCAACACCTCGAGTCTTCTGCTCCCCCTATCCTTAAGGAAACCATCCAAGTTCCCTCCCCTCAGTCCTCACATCTACCAATCACCTGTCCATCAATTTCCCTGTGCCAATGGAGGCTCTAGCTTAACCCAGGACCGCCCAGAGGTCTCTGGCTTAGCACATGTCTGTTGAAGGTCATATTTTCAAATAATTAAATCTTTGATCCTTTGCTACAGCCCTTTCTAAATTCTGTTAACCTGAGTAGGGTAGAGATTGGAATAATTAAATTTTGATCTAGGCTGCAGCCCTTACTCAATCCTGTTAGGACTGAATAGGGTGGAGATTGATTCCAAGTATCTCCATTGTATCAATTCTAAAATCAATCATGACTCAAAGAAATTCCTGTTCTATGCTTAAGCATAGGTCAAAGCCCTTTCCATTGTTCAGCAAAAGGTTTCTGTCCTAAAGTAATCTTAAGAAGGGAGGAGAAGGAACCTCCCATGCCAATGGGGTTCACATTCCAATAGTCAAGACCCACTATCAATAGGAAATGTTTCAAGTATGAAATTTCCCAATGGTGAAATTTCCAACATTTATAAGTCTAAGAAATTTTGAGGTTTACAATTCCTTCTCTCTATGTATACTTCTGACTGCCCTAAGAATAATAAAGTTGTTAGGAGTTATAAGTATCATCTTCTCATGTAGAAATATAAACAGCTTAATCAAATTTCATCTCTTATTTCTCTCTCCTGTCTACGTTTTTATGCTTCTCTTGAGTCTTTCATTGGAAAGTCAAATTTTCTGTTCAGGTATGGTCTACTCATCAGGATCATTTAAAATTCCTCTATTTCATTAATGTGCCAATTTCCCCCCCGAAGGATTATAGTCATTTTCTCTGGGTAAGGGTTTCTTGGCATAATCGTAACTCCTTTGTCCTCTGAAATATTATATCCTAAGGCCTCCTCAGACCCTTTAATGTTGAATCTTCTAAATTTCATGTTATCCTGACTGAGATATTCTAATATATGAATTGTTTCTTTTGAATGGTTGCAATGTTTTCTCCTTGACCTAGGGACACTGGAATCTATCTATAGCATTCTCTTTCAGGAGGAAATCAGTAGATTCTTTCAATTTCTATTTTACCTTTTGGTTCTAGGATATCAGGATGATTTTCCTTGCTAATTTCTTGAAATAGGATGTCAAATCAATTATTTTGATCATGGCTTCAAGTAGCCAACTGAGTCTTTTTTAAATTATTCATTCTTTTATTTATTTTAGATTTTATTAAATTTATTAATTTAGAACATTTTTCCAGAATTACAATAATCAAGTTCTTTCCTTCCCCTCCCCAAATGCCTCTCATATCTGACACACAGTTCCACTGCGTTTTATATGAGTCATTGGTCAATACCTATTTCTATATTATTGATATTTGCAATAGGGTGATCTAGCCCAATAATTCTTAAATGATCTCTCTTTGATATGTTTTCTAGCTCAGATGTTCTTCCAATGAGATAGTTAATATTTTCTTCCATTTTTTTCATTCTTTTGATCCTATAATATTGTTTCTTGATGTTTCAAGGGGTCATTGGCTTTTACTTTCTCATCTGAGATTTTTAAGAAATTATTTTGTACAGTGATTTTTATATCTCCCTTTCCATTTGGCCAATTCTACTTTTCACTGAGTATTTTTCTGTAATGAATATCTGTACATCTTTTTTTTTCCTTTGTCCAGTACTGCTTTTTAAGGACTTTTCCCCTTCATTAAGTTTTTGTGTCTTTTTTTTTTTCAATTTGTCCTGCTCTGTTTACTTTTTTAGGAGTTATTTCCTTTTTAGAAAAATCTGAATATACATAAGTTGATATAAAGTGAAGTAAGTGAATCAAAGGAAGAGTGTGACAGAAATATATCCTGATGACCAGCTATGAATGATCTAGTTAAATCAGCAATACCCAAGAGAATCCCAAAGATTCATCAAGAAAAATGCCATGTACCCTTGAAGAAAGAACTGGAATCAGAATTCAGACTGATTTATACTTTATTTTATTTTCTTTTCTTTGGTTTTTTAATTGTCATTTGAAATCTTTTCCAAAGAATGATCAATATGGAGAAATGCTTTATATAATGACCCATGTAAAATCTATAGAAGATTGTCATCTCAGGGAAGAGAAGGAAAGAAAGGTCAGAATAAGGGAGAAAATTTGGACTTCAAAACTGAAAAAAAAAGTATGTCAAAAATTGTTTTAACATATATTAGGGGAAAATAAAACATTATTTGGACAAAATAAATAGCTATGAAAATAAGATTACATGTTAAAAAAGAATTAATTTTCTTCAGTATTTTTATGCTTATATTACAAAGCTTTTCACTCTTTTTTTGTGATGTTTTGGCATCGCTCTCACTTATTTTCCCAATTTTCCTTTATCACTTATTTGATTTTTAAAATCCTCTCTGAGCTCTCTGTTTTTTTTTTTTTTCAGACTGAGGTTAATTTACTTTTTCTTTCTTTTATCGGGAATGGAGGGGTTACTTTCAATGTAGCTATTTTGACTTTATGGTCTTCTTCAGAGTTTATGTTTTTACCTTTCCTGTTTTGTTAGTAACTTTTTATGGTGAGGTTCATTTTTGTTGTTTACTCATAATCCTTCTTAGTTTATTGATCTTCAAATTTGTTAAAGTTGGGATCTGCTCCTTGAGTGTAGAGACACTATTCCATACTTCAGGGATTTTTGTGGTGATATTTTCAGAGCAAATTTTTGGCGTATGAGTTTATAGCTCTTTAAAGATAATAATATCAAAATAATATGATCTAAGGAGAGCTATGAGCACTGATCTCCTGTCCTCTATTCTTTTCTAAGATTAATGACAAGCATTCCTTTCCTACTGGAAGTATGATGTTCCTCTGTGGCTTCACAATCTAGGGTGCTACTTCTTTTTCTTTCCCTGGCACTGTAACCATGTATGGGTAATCACAGAACCCTACACACAGTGCCAGCAAAGGGCCCTCTATAATCTGCTTCTTACCATTTTCCCAATCAACTTAGCATAGGTGGACTAAGACCTTGGTTGCTTATTCAGTCACTCTTAAGTCCTATTGATGACCTGCTTGGATACTGCCTGCTCTAAGCTCACCCCAGGGAATCTGACCTTTCCTGCCTACCTTCTAATTTTTCTTGGGGTGAAAATTGTTCTGATTTATCCTTTTCTTTGTTCTGCTTCTGCAACATTCATTTTGAAGTATTTCAAAGTTATTTGGAAGAGAACTGGATAAAATTCAGTAGTACATCTACCTTTAACATTTAAATTTCTAGATTTTTAAATAATGAAATCTCAGGATTAAATATTTTAAAGTTTTATAATTCATTCAAATAATTTGATTTTAAAGAACAATCTAGAGAAAATTAAAGGTTTAGACTAAGATCAAATAGCTGGTTAGTTGACAGCATGAGAGACAATTCAAATTTAGCCATAATTTATATGTAGTCCTGAAAAACCAAATTTTTATTTTTAATTTTAGTCATTTAAATACATTGTTGAATTAAATTCTGTTTCATAATTTAATGCCTCACATAATCTGTTATTATATTAATGCATTCTCTTCAAAGGTTAAAATTGTAGTCCATCACTACCTGTGAATCCCGGTAGACTCTCATTCACATCCTTTCATAAATTCAGTCAACAATCTGGGGGATATATTTGCTCTCTCAGCAGCATTAGTACACCACTGGAGAAAATGAGTTTATCTATCATGGATATTTTGCTGTCATAATCCAAAAGGCTCTTATTTATTTCAGTTCTGATGTATGATGGTATTGTGAATTCCAAAACTACTCAACCCTATTCAAACCATTCTTTAGAGGATGGGATTTGGCTATTTCCTGATCAATAACAATAGAGATACTTGAAATAACAGAATCGGGTCTTGGAAACTACAATCTCCACCCTACTCAGGGTAACAAGATTTAGGAAAGGCTGTAGCAAACCTCAAGATTTAATTATTTGAGAATATGGCCTTCAATAGACATGGGAAAAGGGGACAGACCTCTGGATGATCCTAGGTTAAGCTAGAGCCACCATTGGCACAGGGGAGACACAGGAAGTGAGGTAGAGGAGAGCTGTGAGGAGAGTGGTGGTTGGAGCTTAGGGCTTGGAGTGGAGGCCCTCAGACTGTTTCTCCATTTTGGTCATGTGAGTGATAGGGACTGATCTCTTTTTTTTGCCTCGGCTATCCAAGGCCTTGGGCCTTTGGCCCAGCCTAAGTGGAGTGGGTATTTAAGCCCTATTCCCTTATCTCCCTTTTCCCCCCTCTCTCTGTTTCCCTCTAATAATTTTCTTCCTCCTGTTTGTAATTAAAACTCCATAAAAGGTTGACTGCTGACTTGAGTTTTCATTTAGGAATTACATAGCTGAATTCCTTGGCGACCTTAAATTAATATATATCAGTCTTTTAAAGTGATTTCCATCTCACACCTGCTTGTCCATCTGGAATGTTCTATACTACTGGTAGTCCTCTTTCTCTCCACTATGAATAAGGTGTTATTTCTCACACTGACACCAACTAGTTATATGAACTTGATAACCTTCAGTGCTCTAGGAAACTCTCTATATCAAAAATTTACAGTTAGTACAATAACTCCCTTGACCAAAGAAAATTTCCTAACTTGGGAGTTCTATAGAGAAATGACATCATAGATCCCATTACCATTCCTAGTTTTCATATGTCAGAAGCAATACAAATAAAGGTAGTGATGTTGAGTGGTGTCTCTCCCTCTTCAGAAACTGTAGGAAAAATTAGACATTCAATGTACTTAAAAACTTCAATTCCAAAATTCTATTCTTTCCCTTCAGGTATATTATTCATAACAAACACACACCATGCTGTGCTCAGTATTTAAATAGTACCAATTAGAGCAAGAGAGAATTAGCAAGGCTTAAGTCTACTTGACACCCTGTCATTTAAAGTAACAGTTCTCTAGTTTGGATATGATATGGGCCAGCTAGATGGCCCAGTAGAAAGAACACTAGGCTTGGAGATAGTAAGACCTAAAGTAAAATCTGGCCTCAGACAACTTTCTAGCTTTGCAACCCTGGGCAAGTCACTTAAGCTGGTTTACTTCAGTCTTCTTTTCTATAAAATAAGCTGGAGGAGGGAATTGGACCCAACTGAAATGATAGAACAAGAGTGAATCATTATTTCAACTCTTAATATTATTCAACATTTCCTATTGAAGAAAGTGACCTGAACCATTGGTCCAGGCTAAGCCACTGAGCGTAGATAGTGAAGGCAGAACAGTCATGAATCCAAAGTACTTTCATATGAACTGAGGTAGTGAAGTGACACAGTGCCTGAAATAGGAGAGCCCAGAGCAGGGGACTTGCCCAGCCCAAGCCACTTGGTGGAGGCAGGGAAGCAACAGAGTAGGGACAAGTCTAATCCACAAAACAACAGGGGAAGTAATTACATGGGGAGCTGAATATAGCTATACAAAACAACTGCCAGCCTCCCTAGAGCAACCCAGTAAGACCATTCCCTTGAAAAATATACCATGAGAAAGAAAGGCAGCCACACCTTCCCCAAGTAGCAGAGAAGAGTACTTCTCAAACATAGAACATTGCTTTTCCTACTCTAAGAGCAGAGAAGACCCTTAACATATTGATAAGGTAATGTGGGGGAAAACAAACAAAAAAACCTAAAAAGATGATGAAAAGACAAAGGAAAAAACTGACTTTAGAAAATTGCTTTAGTGACAGAAAAGATCAAAATATAAGCTCAGAAAAAGACAACAATGACAAAAATGGATTTTGTGAAGCCTCAAATGAAAGTGTGATAGAATATCAGGCACCAAAAAATCTCTGGAAGAATTTAAAAATAGTTAAACATCAAATACGAAAATAATTGACAGAAAACCTTAACGGGTGTGGTGGTGGTGGAATTCATCGAAGAAATCAATTCCCTAAAAGCCAGAATAGGCTAAAGGGAAATGGAGGCACAAAATAAATAGAAGAACACAAAACCCAAAGTAATAGAATGGACATATAGAAATTGGTGCCCCCCCAAATAACTGAAAAATTCTCTTATCAAATAAAAAAGAGAAACTGAGGCTCCAAGCCAAAAATAAACAAAGAATTAGGTTTATTGTAAGAGGGCCAAGTCTCACAATAAAGCCAGACTTCTGGTCAAGATCCAAAGAGCCCAAGCACTGTGAGACCTTCTTTTATCCCCAAGGAATACCAATACCCAAAATTATTTCATATAACTAGAAAAAATAGTAAAATACATCTTAAAAAATAAAAGGAAGATAATATCAAGGAAATCAATGAAGAAAAATATGTTGGAAGGAGACCTAGCTGTATCAGAGCCCAAAGTATGCTAGAAAGCAGTAATCATCAAAATAATCTTGTACTGGCTAAGAAATAGAGTAGTGTATTAATGAAATAGCTTATGTACTCAACACAGTAGTTAATGACTATAGCAATTTATTGTTCATTAAACTCAAAGATCTAGCTTTGAGGGGAATAATTCCCTATTTGACAAAGACTGCTGGGAAAACTAGAAAACAGAAAGACAGAAACTAAGCATAGAGCAATCTTACTCCAAACACCAAGATATAGTCCTAATGAATCCTCCATCTAGTTATAAAGGATGATACCACAAATAAATTAGGGGATCACAGAAAAGTTTACTTGTGACTTATGGGTAAGGGAAGAATTTAGGATCAAAAAAGAAATAGAGACCACTTTGAAAAATGAAATACATAATTTTGATTACATTAAATTAAAACAGTTTTGTACAAATAAAACCAATGCAATCAAGATTATAAGGTAAACAAAAAATGGTAAATAATTATAGCAAGTGTCTCTGACAAGGCTTCATTTCTCATGTATATAGAGAATTGGGATGAATTTACAATAATACAAAGAATTGTATACTTTGGTAAAATTTGGGGAAATGATCAAAGGATACAACAGACAGTTCTCAGATTAAGAAATTAAAAGGATCTATTAGGCATATGAAAAAATGCTCCAAATCACTATTGATTAGAAAAATGTGAATTAAATCAACTCTGGAATACCACCCTACAGCTATCAGATTTATGTATAAAAAGGAAAATGTTGGAGAGAATGTAGAAAAATTGGGACATTAATATACTGTGTTTTTAAAAATATTTTTTTAGAATATTTTTTTTCATGGTTACATGATTCATGATTTTTTTCCCACTCTTCCCTGTCTTGGAGCTGACAAGCCATTCTGCTGAGTTATACATGTATCATTATTCAAAACTTATTTCCATAATCAATCATATGTTTTTCTTCTGTGTTTCTATACCTATAATTCTTTCTTTGGATGTGGACAACATTCTTTCTCATAAGTTCCTCTGGATTGTCCTGGATCATTGCATTGCTGCTAGTAGAAGTCTATTACATTTGATTATGTCACAATGTATCAGTTTCTGTGTACAATGTTTTACTGGTTCTGCTCATTTTGCTCTGCATCAATTCCTGGAGGTCTTTAAAATTCACATGGAAATCCTCTGGTTCTTTATTCCTTTCAGCACAATCCCCAATTGATGAACTCCCCCTCATTTTCCATTTTTTTGTCACCACAAAGAGCAAGGATATGAAATTTTTTGTATATGTATTTTTTCTTATTTGTACAAGAATATTTCCTTATTTTGGGTACAAACCCAGCAGCAGTATGGCAGGATCAAAGGGTATACACTCTTTTAAAGGTCTTTGCGCATAATTCCAATTTGCCCTCCAGAATGGTTGGGTTAATTCCCAACTCCATTAGAAACGCCAATAAAATGTTAGTGAAACAAATGAACTGACTTACATTCTGGAAAGAAATATAGAACTATGCTTAAAGAGCTATAAAACTCTATAAAACCTTTAATCCAGCAGTATCACTAGTGGATCTTTATCCCAAAAATTTCAGAGATGAGGAAAAAGGAACCACATCTACAAAAATATATTTTAAAAGCTATTTTTTTTAGTGGCTAAGAATTAGAAACTGAAGGGTCATACATGACTTGAGGAATGGATGAGCAAGTTGTGTTATATAGTTGTAGTGGAAATTGCATCATATGACGTGGTTAATAGGAAGAATTTTAAACAACTCAGAAAGTCAATATTAAAGTGAAGTGAGCAGAATCAGGAGAACAATGTATAAAGTAACAGAAATATTATACAATGATCAACTGTGAAAGACAAAACTATTATCAGCGGGGCAAGTTCCCAAGATATTCCCAAAGGATTAAGGATGAAAAATGCTATTCACAGCCACAGAAAGAACAGAGTCTAATTATAGATCAAAGCACGCCATCTTCCACTTTATTTCCTTCATGAGTTTATTATTATAGATGTTATGCGACTTCTATCACAGCATGAGTAATATGGAATTATATTCCATAAAGCATTAATACAACCTATGTCAGATTATCACCCAGGTGAAGGGTCAGAGGAGGGAAGGAGGAAATCTGAATCCTAAAATGTCAGAAAACAACAATAAAATAAACATTTTTAAATGATCAATAATTTCTATATAGAAATAACAACAGTAAACACAATCACAACAACCATAAATGCAACCAAAAAACTCAGAGAACCTTGAAGGTCTTGTCCTTATGTATTAAAGAATCTGTCCTTTTTGAAGTGGGGAATTTATACTGGAAGTCATAAGCAAAAAGTATACATGATGGCAAAATAGATTCTTTCCCAAAATCTTGTAGTTCTCCCACTACTGAGATGGTACTTTTTTTTATAGAATAAGTTTTTTTTTTCCTCTCACTACCAACCCTGAACAATATGGATCACTCTAGTTGTATTAGTTTGAGCAATTGTCATGAAATCTTCTGTCATTAGCCATATAGCCAGCATAATATCTTCACTATTATAATCAGGAGTTCATGATCTTATGAAAAAGAGACAGCAAGAAAAGAGAATAGCACATGTAAATGTGGAATCCAGTATCAACCATCATTAAACTTGTGGATAAAATCATCAAACTTTTGATATATGTTTTGCCTAAGATCTAAGGTATTTTTATCAATTTAAACCTATGAAAAGGTAAATAAGGGAAGCAAAATAAAGATCTTCTGCTCAAAAGTATGCACACATTACAAGTGAACACAATTATACACACATAAGGAAAGCCACCTAAGGAATCAGATATGTAATATACCAAAATTAGTATGCATAAATAGATATTATCTGAATCTCTTGTCAAAACAATCAGCTCCTCAGGGATAACAGAATCATCATTTACAAAACACTCAATGTAACAGTAAAATGGCACAGAGGATAGAATAGTGGACTTGGAGTAAGGAAAAGTGGAAAATTTTATAATAATTATTATAATTATTTGTATATAAACATGATTGTATACTTATGTAGATGCATTTATATAGTACTGATTATATACTAGGGACTGTGCTAAACATTCTACAATTATCAACTCACTTGATTATAAAAACTACCTGGGTAAAGCACTTTAATTCTCCATTTTACAGATGAGGAAACTGAGGCAGAAAACAGCTAAGTGACTTGCCTATGGTCACCCAAAATATAAATGTCATATCTCACATTTGAACTTAGGTCTTTCTGACTTTAGGTTTGATGCTTTAAACATAATAATACATCGATAATGATAATAATGATGATAACTAGCATTTATATAGTATTATAAGATTTCCAAATGTCTTACTTTTATAACATCGCCTTTGATACAACTCTCCTGGGAGGCAGGTACTGTAATTTTCTCCATTTTACACATGAGGAAATTGAGACTTGTAGAGATTAAATAACTTGCCCAGGATTATATATCTCAGTTACAAATCCTCCAATTAAATATAATTGTGTTTAAAAGATGGACTTACTCTATAGCAAAGAAAAACACAATTTAAGCTTTCTTCAAAGAAAAAGTTTCTTTTTTCTTTTCTGATTCATGTTGCCCTCTTATATCCTTACTTGTCTTCAAGACATGTTTTAATACCCTGGTTTTACTAACCTTTTATAAACTGAATATAGTTTGGGAGGATATACATTTCTTGGGGTCAGAAGCTCCCATTCTATTTTACATGATCTCTAAATAGGAAGGAGAAAACAAACAAACAAAATGAAATCAAATTTATAGAGCCTATTCAGCCAGATGTTGACTGATGCTATATCTTTCCTACAGTAATTAAGGTATAGTGAGTTATGGAGAGCTGGTGACAAAGGTGAATTCGTGAGGTTGATCAGAAGGTGATCTAATTTCTGCTTGTTGCTGTCAGTGCAAGGCTTCCTAACAAACCCTTCCTCCTCTTTCATCACCCCCTCTACTTGAAATTCTCAACTAAATAACAATTATCTTCTTTACAATACACAGAAATGAGAAGGTCTAAGGGAATTTCAAAATATGTACTTAGGAGAGTTATTGCTTCCAATTAGGAAAAAAAAATCATCAGCATATTTTCAAAATCCTCTAATATGTTGTGCAAAAGTGCTTTCCTAAGCTCACAGTGCTGAATATTTGTGAGAGTAGAATTTCTTGTATTGAATTTCTTTTTGTTTGTTTGTTTGTTTGATGTTTGTTTTTATGGCTGTTGATTTGTTCATTTAGGCAACATAAATGCTGCTAATGGACTGGGAGAGGAGAAAAAAGTTTCTTCTTTCCTCACGAGAACTCCATAGGAGAGGTCACAGAGTTCCATGGTGACAGGAAAAGTCTTTGGTTTCTTTTCTTAAACTTATTGAATAGGCAGCTCTTCCAGGCTTATTCTCTCATTGCCCCCAACACAGGTCCTTGTGCCTTGAAAACTAACAATTGGAGATTGTCTTTTCAAGTACAAGGCCAAAGGGACCAACAAAATGCTGCATTATCCTATAGCATGGGTCACTCAGCCCATTTCTTTCCTCCAGAATAGTCTCCCCTTGAAGAAACAAGTGGGACTCCCTGATTGTTCCCAACCTTACTCTCAAGGGTGAATTTTTAAAAAGATATCAACATAAATGATTCCAAACAAGATGAAATAAGGAATATATGTACCAAGTTGGAAGTAGATGACAGGAAAGTCATTGTCCAACCTACATATTGAAAAGACATTTATAGAATATAGATATAGTGACAGGTAAAGTAAAATGGTTTTAAAAAGTGCCAGATTCTTCTGAAACTACTTTAGGAATGATAAATCCTAGATTTGGTTGAGGCTGCTACTGAATATCTGTAAAACAAATTCCATATATATATATATATATATGTATATATATATACACACTCATACATACATATGTATGTATATAAACATGGATATTGCTGGGAAAATTAGAAATTATAGGATCAAAGACATCATAAGAGTTAGAGAAGATTGGGCAATGGCTATTGAAATGGACAGTGGACAATAATGGACAATGAAAAAGGCAAGCCTAGAAGCGATTTCCTTTTTTGGTTTCCCATATACTGAGAATCATTATTGAACTTGAGAAGATAAGAACCAATTAAGTATATATACAGAACCACTAGACAGAGCTAGGATGAGTCAAAGAAATCACTAAGTTCAATCACGTCTTTTGCAGATGAGAATAAAGCAAAACAGTGCCAAAGAGAAGTATCTTGATGAAGGTCACATAGCTAGGAAGTGTCAGATCTGAAACCAGATTGTATCTTTTACATTTATCATGATTTTTACAAATATATAGAATTAAGGTGATAGTGTATTGATTTAGAATCTTTTACCCTAGAGACTATATTTCCCACAGTCCCCTTTTTCTTTTCCTGTTTGTGTGTCTGTGTGTGGAGGAAGCTTTGACTTTCTTTTTCCACCCACATGGTCCTCTGGTTCCATGGCAGGAGAGAGAGGAGTGGCTCTTGGTTTTTGCTAGCCTTACTTCCTTATACTTCAATACATATTTATTAAATATTATTAAATATAATACTTGGAGTACTGGATATTAATTTTAGTTGCTACAATAGTAAGCAAGAAAATGGTTGCCATTCTTGTAGCCAAAGGTAGTAATGTTCTTTCCTTCTTTTTTCTTTTTTTTAAC